>NC_092875.1:204277135-205477135 GCF_028372415.1 Notamacropus eugenii | reverse complement strand
AATGGCCATCAGAAAAATAACTGAGATCTAGGGAAGTGGGAAATAGTGCTTCTATAATGGGGTTTCTAAAATTTGCAGTTAACATTTAAAATTCTGTTGAAGATTGATGGAACCTGAGGCAAAACCATGGATTGGGTTCGGATTCTTCTTCAGTGCTGCTTTTTACTACTCTTAGGAGAATCTCCCCTTTGCTATGTAGGTATCTAAGATTCCAGGACTTAGAACTAAAAAGGACTTCAGATATTATCTAGTCCAAACACTTCATTTCACAGATGAGAAAACTAAGATGCATAATTGCTGTGACTTTCTTCACACATGGAGGTGATCCAGGTTCCTGATTTCAGAAACCAGGAGGACACATTCCAAATGCTTGAGGCCTCAGACACCGACTACCTGTGTGACCCTGGGCAAGTCCCTTAACCCTGTTTGCCTTAGTTACTTCATCTATAAAATGAGTGGGAGAAGGAAATGGCAAACAACTCCAGTATTTTGCCAAGAAAATTCCAAATGGGGTTCCAAAGAATCAGACACAACCGGAAAACAAATGAACAATACGTTTGTTTTAAGTAATAATATCTACTTTCAAAAAGTCTTGGTTATTTGATCTTTTGCTCTCCCTCCACAGGCAACATTTGCGCATTTTATTAAATTTTGGGGGGAGACAATCAAGGTTAAGTAACTTGCCCAAGGTCACGTAGCTAGTAAGTGTTGGAGGCCAGATTTTAACTCAGATTCTCCCGACTGCAGGGCCAGTGCTCTATCCACTGGGCCACCTAGCTGCCCACATATGTGCATTTTAACAGTAAACTTCCAGATGCAATGAAAACGCTCATGTAGAAGCAATTCATACAGGGTTGAGAACTTCAGGTTTGCTGCAGTGTTATTTGGAGATGATGATACTGCCCTACATGTGCATGTGCATGTAAGCCATGACATAAATATATTAATTTACTTTTCAAATGGCAGTTGCTATTGACCAATTTAGGAGCAGTCTTGACCATGAAATGATGCTGAAACATAACTTGGAGAGACTTTTCCATCTTATCCATGGACAGTCATAGTTCCTAGACATAATGAATGTGAATAAATCTTGTCTGAGCTCTTACTGTTCATAATTTATGTTCAATCCAAGAATCACAACTCCTATGATGCATTTCCTCATCCCAACTGACAGCTGGTACATTTGTAAACATGTACTTTATACCTGGTTTGGTTTTTTACCAGTCATTTATCTCTATGGATTACTTTTGTTAATCTTCTGTTGTCCTTCGTAAATGGCGATATGAATGGGTCCTTTTATATATTCTCACTGCAGAAAGGTACCAAATGGATTTTCTCTTACAAGCACAAATCCTTTTAACAGAGTTTCTTAAGCATACAGGAAGACAGTGACATCTGTCTAAATTTAAGCTTTTGCCCTTCCACCCCAATACTTTTCTGTATTTGGAAATAAACTGTTCATATTTTCTCTAACTGTGGGTATTGGATAACTCGATGGTGTTTGCGTTCATAAGAAGTTGGTCTGGAGTGGCATCTTTGAGGGACCAGTTATTGGACTGTAGGAAAGCCATGACTATGAATGGTCTAAAACAAATCAATCACAATCACTTCCCTCTTGGACTCTCTTCATTTACCTTCTGACATGCTACTCTAAACTAACAGAAAATAGAAGGAATAAGGGTGGTGGTTAGTGGAGAAAAGGGTGGGCATCAAATTTTTCTTTTATGTTTAAAGTCACAAAAGCAAGAAGAAAGTTGACATCATCTTCTGGAATTGCTTTACTTCAGAATTCATCACAAATTCAAATCATATTACTGAATGTTAGAACATTTTAACACAGAGTTTAGAAAACTGCTATTCAGTTGGATAGCCTCAAAATATTTTGGCATTGCCGTAACAGCAACATGGTATGGACTATCCTTTCCCTCACTTTCTGTATCACAGAAACAAAAAATACAACACATTACAACAATAAAACCATATCTGTTCTTCTGAATTTTTCTGACAAATTATCAGCTGACCTCTTTGGTTTTTCATTTTGCAACCCTTACAGCTACATATCCATTTTGACTCAATACCTAATCTTCTTCTTCACTGTATTCACTGTATATCTAAATAGAAAATTATCCATGTTTGATTAATGTTATTATTCTTGTTGCTTGGTCACGTCAGACTCTTCATGATGCCATTTTGTGAGAGGGTAAAGATACTGGAGTGGTTTACCATCTCCTTTTCCAGCTCATTTTACAGATAAGGAAACTGAGACAAACAGGGTGAAGTGACTTGCTCAAGGTCACACAGCTAGTAAGTGTCTGAGGTCAAATTTGAATTCAAGAAACTGAGTCTTCTGACTTCAGGCCCATCACCCCATCCACTATGCCACTTAACTACCTTTTTTGATTAGTGTTAGCATTATGGTTATTTAGTGACACTTCCCCTTCTTTCTAGCTCCCTGAGTTATCCCTCACATCTTTTGGGTTTAATCACCCTTGTCCCCTTAGTTCCTCTCTTTCTCTTAGTCAGTACTAAAATGTGAAGGATTTGAACTTATAAGACTTCTGCAGGTATTACAGTGACACCAGGAATGTTCAGTCTGCACTGGGGTGAGGTGACTAAGCAGTTAAGACTGATAAACTAATGATGAGGTAAATGACACCAACATGTACCAACTAGTTCAGATTTACGTTGATGGAGGTTCTGCAGTTTGAGGTAAAAGACACTAACACTAGGTTATACCCTGCTCATTTCAGGGCATGTTATAATTTTACTTTAGTCTGAGTTCTCCCTCCTAGGACCAGATTCTCCAACACAATTAGGAACACCTTGGTCCCCAGGAATCCTTAACACTGGAATTGACCCTGAACAACTGGTGGCCTTTTTGAGCTGGGGGAACTTCCTAAGCCTTGTCTGGATTCATCTCTGTTGGTCTGGTCTAGGATAAAAAATTCTTCAAGGATCCTGAGCATAAATAGTGCTAGAGTTAACCACCCTCCATGTTGTACACAGATTTTCCTGATTGTAAGTGGCTCCATTTCTTATTTGGAGGAAAACAGATACCAGGATGGAATATTTTCAAAAACAATTTTAAAAATCATAGAGAAAATGATGAAATCACAGGGAAAAAAAGAGTTGGAAGGAACTTTATGAATCACTTGATTAAAACATCTCTTATTCTAAAACACCCTATGAATTTACAGAAAAAATCAGAATCCCTGAAAAAGAATTGGAAAGAACCTTGGAAACATTTGATTGATCTCCCTTGCACTTATCACTAAAAGCATGAGTTAGCTTTGAACATAATGAAGGTGTTATTATAAAGCTGAAAGTAACTACCATCTATTGCTCTCTTATCTGTGATATGGTTTTTGAAATTACTATTCCAAACTACCAAAAAAGCATTTTCTCAGGGGAAAAATCACATAGGATCAGCTGTAATTCTATTAATGTTGACATTAAAACAACAACCAACAGAAACATCCTAAAATCTTGTTAATGTATTGCCAAAAAAAAAAAAAAATCCCCTGACATTGTATAATTTTCACCACTGCAAGGTTCATCAGAAAGGGACTCTTTGATTTTCAGGGTATAAATTACAAGGGAATGTCAAAAACTATCGTTCTGGTCTATCATACAGGGCAATCAGGTATCAACATATTTATTTCTCCATGGACTTTTCTGAACATGTGGAAAAACTGAATTCAACCAGATACACAGGAAAATTAACTATTAATCTCATTGCTTTAGAGTCAAACTTCCTCAACAGATGCTGTGGCTAATGAGGGTACACATCTGATTGGATTTTGTAAGCTACAGAAAATTCCCAGCAACTGTGAAGTTGGCAGTTGTGCAATCCAGGAGGCCAGCAGTTGATAAAGTGAAAGGCAAAGCAGCTTTAAGTTGTTTTTTTTTTAAACTGATAAGGACTACCCTAGAGAGGAAATACTAATGGGCAAAAGACAACACAAGAAGTACTTTTGCCTCCTTGTCCTGGCTCTCGTAGACTTACTATGTAGTTTTTGGCAAAGGTCACCCTTATCTGCATATAGACTGGAGATGGTAAAAATAGATCTCCTTAAGGTGTTTGGGGGATAATTAGCTGTTTGACTAGGCACATGATTATGTCAGAATAATTTTAACAATCCAGAGCATGTGTTTGTTTCCTCTCTGTGTTCCGCCAAACATGCCATTTCATCAGCCGTGTCTTATGTCTACTATGAGCAATGGGCAGTCACGCCTATCTATGACACTGGATGGTGACGCTGAATAATTAGACAAGACACAAATACTTCAGGCATTCTTCACAGCTAGAGCTGGAGATGGAAATAACTGAAGGAAGTTTATGTAACTGTGTATACCTTCAATTAATCCACTTCTGATGCAACACATAAATTCCTCAAGGTCTTTGCTTTCTATCCATGCTGGAGGATTTTTTTTTTTTTTTTTGGCAATACATTATCAAGATTTTATGGTGTTTCTGCTGTTCTTTGTGGTTGTTGTTTTAATATCAACATTACTAGTGCACAGTAATGCATAGTGGATTACAATGAACACTAAATAATAAACATAGAAGTCAGTTTCCAGGGCCATAAGTTCAAATGTCCCCTAGGGACTAAAATTCCTCTTTTGTTCTGCCTGGTTGGAATAAAATCAATATCCCAGGAAATAGACTGTACACTTGAATTGTAAAACTGTTAATCTACAGTTTCCAGATTCTAATCAAAGAGCATAATAATACTTTGAACCATGTGCTAAGGTTCTAGACATACTTTAATCCTCACCAGTTGCCTTTGAATGGGTGCTATAAATCACAAGGGATAGTGTGGGTAAGAAAATTAAATGGAGAGGTCCCAGTACAAACCCATAATGCCTTAAGACTTCTGTGGTTACCTCAAAAAAGCTTATAACCTGAGTATTACACACTCATCTCACTCCACTAGCCAAATCTTGTCATTTCTACCACCTCAACATCTTTTGAATGTGTCCCCATCTTTCCACTCACACCACAACTCAAGTTTAAGACTTTATTACCTTTTACCTGGGCTACTACAAGTCTCCATCCCCTCCAATTCATTCTCAGGTGATTTTTCTAAAGCATGGGTCTAACCATACTAATCTACTCACTCGTTCAGTGAGTTCAAGAGGGGCTCCTTAATAACTTCCAGGATTGAATAGAAAATCCTTTGCTGGGCATTTAAAGGCCTCAGTGTGGCTCCTTTCTGCCTTTCCAGGCTTCTTACACTGTGGCCTATCCGTAGTTCCACAAACACTATATTCCATTTCTTTGCCTTTGCTCTGGTGGACTCCACCTGGAATGTACCCCTGCCTTGTAATTTCTCTGACTTCAAGAAGCAGCATAAGACCCACTTCTGAGGGAGGCCTTTCCCAGTCCCTTGGCTACCACTGCTTTTTCCCTCTGTGATTACCTTCCACTTATTCAAAATAACATCTTATTTGTAACTAGTTATTTACCTGTTGTCTTCTTCATTATAATGTATGCTTCTTGAAGGCAAGGACATTTTTTTTTAAGTTCTTTGTATCCCCATTACATAACACAATGCTAAGCATATAGTAAACATTTAACAAATGCTTGTTTGCTGACTGTTCTTGAAATAAAATGAAAAGACGAGATGGCAAAAGAAAAGATGATGGGGAATCTGTTTCATGTCAAACTGTTTTTCAACATACTGAGCCTTGAATTTAGTTAAAAGAAAAGAGATTCATCCAAAAGTAATACTTATTGCCTTTCAAAGTTCATACTTTTATGAAAGTTCTATTACCTTCTAAGTATGTGGACAAAAATTTTCTAGGAGAAAAAAAGATTGTTCCCTCCAGTCCCCCCCACTTCCAAGAGTGAGCATGGCATACAAAAAAGATAGCTAACTTTGAAGCCAAGTCCTGGATACCAGTCCTACCTCTCCCACATACCAGTAGTGTGACTCTGGGCAAGTCTCAAACCTCCTCAGTGCTCTAGGCAAATGATTCTGAGTCATGGAGTAGGTATTGACTTGTATTGGTGGAAGGAGTTCCTGTATTTGGGAGTTTCCCAGTATCAAAGAAATCACAGGTCTAGTCTCTGTTCTCACCTGTATTTTTTCCCACCTAAAAGTCAGAGCAAAGGTAAAGGCAGAGTGGACAGAGCCCTGTCCCTAGAATCTGAGGCCCTCTGTTCAAATGCTCACTCTGCCAAGTTCCTGGGCTTCGGCTTTCTCCTCTGCGACATAAGAAGTAGAGAAGATATCTTAGGTCATCTTTTATATCAGACCTGCACAACCTGGCAGTAAGCAAAAGACCAAAATTAGTCTAAACTTCTATGGGCCAAAGATAGGTTAGACTAAAGACAGATTGACAATGGTTAGATGCCTCTGGTCACGTGGTAAACAGAAAAGTGTGCAGCGGCAACCCTACATTTCTCGAAGGTCACCTGAAATCTGGGCTGAGGGCCATATGTTATGCAGGCCTGTTTTATATTGTTACCCTTTCTAGCTCTAGATATTCCAATTCCAGATGATGGAAACAAAATCATCTGTGTAGGAAACTTTTAAATATTGTTGGTGGTGAGTCTCTTGAGTTGAACCTGATTCTTGAACTCATTTGGAGTTTTCTTGGCAAATATACTGGAATGGTTTACCATTTCCTTTTTACAGCTCATTTTACAGATGAGGCACAATTAAGTGACTTGCCCAGAGTCACACAGCTAATAAGTGTCTGAGGCTAGGTTTGAACTCAGAAAGATGAAAATCTTAACTGATTCAAAGCCCAGTGCTTCATATGTTGTAACACTTAGTTGCCCCTTTAAAATATTAAAATTCTTTAAAAAGCTCTAAAATAAAAAACGTTGGGATAGATCATCTCTAATGTATTTTCAACTCTAAATTTGATTATTATCATGTTTTTAAAAGTCCATTTCTAAGGTGACTAAGGGAAGAATAAAATAACAAGGACCAAAATTTCAAAATGAGAATGAGATAAGCTTGCTAGTGATAAAAGTAAATTGTACTGCACTAACTTTTCAGTTCTCCATCTAATTAATTTATTGATGTCATTTAATTAATGCACTATATATAATGATTTGCAAAATGGTACCCAGTGGTCCAGAAGAGTAAATGTATCTTAGGAATGGAATAATTCACACAAGGCAAGTTCGGGCTGAATAACTTCAGTTCTCTTTCAAAGTCGGACAACTAGGAATCAATCTTAAGAAATATGTGATTCTTTCTTCAAGAGTTCAGTGTGAAAATGCTAGACTTAGAGTGAATGTATAGAAAGACAATATGGCTTAGTGGAGAGAGAAGCAGCCTCAGAATTAGTTCTATCTGGTTTCAAATCCTGTCTGACACATACTGTATGTTTCTGTGCAAGTCACTTAACCTGTCACTTGTCCTTGGCAATTCCCCAAAACTAGAAATTGCAGAAGAGGATCCACTGGGTACTAACAGGAGTTTCCTACACACTAATGAAATCATAAGTCTGAGCAAAAACGAAACAAAACAAAACGAGGAAAAAATGCATGAACACATAGCTTAAGATGGGTAATTTCCATAATATATGTGAAAATACTGTGGCTCCATTATGAAGCATAATTTTTTGAAAGAGATTTTTCTTAATGACTCCTGCTTTTCAAAGATGGTCTTTCAGTCTCATGATTCAAGCTGGCAGTGAATTTTCACTCTCAATGAAGAAAAGACATTCCATAGTAAAAGAGCTGAGTCTAATAGAAAAAACATGAGGCTGGGAGATGGGATGTGGGAGTTTTAGTTTTGTCCTCTTTTTAACTTTCTCTGGTTCCCAGGCTGTCATTTACCCTCTCCCTCACCTTATTTATCAGCACAGTTTGGGACCTGCACTACAAAGGTCCCTTTCAGCTCCAAAATTTTAAGCTTCCCTTAAGGGATGGGAATTGACTAACAAGACCTCAAACAGTGTTTGAGGGGTTTGAAAAGCATAAGATTTTTTAAAATCATGTTTCAATAATTATGTATTGTCAGTTTGCAAATTAGCAGTGAAGTTTCAGGACTTGGAGCAATATCCTAGACTGGATATGAGGCAAACCAAGGACAAGAGGTGGTCTAAGAAAAAAAAGGAAACTAGGATAAATTGGACATAGATGTGCACATTCTGGCTTATGTCTTATCCTCAAGAAATAAGTAATGAAATGCCTCTTCAACAGCCTGCCCTACTTGAGTAAAGACTGCAATGCTCTAACTTCAAGCAGAGATTTGAGGCAGAGCAAGGATCACCAAGTTTGACTTTTTCTTTTTTTTCATAAAGTTTCAGAAGATAGTGAGACTTGATTACACTTCTAGACTGAGGAATGTATCAGAGGCTCCCTGTCCACATTGGAAGATGTTTTAGGGGTCATCTAAATACAGTTCTCTCATTTTTCAGAGGAGACAACTGAGGCTAAAGAAGATTAAGTGATTTGCCCAAGGTTATATGGGTGGTGGAGACAAGGCCCAAATTCAGGCTGTGGACCTCTGAAATCTAGTGCTATTTCTAAAACACTGTTTTTTTCAGTATTCCCAGTCCTCCACAATCTGCCTCCACCAGACCTTTCCAGCTTCATTACTTTCCTTTACATAGGCTATGCTATAACCAAAGCGGATAACTCTGACCCTATCCTGTGTTTTCTCATCATACTTTTACCTTCTATGGAATGACCTTATCCCTTTCACATTTGTTGATCTCCTTTTTATCCTTTAAATCCTGTCTCATAGGTCAAGAACTTTTCCTAGATTGAGGAAAAGACTGAAATTCCTAGTTTCCCTTTCATGGCATTCAGCATGACAAAAGTAATAGAGCAATCATCTTTTAATTATACCATTTCTATCACCAATCTTACACCTTCCCTCTACCTCAAACTATGAAGAGTACCAGGTAAAGGAATTACACATCTAATACGAATATTTCCTATAGTAAAACTCTTACAAAATATCTCCATTGACTCATCTAAATACATCCTCGCTTCCCCACCCTTTACCTTGCCCCCTCCCCCAATATAAACAAAACTGACAGAGACTGAACTTCTTTGGTCAAAAACATTCTGATTTCATTTGCCCCAGTTCAGGCCATTCTATCCATTAGAATATACTGTCAATAGGCTAATGATTGTTGCACCTTTAGTCTAAAAGAGGTTATCAATTACTTTGGCAAGTTTCTGAAACCACTTAAACAAAGTTAAGTGGGAGGAGTCCCTGATTACACTGTGGCAAAATGGAAAGGGCACGGGATTGAGAACCAGAGTGTCTCTGCTACTTACTAGTCCCACGACCTTGATCAAGTTATTCAAACTTTCTGCCTCTCAGTTTCAAATACAAAATGAATACATCAGACTATATCAGAGGTGTCAAACACAACACTCCAAAATGCTATCTGAACCAGATTAAAATGTAATTGGGAAATATTTAACAAAATTAATAAAAACACAAGAAAACATGACAAAATGGAGATAGTATTACATTTTAAAACTAAGTCAATATGTGGCACATGGGGATCTTTAGGTATGGTTTGGTGGCCACCTTTTCTATTTGAGTTTGACACCACTGGACTAGATAATCCTATGAGATTAAATTGAAGAAAATGTCAATCAGTAAACCTATGTTAACCATCTACAATCTGCCAGGTATTCTGCTAAATGCTGAGAGTACTAAAAGAAGCAAAAGACAGTCATGATCCTCAAGGAGTCTTTAGTAGAGACAATATGAAAGCAATTATATACAAACTAAACTATATACATGAAAACTAGGAAATAATTAGCAGAGGAAGGCAGTGGAATTAAGAGGGGCTGGGGAAATTTTCCTATAGAAGGTGGGATTTTAACTGAGTTTTAAAGGAAGCCAGGGAGATCAGAAGGAAGAGTTGGGGAGGGAGAGTATTCCAAACATGGGGGACAACCAGAGAAAATTGCAGAAGCTGACAGATTGAGTGTCTTTGTCATGGAATTGCCAGGCTGCCTGTGTCTTTGGATCAAAGGGTAGGTGTATGTGGGAGTAGGGTATGAGAAGACTAGAAAGGTAGGAGGGGGCTAGGTTATGAAGAGCTTTGAATGCAGCATTTTTAATTTCTTCCAGGAGGCAAAAGAAAGCCCCTGGATTTTACTGAGAGGAAGAGGGGGGTAAGGGAGAGGTGGCAGCATGGAATCTGAATTTTAGGGCAACACTGAGTTTTTAGAAAAAAGTATCATAATTGTCGACCTGCAAAAACTGATCAGATTTTAAAAGTTACACGGTTCTGCCAATAAAAAAAAAATGTTGTTCGGGTGCTATAGGAAAAAAAAAGTCTTAGACTCAGAATCAGGAAATGTAGGTTTGAGTGCCCATGGTGATAATCTGTATGACCTTGGGGAAGCCACCTAACATCTTTGAGCCTCAGCTCTTCCTTATATGCTTTGTAAAGAAAGTATTTTATAAATCTTAAAGTTCTATTTAAATATAAATTGTCAAGTTTTCTTCTCTTCTCAAGTAAATTTGGTCCACAGTGGCAAACATTCAAAATCGACAATGGACAAGATTAAAAACAGTACAGGATAAAATTCACCAAAATCAAAACAAAGCTTTCCAAATTTATGTTTGCTTCTCATTAAGAAAGCCAGTGTATTAAATTCTGAGGCTTAAGGGCAGCTAATGCTTTTATTCATATTATTGTATAATACTCAAACGAAAGATTAAAAACTGGTGGTGCTTTGCTCACCAGCTGGTATAATTTCTATTGCATTTGGAATCTTCTGGTATCAAGTTTAATATGGATCAAGACGGGGGACCTGGGTGGAGGGGAGTTCCTAAACCTTTCTGTCTCATAGCAGTTTGATCATGTTTATGAACCCTTTCTCAGAATAATATTTTTAAATGAGGGAAAAGTGTGTGTGTGTGTGTGCGTGCATGTGTGTGTGTGTGTGTAGGATTGCAAAGGAAACCAATTACAATGAAATTTATCAAAATACTGTTTTAGAAAACAAGTTAAAAAAAACCAAGTATAGCCTCTTTTCCTCACCACGCTCCACCCCCCCCCTCCCCAGGCTCCCCGCAGGTTAAAAGCCCTTCCTTTAAGGAGGAGTTGCTAAAACATTTTACTTTTTATATATCCGCTGACATTTGAGAGACAGTCTGGCATAGCAGACAGAGAGCCAGTGTTAAAGCCAGGGAAGGTTGGGTTCAAGTCTGGCCTTTTATACATTGTTGGTCCTGTGACCTTGGCCACTTCCTAACCTCTCAGTGCTCTGGGTAACTCCTTAATACTCTTAAATTGCAGACACAGTACTGATCTGCACTGAAGGAAAAATTTCTTGGAAGTTCCCCATATCAATAAAATAAGAGATCTAAGTCCTCCCCCTTCCTCATTCTATTGGTTCTCAAACTTTTTGGTCTAAGGACCCCTTCACATTCTTAAAAATTTCAGAGGACCTCCCAAAGAATCTTTTTTAAATGTGGATTATAACTATTGATATTTAACTATGCTAGAAATTAATGTCTTAGTAATATTACAAAAAGAGTTTTGGCCTCATTCTCCTAAAGGGTTTTGGCAGCTGGTGGCAAAATAAATGATTTCTGAGCCTGGAATCAGGTAGACCTGAGTTCAAATTTGAATTCAGATACTTATTAGCTATGTGACCCTAGGTCTATTTGCCTCAATTTCCTCAACTGTAAAATGGGGATAATAATAGCACATACCTCCCAAAGTTGTTGTAAAATATGCTTATCAGAGTACCTGGTTCATATAGAAATGCTTATTTCTCCTCCCTTCCCTTTTGGGAAGGCCTTGAGGTCCTCAAATCACACTTTGAGAATCATTTTCTATTCTATCTCTAGTACCACTCGAATGATTTCCTTCTTAAATACTCTGGCTTCAAAAATTATACCTCTAGACTTGTAGAAAACAAATTTGCCAGGTCTGTTCACCTGGAAATCATATGTGTATTCTCTTTCATAATCTACCTACTCTTCAACATAAAAATTTTTCACCTGTCACCCTGGGAAGCATAGAATTAATTATCTTTTGGAAAGTAATTGACCTATCCTCTTCACATTAAGACTTGCCATATGAAAACAATGATGAAATAAAAAAAGAGAACAATCATCTTTCCCAAAAAACCACTGTATGTATCATTGATTTAAAACCTTTTGCATTGCTCCTAATAAGGGAAATATAACTTGTACCCACAGAAAGACAATGCAAATTTATATTTATGCTTTAAAAATCAATACAATTTTAGAAAAATCAAATCTAAGCTCTCCTGATTTTTCAGGGGGCGGAGCACTGGGATCTGGGATTGTTGGAGTAAAAATTACATTCGTTGATACAAATCAGCAACTTATTTGTAACGTCTAATCTTCAAGAGCTGCCTCTGGGTCTGAAAGGTTAAATGATTTTTCTGAGGTCAAAAAGTTAGTAAGTATCTGAGGCAGGGCTTGGGCCCAAGTTCTACTGAGTTGCAAGATTAATATTCTATCCTTTTACTATATTGTCACTACCAAGCTCATTACTGACAAAAAACAACAAATCATAAAAAAAAATAAAAACAAATACACTGAAAACTAAATTATAAAAGATATAATCATTTCCTTTGTTAATTTTATTAAATTACTGGTCAATTCTGAATAGGCTTGATGGTTGGCAGGATGCTGATATGCCTAATTAGCCATATCTCTTCTCATTTGTGAAGTGTAAGTTTTAGACAAAGAATTACAGTAAAGATATGAGCATAACAAATTTTGTTGAATATTTTCCTTCATTCAATAAATAAATACTGAATTTCTACTGTATTATATACAAGCTACAACCAGCAGTGCATTAGGAGATGAAAAGATGCAAGGACTTTACCTGTCACCTAGAGATGATGACAATTCTTTGAAGCTATAAACATAAAGCAGAGTGCAGCAAGACCTACATAGAAAGAAAGTGGTAAGGAAGATCGGAGGGGAGAAATTACTTCTAGTTTGAGAAAAGGTGGAAGAAGGAAGAAAGCAAGGAAGATTTTGTGAAAGAAGTGGCATTTGATTTTTAAAGGATGGATAGGATTTAGGTGTATAGAGATGGAGGAAAGTGAGAGTAAAAAGAAAGAAAAGAGAGGGATAAGTCATTCCAGGCTGAAGGAATAGAATGAGACATAAAAACCCTAAGGAAATTTCGAGCAAATCCAATGTTTCTAGAGCACATGGTACCTGTAAGAAAATAGACATAAGGTTGGAAAGGAAGAGAAAAGAACCAGAAATTTTATTTAAATACAGATAGTATGTTGCGACTATGACTAGTTTTAAGAGATGATAATTTACATCGTCCAAATAAGTTTCCACTGAACATTAACCTTGGAATTTATGAAGCATCTTTCCTCTCAAATTCAATAGCTATGCTAAGCTCAGATTGTATTGAAGTTTGAAAGATAAGCCTAATCAGATCTTTCTACATATTTTTTTCTCTGATAGCAATATTAGCTAAGAAAAAGTAAACATGAAATATCTAGATAGAAACTACTTAAGGCGTATAAAAGATAGTTAAAACATATGCTACCAGAATCACAATTTGTATTCTGAAGGGAATGAAAAATATCATTTTTTAGGTAAAAGAAAAATCAGGAAGAAAAATATTATTCTTTGGTTTTAGAAAACAACAATTAAAAAAAAAGTCATGTGGCAAAGAACCAAAAAATTTCTGATATACAATTGAAAAATATTATTAAGCTATAATTTTTTTCCCTTGGCAGAAAAAATGCAAAGAAATTTTAATACTTATTTGAAATAAAATTTCTGTTATCTTTGTTTAAAAAAAGTTTCCATAATTCAGTTCTCCTGAAGCCTTACAACTGAATGTCAATCTTGTAATATATTGTTGGGAAAATAGGGAGAAGCTGCCAAACTAGTAGTTCATACGGCAAAATAATAGTCAGTATGGTTGCATCTATGGCATCTTAACAATTAAGTCAATATTATCATTTGATTTCAACTAAAATAGATCAGTTAACCAAATGAGACTTTTTGTTTTGCTGACCATTAGGTTGTGCCCTGTTCAGAAAATTAAATTGAATTAGTTATTTTTGCTTATGTTTTCACACTGCCTGATCAACCCTTAAGTAATAGAAAAAGAATCACAAATCTTAAAAATGGAAAAGATCTTAAAAGTCATTTAGTCTAATCCCTTACCCAATCATCCTGATGAAGGTAAATTCAATCTCCAAAAAACCCTAGCATTTTGAGGTTAGAAGAAAGCTTTGACAACTTTAATCCAATGTGGATTTCCTCTAGGCTATATCCTTCTTGCCAAGTGGTCCTCCTGCTTCTGCATTAATAGAAATAGAATGTTCAGAGCAAAGATCATTCCTATCCACCCTTTCCTATCTGTCTTTGTTTAGGTCCACCTCTTGTACAAATAGGGCAGCTAGGATTGAGTGCACCAGGCCTGAAATCAGAAACACCTGAGTTTAAATCAGGTCTCAGATACTTAATAGCTGTGAGACCCTGGGCAAGTCACTCAGCCCTGTTTGCCTTGGTTTCCTCATCTATAAAATGAACTGGAGAAAGGAATGCCAAACCATTCCAGCATCTTTACCAAGAAAACCCCAAATGGGGGTCACAAAGAGTCAGATATCACTGAAATGACTGAACAACAACGTGTACATATCATTAAAAAAAGGTATAGACAAAGGGGGAATGTAGGTCTAGTTGACAAAAAACAAAGTTTAATCTATAGCTGGAAGTCATTTTTCCCCTGGGTTTTATCTTTTTTAGTGTGGGTTTATTTGGACATATTGTGGGAAGACTTATTATATTATTATTTGGTTTTGAAGCACTAGGAATATTTATTTTTCATATCAGATTGCTTTTGAAAGCTGTTTTTGGGAGTGGTTTCTATCTCCATTAGGAGAGGAAAGGATTCAGACTAGAAAGGTTCTTAGAAGTTTGCTATCTCATCCAGGGTGAGCCTTCCATTAATGCCACAACACAGTAAGGTAGTACTGTTTCTTTGGTGTTTCTGCAAATCTGAGTACATGGGAAAGGTCACACATGCATCCATACAATAGTTACTTGTTTACTTAAATAACCAAGATGTGACATGAAGCTAGATAAGATTGAAATTCATTGTTCTCTTTAAAAACCTATTGTGTCATCTAAACACATGTTATGTCCATGTTATTAAACTTCTCCAGATTATTTAATCACATCTTTCTATCTCTTTCCCTTCTGATTCCCTCCCCTCAAGGGCCCCCTTCCTCCCTAGTCATGAGACTTATGAAATTTTCCTTCCAAACCACTGTAGGTAGATCTTTGAAATAGAAAACACTTCCTGAAACTGAGTTTGTTAGTCAATGTCCTATTTAGGATTTAGTATATGTCTTTACTTATTGTTTAGTCACTGTTCAGTTGTGTCAGACTCTTTGT
Organism: Notamacropus eugenii; assembly: GCF_028372415.1. Lineage (NCBI taxonomy): Eukaryota > Metazoa > Chordata > Mammalia > Diprotodontia > Macropodidae > Notamacropus > Notamacropus eugenii. The sequence goes on along the minus strand of NC_092875.1, from coordinate 205,461,770 downwards.
GACTTCTTTTGGGGGTTTACTGGAGTAGTTTGCTATTTCTTTCTCCAACTCATTTTACAGATGAGGAAACAGGGTTAAGTGACTTGCTCAGGGTCACACAGCTAGTAAGTGAGGCCCTATTTGAACTTAGGTCTTCCTGACTCATGGCCCAGTGCTCTATTCACTATACCACCTAACTGCTCTGTACTAAGATCATCTTACTCACGAGAAAAAAAAAGTTATATTTAACAAATCTATATCACTTGGTAAAATTGTTCTATGCTTAACTTCAATTTCAATTATCCCACTCAGTTATTGCAACAATTCACATACTAACAAACCAAAACACATTAAAAGGAGGATTGCTAATAGATAATGCAGTGAAATTCAAGCCTACAATAAAAATTAGACAATCTTAATTTTAAACATGAAGGTTATGACTTCCAAATGTTGACAACTGAAAATTGTAATTGAGAGTAAAATGTCAACCTATACTAGAGTGCAATACAGGTCACGTAAGAAGACAGATCTTGAATTCTCCTAATGTCTTAATGCTTGCTTTTTTTTTTTTCTGTGGTATTACACAAGGCAAAGTCGATGGTATTTATTAAGTATTTGCTACGTACCAGGTAATCTGCTAAACAGGGAAGATACAGTGAAATGCAACAGCAGTCTCTGCCCTTGAAAATATTATATTGTAGAGATGGAAACAACACATAAATAACCAAGGCACATATTAATCACAAACAGTGTACATGAAGGTAATTTGAAAGGGGAAGGTGCTAGCAGATAGGGGGGAATAGGAAAGGCTTCCTGAAAAAAAAGTGGGATCTGAACTGGTTCTTGAAAAAAGCCTGGGAAACTTCCAAGGTAGAGGTGCATTCCAGGCATGGGGGAGTATGGAGAGCCAGGCCACAGAAATGGAAGATGAGTTTTGAGCTGTGAATATCACTTTGGACAGTGCAGCTTGATCTTAGAGTAGGGGGAGTAACAGGGAGAAACAATATGTAAAAACACTATAAAGGTAGCAAGGGGCCATGCTGTGACGTCCTTTAAATGCCAAACAGATGACTTTATATTTGTTAGGAAGTGTCAAAGGCCTCTGAACAATCTCCAGTATAATTCATACTGGAAGAATCTAGATGTGTAAACTGAATTCAGTTTGTTAACAAAGCTTCAACAAGTCATTGTTGAAAATCATTTAACTGAAATAAGATTCAGTTTTATAGTCTTACTAATGATGATGACATATATAAGAAGAAATGCACACTAACCGCAAGGAACTTTAACTGGAAACACACTTCCAGTAAGAAGAAGCAATCAGTTATAACTACAGATAACTCCCCTGCCACAATCTATTTACGTTAAGCTAATGGTTCAGATATACATTTCTAGAAAATATCACTCCTCTGAAATTATTTAATGTCAAAGACACTGATCATTTGGATCAGTTTCAGTCTCAATTGGCATTTTACAGAACTGCTTTCATAATTTCCTATTCTCATTTTCCTTCTTTCTTTCTTAAAGATAAATTTTCTCTCCCTCCTCCCCAAAACAGAATTCCCTCTAAGTCAGGAAACTCTTTTTTATGCCAGAGTGGAGAACCAATGTCTCAGCTTAATTTTACACTATTGTTAAAGAGATCTTTATATCAACAATAATAATAGCTAATATTTATTTAACACCTACTATGGTCTAGGAACTCTGCTAAACATTTTACTATTATCATCTCATTGGATTCTCACAATACCTCAGAAGGTAGGTGTTATTATGATTCTTATTTTATAGATGAGGAAACTGACACAAATAGAAGTTAAATGACTCGCTCAAGGTCTCACATCTAGCAATGTTTGAGGCCAAATTTGAACTCAGGTCTTCCTGGGGCCCAGGATCAGCACTCTATATACTGCTCCATAATCATAGAAATAAAAGTTTCTAAGAATAATTTCTCTTATGACTATGATATCAATCAGTCATACAATAAGTACTTATTAAGCATCTATTATTTGCCAGTCACTGTGATAGGTGCTGGGGATATAAGAATTGAACTTTTGAAGGTTTAATATGAACATTTAAAAGAAAAACTGGGAACTATCTTTAGGGATCTGAACATTTATGAAAACAAACAAATACAGATATAGCTTGTCTCCACATACTTTTTAAGTGTTAGCTCAATATTTTAGGTTCTACAAGGTCTTTTGACATGGAAAACTACTAGTCTGTATCTTTTGAAGGGATAAGGGCTGCTTCATTCATCAGTACTTAAAAATTACTTTTGGAACTATCATTTCAAGGTTGTTGTTTTTTTAATCGAAGTTTTGGTATATTTAACTCATAATGGAATTGACAGATAATGGGAATCAAACCAAAACAAATCTTGGTAAACCTCCCTCCAATAAATTTAAGTAAAAAACATATTTCTATGATTCACAAACCCACTATTTCTTCAGAAACAAATAAATTAAATTTATATGGGAATAAGTCTTTATTTCAATAGTAAACTTCTCCATTTTAAAATAAGATACCAAGCCATCTTCCATGTACAAAACAGACTGAAAAACTAAGTATGTCAAAAGGCAATGGTAACAATCTAATAACCAGAAGCCAAAAAGATACAATGACAAAAAATATCCATAATACCTATCCTCAAAGGGCCTTCTATTTTCAAAAAATCTTTCCCCCCCCTTTTGTGTGGTACTCAACTGATTTACCTTCTCCTGTTCCACCAGTCTTTCCAATCAGTACCAATCCTTAGAAAAATGATTCCCTGTCCCTCCTACATGGGTAGAGATTGACTAAATTTTTACTATTTTGAGTGAGATGTAAAAATGGATCAAAGATCATAATCCTTTCCTTCCAAGTCAGCTCTACTGGATGGGTAACTAATAGGAAATGAACAAAGGGTCTATTTTCAGGCTCTGTTCATGGACTGCCTAATGCCTGGAGTGAGAAAGGGCTCATTGTAGACGTTTAATAATGATATCTAGTATAGACGTCTCCCACCACTTGCATAGTTTCTTGGGTCTCTCAAGGGTTTGAGTGAATTAGTCAGTAGTATGCTGATTGCTTTTTGAAATATAATGATACTCAAGGGGTTCACGTTTGTTGTTATGGTGGGATTCAAAGGGAAGCTATAGCTAAAGCAAAAAGAAAATGAAAATGGTGGCCCACGAATAAAGTGTTTGTTTCCTCTTAGAAATTGGGTAGATCAGTGTTTTTGGTTTTCTCAAAGTAGTCTACAGAGACACTACAGATACAACTGAATAGGATCTAGCATAGTTATTTAGTGGTTTGTATTTCCCTCCTATGCCCACCATGGCCCTTTTCATTTTTAGCTATTATTTATTTCTTTATGACAGTCTTTTTTTTTTTAAAATCAAGACATCTCTCCATTCATTTTCTTTCCTTTTTTCTATAATACAGTATTAATCTAATGATTATGAGCTGAGATTAAGAGATAGAAAACTCTCAGCCTCAAATGTTTTGGCCTTGTCTCAGGCGTTAGTGATTTACGTTATTCCTTTAATAATCTGCTTCCTTATAACACCTGCTAATTTCTTTATTTCTTCCTGACTTCATCAGTGCTATATATTTCATTCTCTTAAGGGTCTCAACAGTTTATAAAATTATAGTGTTCACACAGCAATTCATTATTTATATTGGCACCCTATAGAGAATTTAGTAGTTAGTATTCACAAACCTTATCCCTTAAGAAATTAAGACAAACATTTTAAAATGTTTAAAAGTAATAGAATACACAATTCTATTAAAAACTAAGATATTGATCTTTAGTAATCACTCCTTCCTGTTTGAGGGCTATTTTAAATCATATACATAGAATTTATTTGTTTCTTATCTGGCATCCTTGTTCAGTGATGGCATTTAGGGTCTCCAAGATGTGTTTTATTGCTCCATTAAAAGACAGCTTTTGTGGTATTCAGGCCTATTTCCGTGAGTGTGTTGTAATTGACCAATAAAAGCATAGGTCCTTATATTTTAACGTCTAATGGCTATACATTAAAAATGATTCTACAGTAATTGAAATATTTTTTCTTCTTTATTAACTATTCTGGTAGATAAAAGGGGCATCCTTTAGAATAATAAAGCTATAAAATAGTATCAGACTAATAGTTTAATCATTCTGGAAAAGAAACTGTATGTGACAATATGCCAAAATTAATATTCATAACAACTCAATTCTACAAACATCTATTAATCACCCACTGTGTGAAAGTAACTAACCTATCCCAGTGGAAAATAAAAGCAGGTAGCAGGTAAAGGAAGTGAAGATGCCAAGGGAAGTTTTTAAAAATTTAAATCCCCAGTATGTTAGCTGTCAAGTTGTCTTCTTTCTGACAAAAGCAACAAAATTGTCTAATGATAACTGGTGCTCAAAATTATCATCAAAGTCATCAAAGAAAGACTTATTTTCAGTTTCCCTATTTGCTAAAAGAAGAAAGTGGACTAATACAGACATTTTTTCAACAATAGTTAAAATTACAAATATGCTGCAATGACTGTTGAATTGAGAACAGTACATTTTCTGAGCATTCTGATAAATTAAACTTTTATTTAAAGATGATTTATTTTAACTTTGCACCTCTATTTTCTGGGTTATACCACTTTGTTAGAGACAGCCATTTATAGAAATCACAGAATTTTTAATCTAGAAACCCTAATATTTAAACCAATAGAAAATGAAGGTACTTAAGACATGATCTAGTCCAATGTCCCCATTTTATAGATAAAGGAACTGCTGTCCAGAAAAGTAAAGTGATTTTTCCAATCTCGCAACACCGTGGTAGAACCAGTCTTCGGAACCCTGGGCTCTAGAGCTCTTTCCACTCTATCTATGGGTCTGTTGTAGGTCATGTAGTCGAATCTCCTTTATTTACTGAAGAGAAAGCCTATGTCCAGAAATATGAATAAACTTGTTCAACGTATGTACAAGGCGGGGGGAGGGTCGGAAAGTTGGGGGGTGTCGGTGATAAGCCTCGGGTCTTCCAACTCAAACCTCTTATCTCGTTATTACACCGGTTTCCCCTGCAGCTAGGTGGCGCAGTGGAGAGTGCCTGGCCTGGAGTCAGGAAGTGAGTTCAAATGCGGTCTCAGACACTAGCAGTTGTGACTGGGCAAGTCACATAAACTTTGTTTTCCTCAGTTTCCTCATCTATAAAATGAGAAGGAAATGGCAAACCACTCCAGTATCTTTGCCAAGAAAACCCTAAACGGGGTCATAAAGATTCAGAAACGACTCAACAACAATAAAATCACCTGGAGTTCACAGCCCTTCTGGGGCATATTTCAACTTTAAAAAATTACACACACACACACACACACACACACACACACACACACACACACACACACACATACACAGATTCAAGGAAAAAACTGAACATGTTGATTCTCATAATGTAACAGCGAAACAGAGGAAGAATGAGAATTCGTCCTTCCAGCGTTATAATGAATTCCAACAATTCCAAGGACTTCAATTTCCACCTCCTTCTCATCAAGCTTTCTAAAAAACTCGATTACACTAGGCCCTGACAGGGTACTGCCACCAGGTCTTTACAACACCTACACAACATCTTTACAACACCTTTGTGAAAGCAGAATGACTGAAACACAAGCAAATGGATTTCTTGGGAATCTACCGAAACCCAAGAACTGTCAGAGACAGGAACGGAAAAACAAAACAGGCACACCCTTGGGAAGCTATTTTTTGACTCATGGATGCCAGGGACTAGGTTGAATAAGACCAAAAGAAATCGGGGCGCGGGGGGGGGGGGGCGGGTAGAGGGGAAGAGGGAGAATCACGAATGAAAAAGTTTCCTTGTCAGGAGTCCTAGGGAAAGTAGCCCCTAGAGTCGGTACTGCAGGTGTGGAAAGCAGCAGAGGTAGCAGAGGTCGGGGATGCCAGCGAGGGCAGCTGGGGCACTGGCCGAGAGCGGGAGGAAAGGGTTTACTCCAGAGTTCCAGTTGCTAAGCTCCTGGGCCAGAGAGAAGTTTGGTAACTGATCAGCGGAGCAGTGAGAACACGCCATAATCTGAAACCGGAAGCTACACAAGAAACCCAGGCTGCGGCTCCTTAACTGAAACTCTGGACTTGGAGGAACGCGCAGCACAGGTTTGCAATTAAATAAATAAATAGACAGAAACCAACAAAACACTCGGATACATTGTTTCTTGATAGGAATGTCTTTTGTAGCAGTGAAAGGCAACATCCCTTAAACATTTGCCAACCACCAGACTCCACTAAACCCCTCCCCCGCGAGAAGCTCCCAAAGGCAGGGTCAGGCCGGGGGACACCGGTCCTCCCCCAAAGTGACACTTGGTAAATCCACCCCTTTGGCAAGCAAACCCACCCTCCCGCCCGACGTCCCAGCTGGGTCGGACGACAGGAGACCCTTCCTCCAGCTGGAGCAGCTGCCGCCGCACCTACGTGAAGAAAAGTCGGCCTGCCTCCTACAAAACACCTTTTATCCAGAAAAAGGACTCTCGGTGTGGTCAGGGGCAGAGACCACGCAGGAAACGTCTCGGAGCTGGGCCGGCACCTGCCCGGACCCTGCAGCCCCGGGAAAAGGAGGTGGTGGTGGTGCCCGTTCCAACCCGGCCACCTGCGCTGCTGCTGCTCAGGTATCGGCCTCCGCTCTCACACCGCTGGGACAATTTCACCTCCCCCCCGGCTTGGGCAAATGGTCCTTCTCTGACGCCCCCCTCCCCACTGGAAATCCGCGCTCGGAAGATCGACAGAGTTATATCGCTTCCTCCCTCTGCCCCCATCCCTTTGAAAGAGAAAACGAGGGAGGTCGAAGAGAGCTTTCTCACTATTTCGCCCCACTGGCCAGTTTCCCGCCCCCTCTCCCCGCCTAGGGCCAGGGAAAGATGAGCTAGGAGACAAAGGGCCCTGGAGGTCCCCTAGCCCCTACTACCCCTGTTGTTCACGCACCGGGTCTTCAGCTCGCCTCGCTCCCTCCGGCTGCTTCCAGGGGCTACCGCATCCACAGGCGAGGGGGTGGCGGGGGGGCGGGGGGGGAGAGGCACGCTGACCTCTCCCCCTGGAGCAGAGCCGCCCCCAGGTGGGGTGAAGAGGAGAGGAGAGGAGGCGAAGGCAGTGCACCAGCAGAGACAGGAGGAGGAGGGGCCAGGAAAAGCTTGGGGAGAGTGGGGAGTGTGTGTGTGTGTGTGTGTGTGTGTGTGTGTGTGTGTGTGTGTGTGTGTGTGTGTGTGTGTGTGTGTGTGTGTGTGCGCGCGCGCGCGCGCGCGTGTGTATATCTGTGTGTGTGTGTGTGTGTGTGTGTGTGTGTGTGTGTGTGTGTGTGTATCTCTGTGTGTGGGTGCTATTCCCTGGCGTTTAGGTCCAGGAAGGGGGAAAGTGTAGACGGAAGGTGTAGGCTTTGGGGGACTAGCCACCCTGCTTTCCTGGATGCCCAGCTACCTTCCGCAGTGTCAGCCCCAGTCTAGCGCTCTGGCCCTGGAGGGGAGACTCAAAGACTAGGTCTGCTCTCTAGAGCTGAACAGCTGGTGACTGACAGGCAGCTCTAGCAGGGACACTCACTCACTCTTCTTCCCCTCCTCTTTACCCTACGGCTTCCTGTGAACAAGGTAAACACATGGGCTGACTCGTAGCTGACTCCCCTCCCGAGACAGCCCCACCTAGACACACTGTGCTCTGCCTCTCCGACCCAGAATGCCTCCTTCCTCTTGAGACTCCTCCAGCAGTCCCCCTCTCCCCCCATGAAGTCTGCGTCTCCGGCTGCTATTCCCTCCAGCTCTGAGCAGAGCTACTAGGTGCAGTTACCTTGTGTAAATAAGGGGGATTTAGCACGTTCCTTTACCCAATCCTGGGTCCCAGAAATGGAGGAGTCTGTAGGACTGGGACCGCTCCTTCAGTTTAGGGATAGCCCACCTTGTAAATAGTTCCCTTTGGCAATTCTGCCCTCCTTGCAGCTTAAATAAGCCCTTTCATCTTCCTTCTCCTATCTGATCCACCCAGTGCACGTACATGAGGACCCCCTCTACCTCACCTTTTCTACTCTGTCATATTGAGAGAAGTTACCAGGTATAGTTTGTGTAGGAAGCACTTGAATTTTAAAAGGGAAGAAAGTGTCAGCTCCTTTTTGAGAGGCCAAGGCAAGTGTTCAACGCCTCTTTGATCTTCATCTTTAAACTTTCTCCTTGCCACAGGCTACTTCTCCGCCTTTCCTCCCCTTCCGCCCCAAGTTTTCTCGACGTGGCCAGACCTCTCCAAAACAAAAAAGCTTTCATGGACTCTTCCAATTTCTCTTCTTCTTACCAAACTTTTTCAAACAGTAGTCTATTCCATTTGCCCTCCCACCACTCCTCAGCTCCTTAAAGACTGGTATTTATCCCCACTATGTTTTGCTAACTGCCCTCTGAAAGATCACTTTGTTGTCTAATCCAAATAATTTTTCTCAGGAGTTATCACTTTTTGACCTTTCTGTACCATCTAACATCACTGACCATTCCTTGATCCTCAATATTCTTTCCCATCTTGCCTTCTTCATAGAACAACATACATTTCCTCATTCTACATTTCTTATTGCTTCTTCTTACTGTATCTTCTAGCTCTCCTTTAGTGGCTTCTCTATTTCCTGATAGTTTAAGTTCTGTCCTTTCTTCTTAATTCTCTACATTTTCTTTTACCAGTCTTATCAGTTCCCATTCCCCACCCCCACCCCATATTACCCTCCACATTTACAGCCCTGAAATTCTTTCCTGAACTTCAAACTGGCATTTCCAATTGCCTCATGAAAATCTCCACCTGGATATCTTAGGATAAACTCTTTATTCAGGTAGTGAGGATCTCCACAACCTGCATGCCACCCTTCCAGCATCCTCTAATTCTGCTCCTGGCCCTGTGCACCATTCTTCAAACTGCACTACTCACCATCCATCATGAAAGGAAAGGGTTATTTTATCAATTCGGGTTTCAAAGTGACTATAATATTTTTGATTTGATGATCCAAGTGTTCCTACCCTTTCCCTCCCCTCAGTCCTCCCTACCCCCATATATTCCAGATGAGTAAGGATAAAGGTTACTTAGCTATTGATAGGAATGTATAAATTGTATTGACCAATGATCTTGGCTTTCGAATTGGATTAGATTCAGATTTAGGTTGTAAAATAAAATGAATGCTGTTCTGAGTCAATCCAGTATTTTTATCGCCTAATTATGTAAGGGTCTATGCCTCCATTAGGAACTGCCTCACTTTTCATCTTTGTATTCTGAGGGTGTAGTGGCATAAACCATTTAAAATTTATTAAATTTGTTGAACCTAGAGGGGAACATGTTCTGTAGTTAAAGTGCCAATTTCCAGTCAGCCAAAGTGACACCAGACTGACAGAGTCCTGAGGGCAGGAATTGTTTTCTGAGAACTGGAGAATAATGACAGCCATGAGACTTGAGTTAGATAGGATAAAGTAAACTTTGGAAGACATTCCAGCCATGCAGGCTAGCTTCATATACACACATACACACACACATACGTACATATGTATATATGTGTGTATACATATATATGTATGTGTATGTGTGAATATAAATAAACACTTCTGATTACCACTGCCTTTGTAATGACTATTGCATACTATTTTGTTTCATTTTTTTCTTTAGGAATATTTGTTTTTAAAAAGCACACTCAATATTATTAGTGTACTAGAAAGGAATGTTGGGGAAAAAAGGATTAACAATTCCATTATATTAAAGATAAGCAGAAAAGGTAGCATTAAGACTCCAAAGTGTTGAGAACTGGAGGTCAAAGGACAGGCAAAATAGAGAGTTTGTGAGGAGATTTCTCGGTCCTCAGCTACTTATAGACTCAGAATATATATATATATATATATGTATACATATATATATATATATATATATATGCATAGATAGATAGATAGATAGATAGATAGATAGATAGATAGATAGATAGGTAGGTAGGTAGGTAGGTTATAAAGAGAAACTATTGACCAAGAAAGGAGCTTCCTAACATGGAGAGGTCCAGATTCCACTCTCATCTGATTTTCCTTTGATCCCTAGCCTGGAGATTTCCTTCCATTCATTCAAAGTTTTAGTCCAGTTTGTCACTGTGCCTGGAAAGCCCTCCTTTTTTTGTTTTCACCTAGTTAGAATCCCAAACTTCCTCTAAGGGCCAGCTTAAACGCCACTTCCTCCATGAAGTCTTCCTAGTCAGAAATGACTCTTCTTTTTCTTCTTCCAATAACTGACATTTATCTAACGCTTTAAAGTTTGCGGTGGTTTGTATGTACCATCTCATTTATCTTCACAATTACCCTGTGAGACAAGTACTTCAAGTATGCTCTCCATTTACAGGTGAAGAAACAGGTTCAAGGGACTTGCTCATGGTCACACCATTAGAGTCAGGGGCAGGATTCTAGAAGGCACTACACTGGTAGGAGCTTTATAGGAATTCAAGAAACTTGCCAAAAGTTTTCTATGTCCTAAGTCCCCAGGAACCCTCTCCTGCTACCTGGTCTAGATAGCTGTCCCTGATGATGACTTTTAAAATGAAAAATACTCCTAAGGGGAATATTTTGAACATAAAATCATATGATTAGTGATTAGAAGCTAGAAGGGACCTTAGAGGCCATCTAGAGCAACCTTCTCCCTCCTTTTACAGATGAGGAAACTGAGTTCTAGCGATAGTGATTGATTTGCCCAGGGTAAAAGGTAGTAAGCCAGAGCTGGGATACAACCCCAGGTTTTCTGACTTCAAATCAGACATGCTTTCCACAATGCTTGGAGTTTTAGCAGCTATTTACATTTTAGTATGAATAATTTATCTGACCATAGACTATTAGAGTTAGAAGAGACCTTAAAACTTACATAGTTCAACTGCCTCAATTTACAGTTGTGGAAACTGAGACACAGATAAATTACATTATTATATGCCCATGGTCAAAATCTCCTTAGTGACAAAGCCAGGACTAGAATGCAGGACTTCCAGTGTTTTCCACTGCATAATGTTGCCTTCTTTCCTTTGAAGAAGTTTTGATAAGGGTAAGAAAGCATTAGGCTATTTGATATCTGAGCTAGTGGTGGGAGTCATCATATAAGGAAGCAAGAACGCTAGAAAAAAGAGATGATGGAAATACCAAAGACCAAATTTACAGTTTTGTTCAATAGGTTCACCTCTACTTATTTGGCTTCATATTAACTTTATGAATTCAGTTCAAGTCAGTGTTAGGAAGGTCTGAAAGGGACTGACAAATATAAGGGAGTCAAGTAGACCAGAAAACAGAGTCTACACACTTCTATGATCCCTAATCTAAGTGACCCTTGAACTACTAGTTTCAGTTTCAGATCCAACTCTTCCAGATCCCTATTGGGATTTTCTTGACAAAGATAGTGGAGTGGTTTGCTATTTCCTTCTCTAGCTCGTTTTACTAATAAAGAAATGGTGACAAATTAGATTAAGTGACTTGCCCAAAGTCATTCAGCTACTAAGTGTCTGAGGCTGGATTTGAATTCAGGAAGACTCATCTTTCTGACTCCAGGCCTGAGACTTTATTCACTGAGTCACCTAGTAGCCCCTAACTACTAGTAAATACCATCAAGGATCTAGAGAAAACTGAAGTGGATTTCTCTATGATAGCTTCCCTAGTCTGGGCTCCTTCTCCAAAAATTTGATCCTTTGGCTTTCCCTTATATTTCTCCTTCTCCAACTTTTCTCTATTTATGTTGCTATCCACTCACTCTGGAGCTGTCCAAATGACATCTATATGAGTGACTCAGGCCAGTGAGGAAAGAGGGTTGGCAACATTACCATCCTACACTTGGCAGTTGACACTGGGCAGGGGACAATGAATGCAATGCATTGTCCTTCTCCACACTGCTTCTGCTAATTTGCCAGTGACTGTAAATAGAAATCACATGTGCCAGTAGTCATCTTTGCATGTGCCTCGCCTGCCAGCTTATAGTCATTTCCTCCTGACACTTATGAAATCATAACATTCTCTTTTTAAAGTGTTAGCAGATAAGTATTTATCCAGAGTATCACAAAATTATCGGATCATAGATTTTAGAGTTGGAAGAGACTTAGCTATATGACTAGGGCTGTCAATCTTTCTAAGACCTGGTTTTCTCAGCTATAAAATTAGAAAGTTGAACTTGATGGCCTCTAAATTACCTTTCACCTCTAAATCTATAATTCTATGATTTTAGAGGTCATTGAGTCCAACACTGATTCTGGAGATCAGGATACTGAGGCTCACAGAGGTTAAGTGATTTGTGTAAGATCACATAGATGCTAGGTCCTCTGATTCCTAAGGGTTCAGTTATCTTTTTAGGACTTCATACTATGTAAACAAATGAAAATGATGTTCAAATTTGTGTATTAGAAGCCTATGGCCCAAGCAAGTGATTTTTAAAAGATAACATTATTCTAAGCATAGAATATTCTTAGGTGAACTTTTGGTTGGGGAAAAGACTGAGGAAGTAGTATAGAAAAGAATGAAAGGGGGTCCTAGAGTCAGCAGGCAAGTACATATTACCATAGAGACCAAGAAATAATTGACCTTTTTTTCATGCCAAATATAATTAAAACAGCTCTTTTGAGAAGATTTCTAATATCCAATCAAGATTTATACATTTTCTAGAATTTTAAAGAAATTAGTCCTTTGAATTATCCAGTCTAAGGGATCTAAGTGACATGAATAATTCAAACATTAAGGAAGAGGGGACTAGGGAGAATAATTTTGAAACATATGATTCCTACCCATCACCCCTTTCCCAGCATATTTACATTTCAAATAAAGTTTTGTTTAGAATAATGTTAAATTTAGTTTTCATTTTCTGGCCAACAACTTACTGCTGAAAGTTCCCAAAGTGGAGAAATTACCCACGGATAATTGAGAGTTGCCTGTATTTGAGCATAAGTTCTTAAGATATTTATAGCTGTTTGCATAGTTATAAGAAAAAAAAAACAGGAAAAAAATAGGAGAATGAACTTAAAGAAGGTTTAACATGAAAGGAAACAAAAGTACAAATAATAGTAAAATTGGGATACTGACAACCAAAAGGAAGTTACAGTACTTGGGCCTTGAGAACAAATAAGATTACATAATTTGTGTAGGACTGATTTTAATTGAGCTTGAAAACCAACAGTATCTTTAACTTTTTTTTATTGTCAGTTTATTGAAATGAGAATTTATCTGTTTAAATTTATTCAATGTCATCTTTTCATGTAATAAAACATCTATATTACATTAGACTAAAGAATAAACAAATTCTCTAGTGAAGTGCTCAAAATCACACTTGATAAATATATATTAACTGATCTATGACCTCTTTCTCATTGCTTTTAGAAGTTTCCATGAGATTTCCAGTGAGACTAAAAATACGAATCTGCTTCTAAAGGTAGCATGAGCTGTCCTGTGTGTGGTTTTTTTGGTGGGGGGGTGGACCAAAAATAATATATCTAGCATGTCCTTTACCTATCCTTCTGCAAGGAAGACTTTAATTTGTGCCAGAGGGGAAGTAGGAGATTAGGTCCAGAAGCTGACCATTCTGCTTTCCTTAGAGAAAACGAATGCTGGGCTAGAATTAGATATACTTGCTCCCTTAAATATTATTAGTTTATGGGCTATAGTTTTCAGGTTCGAGCTAAACTCCTGATTACTGTTTTTTTAATGAGAAAAGATTCATGTCCAAGACTGGACTCTCTTCCCACCAAATACTAGTTCCACAATGAATACACGTAACAAGTAGAAAAGAAACCCTTTAATCTAAGTTGATAACAAAACAGAAATCAGAAATCTTGGAATATAGACCAGACAATACAGATTGAAAGGTATTTCCCATTGGGAATGAGGTATCTCAGCTTAACCAAGAGATAAAGTCCTAGTTTTCACCCAAGGGGAAATTCCCCAAAGCCTCTTGTAGTAACCTGGGAATAGGAATGCAATGTCAACTTCTTCCCAGAGTCTTTTTCTCCCCTCAGTGACTTGAAAAAAGGTTGGAATGGTTCATCTTCAATCTTGAAGCTAGAAACCAGAAAACAAATCTGAAGAAATTAAAGAGAACAGATTTCTCTTTTCTTCCACTCTCACCAATTCCACCTGGCTCTTTATATTGTTATGGGGCATTGATCACCAATAAAAAGGAAGTCCCTTACCAATGGGCTTTGGGGCTTGGGTGACATAAACAAATAATCTATTTTAGCCTCTTGGCACTAGTGAGTATATAACTTAATGAGGAAAAAATTAGTTAAGAAAATAGATGGGATAAGAAGTGAGGAAAAAAGAGAAGTCAATATTTCAATCATATTATAGTATGGTTATAGTACTCATTTATCTTCTAAACTCTCATCTTCTCATTTATTTAACCATTTTTCCTACCTTTGCTGCATATAAACTTTGACTCCTTTTTCATGAATAACAATTTTATTAATGGACAGTTCAATCTAACAAATATTTATTAAATGCTTGCTTCCTGCTAAGTACTGTAAGGGAAAAAGAAGTATTACATGCTTCTTGAGGTAGGAGCTGTCTCATAGGGGAGATAAGATCTAGTTAGAGAACATTAAGAGACAGCCTATGATTAAGCTTTGACATATGTGATCTAGAGTCTCAATGTTTTAGGGGTTCAGAGAAGTGAGAGGTCAGTGTGGACTAGGGTGTTTGGGGAAGGATTTATCGAGTAAGTTGAGTGGGATAAAAGATCAACATGAATGGATGGGTGGGATTTAGGAAGGGAATAAGCATTTATATAGTGCATGTGCTAAGTAAGCACTTTTGTAAATTAATTACCTCATTTAATCATCGTGAAAACCCTGTGAAGTAGGTGCTATTATTATCTCTTTTTCCATATTAAGAAATCGAAGCAGATAGAGATTAAATGACTTGCCCAGGATCACATAGCTAGAAAGTATCTGAGGTTGGATTTGAACTCATATCTTCCTGACTTCAGGTCCAACACTCTATCTACTGTAACACTTATTTTGAATTGGCAGGAAAGAGGAGAGGAAAAAAGGCATTTCTCATTTCTGGTGCAGGGTTGGTAGGGAAAGCAAGTCCTCTAGTCACCTCCCTGATTTTCATTGCCATATGTTCCTCCATCCCTCAAATTGTTGGGTGTTTACTGCTACAACACAAACAGATACATAGACATCAATCAAGTGCAGCATACAGTTTTAAAAATAGATAATTTTAGTTGAAAAACTAATTTCCCTGTGGACAGAAGATAGTTACAAAATACGTCTCTGTTGTGCCCAGACTGTTTTCTGTGACTATTTTGTATATTGGAAAATTGTCTAATCTTTCAATTTCTTGATAAGGAGAGCAGATCCTACATTAGTCTACAATTTTGTGTTTTTTTCTTGGAGACAATAATTTGGTAGTAAGACTTTATCCCCTCCTGGCTTGAGTTCATACAGACAAACCTAGGTGTCATGCTGTTTCTGATTCCTCTCCGTAGTTTTTTGATTTAAGATCGTAAATATAAAGCTATCTTTCCTCAACTGGCTTCTAAATTATGTGATAAACTTGTTGAGTTTCTGTGTCTCCTCCATTTTCAGCTGTGCTTGGATATCTCCAAATTTCCCAATTTACTTGGTCTTTCAGCAGGAGAGGAGAGGAAAGAAAAGGAGAGGAGAGGAGGAAAAAGGAGAGGAAAGGAGAAGAGTAGAGAAGAGAAGAGAAGAGAAGAGAAGAGAAGAGAAGAGAAGAGAAGAGAAGAGAAGAGAAAAAACAGATTATATTTGTCCTTCATTCTCGAAGAGGACCATGACATCAAGATGATGACATGGAGTTAACTTTGATTTGAGTGAGGGAGGGCTGTGCAAGGTTACCAATCTCACTTTCCTCTTCAGAGTCATCTGGGTTCAGTGGCCTGATATTCATCAGGACAACTGGAGATGGTACAGGATGCAAAGTGAGACCCTGGCTCTTTTAGACTAAGGTCTTATCACATTCTCACTTTGAGTGAGATACACCCATTCAATGAATAGGCTTTTTAAAGTAGCTATTCAAGGGACGGTCCCTTTAATAAAAAAAAAATGTAATTACTAAATAGTAGTTATTTCTCTTTTACCAGGAACCCTGAGAGTCTTCCACTCCCAGTCCATTTGTCTATATGATAAATGAAGCCCAACATAATGAAAACATAGGGCACATCAAACTAGCAGGAGGGTTTTGTACCATTAAGGTAATGAATGAGAACATTTATATCAAATCTCTAGCTTTGTTGAAAAACTGGAAAGCAGCAAAGCTGCGTAAAATCAATAATTGTTGACTCAAACACATTATAGTGGAACATTAATGACTAGTGAAGCACTTTACCACCTTCCTCTCAGACATAACCTGATCTCACCCTTCTTAATGGAAGGAATCATATATCTATTACCAAAAATTGCAAAGATCAATGACCTCTCAAAGTTAGATCAATTGTGTGCTTATGTACTTTATGCAAAGCTTTCACAGCTTGTATCAGTAAGATAAATACATAAACGTTATAAGAAAACAATATATTGACCAAAGAGAAAAAAAGATGTATTGAAAAGTAATGTAAAAAAAAAGTAATTTAAAGGATTAAAAACAACTCAGCTCTTGTACTCATAGCTTATTTATATCTAAAATAAGCCCCAGCATAGTAAGGACACAATAGTATTTAATATTCACATGGAAGACTGTGTTTTACTATTTTGGTGGATTTTGCCTTCAACATAATAATGACAAGGACATTTTTTCAGGGAAATGGCTTTCCTTTATGGTTCTACCTAACCTGAAATCCATTATCATCACTCCTGGATAGAACTAAGTATGATTTTCAAATTAATGAAGAAGTCAAACCTTATATAGCTTATTAACTATTATAATTATTATAGCTTATTAACTATCTCAGGTGTATGAATGATAGATATCAAGTTTGATGACTCTACCAAAAACAAATTAAACAGATTCTTTGTCTTCTGAATTCTTTTTTTTAATGATAAAATGTTATTTGGACTCAGTGAGTCTCCGCATATACCAAAAGTATAGAGATGCTTATTTCTGAAATAATAAAAGTTCTACCTTGATAACTGAAAAAAAAGTATAGAGATGGAAGATCTTGAACTTGAACCTGAAGATCCCATTGACATAGTAGAAGAAGACAGTGCTAATATCAGTACTACTAATAATAACTAACAATTATCTGGCACTTAAATATTTACAAAACTATATGTGTATGTGTGTATATCTAATTTTATCTTTCCAAGGCAAGATATGTTAACATACAAATAATTGTTTCTTCCAGTTAATCCATATCACACATAAATATATTAAGAAAGAAGTCTGTGACTGAATGTGGTAAAATACTTGCTGATCTTCTGAAATTATAGCTGACTAGGAAGAACATATACAAAACTATGAACACTTCTATAATCTAAGTCTTAATGGAAACCTTTTCGATGGTAAAATGAGCCATATTAGTTTAGGAAAATTCTTTAATAAAAAATCTACCTATTATTTACAATATATAGAGTCCATCACCCTAAGGCAACTTCTCCTTTTGCATCAAAAAAGGAGGAAGAGGATAGTCATTCTTAGAGCACAGAATAAGCATCTTAAAAAAAAAATCTAAAGAAATATTTTTGGAATAAACAGAAATCACTTAACTGAACTAATAATAGTAAAGACCGATAATAGGTACATTGCATTAATCAAATATAACAAAAAGTGGCTTATCTCTGATTGGATACTACTTAGATACTATGATACAAGAGTGGAATCAGAAGCACTTCATGGGTGATGCTCACTTAAACTCAGTCTGAAGTATGCTGATTAATATGGGGACAGAGACTAGACCTGGGATTTCACTAGCTTAGGGAAATCCCTGGTGAGAAAACTCCCTCACTAGAAAGTAGAAATGCCATTCTACTTCTTTGTAACTCATAGTCATAGTCTCCTAAAACACTGAGAAGTTAAGAGATTTGTCCAAGGTTATATAGTCAGTATGTGTGAGAGGCAAGATTTCAGCCCATGTCTTCTTGACTCTGAGGCTCTCCATTAATGACACCAAAGATACATTGAATAAATAGCTGAAGTATATGGATTTGCTTTTGGAAAGAAGAATTTGTGATAGCAATTCAAGACCAACTCATTGCCATCAGATTTGCAAACACTTTACCTATGTCATCTTTTTGGATCCTCATAATAACTCTATGACATAATGCTATTATTACTCCCATTTCATATGTGAAGAAACTGAGGTGGAGGGAAGTAAAGTGACTGGCTCAGAGCTCTGTAGACTCTGAGTCAAGCACTGTATCCCCAAGATGAGATATGGGAACTTGGCTGAGCCCTGGTTTGGGAAGAAGGATTCCTCTTATTTATTCTATACCTAATTTATTCTATACCTAATACCCTCCCCCACTGAGACCTAGGATCATTTAAATGCTAGCTCAGAAGCAACACAAATTCTGGGGAACCCAAATTACCTCCTAACAATACCATATGACTATATGTAACTGATATAGGTAACTGATGGAATAATGGATAGGATACTCTCACCATGGAACTAGTGTGTCTGAGATTGCATTATGTAGTGATCTTTTCCATCTCCAAATGCATTCTAGAAATAGTGTGCCTTTGATTATCCTAAATTCTGGGTTTAAAATGCGATAGAAATCCCACTCTTCTCTCAAGATCCACTGTTACCAATGGAGCTTAAATTTTAGTAGTCATATATAGTTTAATTAATTGATAAAATCATCTTTGGTGCAGATCAGGGTAATAATATAGGGCAGGAAGTAAAGGCAGAGAAAAGATTATACTAGATGCTCCAGGAATATTTGACTTGGAAAGAAGCAAAAACAATGGGCGGTCAAAAAGATCATTAAAAAGGGGAAAGGACCCACATGTACAAAAATATTTATAGCAACTCTTTTTGTAGTGGCAAAGAATTGGAATTTGAGGGGATGCCCATCAATTGGAGAATGGCTGAACAAATTGTGGTATATGGATGTAATGGAATCCTTTTGTTCCATAAGAAATGATGAACAGATAGATGTCAAAAAAATCCTGGAAAGATTTAGATGAACTGATACTGAGCGTAATAAGCAGAACTAGGAGAATATTGTACACAGTAACAACAACATTTTGCAATGACCAACTTTGATAGACTTAGCTCTTCTCAGCAATGCGATGATCTAAGGCAATTCCAAAAGACTCATGATGGAAATTGCTATCCACATCCAGAGAAAGAGCTATGGAGTCTGAATGCAGATTGAAGTACACTATTTTCTCTCTCTCTTTTTTTCTTTCTTGTGGTTTTTCCCTTTTGTCTTGATTCTTCTTTCACAACATGACTAATGTGGAAATGTGTTTAATATGATTGTACATGTATAGCCTATATCAAATTGCGTGCTGTCTTAGAGGGAGGGGAGGCAAGGGAGAGAGAAAAATTTAGAACTCAAAATCTTATAAAAGTGAATATTGAAAACTAAAAATAAATAAATTTTAAAAATTAATAAACAATAACACCACATACAGTAGAGTGTCTTGCAAATAAGCACTCAATACATATTTGTTGAAGCTATAGTTTAAGTGGATCTTCATTGTCCATTTCAGTTTCATAATCACAGTGGAATTACTTGACGTTGGTATCCATCTTTGTTAATTCACTTGGAGCCATTCCAAAGTTGCCATTCTCCATCCGGGATGTATGTAGCTAGTGCAACTATTGGCAGATTTCAAGTAAAGCTCTTCCTACGTATAAATAAAACTTCCATTAATGTAAAAGATTTAAGTGGGATGAAGTAGATCTGAAAGTGATATATTAATGTGCAGTGATCAAGCTGACAGAAAAGGGGCACTTAAGGGTTGTAAATGCTAGTCATGACACTTTAATATACCTCCAGAAAATCACAGGGAGAAAAGTTACAAGTGAAGTCATTTGCTTCTACTACATGAATCTTCTTTAAGACACTTGAATTTTCCAGTTTCATAACAGCACATAATACAACCATCTATCATAGTTTATAGGCGGGGGAGAATTTAGATATGTTTACAAACTGCATCAGTCACTTCAAATCATTCAGGAAAGAGGCAAATGCCCTTCCTTTGGGCACTGTAAATACTGGCCATAGAGAGATGATGTAACTTTCAATTTGTCTCCACTGGAAAAGCTGTGAGAATCTCCAGGGATACTCTGTATAAATATATTTGCCAGGTTTCTATATTAGCACAGTCTACCTGGTCTGTTGTTCATTTTAATTATTATGTTAGTTTGGGAAGTTTAGTTGACAGCATTTTAAAAGTAATTCTTTGGATTTCTGTAGGCTATACTGATAAAAAGATGAATTTCTTAATGTAAATGATTCAAGTAAAGTAAAGTCACTTGAACAGGAGCTCCTACTATGTTGTACAGCAGAGCTTAAAATCATAGTTGAGATTTAATTCTTAACATATTTCTATGGCAAAGATAAAGTCATTAAAAAGTCATTGCTCAGAATCCTTATTAACTTAGACATCTGTGTTTATTTATTTATTTTTAATAGCATGTCAAAGAACTGAAAGAGAAAATCTTTTAAAAGGGTTATTAAAATATATGAATTGACACACTGGATGATAATGAGTTTGTTGTTGGTAATATGGGCCTATGAAATTTGAAAGAAACCATATTTTATAGTGGGGTACAATCAGTCCTTCACATTCTAAAAAAAATAGTCATCCAACAAATTCCAAGTTGTTTTATGTAAAATTATTTAATCATCCATTGTCCACTATGTGAATTCATGGTACAAAGTACTATCCTAAAAGGAATAAAATAAATATACCTAATGAATATTTTTATGATAAATACTTTTTCTTATCTATGCCAATTTGTACTTTCAAATCACTTATGAAGTAAAGTACAACCTCACTGTTATTAAAACAATAAAATTTTATAATTCTAGTCTGCTTTTATTTGAAAAAATCTAAAAGGTGATTTTCTACATAGTATAATTGCTGAGGAACCAGGAAAGATTACTTCATCCAAAATACTTTTTTCATTTTGATGCTTTTAATTTCACCAATCTTATTTCCCTCCTGTTTTAATACAAATACTACTGGAAAGAGTTTGAATTTTGAGTCATCAGTCATTTATACTTTAAGGTGAAGAAGTTTCAGATAAGTTCTTCTGTAAGTTTTGTAAGTGGAAAACACTGCTATTTCCTAGGTCAGGGTTAGAAAAGAGATACCACTAAAAGAGAAAAGTGCCTAGTATAAAGATAAGAAGGAAGAAAAGGCAAATTTTACCTATTTAAAAATTGTAATTTTTAATGTCTACATAAGCATAATTTCAAAAGAAGTAATATATGAAAACGTGCAAAAGAACCCACTTAATGATTACATTTTTAAAGACTCTATGCAATATTTCTTTTGTCTCTACTACTTTTATAATATTACTGTTTATTATGATGAGACTAGGCAGTTGAATTATCTTTGGGAATTTGCACTATTTTTTTAATGACCCTGAAAAAAGGCCTATGATCTTAATTTCGACATTCTTCTGTTGACTTTGTCTGTCTCTGAAGTTTTCACAATTAATGTGCAAACATCTGAAGTTGAGGTGCAAACACCTCCAAAATGCAATAGAGAGGTGTGTGGTGGGTGCCAGAGAGTTACAACAACTTGCAAATGAGGAATTATTCGGAAGAAGCAGTGAACAAAATGTTATCAGAGAAATGCATGTTGACAAAAAAAAGTTGGACCAGTTAGAAACACAATTATATGGGATAACTAATGGATAGCAAAGTGTTCCAAGCAGTATAAAAGAGTGAACAAAAATAGCTCATTATGCAGGGTGGGCCAATTATGGTAGATTTATGACTGGTGGGAAGAGAATAGACATGGTTGTACAGGAAGATCAGGTATAGAACTATGATTTGTAATGGTAGAGATAACATCTTCATCAATGCAATCATAGATCCAATGGAGTATTAAGATTTTATGTTAGACTTTCAAAAAGAAATGAGGCTATTTTAAAAAAAAATCACTGCTTGTGATAGTATCTTTGAGTAAATCAGAAACCATTGATACTGAGAGATCTAGTTCTAATACATATTTCACTTCTCTAGTAATTTTTTTAACCAAGAAAGTTCTAGAAATACGATAAAGCCTTTGTTATAAGCATTACTAGAACAAACCTCAAATGCTGCCTTCTCCATGAAACATTCCTGCATCCCTCCAGCTATATGGAATCTTGATCTTGAATCTTGATCTATTCTCTGCACTTAGAACACCAAAATTTCTATTTCAGTTGTCCTTATACTTATTCAGCAGCTAGATGGCGCAGTGCATGGTACATAGGGCTTGGAATCAGGAATACCTTTTTCAGTACTGTCTTAGTCACTTATTAGCTGTGTGACTCTTGCAAGTAATTTAACTTCTCTCTGCCTCAATTTACTCATCTGTAAAAACTGAGGAAAATAATGACACCTACATTATTGGGTTGTTGCGTGAATCAATTGCATTAACACATGTAGAATGTTTTACAATCCACAAAGCTACACAAATGCTGGATATTATTACAATGATTCAAATTAGTTAAAAATATTTATTAAGTACCCACTATAAAAATCACTTAAATTTGATCGATGTCTCTTAAGCACATATATTTAACTCAGAGACAAAGATAAAACAAAGTAGCATCCCTGCCTTTGTTGTTTAACTGTACTCCATTTGTTGGTTGTTTTCCTTATTCTCAAAGAGGATGAAATGACATCACTATGTTAGAATCAAGTTACAATGAGTCCATCTGTCGCTGATCAGGTCAATCCAAGCTCAGAATGCTGTACCACAGGTCAGGAACAAATAGTCCATGTGAACAAACAGTTAATGTGTTACAACTAACATATAAGTACCTGTTACAAATGAATCTGATTGTGTTATGAGAGAAATCATTATTAAATATCCAATTGTTAATATTAGGGAGAACCTTTTCCTTCCTCATTTGGAGATTAGGGATGATGGGATGAAATCTTGGAATTGCTACCCCCCCCCCCCCCAACTAGAGAATATTGCAAAGAATTTAGTCTAAAGTGAATTCTGGCTCATTGTGTTTTACTCAGGTTTGGGTGGGGGTAGATCCTATGTCTAGATTGGAGAGGCTGGCAGTGGTCTGGGAGCCAGAGTGATCACAGTCCTGTTCCCCCTTTCCCTCATTAGAATGGGTTCACCTCTCATTACAATATTCATTCTCATTAATTGTTAACCAATCAGAACTGATTGCCACTCTCAGGAATATCCACTCTTCCAAGGGCATATAAGCATTGAGTGGATTACATGAGGGGCCTTTGCCATTCCAGAGTGCCACTGACCCCTTTTATTAACTATCCACTCGCATAATTAATAGAATTATTAATTACCCAGAAACTATGTCTCAAACTTTTTAAATGTGACCGTTAGAAATGAATCTTGTTATTCTTAACAGCTATTACTTCCCTCAAAGATATCTGTAAAAGGTCAGTTCCTTGAGGGTAGGAACTGCTTATCATTTAGTCTTTGTCCCCAACATCTGGAAAATGCTTATTGAATTTAACTAGTCACATATCAAGGCTGAGGAATTAGAGGGTGGCAGTCTGAGTGCTGTAGAATGAATTACCATAACAGCAAGATGAAAACCTTCAGAGTACTGGGGAGAGCTTGTATGGAAGATTTGTGGAATGTTTTGGCCACCATTTGCCCAGAATGAGAAAGCATGGATATGTTGTGCTTTGTACCAGGGGAAGAAAGATCCACACTAGCATTCATACCAATGAGATCATACATTCCTTGAAATAATGAAATCCAGTGTACCTGATGCTGGGGATGTATTGATGAAGCAAGACACAGATCCTGCCATTTCCATTTATTAAATGCTTATTGAATTTAACTTAGTTACATGAATAATGACCTTCTCTCTATACCTTACATTTACATTCAATCTTCCATCTTCTTGTCTGTGTACTGGACAGACTGCATGTCTGGAATGTACTTCCTCCTGTCTTCTACCTCAACGAGTTCTCTTTTTTTTAAGATGTAGCTCAAGCACCATCTTTTCCACAAAGCCTTTCCTGGTACCTTCTATCCCAAACTACCTTGTATTTAACTACATTGCATGTAGATGTGCATATATGGTGCTGAAGTTCTTAAGTCTGTTGGCACTTGTTCTACTTTGTCACTTAAATACAATAAATACAAACATATTTATTCACATTTATTTATGTTGTATATATTTATATACGTACTTGTTGCCTCCCCTATGAGAATGTAATCTTTTTTAGTTGGGATTGCATTTTTCCCACTTACAGCCCCAGCATTTGATGCATAAGTGGCAAAAAGAAACAGATATACTGAAGGACTTAAGTACCTCAGTTATTTGACACTCTGACCCCTTCAACCTGTCTGAAGCACCTATAAATTCATACTTAGATTTGCCTAATATTTGGAATCAGAGCAGAGCTGTCAAGGTCATGGTAGGTCAATAGAAAACATAATGACCACTTAGAAAAAGCTTTAACTATAGCCTGCAGAGGATAAAATACTTTTAAAAACCATGATAACCTTCATAGATACAGAGACACTGGTGTGACATTAATTATGTCCTTTGATTTCTCTGGATTTTCCACTTATCTTTCATTGTTTGAACCTCCAATATTAATGCAAATAGAAACCAAAGACAGAAGCTTCACATTCCTTTCTAATAGGCATCTTTCACTTATAGTCACTCCAATTTGAATTGTTTATCCCTGGAGACATGATAAGCATTCTTCCTTCTTTCTGACTTGTGAGGAAATAAAAGGAGCATGAAGGCTGCCCTGGCCACATACATGGTTCTGGTTAGATTTAACCCAGAGCTCTCAAAGTAAAATTACAAGGCAGTACGCAAAATAAAGGCTCCTTTGTTTATTCACTCCACGATTGTACAAATGTAATAGGTTGCCAGCTGGGTTGTCTTGGGGATAAATTTTATACTTACCTCCTTCTCTTTGCTACACAGACTTCTAGAGAGTTCTTTTTAAGTTCTCAGCGTGACTATATGGGGATATTTAGTGCCGCTCATTAATTTTCTATTGGTTTCCTTCTTTGAAGGCTGTGATGGACAGAAACAGGGAGACTCTAAACTCTAGGGGTTCATCTCCTATAGAGATTAGAAGAATTCAGGGATAGTTTGGAACAGTTCAGAGTCAATTAGAGTATTGAAAATTTGGCATGATTTTAAAAAAAATCAAATAAATATTCAAGCCCACAGGCAGGGTACTGTAGCATTTGGAGAAGCCCAGTGGGCATCAGGCTCTCTTAGCTGTGCCTTTGCCATTGTGCAGCCTTAGATGAGACCTCATAAACTTGATAACATTAACTGCACAATTCCATGTATCCCCATGCTTGGATTCATGAAAGACCATTTAGGGAGTGTTAGTTCTGGTTTGGTCACTAATTAACTGCCACTTTGTAACTAACCCCTCTAAACTTTAGCTTCTACATCTGTAAAATGAAGCGGTTGGATTTTATGATCTCTAAGTTGCCTCAGTTTGAAATCCTAAGATTTCTTGTCTAGAGAAAGCCACATTTTAATGCAATTCTCTTGTGATTACCACTTTCCTTTTTGGATCTGTAATTATGGTTGAGAGAGAAAATGCGTAGTCTTTTCAAGAAAGTCTGTTTAAGGGCCAATTTTTGTTTTATGAAGTGCTTTGTAATTCAAACCTATGACTTCATAAGAGGTTAGAGAACAGGGAGATTAGAAAATACTATAGATTTGTTTGTTGGAATTTTTAGCACCTGATTCCAGATCCATATCTATCCACTCTGCCATCTAGTTTTTCTAGAATTAAGGCCAAAACTTTTGACTTTCAAATACTTACTCTTTTTATCCTGAATAAGAAAATATAACTGTACTTTACCTATACAAGAAACATTTTTTTCTGTATTATATCTTAACTGGATTTACTTAATCCTTGAAAATAAGACAGAGTTGTATCTAAATTTGGTATTTCCCTCAGACTCTATCACCGTCATGTATATACAATAAACACTTAATACATGTTTGTCAGATGAATAAATGAAAGATCATTTATAAATCAAATGATAGAAAATTAAGTATTTTAAATTGTTGTGGTTGTCCTTCATTCTTGAAGAGGACTATGACATCAAGATGATGACATGATTTGTGATTGACTTTGATTTGAATGAGGGAGGGCTGTGCAAGGTCACCAACCTCACTTTCTTCTCCTGAGCCATCTGGGTCCAGTGGCCTGATATTCATCTGGATGACTGGAGATGGCCCAGGATGCGATGTGAGACCCTTTCAGGCTAAGGTCAGATTTATTCTAAGAACATTATATAACTTATATTTTATGTAGTATATTGTATGTTCTTTTATTTATTTGTGTATTGCAGGTATTAGGAATTTTCAAGTAAATTTTTTCAACAAATTTACTGTATTTACAGGACTATGGACTATATTTCTCATACAAATTTAACCCTATGATATATGATGAGGGTTTTTTAATATCAGTTTAAAATTTATAATCATTATTTACATGTTTTATTCTTTTTGGAAAAAGATATAAACTTGAAAGAAAGTCTTATAGGACTACATAGATAGGCTCAATCTTTGGAAATAAAAGATACTTTGCCAAAGGGAAATGAAGGGTGGCTAAGGACAAACTCACTAGAACCAATAATTCTCTATCAGAGTGATCAAGAACCCAGTGTCGTCTCCTGTACTCAATGAGTTATCAGAAGAGTCCTTTTGTTGTGCTTCTTAAGTATCAAAGCTAATTAATACACATGGACTAAACATGCTGCCCTGGAATCATCTTTGACCTGAATGGAAAACCTAGAGAAATATACATGCATTATCCCTATTTAAAGACATCCTATTAAAAATATTATAGGTATAATATGTGGTATAATACAACTAAGGGTTTACTTATTACTTTCTGATATGCTGAACAGTTTTGTATTTCTGGGAAAAGAATTGGCCAATAACAGTAAATACACAGGGAAGCAAGTTTAGAAAAGAAGGAAGGAAGAAGAGATGGAGATGAGTGAAAAGTTATAGAAGATCACTATTTTAAGAAAAGTCAGTCTATTATTTTAGTAGATTGTCTTCAAGGGTTGTTATAATAGTCCCTAGTAATGTAGATCTTTGGTTATCCCATTAAAATTGTTCATGCAGTTTAAAGAAGGACATTTCTAATTGTAGTATTATTTCTGGGAATGACAATTCATTGACAATTTCCATTGGCCCCCAAAGTTTCTCTGTTTTTTGAGTTTTAGGTTACATGTTTCTGGGGCCTTCATTGTGCAACAGGTATTCATAGAAGTTTACTCCATCAACTGAAGTCACTTACTTGCTTCCTGAAAGGATAGGATACAACTAGTACATAGATGGCTCTTGTACTCTCGGAGTCTCAGAGACCTGACACTAAGGGCGTGAAGGGTTGGGGGTGACTTCTCCCAGTGAATCAAGGAAATCAATAGGCCCCATGGTAGAATTCTCTTGGGGAAAGAGAGTGGGATAGAAACCATGGGTAGATGTTATAAATCCTCAAAACTGAGGATTCAATCTGGAGCCTATCCTGGTTAATAGACTACAAAGGAACACTGTAAATGCTGGTGTAAGATGTTTTGTCTCCTGGAACTTTCTTGCCCCAGGGAACATCATTTTTTTTTTGACAGAGTTCTAACTTGAGTTATGCCCCTCTCCTATTAACATTGCTAGGACATTAAAAAGTGTCCCAAATGGCTTAATACTGTTACAAGTTGTTTTGCTATGACTACTGGGCAAATTCAATTTTCAATATTGCAGTAAAAAAAGTAATAAAATACTCAAATATAATCTTGTGAGTGACAGTCTAATAGAATGTCACATGGGTGAACTATAGTTTGTTTCTGTCAGGTGACAAAGGTCTATAGATGGAAGTCATTAAGTTTTGATCGGCAGATTTTAAACTTGAGGCCTAGTGGCATATGGGTAACAATGAGTTATACAGCAATTTAAATTGATGTAATCAGTCATTCTAATGGATTATATCTGCTTTAAACTATTATGGGTGCTGGGAAAGATTTATGTTCCCAAATAAAGAGAAATTCTAAATATACTTCCTTGTAAAACTTACACAATTGAAAGGAGATGAAATCTGGGGCATGGAATAATAACATTTGGCAGTTTGGAAGTTTTCCATTAAGAAAAAAAAACTCAACCACAAAAACAAACAAAAAAGTGCAGAACATTGACAAAGGAAGGGGAATGAACATCCTTATAGAATTAGAGATGTGCTATAGTGGAAAGAATGCTGGATGTGAAGGCAGAGAACTAGGCTTTGAATCCCAGTTTTAAAATGGGATCTTGGGAAAAGCTACTCAACCTCCAGAGACCTCAGTTGTCTCATTTTTACAATGAAAAGTTTGCTTGAGATAGTACTTAAGATCCATCTCAACTCTAAATTTTATGTCTCGTGTTCAGAATGACTTCCCTCATTTTTACTGTAGAATGTTATTCAGACTCCTTCATTTTTGACCACTGTAAATTGAACTGTTAACATGTAAACATTTTTCTAGGTGTTGTGTAGACACAGAGGTAAATAAGTCACAACTCTTCCCTTTAAAGACTTACAGTCTAAAAGGAGAAAGAGATAGGTATCTAAATATCAATAACATAAAATAGATATTGTGAATTCAAAGATTACACATGAAAAAGTCATGCTGTCCCTTCAAGAATCCCTTTCAGTTAATCAGAGGGAGATATCAATTGCAGGTGGATATTTATCAGAAGAAAACTTCATAATTGTGCAAAAATATTGACTCCTGAATTCTAATCAAGATAACATTATAAGAGAAGGAAAAGAAATTTGAGCACTTTACTTGAGGTACATCAATTGGTCCTCTTCTCTCTTCCCTCTGTATTACTTGTTGATCTCTTTAACTCCTTTGGATTTAATTACTATCTCTATGCTGTCAGTTTCTCATATCACTTATCCTGCCCTAATCTCTTTGCTGACCTCCAATCTCCTATCTTCAACTACTTTCAGACATCTCAAACTGGATGTCCAGCAGACATTATAAACTCATCATGTCCAAAACTGGTCCTTCCCCCAAATATTTTCCCCAAACCCTACCCCTTTCCAAACTTCCCTGTTATGGTTAAGGGCACCACCATCTTTCCAGCCAACCAGGCTCACAACTTAGGTGTCCATCTGAATTCTTCACTATCTTGTACTCTGGGACATTTCCAGTTGTCCTGATGAATATCTAGCTACTGGACCCAGATGGCTCAGGAGAAGAAAGTGAGGCTGGTGATCTTGCACAGTCCTCCCTCATTCATATCAAAGTCAACTGCAAGTTACGTGATCATCTCCCTGAAGTCACTGTCCTCTTCAAGAATGAAGGACAAACACAACAACCTTGCATTCCATTTTTGCTAAAGTATATTGAAGTCACTTGTGTAATATTTCTGAAGTATATTGTCTTCTTTCCTCTGATACTGCCATTGCTTTCAGGCACATCTTTGTCATTTATATGTGGACTATTGCCATAGTCTACTGGTTGGTCTGCATGCCACAAGTCTTACCCTATTTCAATTCATTCAGTCTGTCCAAACCAACGTGATTTTCCTAAGCACATGATATCACTTCCACACCCAATAAACTTCAGTGACTCCCATCATCTCTAAATCAAATACTATATCCTCTCTTTAACAAAATCAAAAGGCTACACCCAAGGACCTAGAAGGCCACATGTAGCCTTGAGGCCACCGGTTCCCCACTTGAAGCATATGAAAGTTTCCCTGGTGGAATGGGCAGAAGAAAACAATTTATTCCAATGGACAAAGAAGGCAGCTGAAGCAGGTGCTGTGGAGCACTTAGAGCTTAGTCAGACATCTAAGACATAAGGGTTATC
Organism: Notamacropus eugenii; assembly: GCF_028372415.1. Lineage (NCBI taxonomy): Eukaryota > Metazoa > Chordata > Mammalia > Diprotodontia > Macropodidae > Notamacropus > Notamacropus eugenii. The sequence continues at coordinate 205,431,902 of NC_092875.1, read as the reverse complement.
TACTGCATCCAGCCCATTACCAGCTATCTTGACTTTTGTCTTGCCAGAAGACTTTGATGGCTCTTGAGGAGCGAGTGGAGCCGAATATTTATTCCTTCCTCTCTGTCAATGACACTGCTATGTCCCCTGCTTCTACTTGGGTGATTGTTTCTTCCTAAGCTCCTTTGTGGGTTCATCATTTGTATGACTATTTAAGGTAAATGGCGTCTGGGGCAGGGGAGAGTTAAAGATTTTCCTTGCCCATTAGTAGGCCTCAATACCTTTTGTTAATTTTTACTGAGGCACTGGATCAGAGGGTCCTGCACTCCATCTCTGAAAAATGTATAAATACTCTGAGATGAAGATTTACTTTGGGGCTTACTCATTGTAAGTGTTTGTTTGGCCAGATGAGACTCTGAGTAGCCACTAAGGAGAGCCCCAGTTTTGAAAACCCAGATGTTGGTGTTTTTCTCTCTGGTAACTATGTATGTATGGTCAGAAAGTTAGATCTGTCTCTTGATCTGTGATGTGTGTATTGCTTACAGTCGGACAATTGGGAACCCTGTCAATCTTTGTTCCTCTGTTTGTATTTTCTCTGAAGTTCAGGATGCTGAACTAAGTGAATGATATATGTGCTTGATTAAAGTAGATTGTTGACCCCTCAAAAATTGCTTTCTTTTTAGAAAATCAGATCTAAAAACCTTTACAGCAGGCACTCCTGTGTACGGAGTCCTTGCTGTTACATCATTCAGTGCCTAAGTATGGGTATTCCTCAAGACTTTTTTCTTAGCCCACTTATCTTGATTTCTACACATTCTTCCTTCTGATCTCTCCAGTTGGATCATCTTTCTTATGCAGATCATGTCCAGATCTCTAATTATATAATTCTAATTTCTCTTTTGAATTTCAGTGTTGCTTTATTAACTATCTACTGAACTTCTCCACTTAAATGTTCTTTTCACATCTTGAAAATGGAACTCATTACCTTTCCCCTAATTTAAACTTATCTTCTTCAAACTTTCCTATTTCTGTCAAGGGTATTATCCTTTTTGCAGTCACTCATATTAATAGTCTTATAATCATCCTTGATTCTTAATTACCTTTTATCCCTTTGTGCCCACCCCGCCCCCATTTTCAATTATGCCTTTCTCTTCACTACTACCTTTTTCTCAGAATGTTCCACAACCTAATCCCAGTCACCTACTTACACAGTTTCTTAGAACTCCTCTTTAAAACATCTGGTGCTATGCTTCTTGGGATTGCCTCCCAAAGCAGGGTTACACTTCTAATCTTCCAGTTATTACTACCTTCTATCCACTCACATGACCATATCACTAGTTAAGTCTCTTATAACTCCTTGCCTGTACTACTATAATATTATTTTAGCTATTTTCTCTGCTTCTAGACTCTCCCTTTTCCAATCCATCATCTTTTGTCATTGTTGTTTAGTCATTTTCTGTCATGTTCAACTATTTGTGACCCCATTTGGGGATTTTTTGGAAAAGATAATGGAGTCATTTGCCATTTCCTTCTCTAGCTCATTTTAGAGATGAGTAACTGAGGCAAACAGGGTTAAGGGGCTTGCCCAGGGTCACATAGCTAGTAAGTATCTGAGGCCAGATTTTTTGAACTCAGGAATATGTCTTCCTGCCTTCAAATCCAGCACTGAGCCACCTAGATAGCCAATTCATCATCTTCACATTTTTAAAAATCTTTATAAATCATAGTTTGTTCTTTAGAACAAAATGCAAAAGTCATTGATCAACCTGATGAGGTTATCAGATTTGTGGTGGACTCCTAAAAGGAAAAGACCACATCTTTTAACACAACTGGCCCCTGAACTTTTCTACACATTTCTACCTAGATACTCAATAATTCTTTAAACTGCCCTTTCACTGTAGCTCTTTGACCACTTAACTCCTTTTATTCTCTTTACTTGGCCCACCCCAGGCTATTTACCACTCCTTATCCCATCCAGATCTTCTCATTGTCTTTTATGTATACAAGTATCAGTCCCATCCTCATCAAACTTTCAGATTTACTAGGAATCTTGCCTAACTGATGTTACAATAAAATCTTGCTATTCTGACTGAAATAAGGCTTGATTGGTTGAATTTTTTCTAGGCAGACCCCCTCTTACCTGCATGTCAGGGTTCTCAGCTCCCCAAACTGCATCAAGCCTGGTGTATAAAGTCTTAGATAATCTCAGCCTAGCCTTCCTTTTCAGGGTTAATTCTTATTATTCCCCTTCCCATATGCTATATTTCAGCCAAACTAGGCTAGTAGTTGAACTGGGGATTCTAATGCCTACCTTTGTGCATTTCTATAAGCTATTCCTCATACTTATGCATGTAACCCTCCAGATTGGTAGGTAGATTGATTATTCTGCCCCTCATGCAAGTCCAAATGCTTTGAATAATTAATCACTTTCAATAAGGAGAATTCCATGCAAATGAGCTTTGAGGCCCTAGTTACATCTAGAATTTACATCCCCTCATTTTAGCCTCTCAGAATCCTAATTTCCTGTTTTTAATCAACTTTAGAAATAATCAAGTTTGAGGATGTAATAGTTTTGAGAGGTGGTGGAGGGAACTGAAGGGCTGTATTCTTTCTAATTGAAAGTTTCCTTTGTTATATTCTTGAATACTTATACTTTTGAGAACTCCACCATTCTTCCTCTGTGCTTGCTTTTTCTCTAGTGAGCCCTGGATGTGACATAATTTAAAATCTCAATAGCTGAGTTATTCTTTGACTCTGAGTAAGTGCTTTGGCTCCCTAGCAAAGACTTGAAATAGTGAGCTACCATAGCCAACTCTAAGGGTTTTAGGAATATATTTAGGTAAAAGGCTTGCACATGTATAAGAAAAAGAGCATTCTGAATGAACCAAGTATGCAGGAAAGATATTACCTGTTTTTTATCAGACAACTAAATCAGCTTGCAGTTGGAAAAACTGAAAAAATAACTCTGATGTTGGTTCCAATTCTAAAAAAAAAAAAATACATTTCATTAGATTAAAACAATAATCACACATTCTGCCTACTCTCCTAAAAAGAAAAAAAAACCCTCCAGAATGCCAAAAGATATCTTTAAGCCTCCATAATTGATCATGAACAAATTACTTGACACAGTATGAATACACAACTAGGCCCTGTCTTATGTAGAAATACCTAGATGTAGTCATTTGAGTTAAGTAATTATTTCTTGAGCATATTGTCATTATACCTGTGAACTTATTTTTTTCAAATAAATGAACTTTTTATAAACTTTACCAGTAAGGTTATATCCATTTTAAATAGATTTTGCTCGTTTGTCTATTGCATACTCTTACAATATAAGAAAATAAAAGCCATTCAGATCATCTAGGGCTGCATCTTTTGGGGGATTTTGGCACCTGAGTCATATATGAGTAAAATATTTTTGACTCAGTAAAATAATCAGAAATCATTATGGTATAATGGAAAAAGAACTGTACTTGAAGTTCCAGAACCTGAATTCAAATCTTAGGTCTACCACTCTGAAGGACCTTGGTCAAGTCACTTAAACTCTAGAACCTCAGTTTCCTCACTTAAAATAAGAGGGTAGACTAGATGACCTCTAAGATCCTTTTCAACAGTAGAATTAAAAAAACACCTTACATTTCTAAAACAAAATAAAGTTATCTGATACTTTTCCAAGCATCTCATTTACTGGCAATTGCTAAAGAAATATAGTGTCTTGTGTTTGACAACATAATGTTAGAGGGTTTACTCCAGGAAATATTTGAAGAAACACTTTTTAAAGTAGCAGGAAAAATTGTTTCTATGCACTTCCACTGACCACTTTTATGAAGGAAGTCTGAAACCCTACATGGGCTATTAGGCATGAGTACTTATGGAAAATTATTCTTTCTATGTGCAAAGGACAAGATGTCACATATTCCTCTCAGTCTTTTGAGGACTGCTAATAGGTAATAACTCAGCAAGAGAGGAATGCATTTTTATGGATATATCCAGTTATATCTAATAATTTTATTCACAAGTATACTAAAGATATTTTTTCAATGATATCTTACTTATTTTCAAAAAACAAGCATTCTAAAATATTCATGAGTCTAATATGTTAGGCATGAGAATTTATAATGGCAGAGAGATTTCAAGTTAAAGTCCTTTTGGCAAGGTAAATTTGGCTTCTGTGGGTTACAAGGCCCAAGATAACAGAAATAATTTGAAAAGAGATACTAAACAAGTTATTTTATCTGTAGTACTGAGAGAATAATGAATGGAAACAGGAATAATTAATTTTTCATGATTTATGTGATTTCAAATTCTCAGTCCCAAATTCTCAGTCCCAAAAAGATAGTAATTTTTCCCCAGAGTTTATTTTCAATTTGTCACAACCTTCTTAGAAATGTGTAGCTTCCATGAATCTCTTTATATTACAAATACAAATATCTCTTTTTCCTAACATCCTGAAATGATTTTGGATATTAACGTATCATTCATCCCATGTCCAGGCACCATAGATTTCTGATGTTTTCTCACCTCTTCTGTGTGATTTTTCTACTTGGGGGAGTGTGCTGATGAGAATTCTGGTCCTAGATGTGGGCACAATGGATGTGCTTGGGCAGGTGCTTATGTGTGATATGAAGAGGCCTACAAATTCCTTTGAATTCAAAAATAATCTGTTCTCATAGTTGTTCCCTTTCTATTTGAGTCAATAACCAAATGAATATGAGTCAAGAGGGAGCTTAGGCTGCAGAACCCACAGAATGACAGAGTAAAGCAAATATCCAGCTCAAGACAGCCTGTAAGGTTGAGGGGAAGTATCTGTCTCCACAGTGGAGGCAGGGTACAGTCCAGCATGGCTCCACCAGCACAGATGGGGCCCGAGAGGGCCTCAGGGGGACTGAATCTCAGGCACCTATAGTGGTGTTGAGACTTCATGACCCCAAAATGCTGAGGACAAATTGGAAGGTCAGCAGAAAAAGTCTGTGGGACCACTGTGGGAGAGTGGATTGGTCTGGCTCCAGTCCCCAGGGGGAAGAGGGGGAAAGGGGCAGAGGAACCCATAGCAGCCACAGCAGCAGCAGGGACAGCAGCGGTGGCTGTTTCCAGAGCTCTAGGCCCACAGATTGTGGAAGAATATAGTGGCTGACAGTAAACCCCTCACCCCTACTGGAAGTAGAGATTTACCTTGACAAACAGCTCAGACATCAGGTTTGGGAAATGAGCAAAAACTGGAAAAAGAATCAAACTATAGAATCTTACTTGGGTGACAAGGAGGACCAACAGAAGACAACAAAGTCAAAGCTCCTACATCCAAAGCATCCAAGAAAAATGTGAATTGGTCTCAGGCCATAGAAGAGCTCAAAAAGGATTTTGAAAATCAAGTAAGAGAAGTATAGTAAAAACTGGGAAGAGAAATGAGAGTGATATGAGAAAATTATGAAAAACAAGTCAACTGCTTGCTAAAGGAGACCTAAAAAAATACTGAAGAAAATAACACTGTAAAAAATAGACTAACCCCAATGACAAAATAGATCCAAAAATGAAGAGAAGAATGCCCTAAAAGCAGAATTGGCCAGAGGTCCAAAAGCTCACTGAAGAAAATAATTCTTTTAAAAATTAGACTGGAGCAGATGGAAGTTAGTGATTTTATGAAAAATCAAGAAACTATAAAACAAAGCTAAGGGAATGAAAAAATAGCAGACAATGTGAAATATCTCATTGGAAAAACAACTGACCTGGCAAATAGATCCAGCAGAGACAATTTAAAAATTATGGGACTACCCAAAATTCATGCTCCAAAAGAGCCTAGACATCATCTTTCAAGAAATTATCAAGGAAAACTGCTGTGATATTCTAGAACCAGAGGGCAAAATAGAAGAATCCACCAATTATCTCTTGGAAAGGATCCCAAAAGGAAAACTCCTTTTGTAGTCAGTATTGTAGTCAAATTCCATAGCTCCCAGGTCAAGGAGAAAATATTGCAAGCAGCCGGAAAGAAACAATATGAGTATTGTGGAAATGCAATCAGGATAACACAAGATCTAGCAGCTTCTACATTAAGGAATTGAAGGGCTTGGGATATGATATTCCAGAAGTCAAAGGAACTAGGATTAAAACCAAGAATCACCTACCCAGCAAAACTGAGTATAATACTTCAGGGGAAAAAAATGGTCATTCAATGAAATAGAGGACTTTCAAGCATTCTTGATGAAAGGAATGGAGCTGAATAGAAAATTTGACTTTCAAACACAAGAATGAAGAAAAACATGAAAAGGTAAATAGGAAAGAGAAATCATAAGGGACTTAGTAAAGCTGAACAGTTTACATTCCTACATGGAAAGATAATATTTGTAACTCTTGAGACTTTTCTCAGTATTTAGGGTGTTAGAGAGATTATATCCATATAGACAGAGGGCACAGGGTGAGTTGAATAGGAAGGAATGACACCTAAAAAATAAAATTAAGGGGTGAGAGAGGAATACATTGAGAGGAGAGAGAAATAGAATGGGGCAAATTATCTTTCACATAAAAGAGCAAAAAAACTTTTTTCAATGGAAGAGAAGAGGGGGGAGGTAAGAGGGAAAAAGTGAACCTCACTCTAATCATATTTGACTTAATTTGAGGGATTAACATGCACACTTATCTTGCTATGAAAATGTGTCTTACACTTCAGTAAAGTGAGGAGAGGATCATAGAAGGGAGGGTAAATGGTAGGAGGGGGTAATTAGAAGTAAACTTTTTTGAGGAGAAATAGGATCAAAAGAGAGAATAGAATAAATAGAGGCCAGGATAGGATGGAGGGAAATATAGTTAGTCTTCCACAACATGATTTTTACGGAAGTCTTTTGCATGACTACAATGTATAACATGTATCAACTTGCTTGCCTTCTCAGTGGGGATGAGGGGGGAGGGAGGAAGGGAGAGAAGTTGGAACTCAAGGTTTTAAAAATGAATGTTAAAAATTATTTTTACATGCAATTGGGAAATAAGATAGAAATCTATCTTGCCCTACAAGAAAATAAAGGGCATGGGGATAAGAGAAGGAAGGGATGTGACAGAAGGGAGGGCAAATTGGGGGAAGGGGCAATCAGAATGCATGCTGTTTTGGGGTGGGTGGAGGGGAGAGATGGGGAGAAATTTGGAACTCAAAATCTTGTGGAAATGAATGTTGAAAACTAAAACTAAACAAACAAATATTTTTTTAAAAACAGGGAACTTAGCAGATCTGGCCCATGCCCTAGATGATATGCGAGCACTGGGCAGTGGTGAGGAATATAGTCATAAAAATTAGAGGCCCAGTAATTTGGGGAATCAGGTTGAGTTAGAAAAAGTCAACTTCATGGCACTTGATGTCTTGGTATAATACAACCTTCCTGGCCTTGAAACACTGATCAGCTGATCTTCCTTCTTGTTTTAATATCTTGCACATTGGAGTACCACAGATGCCTATCATTTTGGTTTACCTTTACCTCCCAATTTGGATTCTGTCTCCTCTGCTCCCAGCTTGGATTGAACCACCTACTTATGTCAAAAAGTTTGTCTAATTACTAGGATAAGGTGACTTAAAAAAGAAAGCTACAACTGCATTGACTAATTTAGGGATAGGGAGAGGAATAGAGACTGGATTTGTGATTTCACTGGTATAGCAAATTCCGAGGCTAGAAAACTTTCTTCATTAACTCAGGTCAATACCTACTCATTCATTTAGAGTCTTAGAGAGTTGCTGAGGGCATTGAGAAGTTAAGTGATCTGGGCAGGACAGAGCAGCCTAGTTAGGTTAGAACTGCCTCACAAACTCAGGCTTTCCTGGCTCTAAGTGCCAGTTCTCTTTTCACCCTTCCATACTACCTCTAACCAACTGATTTACTTCAACATTTATTATTATCTTTCTACTTGCCGAGCACTATGTTAGGCACTTTGTATATAGAGACAAAAATGAAACAGTCCCTGTTCTCAAGCAGTGTATGTTGTACACACAGATATGTAGATAAAATATATGTAGAAAATAAATATGAAGTCATTTGGGACTGGGAGACTGCTAATAACTGGAGATCTGTAAAATCCTCATTTGGCATTTGAGTAATGGATTAAAGGGACCTAAGGATTCCAAAAGATGGAGGAGAGGAAGTCACACATTCCAAGCATGAAGGTGTCCTGGGCAAAGTCATGGGAGTAAGAGAAGGAACATGAACTAGGCCAGTTTGGTCAGAATGTAGAGTGCATAAGGAGGAATAATGTTAAACTAATCTGGAAAAATAGGTTGAAACCAGACTGTAAAGGGCTTTAAATATCAGAGGTGTTTGTAATGGTGATTTAGTCTCCCTAAGTAGGGGAATATCAATTTGGTATCTATATAGATGACTGAATAGAAAGGGTATATAGTGGCTCCTGAGAAATCAGATAGAAGGGTATTGTAATAGTCTAGGTGATAGGGGAAGAAGGCTCAAACTAGTGTGGTAATTGTGTGATTAGAAAGATGGGGAAGGAGGTGAAATATGTTGGGAAGAGGGAATCTATGAACATTGTCACCAGTTAGATGGTGTTGGTGAGGGAGAAGTAAGAGTCACTGATGACTGAAGTTAGGAAACTGGGTGACTAGAAGGATACTCATACCCTTAACAGTAAATGGAAGGTTAGGAAGGAAGTTGATTTGAGATGGAGGATAGTGAAATCTGTTTAATAACAGTGATTTTGAGATGCCTACAGAATTTCCATTTGAAGATATCCATTGGACAATTAATTTTTTCATACAGGAAAGGTAAAGGCTAGGTATATAGTTTTTGGCATCATCTTCACAGAGATGACAGATGAACCCATGTGAGCTAATGAGATCACTGAGATGGGGGAGAGGGAGGAGAGAGAGAGAGAGAGAGAGAGAGAGAGAGAGAGAGAGAGAGAGAGAGAGAGAGAGAGAGAGAAAGAGAGAGGGAGGGAGAGAGAGAGAAGGGCTAGAGTAGAGCCTAGAGGAATATCTTCACAGAGGGTGTGGTACATGGATGATGAATCAGCAAAGGAGACTGAAAATGAGAGGTGAGAGAGAAGGAGAATCAATTGACATTATGAAAACCTAGGAAGGAGACAGAAGCTGGGAAAAGGACATGGTCAGCACTGTCAAGTGGACAGAAAATTCAACCAAACCAACTGGGTACAATGAATGCAACTGACATGGGAAAGATTCTCTAGAAAGATTGATTAGATTCAGGCATATTATAAATTTCAAGTTATCGGAAGAATCAGAGCACTATAAAACAAATATAGAAAGGGTTGCTATCGGAGACTGAGTTTTGCATTCCTTTATGGCTATTGTGAGTAACCAACAAGAAAATGATTGAACTTCCCAGAATCTCTGGGTCAAAGGCAAAAAGCTCGAAAAAGCTGTTTTCAATTCTGATACGCATTTTTATTAAGGTACCGTTTGCATTCAGAAAGATTTGTTCAAGGAAATAATTGAACTGAGGGTTTCTAAGGAGCAAGAGAGTTTACTGGGGTTTAAAAATGTTAGACAAATGCCTATTGATATGTTGCAGAGTGAGTTAAAACTGGAAGAGCAGTTTCCTAACAGGAAGTCCACTAAGAGGTGAGGAGCAAAGTGTTATGTGGGATTCCAGGGTTAAATCTACAATAATTGCAAGTCATTCTCCTGGTCATACCAGAATCAATGAATGAAAGAACAGTATATGGATCATAAGAATTCTTAATAGCTCATCCAAGTTTTCTCCCAACTTCTGACAAAGTATCTCCTGCTATTCTTATGGATTAGATGAAGAGATTGTGGCTCTAAGGATACTCAGTTATTAGATAAATTCAGAATTGTCTAAATAGCAGACTCAAAGTGTCATCATTACCGATGATGTCTGGAAGGGGGTGATGGTGAGACCCCCCAAAAGACCATGGTACCAGGGACAGGCTGCCTGGAAGGAATTCGTGGACTCAAGTATTATTGAGGTCAAGGTAAAGATTGATTATGCTTTTCAGTGGGCAAGAGTTCTTAGGGAACCTGTAACCTTAGAGGGGTATAGGCAAAGTTTATATAGGATATTCCACAGTAAAGCATGTGCCAAATATGCTAACTAGGTGCTTTGGGGGTGGGATTAGGGAGTGGTTAAGCAGTGGTCAGTGCTTAAAAGAACATGCACTTTGGGTATCTATTTTACCCAAAATTCATCGGGGAAATAGCCCAAAGAGGGGCTACCTGAAGGTGTGGTTTTAGGCCTGAAACGTCACTAAGTCAACTAACTGTCAGGGCTGGCTCAGGAATACTAGGTTGCTCTCATCAATGTCTTGCTAGACAAGATAAATATAAGGGAGTACACATATGTCCTTGTCTAGGATACAGATGATTGTTCAGTGAGCAGTAAATGTCATTATGACCCAGTGCACACAGTTGGTTCAGACTAATGAATTCAATATGAATTCTGGCTGTTGTAGCAGGAAGGGAGATAATGGTTGTTGCTGGTGCAGGCTGTGTCCTTGGTCTGGGGAGAAATTGCCTGGTATAGCGTATTGAGGCTAGAGAGAAATGTGATTTTTAAAGAAAAATGTGACTTTAGAATTGGGACCCAACCAGATGCACCCAAGTACCCTATCAATGACTATTTCAGTGAAAATATTATTTTAAATAAATATTAATTATTCATAATTTTTATTTATATAATTATAAATAATACATAAAATAATTTATTAAATTTTAAATAAAGATTAATTATTAATTGAAATAAAATTAATTGTTAACAAAATATTTTAAAATAAAATTATCAGTGGTTTGATAAAGTCATAGAGAACATGCTTGTCGAGTTCATCTCATTTTAGATCTCAAGAGCAGAAGCATAATTTCTCATATGCCTTGAATCTAACTACATAGCTTACTGATAATGTATACATCCTCTCATGGTATAAACACATCCAAAAACAAAAAGAATTCAAGGATACATATGTTCATTAGTTTTTTAGTTCAATTAAACTCTCAGCTGTCTGTACCTGAGGCACAAAGCGGGTTGTGAAAATTTCAGGATAGCCAGGCCTGCCCAGGTCTGTAAGTTAGGCCAGTCCAGGGATCCAGTACAATCAAAAGACTATGTATTGCAAATTCTTAAATAATTATAAAAATACTCCCTCTACCAGTATGGTTCACAATCTATCCTCATTTTCTGCATAATTTCTCTCCATATCTTTTCATAAATCCTCTGCAGAGAATGTATCCAATGCTCTCAAAGACCTCTTCTGAATATGAGTTATTCTCTAGTGTATGTGACCAAAAGACAGAAACAAACTTCTCTAAAGAATTGCCAACCATATGAAACATTTCTCCAATTCACTAATAGCAAGAGAAATGTACTGGGCAACCATCCACGCCATCTGCCCTACAGGTAGGATATAGCACTCTCTCCTGGACTTTTAGCCTTGCTGCTCTGGCTGTGCTGGGGCAGCTCCCAGGGAGTCAAAAGACACATTCAACTCCTTTGGGAGTTCAGGAAAGTTAAAGTTCCTTTGATTATCCTTGATGCAACAGAAACTAGATATTGAATAATTTGCTCAAGTTTTATAGGAATTAGGCTAAGTTTGGGAAAATACCATAATTTAAAACAGAAAGTACTACATCCCTTTACTGTGACAAGGTAACTTCACAGTAATTACTATTTCTTCTGATTATTTTAATTACAGAGGAAATACCAATAGCACCTTCATCAGGCAGGATGAGAGTGACAGTGTGGTAATTATTGTGGCCCCCATAGGGAGGACTTGTTTAACCACTCATCTGAATGCCAAGATGAGGCACAGATCGATACCTCTGTGATATTTTGGGAGAAACATAATTTACTTATGCCTAGGTCTTCAAATCCAAAGATCTTTCCACTTTACACATTGACTCCATTCTACCTTCTCCTACTCCTGTGATGAAAAATTGTCCTTCTTCCTTTGATATTTGAAAAATCAGGTTCTTGACTCTGACCAAAAATAAAGTAAATTAAAACAAAACAAAATCCTCACAGAGTCAAAGAATTTTACAAATGAATGAACAAATGAAAAATGCATTTATTTAGCTTTTATTGTGTGCTAAGCCTTGTGTTAATGTTGAGATTAGAGATTTAAAAAGCAAGACAGTCATGACTCTCAAGGAAGTAAAATTCTAATGGGGTAAAACACACGCAGGAGGGTTTATTTGCAGAGCAGATGGAATGGTGGTGTTAATGGTCCACAACTCCAGAGGCTGTAGTGGTGCAACAGATGATGAGGTCCGGTAATTCTGTGGGATAACTTAAAAACTGGTAATAATCATACTTTTGACAAGTTTTGGGAATTTTTCTGTATTAGATGCATGCTATGTGAATACAGAGCTCTAATTTTTTTCTGATCAGGTTGATAGGTCTCAGCACTCCTCAGGAGGGAGTCCCAAACCATCAATACTCCTCTTTTTTCCCTTTGACAGTTACTGGATGATATCTGACAGCACATGTGAAGCCACATTATTGTTTCTCAGAAGATGAGCAGCTTTTTCCTTTCCATAAATTGCAGTTCCCTTGTCTTCGGAAAGAGCCTTACATGTACTTCTTAGCTCCAAAGGTTCAGTGATACTACTTTCCTTTCCACTCTGTGTGACATAGGTCAATATGCCCTCTACCTTTTTTAAATAGTAGGATCGTAGATGCAGGGTTGGAAGGCACCTTAGAAACTGTCTAGTCCAACCACCTGATTTTTAAAATGGAGAAATTGAGGCCCAGAGAAGGTATGAGATATAATCTAAGTAGTCAGTGTCTTAGGGGAGGTTGAAGCTAGGTCTTCTGACTTCAATTCAAGGCATTTTACACTTACTATACTGCTTGTATCATTTTTCTTCTTTGTCTTATTGAAAATTTACTCCCATTTTTTAAATGGAACAGTATATTCTTGCAGATACTCTGGAGGGTAGAGATGTCGTACTCAGTGGTTTAGGATGAAGATTAGCCTGTACTTTGAGACTCGGAGCTTAGAAGTGACAGGGCATGGAACCTGGAAACTTCCCCCACTCCTCTGCAACCTTTCCTAGAACTTTCTCACATGGCCAACTTTCTTGTTTTTGCCTGAGGCGTTGACCCATCCCAGTAATCCTTTCAACTGGCCTTTCATTGTGGTCCTACATTCAAATCTCCAATTCTCTGTTATCTCTAACCTAGCCCAACCCTTAATTGTCTGTTAGCTCTGAATCTCTAGGGTCACTTCCCACCCTTGATCCCATCTAGACTCACTCCTTGAATATTGTGTAGAAGTGTCCATCTTGGCCCCATTTGATCTCTCAGATTCTTAAAATCTGGTCAATACTGTGAATTCTTAAAATCTCACCCACCCCAACCAGTGTTTTAATAAACCTTGTCTCTGATTGAAAGAAGGCTTGGGTCAAATTAATTTGAGGCAGGACCCATGTCATTTGTCATTAAACTTCAGGGTTCCTAGAACTCCTAGACCTCAGCAGAAGGCAGCTTACAGGCCTTGACTGAAGTATATGCCTTCTAGAGACTATATGCAAGTCACTGAAATTTTCGCTCTGTAAGGATATTGAGATCTCTAATTCCCATTGATATTACAAGAAGCTACCTTAGTTACTTTTAGTTTAAACTGCAATTCCTCATGTGTCCTGCCTCATTAAGTTAGTTGATAATTTCTCTTTTCTCACAATTTCTTCTTTCACACATCACTTCAGAATTGTTCACAGGCTAGCCCCATGTATTCTAGATTAATGGACACTGGATTTCTTGTCCCAAGGGCTCTTAGGCAATTCCCCTGTGATCTACCTTTCCTTCTTTCCCCCTCTCCCATTCTTCTGGTTTTTCAAAACGTCAACCTGGGTAGTAGTAAATAGACATTAGCAAGATAAATTAAATTGCTATCTGCCTTTTCAAGCAACATGTAAAATACTTAAAGTCCCACCTTTATATAACAATTTGACTCCTAAATTCGCAATTAATTATTGAGGAATGGGATATTTTCAGGAGTTTTTAAACATTTTCCAAAACCTAAAAGTGTTATATAAACATCCATTATTATCATTTTTAATTAATTTATTAGTCTATGAGCCCTGTGATGACTTCATGCTCTTGAACTTTCTGCTGAGCTCCTGTTGAGGAATACAGAGGTGTGTACTGGTAAATGATTAACAATTGAGTTAAGTCTAGATAATCAACAAAAAAAAATCAAGACCTGATTTGAAATGATTGCAGATTTCTCAGGTTTAAATGTCACCCTGAAAATTTAACCACAGCCTCCAGCATACCCCTGGATATTGTGGATGTTGATTTCAGTTTTTGCCCCAAAAACCTATGACCTGAGAGGCTGGTGCTTCAATATGGGGGCCAAAGGGAACTCTTCCATTCAGATTTTAAGTCTTCTACCCACTAACCGTTTCATGAAAGAACAGAATAGAATTGCTAAGCAACTTTCACTCACACCTGTCAGAGAGTTTGTTCGTCCAGACTCCTGAGCTGGAATTTTATCTGACTTGTATAAAGGGGGGTCTTTGTAGGAGCTCAATGAGGAGGAATTGTCATAATTATTATACATCAAAAAATTAGAAAATTTTTTACTGTTTATTTCCTGATTGTGGAAGGTAGAAGAGAACATGGCAGATAGCAACAGCCTCCTTCAATTGCCTTGATTTCAGACTTGAAGACTGATAATGTATATAACTTCTTTCTTTTTGGAGAGCTCTTATTCCTTGTTTACAACTGGAGTGTAGAGCATAGGAGAAGGACCTCCTTTCTTCCTTTTTCCTCCCCATACACTGCCCGTCTAACTATATGTGTGCTTGTGCCAGGCTTCCCCTTCACTTGGAGGCCAAGTTATCCATCTGAAAATGATATGAAATAAAAATCTTTTTTTTCTGAATTCACTCGTGGCCAGATAGAATTCTTGCTTATTTCTAACACTACTAATAACAAAAAATTGTTATTACCCTTGGTTGATTTGAAACAAATACTTAAGTGAGTAATTAGGGAAAAATCAAGAATGTTCTCTTTGAATATGTTTTCTTGAAGGAACGGAAATTATTGGGAGTGATTTTCCATTTATATAATCTCAGTTAAATCAGAAAACCTAGGTAGCACTGTGGATAGAGTGTTGGGTCTGGAGTTGGAAAGACTCATCTTCTTGAGTTCAAATCTGGCCTAAGACATTAATTATCTGTATGACCCTCGACAAGTTACTTAATCCTGTTTGCCTCAGTTTCCTCATCTATAAAATGAGGTGGAGAAGGAAATGGCAAACCACTCCAGTATCTTTGCCAAGAAAACCCCAGAAAAATCTTTTGTGAAAGGAAGAATAAATGAATATGGTAAACTTAATTGTTATCTTATTTTAAGAAATTGTCAAAGCTACCCCAACCTTCAGCAATCATCACTTTGATCAGTTAGCAGCCATCGACACTGAGGCTAGATCCTCCACCAGCAAAAAGATCTCGACTTGCTGAAGGGTCAGAGGATGGTTAACATTTTTTATAACAATAAAGCAGTTTTTAATTAAATTATGGAGGTTTTTATTTTTAGAGATAGAGATATTAGATTATAGTATTGTGTAAATAAAACTTTTATGTACTCTAATAAAGCAAAAAATTCTTGTGACTTGCTTTGTTGAGATATTTGCTTTATTGTGGTGGTCTGGAAACAGATTTGCAATACCTCTGAGGTATACTGTATCTTTCTGGTGTCTAGAAATCTAGAGCAGGATTTCTCAGTCATTTTAATGTCATATTCTCTTGGCTCTCTGGGGAAGTCTACAGATATCTGCATGTTGTTACATTTATAATTGAGGGAAAGGCTATATTTCTATTAATGTTACTTCTCCAGCTCATTTTACAGATGAGAAAACCAAGATAAACAGGGTTAAGTGACTTGCCCAGGGTCACACAGCTAGCAAATGTCTAACTCTAGATTTGAAGTCAGGAAGATGAGTTTTCCTGATTTCCAGGTCTGACACTGTATCTACTGCACCATTTAGCTGGCACATAGTAGGCACTTATTAAGTGTTTGTTTCCATCCTGCGGTTTCTCGTTTATAAAACAAGAGAGCTGGATTAGATTTCGAACTTTCCTCCTACCTCTAAATCTATCTTCCTATAATTCTTCTCTTTCTGCTACCATTTATGTTTATTGAAACCTACTGGTCCTTCAAGAGAAGTCAGTTTTCACTGTTTGCTTTTTGATGAAACCCTCTGATTCCCTCTTAAATAGGTGTGATCATTCTCTTCCTCAACACCCATAACAATTTGTAACTCTTTTTAAGGCATCATCTAATCTTTGCCTTTTATTATAGTTTTTTGCCTACTTTGTCATTATACCTATTTGATTAAAAGCTCCTTGAGGGTAGATAGTTCTAATATCTATCTTATAGCTCCTGCAGTTCTATGCACATAGTAGGTCCTCAATAAATACAGCATGATTTGGTGATTCAGGTTATATCTTTTAAAGTTTTCTATTTTGCTACTTGTTATTTAGCTTACATTTTTGCCTTTTATTGTTTAAGTCCATAGATATAACCCATATTACAAATATAACAAAACATAAAATTCAGGAGGATTTTATATGTTAGGGGAGGTTCACAGAGGATTTTCTGCTTTTGATGGAAGAGCTAAAAAACACTGTGAAGTTTGTTTTATTCAAATGTCATTGTTAGGTTTATCTGCATGATTTTTCAGGCCATATATTTTAGACTTTGAGACTTAATTAATATTTGTATTTTTTATTAAGGTGTATCACGTAGAACTTAACTGGTATGTTTTGTTAGATATAGAGGCAAAGGAGTATCCTTTTGCACAGTTATATAATAGGAGATGAATTACTGATAGAATGGCAGGTCCTTGAAAACAGAAAATGTTTCATTTTTGTCTTGGTATCCCCAGGCCCCATCATGTTACCTAGCACATAGTAGGAGGATAATAAATGCTGATTGTTTCCAGGTTAACCCCAATAAATATGCATATTTTATTATTCAGGATTTGTATTTTTCAGCACAATGGATGGACTCCTTTTGAAAATTTATACTGAAACGTGTACTTTAGTCAGACAAGATGGACTTCAATCTTTGTTGTTTAAGAGGTTGTACCCACCTTGATTAAATCACAGATGCAATGAAATCTCACGGTATCCACTTGTCATCTCTCTATCTCATCTAGCTATTTAACTTAATTATTTTGCACCTGAAATACAGTCACAGACTCATAATGAGTCTATCATAGAATCACAGATTTAAAAATGGAAAAGTCCTTTAAGGTTGGTCACCCACTTCATTTTGCAATGAGGAGACTAGGCCCAGAGAGGATAACGTACGTAATCTCACATAGGGAGTAGGTGGCAAAGTCAGGATTCTAATGCAGGTCATCTTACTTCAAATTCAGTATTCTTTCCCTTGTATTGCACTGCTTTCCCTTTCTGGGGTCCCTTTTTCCTTCATACAGATGCCAAAATAATCTTACTAATGCTCTGCTCTCATCAAAAGACTCCTTAACTCAGAAGTTTCTGGTGACTTCTCAATGGCTACCAAATAAAGTCTAAATGTTTGTCCTAGCACTTCAGGTCTGCTGCAATCAGGTTTCCACTTATTACTCCATATTTATCTCACATTGGGACCCTTCATATATGGAATATTCTAGACAAATTGAAGGACTCACTACTTCCCATTCTTACCTTTTCATCATCTTCAGAGGGGGCCATCTACAGTCTTCCTGATTTATGTCTTGCCACTGGATACAGAGACTTTGGAGCAAAAAGTGAGGCTAGTGACTTTGCATAGCCCTCCCTTACTGTAATCCAATTCACTTGCAAGTCATGGTATCACCTTCCTGATGACATGGTCCTCTTCGAGAAAACAGACCAAGCAGTAGCAGCAGCAACAGCAACAAACTTTCCATTTCTTTTTTTAAATTTTTATTTATTTTCCTTTTTTCCCAAACTTTCAATTTCAATGTCTTCCATGACTGGAAAGGATCATCTTCATTTCTACCAGCTGGTATACCTCCTTTTCTTTAAGGCTCAACTCAGGTTTCACACTTGTCCCAAAGCTTCCTTTTGTTCTTGAATTGAAAGTGAAAGCTTCCTCCTTAAATTTCTCATAGGTTACTTATCTGTAACCCTTCATCAGCTCTTTAATTAATGAATTCATCGTTTCCTTCATCCAATAAACATTTGTTAAACGTCTTCTACGTGATAGGTACTGTGCTAAGCTGGAAAAATAACTGGCATTTATAAAGTATTTTCAAGCTTGAGAACCACTTTACCTGCATTAATTCATTTCAGCACTAAAATAGCCCCATAAAGTAGGTACTACAATTATTATTATCTCTTTGAAACAGATGATGAAACTGAGATTTAGAGTTATTAAATGATTGGTCTATGGTCACACAGCTAATAAATCTGAGGTGAGAAATAAACCCAGTCTTTCTGATTCCAAATCTGGCACTCTTCCTTGTATCCTAGTAATTTGTTTATACCTCTATGTTTCACCCCACTCCCTACTCCCACAGCCCTTCCAATGAACTATAAACTCCTTGAGGCACATGACTGGATCCTATTTCATCTTTGTATCCCTTGCACCTAACAGAGAGTAGATGCTTAATTAATAATTTTTTGAATTTTTTTAAAAAGCATTTTAACAAAAGAAGGGGGAAGGAGAAAATTGCTCATGTTTATTCATTAACCTAGATATCATAGAAAGTAGCTATTATGTAGAAAGAGAATAACAGTTTAAGACACTCTGAAGTTCATAGGAGATCCTGGGGAAAACAAGAAGCAAAGTTTTGCCTAGATATCACTGAAGCTTGGTGATGAAGTCCATTATTGGAAAACAGTTCTGGGAGAAGCAGAATAGGTTAAAAGATTGAGATAAGAAGCCACTGTATAGTAAGTAAGAAGCCATACTTTTGTGAAAAATAGTAGTGGAGAGAATATGTATGGATATGAACAGAGGTTGAAACTGATGCAATGTTGCCATTATAGTGTTCTATAGACCACCACTGGACTGAAAGAGGGTTTAGAAAAGGACTTCTGGGGTGAGATCACAAGCCTGTTCTAGAGGCATGATCTTCTAGTGATAGGGGACTTTAATAATCAGTGAGAACTCTTTCTTTTATTTGCTTGTAACTATTCCGTGGATAAAGATAAGAAGAGAAGGAATTGGACCACCGCTCAAGATGGAGAAGTGATAACTGATGCCATAGGGAAGGCAGAGTTACTCATTTCTTACATCACTTTAGTTTTTTACTGCCATTAGGTATGTGATGAAACCAACTCAGTCAATTCTTTCCTTTTCCTCCCCATAGAGAACCCGTGTATTGTCTCTTAAATTTAGGTGCAACTTCTTTTACATTTTTGGATTTCATTTACTCTGAGAACTTGCTTCAGAATGAGGTTCAGCTGTTTCTCTGGTCTTAGTTATCATCAGCATCTTGGTCACTAGGCAAAGATCACACACTAAGATGACCAGTGACAAAATGCACATGTGTAGGTGATTTAAGAACTATGTGATTTTAGTCACTTTCTTTCCCATTTTCTCTTACTGCCACTGTCATTATGGAAATGTGAGGGGTTATTGGGGAATGAAGACCATTTTGTATTTTTGTCTATTAGATAGCTTGCTTTAGCCAATGAAATTCCCAACCTGATGGTAAATCTTCTTCATGTTGAGCCTCTATATAACTACCTGGGCTGGTTTTGAGGAGCAGAAAAAGTCTATTGTCATTCCATATTTGAAGGCTTACCAGGTTGGTGCAATCAACCAGAGTCTGAACTCTCCTGGCATTGTCTCCCAGAATCCATGATCATTTTCATGCCAACATGGAGCCTGACAATAGGATAGTTTTGGAAGGCTTCATGAAAGCATGTAATAAATGATAATTTATAATAATAAATTAATAATTTAATAAAATATTTAATAAATATTCATTATTTAGATATGAGGAAGGTGAGTTGGATTTTTTTATCCTTTGTTAATTATAAACTAATTAGAAATCTCCACATAGAGGCCTCTGAAAAATGAAAAAAGGGGTATATAGATATATATGTACATAAAAATATATATGCATATATGTATAGATATGTACATCATATGTATATATATATATATATATATATAGGCATGGCTATATATGTGTATATACATACCTACCCACATGTGCATATATACATGTACATGCATATACAATGTGTGTACTCATGTATCTTCATATCCATATCCACATCATACATACATACATATGCATACAGGCATAGATAGCATAGATCTCTATGTTAGGAAGGCATTTAAAATGGAAGTGCTCTGTACCCCCTACCACATGGGTTGGGCAGTAACCTCCTTTCATAGGCTGCATGAATGGAATAGATCTGAAAAGGCTCTGTCTCTAAAACTGGTGGGACTGAGAAAATCACTCACTTTCTAGATTGTGATGTCTTTTTTTACAGTCTCTATTTTGCTGCACACAGAGGGTGAAGATGACCATTCACCTGCAGTGCCACTGCCATGAGCTAAAATGAGGAGAGGAAGGAATTTCCTTCTTATGATCCTTCTTTTTAATCTGGGTTCTAATAAATGGTTTTGGAGGTGTTTATTTCAACTCTGGGTTATTTGTCCTTCACAATTTTAGGTGTAGGCACTGGACTGGAAGTTCATGATGATGTTAGAGTCAGGATTCCAGTTGGGATGCTGAAGTCAGCTCATCTGACAGGGAAACCTTGAGAAGCCAGGGTGCCTGAGACTTGAGCCTGAGGTAGGTTTTGCTTGGAACAGGAACTCCAGTCTATAGTAGAGATGTCAAACACACACTCGGGGTCCAAATTCTCTTTCTTTCCTTCTTGCCTTCTTTCTTGCCTCCTTTCTTTCTTTCTTTCTTTTTTTTTCTTTCTTTCTTTCTTTTTTTCTTTCTTTCTTTCCTTCCTTCCTTCCTTCCTTCCTTCCTTCCTTCCTTCCTTCCTTCCTTCCTTCCTTCCTTCCTTCCTTCCTTCCTTCCTTCCTTCCTTCTTTCTTTCCTTTCTTTCTTTCGTCCTTTCTTCCCTTCTTTCTTTCTTTTTTCTTTTCTTTCCTTCTGTCATCCTTTCTTTTCTTTCCTTCTTTCTTTTCTTTCCTTCCTTCCTTTCTTCCTTTCCTTTCTTTTTTCCTTTATTTAGCATTTTATTTTTCCCCAGTTGCATGTAAAAACAATTTTTAACATTTTTTTAAAACTTTGAGTTCCAAATGCTCTCCCTTCCTTGCACACCACAGACCCTCATTGAGAAGGGAAGTAATTCAATATGTTACATATGTAGTCATGCAAAACATTTCCATAATAGTCATGTTGTGAAAGAAAACATGGACAAACAAAAACCCTCAAGAAAAATAAAGTGAAAAAATATGTTTCAAAACTTCAAGAAAAATAAAGTAAAAAATGATGCTTCAGACACAGTCAGTTCTTTCTCTGAGGATGGATAACATTTTTATCATAAGTCCTTCAAAGTTGTCTTGGATTATTGTGTTTCTGAAACAGGTTAAGTCATTCACAGCTGATCATATTACAATACTGTTGTTGATTTGTACACAGTACATTTCACTTCACAAAAGTTCACATAAATCTTTCCAAGTTTTTCTGAGAGCATCCAGCTTATCATTTCTTATAGTACAATAGTATTCCATCATAATCATGTACCATAATTGTTCAGCCATTCCACAATTGATGGTCTTCCTCTCAATTGAGCTGCTATAAATACTTTTGTACGTATAGGTCCTTTTCCCTTCCATTTTTTATCTCACTTGGGATACAGACCTAGTAGTGGTATTGCTAGATAAAAGAGTATGTATGGTTTTATATCCCTTTGGGCATAGTTCCAAATTGCTCTACAGAATGGTTAAGGCAGTTCACAACTCCACCATCAATGTATTAATATCTCATTTTTCCCACATCCTCTCCAACGTTAATCATTTCTCTTTTTCTGTCCTATTAGCAAATCTAACAGGTATGGGGTAGTACCTCAGAAATGTTTTAATTTGCATTTTTCTAATCAATAGTGTTTTAGAACATTTTTTTCATGGGGATAAAGAGCTTCGATTACTTCACCTGAAAATGGTTTCTGTCTTTTGATCATTTATCAAGTGGGGAGGGGCTCTTATTTTTACAGATTTGACTCAATTCTCTATATGTTTGAGAGACTAGACCATTATCAGAGAAACTTGCTTCAAATTTTTTTTCCACAGTTACTAATGGTAATAGCTACTATGGCTCCATCCTATTCTCTTCCTCCAATTTATTCTATTATCTCTCCTTTCATCATATCCCTTCTTCAAAGTGTTTTGCTTCTGACTACCCATTCCCCAAACTGCCCTCGACTGTATCACTCCCTCCCCCTTCTTTTATCCCCTTTTGGTCCTACTGTCCTGCAGAGTAAGACAGATTTCTATACTCAATTGAGTGTATATGCCATTCCCTGTTTGAGTCAATTCTGATGAGAATTACTCATTACTCCCCCACCTCCCTTCTCTTCCCCTCCACTGTAAAAACTTTTTCTTGCTTCCTGTATGTGAGGAAATTTACCCCATTCTACTTCTCTCTTTCCCATTCTCCCAGTACATTCCTCTCTCATCCCTTAATTTTTTTTTTTTTAAACACCATCCCTTCATATTCAACTCACATCTGTGTCCTTGGCCTATATGTATATGTGTACACACACACACACACACACACACACACACACACACACACACACACACACACATCTTCTGACTGCCTGAATAATGAGAAAATTTTTAGGAGTTACAAGTATCATCTTTTCCATGTAGGAATGTAAACAGTTTAACCTTATAAAGTCCTGTGTGACTTCCCTTTTCTGTTTACTTTTTTATGCTTCTCTTGAGTCTTGTATTTGAAAGTCAAATTTTCTATAAGGTTCTGGTCTTTTCATGAGGAATGATTATAAATTCTCCATTTCATTGCATATTCATTTTTTTCCCTGAAGGTTTATACTCAGTTTTGCTGGGTGGGTGATTCTTGCTTGTAATCCTAGCTCCTTTGCCCTTCAGAATATCATATATCAAGCCCTCTGATCCTTTAATGTGGAAGGTACTAAATTTGGTGTTATTCTGACTGCAGCTTTATGACACTTGAATTGTTTCTTTCTGTCTGCTTGTAACATTTTCTTCTTGACCTGGAGCTCTGGAATTTGGCTATAATATTCCTGGGAGTCTTCATTTTGGGATCTCTTTCAGGAGGGAACTAGTGAATTTTTTCAATTTCTAGTTTGCATTCTGGTTCTAGAATATCAGGGCAGTTTTCCTTGATAATTTCTCTTCCTTTTTTTGATTTTAATTAATTTATTTTTAGTTTTCAAAATTCATTTCCACAAGATTTTGAGTTCCAAATTTCCTCCCTGTCTCCCTTCCCCCAGCCCATAATGCCTTGCATTCTGATTACTCTGTCCCTGAATATGCCCTCCCTTCTATTGCACCTCATCTTCTCTCTTTTCTTGTAGGGTAAGATAGATTTCTATACTCCATTAGTTGTATTTCTTATTTCCCACTTGTATGCAAAAATAATTCTCTACAATCATTCCTAAAATTTTGAGTTCCAACTTCTCTGCCTTCCTCCCTCTCCATCCATCCACATTGAGAAGGCAAGCAATTCAATATAGGCTACACATGTGGAGTTTTGCAAAGGACTTCCATAATAGTCATGTTATGTAAGACTAACTATATTTCCCTCCATCTTATTCTGCACCTCATTTATTCTATTCTCTCTTTTGACCTTGTACCTCCTGAAAAGTGTTTCCTTCTAATTATTCCCTCCTCCCATTTGCCCTCCCTTCTATCATCACCCCCACTTCTCCCCTTCTCCCCTAATTTCTTGTAGTGTAAGATAGATCTTCATACCAAATTGAGTGATCATGTTATTCTCACCCTAAGCCAAATGTGAAGAGAGTAAGCTTCGCTTTTTGCTCTCTCACCTCTTCCCTTTTCTCCTCCATTGAAAAAGCTTTTTCTTGCCTCTTTTATGAGAAATTATTTGCCCCATTCCATTTTTCCCTTTCTCCTTCGGATATATTCCTCTCACACCCCTTACTTTTATATTTTTTAGATATCATCCCTTCTTATTCAAAAACCTGTGCTTTCTGTCTATGTGTATGTGTGTGTGTGTGTGTATGTGCATGTGTGTAATCCCTCCAACTACCCAAATACTGAGAAAAGTTTCAAGAGTTACAAATAATATCTTTCTATGTAGGAATGTAAACAGTTCAACTTTAGAAAGTCCCTTATGATTTCTCTTTCCTGTTTACCTTTTCATGCTTCTCTTGACTCTTGTGTTTGAAAGTCAAATTTTCTATTCAATTCTGGTCTTTCCATCAAGAATGCTTGAAAGTTCTCTATTTCATTGAATGACTATTTTTTGAAGTATTATACTCAGTTTTGCTAGGTAGATGATACTTGGTTTTAATCCTAGTTCCTTTGACTTCTGGAATATCATATTCCAAAACCTTAAATTCCTTAATGTAGAAGCTGTTAGATCCTGTGTTATCCTGATTGTATTTCCACAGTAAAATTATTTCTTTATAGCTGCTTGTAATATTTTCTCCTTGACCTGAGAACTTTGGAATTTGGGTACAATATTCCTAGAAATTTCCCTTTTTTGGATCTCTTTCAGGAGGTGATTGATAGATTCTTTCATTATTTATTTTGCCATCTGGTTATGGAATATCAGGGCAGTTTTTCTTGATAAGTTCATGAAAGATGATGTCTAGGCTCTTTTTTGGATTATGGCTTTCAGGTAGTCC
Source organism: Notamacropus eugenii (assembly GCF_028372415.1). Classification (NCBI taxonomy): domain Eukaryota; kingdom Metazoa; phylum Chordata; class Mammalia; order Diprotodontia; family Macropodidae; genus Notamacropus; species Notamacropus eugenii. The sequence continues at coordinate 205,407,190 of NC_092875.1, read as the reverse complement.
CATAGTTTTTAAACTGTCTCTCCTGGATTTATTTTCTAGGTCAGTTCTTTTTCCAATGAGATATTTCATATTATCTTCTATTTTTCATTCTTTTGGTTTTGGTTTGTAATTTCTTGGTTTCTCATAAAGTCATTATCTTCCATCTGCTCCATTCTAATTTTTAAAGAACTATTTTGTTCAGTGAGCTTTTGAATCTCCTTTTCCACTTGCCTGATTCTGCTTTTCAAAGCATTCTTCTCTCATTGGCTTTTTGGACCTCTTTTGCCACTTAAGTTAGTATATTTAAAAAGGTGTTATTTTCTTCAGAATTTTTTTGAGTCTCCTTTAGCAAGCTGTTGACTTGCTTTTCATGATTTTCCTGCATTGCTCTCATTTTTCTTCCCAATTTTCCCTCTATCTCTTTTACTTGATTTTCAAAATCCTTTTTGAGCTCTTCCATGGCCTGAGACCATTGCATATTTATTTTGGAGGTCTTGGATGCAGAAGCCTTGACTTTTAGGTCTTCCTCTGTTGTTATGCATTGTTCTTCCTCAACCAAAAGGATGGAAGAAAAATACCTATTCACCAAGAAAGTAACCTTCTCTAGTCTTATTTTTTCCCCTTTTTTTGGCATTTTTTTCCACTCTGTTACTTGAATTTTGAGTGCTTTGTCAAGAGGAGGGTATACTCTGGGGACCTGTAAGTTCTCAGTTCCTCCAAGGTGGCACAATCAGGGGAGAGGAGTTTACTCCCCTCTTGGCCTGTGCACTGGTCTGGGAGCAACCAAAAACTTTTCTGCCCAGAATCTGCTTGTTGAATTCCCTATCCACAATTACCTCCAGCTCCACCATGCCAGGGCTCCTCCTTACCCTAGGGCTGCCACTCAGGTTGAGATTTAGATCAGCTTTGGGCTGAGGGCTCCAAAAAGGGACACTGCCACTGCAGTGGCTGCTGCCAGTGGTCCCTTCTCCTGGGTGAAGGTGCTTTCTCACTGACCTTTGAAGCTGTCTTTGGTGTTTGTGGGTTGAGCAGTCTGGGCACTGTTGCTGCTGACATGGGCTCCCTGAAGCCTATTCTGGATCCTGTCCCTGCTGTACCACACGTCCCAGGCTGGGCTGTGCTCCATTTCACACCTGGTGTGATAGACCTTTCCTGTAGACCTTCTAGGCTGTCTTGGGATGGAAATCTCTTTCACTCTGTCATTTTGTGGCTTCTGCTGCTCTAGAACTTGCTTAGAGTCATTTTTTTACAGATATTTTGTGGGTCATGTGGGGGAGCTTTTACAGATCCATCTTTCTGCTCCACCATCTTGGCTCTGCCCCCCTCCTTGATAATTTCTTGAAAGATGATATCTAGGCTCTTGTTTTGATCATGCTTTTCAGGTAGTCCAATAATTTTAAAATGATCTCTCCAGGACCTCTTTTCCTGGTCAGTTGTTTTTCCAATGAGATATTTCACATTGTCTTCTATTTTTTCATTATTATGGTTTTGTTTTATTGTTTCTTGATGTCTCCTTAAGGCATTACCTTCCATTTGCTCAATTCTAATTTTTAAGTAATTGTTTTCTTCAGTGAGCTTTTCTACCCCCTTTTCCATTTGACCAATTCTACTTTTTGAGGAGTTTTTTTCTTCAGTGAGTTTGTGTGCCTCTTTTTTCCATTTGGTCAATTCTGCTTTTTAAGGCATTCTTCTCCTCATTGGCTTTTTATACCTCTTTTACCATTTGGTCTATTTTAAAAATATGTTTTTTAATGTGTTATTTTCTTCAGTATTACTTTTATCTCTTTACCAAGCTGTTGATTCATTTTTCATTATTTTCTTGCATCAGTCTCATTTCTCTTCCCAATTTTTCCTTTATCTGTCTTACTTGATTTTCTTTTTGATCCCTCCCATGGCCTGAGACCAATTCATATTTTTTCTTTCTTTTGGAGTCTTTGGATGTAGGAACTTTGACTTTGTTTTCTTCTTCTAATTTTGTGTTTTGATCTTCCTTGTCACCATAATAATGATAATTGATGCTCTCCTTGTTTGGTTAATAATTCTCCCTTTAACCATAGTTTTTATCTGATCCCATTTCCTTCTTATACTCTTTAATGAGGTAACTTTTTGTATTCTGATTGTACATCCATTTATTCCAGGGCTTTTAGCATCTTTCATTTTAAACTTCTCCATCATATTCTAGTTTGCTCTTTTAGCTTCCTGAATATATCCCTTCCATATGTCAAAACCTCAATGAATCTGGGATCTCATTACTGTGTATACACCCTCTCCAACATGGCACATCACAACCTCTATACCATTGTTTTTCTTCTGCAATTACTGTTCTTATTCTCCTCCAAATCCTCCATAGAAGATCTATCCAATATGCTACCTATGCCTGTAAGATTCTTTGGATTCTAGTACATGGCTCAGCTATTTTTATTCTCATTATATGAACAATCCACCTCCTTTTTTGGTCATCTATTTCCTAGTTGAAATATTTTATGAAAATTCGTGCATGCAAGCCATCATAGGTAAAAAGCTGAGATTTTCTTATATCTACCATGCATTTTTCTATTGCTCTTTGAGATCATCACCTACTATACTGGCAACTAGGTCATAACATTTGCCCAATAGAATGTAAACTCCTTGAGGTTAGAGATTGATACATTATTTTTGTATTCCTTCTACCTAGCACAATAACCTGCACATAGTAGGCACTTGAATATTTAGCTATGATGAATTTCTGAGTCTGCAACAATTCTTAAGAAATTTAGAAGTATAGTTATACCTGACAAAATGCATACAGAAGTTCATGCAAGAAGTGACATGCAGAAAGAAGGGGAGATTCCAAAGAATTAGAAAAAAAATTCACACATGGTATTCCCACCATAAGAACAATCCCCAAAAGTTAATTAACAACTATTTACTCATTCTTTTGCTTTCTTATAGTTATAAGATCTTTATGAAAAGTGTCTCTGCACAGGAAGAGAAAAAAGGCAGTTTGGAGCACCTAAATTGCAAATGAAGAGATTGTGCTGGGTAGGTGTTATAAATTGTACCTGGAATCTCTCTGGGAGAGGGAAGTAGGGTACACTAAAGTGACTATTTTTTCATGGCTGCCTATGGGCTTAGGCATAAGTCCTTCCAGCACTTTTTGTTTTTGTTGAACTAAATAAAACCCATTCTATGTGTAAAAGCATCTGATAATTTGACGCTTGCGAAGGGGAATGTATTTCTTTAAAGAAGAGCTAAAAAGTCAAATTTTGATATTTCACAGGGCAGAGGAAGAGGATTTAAAGTGGGGGACACAAACCAAATGTTGTGGTTATTGAGAAATCCTGAAGCAGAAGCATGATCTGATTGAGCTTAGAGTGGTCAAAGATAGGTGGACAGTGACAGTCTTACTCTCTGAGTTTTCTCTTTTTAGATTTATCCAAACACATATCTCTCTAATTCCTCAATTTCTGGGTAGAATTCTACTAATAACCTCTATTGTTATCTCAATTTAGCCTCAGGCTGGTTTTAGGCCTTTTGTTAATTTCAGTCCTAGATAACCATTTTGGCAGAATGTACTAGGAGTTACACCATAGCAGAATTGGACCCTTCGTAATGGCCAAGTCTTGGGAAGAATCCCTGGTTCTTGCCATAAGTGTACACAATGCTTTTAGTATGAAGTAAGCTTTGCCTCAGTTTCAAGATGCTCGTGTTCTCCATGTGTGAGGTCTAATTTTGTTAATGGCATCCAAAGGTCCAAGCCAAGGCTTGAGAGAGAGCTCCCCACTGGACTGGTCCTCACATTCTTGAACATGGTCATAAAAGCAGGGAGAACAGTTTGCAGTTAAACTAAATATGCTGATTGTTTTTGTGGTTGTAAAGGAGAGTTTGGTTAACAAAAATGCTCTCAAACTGCTATAGAAGATCAATATTCTTTTGATTGTATGTATTTTTATGTATGTATTTGACTATATTCACAATTGTATTTAGATCTTATTTTGCAATTCAAGAATTGATTTTCTGGAAAAGTTTTTTATATATCCTTTACAATTCTGAACTCATGCGCTTTTTAAAACACAGGCCAAAACAAGGAGAATATAGATAGCAATATATCTGGACCAGCCTTTTCTATTTATTCAACTGACTAGATTTCTACTAAGTATAGCAACTAGACCGGATAAGATGGTCTTTCCAAGAAAGGAGAAATTCCCTTGGGATTTTTCTAAAAAAGACTCTCTTACTACTAAATGTGAAAATGACCCATTTCTAATAATATAATTCAGTCAACTGGAAAGAACCGAATAACAATGGATCCCAGATGGCATCAACCTCATTATCTTTCATTTTAGCAATTCTCGAAAAATGTCATAGTCTCTGGGCTACAGATTATCTTCCTTTGACATCTTTACAGGTCCAGACAGCTGATTCTTATGAAACCATGACAACTGCTTAGGTTGGGAAGGTACTTGACACAAGTACTCTATCTGAGTGATAGTCCTTTCAAATTGTTAAGCTCTTGTGTTCAGCTAAAATCTGTGAGGGCTACATTTATGTTAGGGAGCAGTGCAGAATCCATGAAGTACTATCATTCATTAGGTCTGTTTACCTTAATTATAGTGTTAGATAGTTACTTTTATTTTAATCTCTGTTTTCAGAACCAGAGTAGGAGACATGAAAGGAGAAAAAAAGCTTTTTTTAAAAATTTCTAGCAGGGCTTTCAGAATCACATCCTTAATCAACAGGTATCTACCAAGAAGGATTTTCTGAATATCTAAGATGACTACATCATAGTACTAGGATTTATGCTGAAGAACCTGGTTAACTGGATGTAAACTACTAATTTGCTCAAGGATTTCACAGAAAGAGGTTATTAATTAATACTGATAATTCTGCCATAGGCCTGAAAATAAGAGTGGGGATATATCTGAATGGATGTGATAAGATCTGGCTTTAGAAAGATCTTACTGTTTGGTCCAAAAGGTTGTTATCATCAAGTTGAATATTTTACATGGACAGGGCTTTATTTACATTAATAATAATAATAATAGCTGATATACTTATATTATATACATTATATGCGTATGTATACATGTGTATATATGCATATGTATATATATATACATATGTATGTATATATGTGTATATATACACACACATTTACATGCACACACATATATGACTTTAATGTCTGTAAAGTCTTCACAAATATTTTCTCATTTTCTCTTCACAAAAACCACAGGATGAAGGTGTTTTAATTATCCCCATTTTGTAGATGAAGAAATTGAACCAAAAAGAAGTTAAGTGACTTACCCAGGGTATTCTGGACTATGGTACTCTGTCCATTCACTTGTGTCATCTAACTACCTGCATTTTCCTGAAGACCACATACAAGCAATGAAATAGTAGGGGATACAAGTATATGCACAGTAATTTTCCAAGGTAAAGAAGCCTCTTTAATTATTTAAATCTACATTTTAACTTCAAATTACATGAAGGAAAAAAAAAGATCTGGCCTCTTTAGAGACAGATTGCACAGTACATGTAGTTTGATGAGTTACAGTCCTGAGACAGAAATTAAGACCAGTTGATGCAGATGTTCATATTTCCCCTGTAATCATTTTAGCATACCTGCTTATTTCCATCTGTGGTGTATAAAACTTTCCTCTCATAATAACTCTGTGAAGTAGGTAGTATAAGTATTATAATTCATACTGCATAGCTTAAGAAAGCTGAAGATCAGAGAAATTATGGGATATGACCATGGTTACACCACCTCCTCCCCCTCATACACTCACATAGACACACTCACACAGTCTCACACAGAGTGGCTGAATTAGGATTTGAACCAACATTTCCTCCCATTCCAGTACTCAGTCTAATACAACTCTTTTTCTTTGAAAGGGATCTTAAATTTACTAGAGACAACAGAGGCTTAGAATGAATTGCGTTTGAATGTATTGAGCTTTTTAGATGTGATTACAAAACTATAATTGATAATTTCTGAGAAGTTGTGCAGAATGGGAGAGGAACTTAACATTGTACTGAGGGAGGTAGAGAACAAATAAATAAATCAAGACAATTTGAGGAAGGAGAGAGTACTAATAATCAATGGGAATTGGGAAAGTTTTTCTGTAGGAGGTGGCGGCACCAAACTTTGAAGGAAGCTAAGGAACTGAAGAGTTGGAGGAGAGGAGGGACTGCATTTTAGTCATGGAGTCAGGCTGTAGAAAGGTATCATGGGAGGAGAAAGTCTTTTGGCATCCCTCTTGGTTTCATGAGTACTCGAAGATCCCTGATAGTGACTCAGTAATCACTTCCACCAGTTCTTCCAGTACCAGAGAATATGGTTCATTTGGGCCAGTTGACTTGAACTCATCAAGAGCAATTAAGTGCTTTTGTAACATCTCCTTACTTATCTTGGATATTAGTCCACTAACAACTATTTTTATTTGAATTTATTTAGTCTAAAGGTCGTTATTTTTGGCAAAAAAAGAAATGAAAGCAACAACAAAAAAGAGTACTACTGCTTTTAGATGTATATTAATATTTGTATATTGGTATACACAAGTGCATGTAAATACACGCATATGTCCATATGTGTATATGTATAGAAATACAAATATATATGTATATATACCTAAGCACATATGTATATAAACATACATATTATACAAATATCCATGTGTATATGCTTATGTAAATGAATGCAAATTTACATATTTACATAATACATGTATATACTATCCACATATTACAGATATGAGATAGAAAGGCTAGCAGAAAGAAGGGTCATTAATTCACTGATAACAATATCCAGTACTAGAAGTTAGCCAGTAGTAAAACTCATGGTCTTAAGTATCCACATACAAATCCATATCCAAATATCTTAAATATTCACTGATAACAATATCCTATACTAGAAGTTAGCCAGTAGTAAAACTCATGGTTTTAAATATCCACATACAAATCCATATCCATATCCAAAGTGTAGATAATACAGAGTAAACTAAAGATTTTTTTTAAGTTTATTATTTATTTTTAATTTTCACATTGATTTCCACAAAATTATGTTTCAAATTTTCTCCCCATCTCTCTCCTCCCCCTAAAGCTCCATGCATTCTGATCAGCCCTTCCCCCAGTCTGCCCTTGCTTCTATCACACCCCTCCCTTCCCTTATCCTCATCTTCTCTCTTTTCTTGTGGGGCAAGATAGATTTCTATATCCCATTTCCTGTATTTCTTATTTCCCAGTTACATGCAAAAACAATTCTCAACCTTCATTCCTAAAACTTTGAGTTCCAACTTCTTTCCTTTCCTCCCTCCCCACCCTCCCCACTGAGAAGGCAGGCAACTCAATATAGGCTATATATTTGTAGTTTTGCAAAAGACTTCCATAATAGTCATGTTGTGTAAGACTAACTATATTTCCCTCCATCCTATCCTGCCCCTGATTTATTCTATTCTCACTTTTGACCTTGTCCCTCCCCAAAAGTGTTTACTTCTAATTACTCCCTCCATCCATTTACCCTCATTTTTGTTTTCCCTCCACCCCACTTATCCCTTTCTCCCCTACTTTCCTGTAGTGTAAGATAGATTTTCATACCAAATTGAGTGTGTATGTTATTCCCTCCTTAAGCCAAATGTGAAGAGAGTAAGCTTTTCTTTTTCCCTCTCACCTTCTCCCTTTTCCACTCATTAAAAAAACTTTTTCTTGCCTCTTTCATGAGAGATAACCTGCCCCATTCCATTTCTCCCTTTCTCCTCCCAATATTTTCCTCTCTCACCTCTTGATTTTATTTTTTTAGATATCATCCCTTCCTATTCAACTCACTCTGTGCTCTCTGTCTATGTATATGTATATACAGACACACACACACACACAAACATATATATAAAACATCCCTCAAATACTGAGAAAAGTTTCAAGAATTACAAATATTTTCTTTTCATGTAGGAACGTAAACAGTTCATCTTTAGTAAGTCCCTTATGATTTCTCTTTCCTGTTTACCTCTTCATGCTTCTTTTGATTTTTGGGTTTGAAAGTCAAATTTTCTTTTTAGCTCTGGTCTTTTCATCAAGAATGCTTGAAAGTCCTCTATTTCATTGAAAGACCATTTTTCCCCCTGAAGTATTATACTCAGTTTTGCTGGGTAGGTGATTCTTGGCTTTAGTCCTAGTTCCTTTGATTTCTGGAATATCATATTCCAAGCACTTGGATCTCTTAATGTAGAAGCTTCTAGATCTTGTGTTATCCTGATTGTATTTCCACAATACTCAAATTGTTTCTTTCTAGCTGCTTGCAATATTTTTTCCTTCACCTGGTAACTCTGGAATTTGGCTACAATATTCCGAGGATTTTCTCTTTTCACATCTCTTTCAGGAGGCAATTGGTGGATTCTTTCAACATTTATTTGACCCTCTGGTTTTAGAATATCAGGGCAGTTTTTCTTAATAATTTCATGAAAGATGATGTCTAGGCTCTTTTTAAAATCATGACTTTCTGGTAGTCCCATAATTTTTAAATTGTCTCTCTCGGATATATTTTCCAAGTCAGTTGTTTTTCCCAAGAGATATTTCACATTGTCTTCTATTTTTTTCATTCTTTTGGTTTTGTTTTGCCATTTCTTGGTTTCTCATAAAGTCATTAGCTTCCATATGCTCCATTCTGATTTTTAAAGAACTATTTTCTTCAGTGAGCTTTTGACCCTCCTTTTCCATTTTGCTAATTCTGCCTTTTAAAGCATTCTTCTCCTCATTGACTTTTTGTAGTTCTTTTGCCAATTGAGTTTGCCTATTTTAAAAGGTGTTATTTTCTTCAGAATGTTTTTGGATCTTCTTTTGCAACCTGTTGACTCGCTTTTCATGAGTTTTTTGCATTGCTCTTATTTCTCTTCCCACCTCCACCTCTCTTACTTGATTTTCAAAATCTTTTTTGAGCTCTCCCATGGCCTGAGATCATTGCATATTTATTTTGGAGGTTTTGGATGCAGAAGCCTTAACTTTTAGGTCTTCCTCTGATGGTATGCATTGTTCTTCCTCATCCAAAAGGATGGAAGAAAATACCTGTTCACCAAGAAAATAACCTTCTATAGTCTTACTTCTTTTCCCTTTTCTAGGCATTTTCCCAGTCAGTTACTTAACTTTTGAGTCCTTTGTCAAGAAGAGGATATACTGTGGGGATCTGTAAGTTCTCAGTTCCTCCAAGGTGGCACTATCAAGGGAGAGGAGTTTACTCCTCTCCTGGCCTGTGCTGTTGTCTGTGAGCAACCACAGGTACTCTGTTCTGCCCAAGATCTGTGAGTACAATTCCCTCTCCACAACTACCTCCATCTCCATCACAGCAGCACTTTTCCTCAACCCAGAAGAGCCACTCAGGGCTGAGATTCAGATCAGCTGCTCAATTCCCCCAGTAGATTTAGGTCGAGGATTACAAAAATGGATGCTGCTGCTGTAGTTGCTACTATTGGTGGGTGTTCCCTTCTCACCCAGGTAAAAGAGCTTTCTCATTGACCTTTGAAGCTGTCTTTGGCATTTGTGGGTTGAGCAATCTGGAAACCACAGCTGCTGCTGGGGATTCCACCCCCTGCAGGGGGTGGATTCTGATTCTGTCCCTGCCATGCCATGGCCAAGGCTGGGCTGTGCTCTGCCCCGTTCCTGGTGTGATAGACCTTTCCTGTTGGCCTTTCAGGCTGTCTTGGGCTGGAAATCTCTTTCACTCTGTCATTTGTAGCTTCTGCTGCTCTAGAATTTGTTTAGAGTCATTTTTTACAGGTATTTTATGGGCTATGAAGGGGAGCTTCTACAGGTCTGTCCTTGTACTCTGCCATTTTGGCTCTGCTTAAACTAAAGATTTTAGTACAAAGAGACAAATTTGCATAAATTAGTAGAAGGAAACAAAAGGGAATACTTTATTTTTAAAAAGAGACTAGATTAAAAAATTGAAAGAATAGTTTTACATATTTTTATTATTGTTATCATTATCACCTTTGTTACCATTTCTTCCTGTTTTTGAAGAATGAGTTTTCCTACCTCACCCAGGCTGGAAGTGCAGTGGTCACTGATGGACCAGATCCCACTGCTGATCAGTATAGAAACTTTGACCTGCTCTGTTTTGGACCTGGACTAAATCACCCCTCCTAGGCATCCTGGTGGCCCCCTACTACTAGGGACTCAATATATTGGTGCTGGACTTACTGTGGGGAAACCAGTCTGCTTTAACCTAAATGAGGATCAGGAGTTTTAAGCTCAGGGGATCTACCAAGCAAAACCTCCCCTTTCTTTACCTGTCTCACAGGAATTACAAACATGTGCCATGACATTCTTAGTTTTGCATTTTAAAAAGATATAGTCATGTGAAAAAACATCAGAAATTGGAGGGAAAGTATATTTGAGTGAAGAAGTGTTTTTTGAGAATTCAATGAGATAGCACATGTAAATTACCTGGCAAACTTTAAATCACTATATAAAATTATTGCTGTTATTATCATCATCATCATCATTATTATCAATCAGAGAGAGAAACAGGCATTGTTATGATGAAGTATACAGTGGACTTCTTGGATAAGAAGAGAAAATAAATGGAAATTTTGAGAAACTGATTACACACTTACATTACCTCATCCTGTAGTGATAGAAACCTTCAATTTGTTAAATATCTTGAGCTATGCAGCTCTCTCTATGACTAAAACTGGCAGTGAACTGCCACAGCAGATAAAGTGCTAGACTTGGAATCCGGGAGATGTGAGTTCAAATCCTATCTCATGCACTATATATTCCTGGGCAAGTCATTTAACCCCTGTCATCTTCAGGTTCTGTATGTGTAAAATGGGGCTAATAACAGCACCTACTTTGCAGTGTTGTGAGGATCAAATCAGATAATATGTATAAAATACTTTGAAAATGTTAAAGTACTACATAAGGTCTTATTCTCATCATCATTATTATTCGTCATACAGAATAATTAATAAATTCTGGATAAACTTTAATCATATTTTCAAGAGATGTAGGAATAGACTGCTGAGTGGCACAGTAGACAGAGTACTAGGCCTGGAGACAGGAGGACTCACCTTCTTGAGTTCAAATCTGGCCTCAGACACTTATTAGCTATGCGACCCTGGGCAAACAACTTGATCTTGGCAAACCACATCACTATCTTTGCCTAGAAAACCCTATATGGCATCACTATGAGTCAGAAATGATTGAAATGACTGAACAACAATAACAACAAAAAGAAATTAACTTCTATTCTGGAATAGATTTAAGGAAGAAACTGACTTCTCAATTAGAAAGGATGGGTATATTAAGGTCAAGTTACATCCATTTAATTCATGAAAGAGAAGAAAAAGAAAATTATACAGATGATGATATGCACTCCAGATTTTTGGAGAAAAAATGTTATGGGATTCAGAGAAAGGATAGGTAGTATTTGGTGGCCTCAAATTTTACTGGGGATATTGAGCCAGAATGGAAAGGAGGTTTTCAAGAATAAAATTCTAAGACAAAAACAGAAATAATTTTGATGGGGAAATAAGAGGGGAAACATATACATTATATATAACTGCATAAAGAGGTAGATGCAACTCCCCAAGGACCTCATCCACCAACTCAGATCTTAAAAAGACATAGAAAATGAAATCAAGGGCACACAATTGAGAATGAATACCAAAATCATGGACTGGTCTCATAAATTTACTGTCAACAGTACATAAGCCCAGGCAAAGGTAAAATTTAAGAATGACAAATTTGTTTTCTTTTTTTAAAGCTATTCTGGGAGCAAAGAAAAGGCAGAATTGTTAAAAGAATTGGATAGAAGTAATGATAATGGATGATCAATGAAACAGTAAATATTCATTAAATGCCTATATACCAGACACTTCACTAAGCACTGGAGATACACAGAGGCAAAAGACAGTTCCTGCTCTTAAGGACTTTACAATCTAATGGAATGATATGATATGTGAGAAAATGAATGGTAAATCATAACTAATGAGAAGAAAAAATGTTCAACATTATTTTGCTACTGGTTTCTCTCAAGCAGAGCATTCTCTTGGTTTGGTAAAAAGAAAACAAAAAATCATTAATAAGGAGTTGAAATCCAAGAGGAGTGATGAGATGGTAAGAGAACATCTATATGATTTCAATGATTTTAAGTCACTAGGTGTGGATAAACTCCATCCTGAGGTGCTGGAAAATGGACAGATATGGTTTCTGATCAAGTAGTTATGACTTCTGGAAGATTGTGGAGTATGAGTGGGATATCAAAGGACTGAACATTTAATAAAAGAAGTATTGATCACAAAGTGTTAGCTTGGCTTTCATCTCCAGGTCATACCCAAACCACTTTATATCCTTCCCCTTCCCCCCAAACCCTAGCCTTTTTAAACAGGTTAGATCAGGGTGCTTCTAGAGATGAAGTTTATTTACATTTTAGCACAATTTTTTTTACAGTCTTTCATGCTCTTCTTGTAGAAAAGAGGATTGGTGTTGCTTGGATGATAGTACAGTTTAATGGATTCAAAATTTGGGGCAGTTAGGTGGCACAGTGGATAGCACTCTGGCCTTGGAGTCAGAGAGAGCCTGAGTTAAAATCTGGCTTTAGAAACTTACTAGCTGTGTGACCCTGAGCCAGTCACTTAATCCTGACTGCCTCCAAAAACCAGACAGACATACAAAACAAACAAACATACAAAAAATATTGAAGTAGTGAGCAATGGTTTGATGCAGCTTGAAAGGAGATCTCTACTGGAGTCTGCCAAGGTTGTGTTTGACCTCATGTTGCTTACCGTTGATAGTGATATCATCAATGACTTAACCACATGGATAGTATCCTTATTGAATTTTAAATGACACTAGGAGAAACTGGGAGAGATAATTAATATGTTGGATTCAAAAACTTTTTTGGCAGGTTAAACTATTTATCCAAATATAAAGTGATGAAATTCATTAGGAAAAAATATAAAACTTTACACTAGGATTAAAAAAATCACATCCACAAATATAAGATGGGGAGGAGATTTCAAGGTCAATATAAATCAACAATGTGATATAGCAGCTAGAAAAGTTGATGGTATCTTGGGTTTTAATAAGGTAGGTATAGTGTCCAGAAAGTTGGAAGTGATAATTCCACAATATTGGTCAGACAGCATCTAGAAAATTATGCTCAGATCTGGAAGCCACAGTTTGGGAAAAACTTTGATAAGCTGGAGAATGTTCAGAGGAGGGCAAACAATGATGGTGAAGGACTTGGAAATGTTTAGTTTAGAGAAAGTAGACTTAGGAAGGACAAGATAGATATTTTCATGTATTGGAAGGGTTGTCATGTGGAAGAGAGATTAGATTTGTTTTTTTGTTTTGATCCCATATGACAGAACAAGATGTTCTGGAATGCATGTCGATTTTGAAGTGGTGAATTTAGATTTAATGAAAGGAAAAAAAAATCCTAAAGTAATTATCTACAAGATGAATGGGCTGTTCTAGGTGGTAGTAGAATCTTCCTTACTGGATATTTTCAAAAAGATCTTGGATGACAACTTGTTAATGCTCATGTAGAGGAGATTCTTGGCAAGGTGTGGTTTTGGTTAATTGGGTTCTGAGAGTCTTTTATTCTTTTGAAAAGAGCTAGAGAAGTAGTAGGAGTGAATATTCATGACAGATTTAGGTTAATGATAGAGCTAGGTCACAGAGAAAGCAGGTCATGACACTGAGGACACAGTTGGGAGGGTGATTCTTTGTAAGGAGAAAGGTCATGTTTTCTTTTGAGACTGTAGAGAAGGAGCAAATGAATGATACTATTGAGAGTTTTAGAGGAATTCAACAATCATTTCTTAATAGTCCATTACAGGCAAGGAACTGTTCCAGGTGTTGAGCTGAAGGAATTAACATTGGATGGCCTCAATCATTTCAATAAAACTGGATCAATTGCTTAATTTGTAAATACTGAAAATACAGTATGTGAATATACTTACTTTTCCCTATTTCTATTTTTTCCTAATGACCACTGAATTATTTGTAGTCATTTGATGAGAGTGATAAAGTCAATGAATGCTCTCTGTTTGCAAAAGGGAACTCCTGAATGGAAGCGTGAAGCCGGTGAAATTTAGAAAAAATTTTTCACTGGTTCATTTCATTTTGACACAACAGATGCTTTCCAACAAACACTCAAACAATCCTTCCTCTCTTCAAGGCACATTTCCTAAAAATAATTTCGCAAAACTGCTCAGTGGCATGATTAAGACTGACAGAGTACAGTACTCCCTCCTTTCATAATTTACTGACCATTCACAGAAACTATGTATACTTTAGCTTTGTTAGCATGACTATTTGGCCAGAGTTTTGTTGTCTCTTTGATGTTATCTTTATTTACAATGTTGTAGTCCTAATACATTATATTATTTTGGCTCTATTTTCTTCACACTAAATCATTTCATATGAATTTTCCCACATTTCTCAGAAATTTTTATAATCATCATCCCTTCCAGCACAGTAATATTCCAATATGTTCAGATAACATAGTTTGTGAGTCCATTTCTTGATCTTTTAGCACATTTGTTTCTGGCTTCTTGTTATCACAAAGAATGCTGTTATGAATATTTTTGTTCATATGAGTCTTTTATTGTTGTCATTTTCCCCCTTAGGGTATAATTCTGATAGTGGAATCTCTGGTTCAAAGTCTATGAACATTTTAGTAGCTTTTCTTGCATAATTCAAAATTGTTTTCCACAATAGTACTACCGTTTCCTTGCTTCCATAGCCATGAATTAATATGGCTGTCCTACAGCTACTTTACCAATGACCTTTCTAATTTTTTAGCATCTTTGCTAGCTTGATGAAATATTGTTTTGATTTTTGTTTCTCTGCTTATTAGATACTGAAAGTTTTTTTTTCTTCAGATAGTTGTTGATTGTATTTCTTTATTTGAAAACTATTTCTTTTAATTCTTTGACTTCCTATCTTTTGGAGAATGGCCCAGTGACATCTTAATGTTGACTTCTTTCTCCCTCAGATATATATCTATCTCACATATATACATGTTTATATATGTGTATATATGTACATGCACACATATATATGTGTATAAATTATTTACAGTAAATTCAATTTGGTACTATCCAAATCTATCTTTTCTTTTGGTGTTGCCATACTAATTTCTGAAAAGAGAAATCACTCGTACATTAGGGATTCTTTGACTGTTTCAATTCATGTGTTATCTCCTTTAGTCTCAAGATAGATTCTGTAATGATGTCTACTATTCATATGTCTTCTATTATTTGGTGCCTCAAATAAAATTATGATCTTCTTTTTCTTTTTTTTTAACATACCATCAAGTTAATGTAACTGAATTTGGTATCTTTAATGTCATGGTTTGAAAGAAGTAAATTTTAGATAATATAAGTAGCTTAATTATCCAAATCTTTGCTAGCCATGACATTTGGAAAGTTGACCTATGTAATAAAACTTTAAAAATTCAATAAAACAATTTTGTATAATTATCCATGATTAAATTGGAGATTGAAGTGGACATAGTCATTCCCAGGAGTCTCCAAGATCCTTTCACCTGCTTTAATTTCAATTTGGTAGAGATTGAACAGAGCAGATTGTTGGATGCATTGCTATAAATTCTAATTTTGCTTAATTAGTTTTGAAATCAATTAGTCAGGCTGGTAAGTAGATCAGATAAGAGTATGACATTCTTGCAATAGATTTGATAAGCAAATTGTATACTGTCTGCCATACACTGATCATATGAGTATTATCAATTTTCCTGTTTTCTATTTGGAATAGTTTTTCATAGAAACTTTTAGTGATTCTACTGATTAAAAAGAAAATTATGAGGAAGGAAGGAAGGCCATTTGCTTTTGTTTCTCTCTTGTCTTTGGAGTCCAAACATTTATAATGCTTTATATTTGTGTATGTTTTAGGATATCTATGAATTAGCATTAGCAGCTCATATATATTCATATCTATGATAAATAGATTTATTTATTTTTTCTCAGAGATACTTAGCTTGGTATGGTTATCATAGGGCAGGCCTTATATTCCAGGCCTACTCCTAACCTACACTGGGTATATGTCAATGAGCAAGTTATTTAAACTTTCAGTAACTCAGGCAATTTTCTAAGAGAAGTTACAAACCACTTACTGATTGGCTTCCATGGAGCCAGTTTCCATATTGGGTATTTCCTAGTCCAATGAAATCACAGATCCTGAGTTTAGAGATTTTTCAGATTTTTTTTAAGCATTGGAGATTGTGTGTGTGAAGTTTACTTTAAACTGCTTTCTGTATTACAACTCAGCTTCTCAAAGGTGTGTAGCTCACAGTTTATTCAAACTTACCTCTTTTTATGAATTCTCTGTTTCAAGTGTAATTATGTATTCCTAGCATATTTATATCCAAAAACTCCACCATTTATCTTTCCTTCCAAGTTCCTGTTAGACATGTTGCATTCTTGTTAGGCACTGAGGTTCCTGCTGCTTTATCATCATTATATATGTATATTTTTTTCCTGTCAGCTTTCAATAGAAAAGTTGAAAAAAAATTAAAATATGTACATTCCCTTTCCTTCAACTATGCATCTCAAATAATATCTTCGTAGCATCTATATGAAAAGGTAGATGAAAGTATTGGATTCTGGAATTTGATTTGATGAGGGCCCAGATATATGGTACCAAATTCCTTGTTATTCAAGTGTTGAGAGCTTCAGCAGATGGTTAGCTCAATATGAATGAATGTAGTATCTCAACCAAAAAAACCATTGTAGTTTTGGGCTGCATTGAGAGACATCAGTTTCAACAATAAGTATGTGATCATCCTACCCTGGTCAGACCATATTTGAGATTTTGTGGTTAGTTCAAGGCATCCCATTTTAGAAAAGACATTATTAAACTGGAGAATTCCAAGAGGAAGTCAGTTGAAATGCTAACAAGTACAGTTCCTCTAGGATCATGTTCCTTGGT
This sequence comes from Notamacropus eugenii, assembly GCF_028372415.1. Lineage (NCBI taxonomy): Eukaryota > Metazoa > Chordata > Mammalia > Diprotodontia > Macropodidae > Notamacropus > Notamacropus eugenii. Next base: position 205,390,282 of record NC_092875.1, on the reverse strand, counting down.
AAGTAGTAGTCTGAATATTGTAGTGATTTCCCTACTTACAGGACAAAGATTCTCTAAGATATCACGTTCTGCTAAAAGGCATCTGGTTTGCCTCAGTCGTACTATTAATAATCACTCCTAAGTATGCTTCTCCCCTTCTCCATTTCTTCATCCTATTGTAAGGATTCCATAGAATTCAACCACTAGACAACCTGTATTTCTATTCCAGAAGGTTTCTAGTTATAGTCATAGTTATTTTCACATATTTGTTACTGCCAAATTACCCTCCAGACCTGAGCAACTGTTGTTTGATGTCACACAAGGATCTCTTGGGATGAGTCATGGGTAGAATAACTTTCTTCAATACTTCAAGAAACCATGACTTCCTCAATGTAGGTTGTTTCAGTGCTGACAAAAGTGAAGATCCTCTTATGGGTAGGCAGATGGTCTTTGAAAGTTGCTGAAAAATTCATCCTGTGGCTGACTTAATGATGAATTTCTCCCAACATAATCAGTCTGTTCCTTGGACAACTGGGTCTGTGTCAAAGTTTTTCCAGTTTCTATCAGAGTTTGTCTCCTCTAGCATAGCCTTTGCGATTATAGGAGTACCTTCAAGCCTTGGTGAGCCATCAGACAAGGATTTTAATGGGACAACATTCAGATAATAAGGTTTTATTGTGCCTGACTCAATCTATGACTGAGTGGAAGTGAGCATCCTTATAAATCTCTGATCACATATAACATAAGAAGATGCCTAAGAAGATGCAAATCAATTAGATTACATTATAAATAGAGACCTCATTTAGGATGTTCCCTTTTCAATTTATCTTTTTACCCCAGAATCTGACCTAAATATATACCTATACAAACAATGTGTTGTATCTTAGCTTCCCTCTTATGGCCTTTATGCTAGATATTATCTCATCTCACCCATCTCCTAGATGTCTGCCTACCATGTCCCAAATGAGCCATCTTTGAGACTTCCTCCTATAGTATTTTCTGCTTTCATACCTTATAATTCACTCTGTCCTAATTTCACAAGAAACTCCTCATAGGAGAGGGCAGAGCCAAGATGGTGGAGTGAAAGCAGGGACCCAACTGTGTTCATCCACAAATTCCCTCAGAAATCTCTAAGAATTAAGTCTGAATGAATTTTAGAGTAGTAGATTCTTGAACTGCTTAGCACAGGAGTTGAGCAGAACTGGGTGAGAGAGAAACTCAGTGACCACGACAGCTGCAGCAGTTACTCCTGCTATCAGCCCATAGACTAAATGTTTGAAAGTCACCTACATGAACTTCTGAGAGCTCAGCACCAGATAAGCTGCAGCATTATATAGCTTCTAGTTGAAAGAAACAGAGGCCACAGAACACAAAGTCAGTAAGCAGGACCCTAGCTCCTAGCACAAGAAAAGTGGCACAGAACCTCCTGTGCCCCAGAAGGAGAGATTCAGTTCAAAAGCCAAGAAAAAAGGCAATCACCATGAACAAGAAGCAAATTAGAAAGCCAAAGATCAAAGAATCCTATTATGGGTAAAGGGAAAAACAAAATGAGAATTAATAAGAGGACAGTACTAACACTGGACTACATCTGAAACCTCAAAAGGGAGTGTGAATTGGTCTCAAGCCCAAAGAGCATGCTTGGAACAGTTCATTATGAATTTTAAAAGCTAAATTAAAGAGGTAGAAGAAAAATTGGCCAATGATTTTAAAAATATATTCAGATCCTTAAAGAGTAAAATTGACCAGATGAATAAGAAGATACAAAACCTAACTGGAGAAAATAACTTTTTTAAAAAAAGGAGACACAAAAGCTAACTGAAGAAAACAATGAGTTAAAAATTAGAATTGAGCAAGTAGAAACTAATGCCTCCACGACACACCAAGAACCAGTCAAACAAAATCTAAGGAATGAAAAAATAGAAAAAAATGTAAAATATCTCACTGAAAAAAAATGATGTGGAAAATAGACCCTGGAAAGAAAATCTAAAAATATTGGTCTACCAGAAAGTCATGATGGAAAAAAGAGCCTAGACAGGATCTTCTAAGAAATCATTCAGGAAAACTGCCTCGAGGTCTTATATCCAGAGGGCAAAATAGTCATCAAAAGAATCCACTGATCACTTCCTGAAAGAGATCCCAATTTAAAAACACCAAGGAATATCATTGCCAAATTCAAGAATTATCAGATCAAGGAGAAAACACTTCAAACAGCTAGAAAGAAACAATTAAAATATCGAGGAACTACAGTCAGGATTATACACGACCTTTCAGTTTCTACATAAAAAGGTCAGAGGGATTGGAATATGATATTCTGTAAGGCAAAGGAGCTTGGGCTCCAACTAAGAATTAACTACTCAGTGAAATCAAGCATAAACTTTCAGGCAAGAAGATGGACTCTCAGTGAAATAAAGAATTTCCCAAACTTCCTGATGAAAAGGCCAGAGCTCAATAGAAATTTTATCTTCAAATACAAGACTCAAGAGAGGCATAAAAAGGTAAACAGGGGAAAGAAAAAGAAAAAGCTTGTTATTCAATATGGTCAAGGTGGTTACATTCCTATTTGAGAGGATGATACTTGTTAATCTTGAGAATTGTATATTTATCACAACATTTAAAAGAGATATACATAGATAGAGGGTGTGGATTCAAATTAACTGACGTGATAATAAAAAGCTTAATTAAGGGGTGCAGAGGGAGAAGAAGAAAGAAGGAGGCAGAAAAGGATAAATTACATCACATAAAGAGGCACAAAAACATATTATAGCAGAGGGAAAGAAGGGAGGAAGATGAGCATTGTTTGAGCTTTCTTCTCATTGGATTTGGTTCAAGGAGGGAATAACACTCTCAGTTAAGTATAGAGATCTAACTTGTACTACAGACAGTAGGAAGGGAAAGGGGAAAGAAAAGGAAGAGGGTGATTAGAAGGGAGGGAAGACTAAGGGAGGTGATGGTCAAAAGTAAAACTTTTCAGTAGAAGAAGGGAGAAATAAAAGAATAAATGAGAGGGGAATAGGATGGAGAGAAAGACACAGATAGTAGTCATAACTATGAATGTGAATGGTATGAACTCTTTCATAAAACAGAGGCAGATAGCAGAACAGATTAAAAACCATAATCCTACAATTTTTTATTACTAGAAACATATTTGAAACAGGGGGATGCACACAGGGTAAAGATAAAAGGCTAGAGCAGATCTAATCAAAAGAGATATGGAAGGAAACAAAATCCTTCTAAAAGGCACCATAGACAATGAAACAATATTATTACTAAACATATATGCACCAAGTGGTATAGCATTCAAATTCTTAGTGGAGAAGTTAAGGGAATTACAGGAAGAAATAGACAGCAAAACTATACCAGTGGGGGCCCTTGTCCTCACCCTTTCTGAATTTGATAAATGTAACCTCAAAATAAAAAAGAAAGAAGTTAAGGAGGTGAATAGAATTCTGGAAAAGGTAGATAAGCTATACCCTCTGGAGAATAGAAAGGAATATACCTTCTTCTCAGTGACACAAAACGACCATGCACACAAAACCTGACCATATACTAGGGCATAAAAACCTCAAAATACAGTTCAGGAAGGCAGAAATAGTCAATGCATCCTTTTCACATCATGATGCAATAAAAATTGTATGTAATAAAGGGTCATGGAAAGATAAACCAAAAATTAATTGTCAATTAAATAATTTATTCCTAAAGAATGAGTGGGTCAAACAACAAATCATAGAAAAACCCAATAAAATTGATAACCCTTTGGTGAATCTGATAAAAAAAAAAAAAGAAAACCAAATTACCAGTATCAAAAATGAAAAGAGTGAATTCATTTCTAATGAAGAAGAAATTAAAACTATAATTAGAAATGATTTTGCCCAAGAGTATATCAATAAATTTGACAATCTTAGTGAAATGAATGAATATTTAAAAAAATATAAATTGCCAAGATTAACAGAAAAGGAAGTAAAATACTTAAATAGTACCATCTCAGTAAAAGAAATTGAGCAAGCCATCAATAAACGCCCTAGGAAAAAATCTCCACGTACACAGAGAATCAAGCAAAAAACTGCTTGAAATAATAAACAACTTTGGCAAAGTAGCAGAATACAAAATAAAGCCACATAAATCATCTGCATCTATATATATTAGTAACAAAGTCCAACAGCAAGAGATAGAAAGAGAAATCCCATTTAAAGGTATGGAAGATACTATAAAATATTTGGGAGTCAGGGACTATATGAACACAATTACAAAACCCTTTTCGCACAAATTAAGCCAGATCTAAATAACTGGAAAAACAGCAGTTGCTTGTGGGTAGGTCGAGATAATATAATAAAAATAACACTTCTACCTAAATCAATTTACTTATTCAGTACCATACTAAACAAATTACCAAAAATTATTTCATAGAGCTAGGAAAAAAAACCCAATATTGGAATTCATCTGGAAAAAGAAAAGGTCCAGAATATCAAGGGAATTAATGAAAAAAAAAATGCTAGTGAAGGTGGTCTAGCCATACCAGATTTCAAATTGTATTACAAGGCAGCAATCATCAAAACCACTTGGTACTGGCTAAAAAATAGAGGAGTAGATCAGTGGAATAGATTAAGTACAGAAGACACAGTAGTCTGTGATTATAACAATCTGCTGTTTGATAAACTCAAGGACCCCAGCTTCTGGGATAAGGACTCACTGTTTGACAAAAACTGCTGAGAAAACTGGAAAATAGTGTGGTTGAAACTGGGCATAGACCAATGCCTGACACTGTATACTAGAATGAAATCCAAATGGATATACAATCTAAGTATAAAGGCTGATTCTATAAACAAATTAGGGGAGCAAGAAATAGTTTATGTCAGATTTACGGAGAATGGAGAAATTTATGACCTAACAAGAGATACAGAACATTATGATTTGCAAAATGGATAATTTTGATTACAATAAATTGAGAATATTTTGCACAAATGAAGCTGATGCAACTAAGATTAGGAGGGAAGCAGAAAACTGGGAAAGAATTTTTACAACTAGTATCTGTGATAAAGACCTCATTTCTAAAATATATAGAGAACAGAGTCAAATTTACAAGAATACAGGTCATTCCCTAATCGATAAATGGTCAAAGGATATGAACAATTAGTTTTCAGAGGAAGAAATTAAATCTAACTACAGTCATATGAAAAAATACTCTAAATCACTATTGATTAGAGAGATGCAAATCAAAACTACTCTGAAGTATCACATGACACCTATCAGATTGGCTAACATAACAAAACAGGAAAATGATAAATGCTGGAGAAGATGGGGGAGAGTTGGAACACTAATTCATTGTTAGTGGAGCTGTGAGCTGATCCAAGCATTCTGGAGAGCAATTTGGAACTATGCCCAAAGGGCTATATATATATATATATATATATATATATATATATATATATATATATATATATATATATATATATATATATATATATATATATATATATATATATATATATGTGCATAGCCTTTGTCCTAGCAATACCATTTCTAGGATTGTATCCCAAAGAGATAATAAAAATGGGAAAAAACCCCACATATACAAAAATATTTACAGCAGCTCTGTTTGTGGTGGCCCAAAACTGGAAACTGAGAGAATGTCCATCAACTGGGAAATGGCTGAACAAATTATGGTATATGAATGTAACATGCTATAAGAAATGACAAACAGGCAGACTTCAGAAATACCCGGGTAGACTTATATGAACTGATGCTGAGTGAAGTGAGCAGAACCAGGAGAATATCATACACAGTAACAGCCACATTAAGCGAGGACTGTTTATGATAGACTTCGTCCTACACAGCAAGGCAAGGACCTAAGACATTTCCAAAGAACTTGTGATGCAAAATGCCATTCACATCCAGAGAAAGAACTAGAGTCAGAACTCAGAATGAAGCAGACTATTTTCTCTTACATTATGGTTTATTTTGATTTTCTCATGGTTTTTCCTATTCGTCTTAATTCTTCTATGCAACATGACTAATGTGTTTATTAAGAATGTATGTGTAGAGCCCATATAAAATTGCATGCTACCTTGGGGGTGGGGGGAGAAAATTTAAAACTCATGGAAGTGATTGTTGAAAATTGAAAGCAAAAAAATGAATTTGAAAAAAAAAAAACCAAACTCCTTATAGTCTTCCATTTTGTCCCATTTCATATGCCTTGTATATTACATCATAAAGTAGATCGAAGGGGCAGCTAGGTGGTACAGTGGATAGAGCTCTGGCTCTAGAGTCACGAGTACCTTGGGTTCAAATTCAGCCTTAGACACTTACTAATTGTGTGACTCTGGGCAAGTTACTTAACTCTCATTGCCTCTAAAAAACTACAAAAGGAAGTAGGCTTTAAGTATTGCTGGAAACTCTGACTACTCTCTCATGTAACCAAAGATGATGCTTTAACTTCAATTGCTTGACATTCTTTGTGGGTTATAAAGGCACACAGGAAACCCAGGCATGGTCTGAGAGTATTGTTATTCTTAACTCAGCAAATAAACTCAGAATAATCCAAGAAAAAATTAAAAAAAATACAAATTATATGACCAAGTAAAAGGTATAAAACTTTTCTTGATTTTGCTAAAGAGCTGCTTTATTTATTAGCTATTCTTCTGGCTACCTTCCCTCTGGGTCCAGAACTATAGTTTCAGATGTGATTTATTTTGTCAGATGTTCAGTGGGGAAATTCTGAAACTCACTTTGGGGAATTTTATTGGCAACTCTTCATCTTCTCCATGGGAAAATTTGAGTTTCTTAAGATTTCTTTTTATCTTCTACACTAGTTTATCTCTTTGTAATGGTGCAGTTGATATGGATACATGACAAATGTGGATATATTCCTAATCATTGTATTAAATTTTACTTTTCTCAGTTTTTATCTGAGTGTTAGGGATCTCAGAGTTTTCGAGTTTGAGCTATCCTGGTCTGTGTATGGTAGCACTCACCAGTTTGCCTAGCCCTGGCTTCCTACTGTCATTCCCTGGGTCTTCAAAGTTCATTTTCCTTGGGCTTTCTGACTATGCTGAGCCTTTCTTGGGGAAGTCTTCTCCTCATTTCCTCCCTTCACAGAGTCTTGAAGGCTACAACTATCTAGTTACTGGTTGTGCTGGAGTTTGCATGGCTAGAAGCTGTCCTTCCCCACTTCTCTATTGTCCATGAGCTTCTGGCTAAATTTTTGTGCAGTTTTGGAGTGGAAGATGTCATTGTAGTTTCTCAATAGATTTCTTGATCATTATTACATTTGGTCTGAAGTTCAAGGCTTTGATGAAGTAGGAATGGGGAAACTAAGCAGCCTGTCTCTTGTTCAGGTAGCCATCTTTAATTTCCATATTTATTAAGCTCCTACTGTGTATTGAGAAACTGTGCCAGCTTCTGGAATACAAAAGTGAAGACAACATAGTCCGTGTCCTCAGGTAGCTTACAATCTACTGGGAATATGTAACTTGTAAACAACAAAATATAATATGAGTTTGATTGCAGTATATTCCAAGGATGAACAAGAGAGAATAATTTCAATGGGAGAGGAAGTCAGGGAAGGTTTCACAGAGGAAGTAACACTTGAATGGAGCCATTTGGGACAAGAAAACATCTAAAAGGCAGAGATGAAGTGGAAGTACCTTTCAGGCTTGAGAGGATGGCCCCAGGATATGTGTAGAGGTGGGAGGGGGCAGAAAAATTCAGTTTGAACATAGTACAGAGAGGAGTGAGGAGAACAAAGTATAATGAGGTTGAACAGTTGGGTCAGGGACAAGTTATGGAAAGCCTTAAAACCCAATCTTAGTGTCTTAGCTTAGAGTAGCCACTCTTCACTTTTTTTTGGGGGGGGGGGGGGGGTAATGGACCCTTCAGGCAGTCTGGTGAAGCCAATGTAGCTTTTCTCAGAAAAAACATTTTTTTTCAATGCTTAAAGTCAAATACACAGATTTAAAAGAAAATCATTTATACTGAAATAAAGATTTAATTTTTCCAGTCCAAATTCACAGTTCTGTCAATCTATTCACACACCCCTTGGAGGTTTGAGGATCCCTTGACCTAGGGGCAACAGGGAGCTATTAATGGTTTTTGAGAAAGGAAATGACACGTTATGAAGATCTGTGCCTTAAGGCTATTATTTTGGCACTGTGTGGGAAATGGGTTGGTCAGGGATGAGACTGTTTGCAGGGAGTTCAGATAGAAGATGCTTAATAAATGCTTCTTGAGTCATATTAAATAAAGCAGTTTAGAGGCAAGAACCTCAACTAGCGTATGGTGGTCATATATAATTTTCTTTCATTTTAGCTTTTTTTTCTTAGTGGCCTGTGGTTTTGTCTGTGGAGGAAACTCCTGTATTGTTTTTCAATGAAGATTGCAACTCATCTGTAACTTACAGAAAGTTACTTGTGCACTGAGAGGTCATGTGCTTCCCCCATAGATAGCTAGTATGTGTCAGAAACAGTACTTGAACTTAGATCTTTCTAATTCCAAGACTCTTCCTCTTTCTGTTGTGCCCTGCTGCCTCTCTTCTGGCTAAATATTTTAAAATTAATTTCTAGGAATTGTTATGAAAGTTTCTCTTTCCACATTTTCCTCACATTTTGTCAGTTTGAGCTATTTTATTAAAGCATAATTTATCTCTTTTTTATTTTAAATTTAAATTCAATTTTAAATGTTTGGCTTAACTGCACATGGTTATATCAGCTGAACTTTTCATTTATCTTCCCATCTATGACATTTATCATCTGTTGTTAGGAAACAAGATTGATGCAGTTAATGGTCCAGAAAAACTTCAAATCTGGTTCCTTAGTCTGACATTGTGCCCTGACAGGAACATAAGACTCAAGTACATGAAGGTCATTTTAAAAATGTCAATTTGAAAGAACCACAGATACTTTAACCTACAGTGATTTTTAGGAGAGGGAGTTGCAAAGGTTAGGGTAATTGTGAAATGGCAGCAATTTATTTGACATTCATAAAGTCTCAAGCAGCCACACCAGCACTGCTCAGCAGAAAACAAATTTATTGAACTTTTGTTAAACTTTTAAATTTGAAATGCAATTAGAGCCTGATGATGAAAGATGATAGACTGGGCCACAAGCTTAGTCATATACTTTTGCTATTAACCTGATTAGCCACCCACAGCTAGACCTGGGCCTCCAGAGGGAAAAGAAATAAGAAGCCAATTTGAAAAGAAAAAAAAATGGACAAACTTGTTCTAACAAAGTGTGAAGATGTTTTGTGTTGTCTCAGTGCCATCCAGCGCCTAAGCAGATGGGAAAGTTCATCACTGAAATTAACCAGAATCATTTCTCTCATGATCCAGTGGAAAAATAAAGTGGTATTCTTTGTTTTGGGGCCTAGACCTTTCACTGTGGCCAAGCCAACTCCTCTGGGCATTCTGCTTTCACTCACCACTGGCTGGTTGACAAGGCCATTCAGGTTCCATGCTGACTCAGAGATACTCCTTTGTGTCTTTTGTAAAGGATCAGAGGTAGAGCAGTTCCGGTGGCTTCTGTCTCCTGGTAACAGGCAGGAAATTCTCTTCCTACCTGAGTGGCTGTCAACAACTTTCTTGGGTACAATACATCCAGATTGCCACCTCTGCCATTTATTCTGCTTTATGGGGTCCCAGAGGAGGTAGGACTTAGGTAGGATATCTTTTGCTATTTTTTGACAGAAATTAAAAATATTTACAAATTTAGAGTGTCTCTTTTTAAGGCTAATTCAACAAGATATTTTAATCTGTTTTCTAAGAGGTTTACTTGAGAAATTTATTTTTATCTGTATGGAGAATTAGATGCAATGAGTCTTTAATTCAAGTAATCAATCAATAAACATTAGGGGCCTATTCTATGCACCAGGCATTGTATTAGGGACTAGGGTGACAGACAAAAATTAAACACTCCCTTCTCTCAAGGGGCTTATATATTCAATCATAACTGAACCCTGAATATTTGAAATTGCCACAAAATATTTTTTCTTGGCAGAGCTGGTTAGGAATATTAATTGGTTCTATTTATATGTTTCTTCCATAATAGCAGACCTAAAGGACTATCCTGTTTTGTTTCTAGAATCAGGATATAGAGTGCTGAGGAAACATTGTGATTATTTCATCAGAGCCTCTCATTTTATAGATGAAGAGACAGAGCCCCCTGGAAACAAAATGACGTGGCTTCTTAGCAGCATAATCAGGACTAGAATCCAGTTCCTTCAAATTGCCACTGGGTGCTTGCTCCCCTACATCTTTTTGGAGGAGCCCAAAAGACATCAGATCAACAGAAAGCAATTCTCCATTCTCTGCTTGTGTCCTTGAGAACAAGCGAAGAATAAGAGATTTAATTTTGTTCCCTATACCCCTAGCCTTTGGAGTGCTCTACTGGTTGCCTTTCATCTGAGGACTCCTGAATGTTTTAATTCACGTTATGGATTCCCCCATGCCAAACTGAATTTCCCATCCTGCTTTGCATATTCTTGGGCAGATCCCCAATATTGATTGAGGTATGCTTATGACTTTTATTACTATTAAGATTAAATTAACATTGATGCTAACAGCTATTGGATATTTTAAATGGAATTAGGAAAGGCGATAAAGGAAATTACACGAGCATTCCAAAAATATGGAAGCTGGCAATAACATTATCTACAGTGGAGTTTAATTTGCCAGGAGGTGATGGAATAGGGAAAGTCTATTTAGGGTCCTATCTACCAATTCTTTTCTTTGTTGAAATACCCAAAGGATCTCATTATTAGGCAGTTTCAATGGCAAGGCAGTTCCTCATAGTGGAACTAAACACAATCAGGAGCTGTCAGTATATATATTGAAGGCACTTTTAATTAATGTTTATTGAGTAAATAATTAATGTAAATGTGAAAATATTTTGTGCATAACTTAATTTGGCATTCTTTCTTTTTACATTGTTCAGATCACTGAAAGTTGCCTAAACAGTTATTCTGGGTAGAATTTATTTGAGTGTGGCAACAGATATGAAATTGTGAAAATGAACTGAATGCTGGCAGATGGCTGTAATGAAGATCTGTGGAGTGGGAGTCTAGGCATTATGTTTATTATTTTCCAAAACTTACAGGAGGCCTGGAGTGAGGCTGACATTCTTTGACAAATTGTACACAGTGGATTCTGTTGAATGTATTCAGCATGAAGATGATTTAATTTGAGAGTAATTTTAAAAAGTCTCTTTCACTTTTAGTAAAGGTGAAAATGGTACCTAGTCAAAGCACCTTATACATATAGTAGGTGCTTAATAAATTTGTTAAATTGTATGAAAACTTAGACTTTCACAACATCTGGGTTTGCCTGTAACTATATTTTTTCACCCTAAGAAGTTTATTATGATATCAGCCATAATAGGCATTCTTGCCTGAGGGACCTGGATGCCTTCAGTATTCATTGCTCTCTTGCATTGCAGTGGGAACATCTGGCAATTGTAAGAGATGCATTGCTTTCCATTCAGTTCCATAAACTTCAAAAATTAGGCTGTCATGAACCCTAATAAAGACAGACATTTGGTAAGTGAATTATCATATCATTATTCATATCACATAAACACAAACTGCTCATCCATTGAGAGAATACATGGGAATTTTCATTATTTGAGATATTAGCTTAGTGACTGACCATGTCTTAAGATTTGCTGATTTGCCAAAAAGAAAAGAAGGAAAAAAAGAGAAAAGAAAAGAAAAAAAATTCACCAAGGTTTTGTACACAAATATATGGCAGGAATTGGAGGCCAAACTGTCTCAAAAATCCGGGAAGCTTAGAAGAGAGAATATGGTGATCTTTTTTCTGTGATGGCAAAGAGATTTGTTTTTGTTCCCCATACTCCCAGGCCATTTAAATCCAGTACTACCATCTTTTACCTAAGGTTCTCCATTACTTTACAGCCCCAACAGAGCAGAAGAGGGTGCTGTAATAAATTCACATCTTTCTGCACTTAGAGGACATTGTTGATGCCACTGGATCACCTTTTGAATTCAGGCTTGCAACAGAAAATAAGACAATAATAAAGATTTATCCTTAATTGAATACTAAGTGGAAAGGCCAAGTAAAATCACTGCCTTTCTTCATTTGCCTTTCAACATCTGAATTAATTGTTTTGGTACCAGAATTTATAAGAATGACCAAGATAATGCAATCTTAATGACATTTTCCAGATGACAGATCATATGTGAATAATAGGATATGTTAAGCAGGCTTCTCTGGATGCATAAGTTTAGGTTTTTTGGAAATGCACTTAACTCTTTCAGACCATAATAATACAAGAACCTAAGAGTCCTGAAAGAGTTCTGTCAATTTGCCCAGATGAGTATCTTGCAATCATGAAGGAATTTAGGCATATCATGCTTAACTTATTAGGGTAGAGGGACTATGCCCGTGATTATATCCATATCGTTATTGCTGTTGTGCTCATCCGTCATTGCCAAAGAAGACAATGCCATCAGAGAAATGATGACATGATGTGCCCTTGACTTTGTTTTGAGTGAGGGAGGGTTGTGCAGTTCACCAGCCTCACTTCTCCTCCAGTGCCATCTGAATCCAGTGACCAGATATTCATCAGGATGACTGGAGATGACCCAAGATGCACTGGGAGACCTTGACCCCTTTAGACCAAAGCCTGTCAGTACTCCCTTAGGGTAAGGCAACTCTCACTTGGTGAATAGGCCTGTTTAAGAAGTAGCCAGGGCATGGCCCTCTTTAATGAGGCAAAGAAAAACAAAGACATCAGGCTGGGAGGGAAACAGCAACAGTTACTACTGATAATCACTCAAGGCAGGAGGGTCCAGAAGAGAGAAAATTCTTGGATAAACCAAATCCCTTTTCCAATGCAGACTGGAACTTTTTCAGTAATTTATAGGCTCAGAAAGATGCTGAGAGAAATGATTCATTGAGGATCTCTATTCAAACTCTAATCAATATTAGTGAGTTCATTATGATTTTATAAGGGGTAATGACTGTTAGTATTTATTTTAATATATTCATTAATAATACATATCTAGTTGATCACCTAATAATTGGTATAAGAATAAGCAATGTATTAATCCATACTTTGTATGTCACATAGGAATATGGATTGTAATAGAAGGGCCCTACAATAGGCCTCAAATTTTAATGTAGTACTCATTATTTGTTTAACAACTATGGAGCTCACTTGCACAACCATAAGATATTTCCATCCTTTTTTGTTTAGGTTCAATGACCAAACCAAGCATGGTACAGAAAGTCTCCCTGATATGTTCTTGAAAAGTATATATAGCTTTTACCATCTCCTCCTGCCTAACCTAATGAGGAGCCCATCCATCTCTTTTTTAAAAAATTAATTTTTAATTTTAAACATTCACTTTTATGATATTTTAAGTTCAAAACTTTCCCCTTCTTCCTCTCCCCCTTCATCAAGATGGCCTGCAACCTGATATAGTCCATATATGTACAATTATATTACACATATTTCCACATTACTCATGTTGTGAAAGAAGAATCAGAACAAAAAGGAAAAACCACGAGAAAGAAAAAAAGAGAAAATAGAATGCTTTGATCTGTATTCAGGCTCCATAGTTCCCTCTTTGAATGTGGTATTACATTTTTCATCATAAGCCTTTTGGAATTGTCTTAGATCATTGTATTGCTGAGAAGTGCTAAGACTATCAAAGTTGGTCATCACACAATGTGGCTGTTACTGTGTACAATGTTCTCCTGGTTCTGCTCACTTCACTCAGCATCAGTTCATGTAAGTCTTTTCATGTTTTTTTGAAATCTGTCTGCTCATCATTCATGTAGAACAATAATATTCCAATTCATTCTCATACCACAAGTTGTTCAGCCATTGCCTGATTGATGGACATTCCCTCAATTTCCAATTCTTTGCCATCACAAAAAAAAACCCCTGCTATAAATATTTTGTACATGTGGGTTCTTTTCCTTTTTTTAATGATCTCTTTAGGATCCAGACCTAGTAGATATATTGCTGGGTCAAAGGGTATGCACAGTTTTATAGCCCTTTGCACATAGTTCCAAATTGTTCTCCATAATTGGTGGATCAGTTCACAACTCCACCAAAAATGTGTTTCAATTTTCCTACACATCTTCATCATTTATCGTTTTCATGTTTTGTCATGCTAGCTAATCTGATGGGTGTGATGTGATATCTCAGAGTTCTTTTGATTTGCCTTTCTCTGGTGATTTAGAGTATTTTTTTCATATGACTAAGATAGCTTTGACTTCTTTATCTGAAAACTGCCTGTTGATATCTTTTGACCATTTATCAATTGGAGAATGACTTGTATTCTTACATATGTGACTCAGTTCTCTCTATATTTTAGAGATGAGGCTTTTATCAGAGATACTCCTTGTAAAAATTGTTTGCTAGCTTTCTGTTTCCCTCCTAATCTTGGTTGCATTGACTTTGTTTATACAAGACTATTTAATTTAATATAATCAAACATTCATTTTCATTGTAATATTCTCTATCTCTTGTTTGGTCATAAATTCTTCCCTTCTCCAAAGCTCTGACAGATATGCTATTCCTTGCTCTCCTAATTTGCTCATAATCTCACCACTTATGTCTAAATCACATGCCCATTTTAGCCTCATCTTGGTATATGGTTTAATATGTTGGTCTATGCCTATTTTCTACTATACTATTTTCCAATTTTCCCAACAGTTTTTGTCAAATAATGACTTCTTATCCTAGAAGCTGTAGTCTTTGTGTTTATCAAGCAGTAGATTTCTATAGTCATTGATTACTGTCTTGTATACTTAGCCTATTCCGATGATCCACTACTCTGTTTATTAGCCAATACCAAATAGTTTTGATGTTGGCTGCTTTATAATAGTTTTACATCTGGTATGGCTAGGCCACCTTCTTTTGCATTTCTTTTCATTAATTCTCTTGACATTCTGAATGTTGGGTTTTTTCAGATAAATATTGTTATTTTTTTTCTAGTTCTATAAATTTTTTTTTGGTATTTTGATTGGTACAACACTGAGTAAGTAAATTAATTTAGGTAGAATTGTCATTTTTATTGTATTATCTCAGTCTACCATGAGCACTGATATTTTTTCAGTTAATTAGGTCTGACTGTATTGGTGTGAAAAGTGTTTTGCAATTATATTCATATAGTTCCTGGATTTGTCTTGGAAACCGCTCCATCTTATGACTACCTAGTTGTGGAGATATCCTTAATTCACCCAACTCATCACCCTGCTGACAGATTATTTTTGCTTATTTTAGTGTGTCATATATCAACCAAGGGATTCTGTATTTTACCATGCCTCTTCTGCATATTTAGGTATCAAACTCTATAAATACAAGGCCCAGGAAGAAGGGGGCATCTCAAATCAAGAGGAAGCTCTGAGGTCCACTTCATTAGAGGGGACTATATGCTTTTTAATAAAGTGTCATTGACTCAGAGCTCTGCCTTAGTCTTTTTTATTGTAGGTTGGACAATTTAAATTGCCACAATACCCAAGGCAGTGGTTCTCAAAGTGTGGTCCAGGGCCTCTTGAGGGTCCCTGAGCCCATCTCAAGGAGCCTGCAAGGTCAAAATTATTTTCATATTTTAATTTCTAGTATGATAAATATCAATAGATAAAACCCATATAAAGAGAAGCTCTTTTGTGGGGGGAGGTTCTTTTTAATATTTTAGAATATAAGCCAAAAAGTTTCAGAACTGCTGGCCTAAGACACTGAGTATCTGAGACTCAAGAACTTTAAGTGCCTCATCTAAGATTACACATACAGGTGGGAGTTGAACCCAGATATTTTCTGTCCATGAATCTATTACTTCTGCGTAATTTATCATTTGCAACAAAGTTAGGGCAAAAAAATCTCCTTTCCCTATAAGAAGAAAATTAATTACCTTGTGAAATAAATACATTGCATGGAGCACCCAGCATCCAACAAAAAGATCACAATTACTGTTTTACTTTTATTTCTGGCTCAGAAAACCTTCCTACAAACAAAAAATACCCAGGAATCAATCCACACCATAATAAGCCCCCTTCCAGCCACTATCAGAACATTTTGTAGCAGAAATATTTTGTGTTTTTTTAATTTATTTGTCATGAAGCCTTTTTTTCCCTAAAAACTCAAGACCTGATGCTAATCATTCTGAGGACTCCCAAAGTGAAGAAAGTTAAAGCAATTGTAGCAGCTCTTGGACTAGGTATCTAAATAATAACCTCTTCCCAGAGTAGTAATAAAAATGGTAATAGTTACTATTTGTATAATTTTTTAAGGTTTGCAAAATATTTTTCATGCAATAGCTCATTTGATGCTCACAAAAACCTATGAAGTAAGTACTATTGTTATCATCCCCATTTTTACAAATGAAGATCCAAGACTCCTGGAGTGATAAACTGTGACTTGCCTGGTATTACATAGCTAGTTAGTATCTAAGGCAGGATTTGAACTAAAGTCTTCTTGACTTTAAGTCTTACCTTCTATTCATTTTATAGATACATAGATTGTGGAGCAACATACCTGCACAACTGTGGAGTGGGGTAGGAAGTGAAGGGACAAAACATTCTGAGTGATCCTTGGAAGGCCCCAGGAATTCTCCCCCAGGACATGCTGGTACAATCAACCTCTGCTCTATGTACATTAATAGTTGGAGTACAATGACATCAAACTATGAAGAAAATTCCCTTTAATAAATGCTTCTTAGGCAATGAGGAATTGAAGAGAGGTTTTATTCTCCTGGGATGATAACATTTGAGGATTCAGAGACAATGATACAGGCTCTAGAGTATTAGGGCAAGACCAAGACCCAGATCAGGGGAGGTTTGCAAAACTCAGTGGTTTTGGTAATGAGGGAGGTGCAAACCTAGGCCAAGTTCATGTAGTTCTGTTGCAGGGCTGGGGAATGTCCTGGATGAGTGGATGAAGATAGGGCTAAGGAAGGTTTATCTCACAGGTCAAGAAGACGTTCTCTTGAGATCTAGTTGGGCCCAAATAATTTTTCTTTCTAGAAATCTTCCAATCATGTTACTTGTGGTGGATATATCTTCCCCTCTCCTCCAAACACATACATTTCCCAGCTTTTGTTATGTGAATAGTCATTGAATCAACACTATTATTACTTTTGGAAAAAACATGTCAATCAACAATTCTACATCTCCATCGAAGCTTCGCATATAAAAATGCCCTTCCCCCTAACTATCATTTCTATATATGTTGTCTCACCCTAGAAGATTAAATGAGGCTCAGGGAAGTTAATGAATTTGCTCATGGTCACATTTGAAATCAGTCATTTTTCCCACTAAACCATGACATCTCTCCAAATACTAGAACACATTAGGAAAATGAAGAGAAGGTGATAAAATGTGTCTACCATCTCTTTTGTATTGGTTTTAGGAACCAGAGATTACAACCTGACTGCTTTAGTTATGCCAGGATAATCTTTAAAGGATCTCTCTGTGGACTGAGCTGTAGGGTACTGGATGTGGAGAACTGGGAGAAGTGTAATTATACTTTTGTGATCCTCACTAATCTAATTTGTCTTTAGACATATTGCTTGTGAGACTTAACTCATTTAGTGGGACACTTCTATTTCTCAGCCTATAAAACTTATCCCAAGGATCATTTGACTACTGTATTTAACTGTGTTATAATGAGGTTACTTGATTGATATCTCTTAAACCCTTTGAGAAGCTCAGAAGAAAAGTATTTAAAAAGTGGCAGAATTTCCAAGTACTCTCTGAATAAAAAATTTTGAAGGGAATAAATGTAGTGAAATATTATTATCTTAAAAATATAATCACAGTTCTCTCTGTAATAAAATAGAAAAAGATTAACCTCTTCTAAAGGTTCAGAGATTTAACAAAGTCTGAAGAAATGAAGTCAATTGAAGTGGAAACAAAAAGGTGATCAATGCTAGCATATCAAGGAACAGTAACTATACTGGAATGTAACCTCCTGTCACATCGTGTTGACAGTTTATTGTCTTAGTCGCCAAAAGCTCACTATGTCGTGAAATAACTATGGTCACACAACCAATTAGTATGAGATTTGAATCCCGGTTTTCCTGATTCTAAATATAGCATTCTATCCACTATGTCATATCTTTAATATTAATGTTGTCAGCTGAATTTGTGCAACCATGTAATTGTTTTTGTTTGTCCTTCATTCTTGAAGAAGACCATAACATCAGGAAAGTGATGCTACAACTTGCAAGTGAATTGGATTTAAGTGAGAGAGGGCTGTGCAAAGTCACCAGCCTCACTCTCTCCTCCAAAGTCATCTGAGTCCAGTGGTAAGATATAAATCAGGATGACCAGAGAAGGTCCTGATGCAGTGGGAGACCTTGGCTTTTTTAAGCTAAAGTGTTTTCCAGGTTTCAGTTTGTCTGAGGAAACACCCATTCAGTGATTAAGGGTAGGTAAGAAATGAGGCAAAGAATGGACATTTTTACCTAGTTAAAAAAACCAGTCTAGGAAAGGAAGACCCTTTTTACACAATTTATACTCACTCTGAAGAAGCAAAGTACAAATAATGACCAAATGAGGCTTGGCCTGGGATCTATTGTTGGCCAATCAGTGAAAGCCAGAGTGATTTGGGTTTAAGTCACGGTCTTGAAAAGAAAACTAACCCATTAATTCCAATATATCTTGGGTGTTTTCAGTGTCCAAAATTTATGAGATTTTATCCTGAAGATATACATATATATATATATATGTATACATATATATACATACATATACATATATATATCAATCAATTAGAATATAGATACTTCACACCTAGTAGCATATTTAGGTACTCTGATAGATACAGAAATGCAGGACAATGTGCCGTCAATGAGGTGAACTGAGACATATCAATAAATCCCTAGGAGAAAGTGATTTCATTTTTAAAAAAAAAAGGTCATTTCATCTCAGAAGATAATTTGCTTGTGGTAATGCCTATATTAATGGAGAGAATAATTTATAAGCTTGAGGTCAAGGAATGTTTTTCACTTTGTTTTTGAATTCCCATAGTAGCATAATAAATATTTCTTGGGTTTCAATTTATTTTTATTTGTTATTTTACTACTGCTGATGGAATACTTGACCCCATACAATAAGGAGGGCCAAGTGCTCTCAGCAACATGTTCACTTCAGTGCTTTGTGTTCTACTCAACACCAGAAAATAGTCTCTCAGAAAGCTGGTTACTTCTCTCCCCCCTCTCTTTGTTAGTTTAAGGATGTAGGTGTATTTGGATTATCCAATCAGACTTTGGCTCAACTTCCACCTAATAGAAAAAATAACTATGTCTACCTTTCCTATCCTTGATACATTTCAATATTTCAATGGAATTTAGTCACACAACCACATACTGGCTTTTCCCATTACCTTCTCACTCTGAAGTTTAATCGGCTGGACCTACCCAATGTCCTGGGTCTCCTCTTCCCTTCACCCTACTAGCTTCTTCCTCTTTTTGCTTCATAGAGGAGATGGGGAAGATTGAAGAAGATGCTTGCATTTCAGTTGTTAAAAACCTATTAGAAACTGAGAGATGATGTGATAAGGTAAAAACACTAAATCAGGAATCTGAGAACTTGGGTTCAAATTCTAGCTTTGCCAGTATCCTTAGTCATCAGGGACCTCTCTGTGGGTCACAGTTTCCTTATCTATAACATGTTTGGAATTGCTGGGTTCTAAAGTCTCTTCCAATTCTTAATTTATAATTTTTTATGATTCTTGGATGTAAACAAATATAGGAAGCTCAGGGATGCAATACTGAGACTGTGCCACTGAATTCTCCTACTTTTTCTTCCTAGGCAAAAGATTTCATGGTTTGGAGCACATCTTGGCTTGCTGTTCACAGTCAGTTAACATTGCCTCCTCTTTGGAAATGAGCAGACAGACTAACCAGATCCTGAATAATTAAGAACAGCTCATAATAACTACATACACCTTTGGTGCCATCTAGTCAGTCTAATTTCTGGTCATTCTTTGACTTTTCATTAAACATAGGAAAAATTAAGGATGTTGTAAGTGCCACAGAGAAAAAGTGTTCTCATCAGAAAGACCTGGATGATGGGTTAAACAACTGATTACCCAGAGGCAGAATCTTTATCATTAAGCTTAAAAGGTCAATAAAGCTATTCCTCTGATTACTTTTTGATTAGAGCAGTAATGAGCTATTATAGCTCTGGACAAAGGGCCAACACGCTTGGACACACATACATTGAGTTACATTTAAAACAACTGAAGGTTTTACTAGTGAAATGCTTCAGTTGAATTCTACTTTGACAAAAATCATTAAAATTCCTAAAGCATTTGACGTTCTCCTGTGTTAATTGTGGAATTCAAGAGGGAATTGGAAACTTGAAGTCAAAGTTGGAGACTCCATTTAGGTAGCTGAAAGGTTTTCAAAGTGCCATACGTGTTATCTCATTTGATCTTTACAATAACTCTGTGAGCTAGAAGATATATTACTTCAACTTTATAGATAAGAAAATTAAGGCTGAGAGAAGTTGTGACTTGCCTAGGTTTACACAAGTATTTGAGGCAGGGTTTGAACTCAGGTCTTCATGACTCCAAGTCCAACACTATCTACTATGTCACCTAGCTTCCTCATTTGTTGTCTGTTTGACCAATGGAAGTCATACAAGCATGCTGTACCTCAGTTCCTTTTATCTGTAAATGGACATGATTTTCATATTACTGAATTCACAAGGTTCTTCATAGAATCAGAGGAAAAAAATACATACGAATGTGTTGTGTAACTAAATTTTTTGGGAGGTGAGGATGGAATCTATGATTTTGTTAGTGTAGGGAGTATTCTCCTAGTGAGAATACTCCCTCTACCAATGCAGGCCAATTCTGTTCTGCATTTTAGAAGTTTGTTTGGGATCATTGAGATGTAAACTAACTTGAATATGATCATACCACCAATATGTGCCAGAAAGAGGACTTTAACACAAATATTTCAAACTCTGAGGCCAGTTCTCTATCCACTGTGCCTTGCTGTGTCTTCTAATTGTAATGTAATACCACTTGGTCACTTTTAATACTGTTACTGCTTTGGATGTTTCATCTGAAAATGGCACATTATTAAGATTATTCACAACTCAGGAATTTTTACAGCATCTCATGCTTGGCAAGGATCTCAGGGGACACCTATTTAACCCCTACCAAATAAAAACACTTCTAAAACAACCCCAACCCTTTGCTTAAAATCCCTCAGTGAAGGTGTTTTACAGATAACACACAGGAGGCATTGGAGTTTTTGGATTCCAGCCTCTAATGGGCTCAATCTTGGTCTGGTCAGACAGGAAGGACAGGAAGACAGTTTTGGAGTGGTTAATAATCTTACTTTATCCTAGTCTAGTCTTCTCAAAATGGTTACCGATAATGGGAGCATCAACTCCTTTGGTATTCCTTAATCACCTTTCTCACAGGGGCCGACAAGAAGTAGGTGGCAACTATCCCTACGTTTCAAAGGAGTCAGCTGAGACAGGCACAGCATTCCAGCTTGTACACTCATTTAAATCCCTGCAAGCCTCAATGGGGGCTGGTTGAGGCAGGTACATGCATTCCTCTGTGCATTACCCAAATTCCCAAATGGGTTCCCCACTCATTGACCAAGGCCCACTTGCTTTACAGGGCAACAGACAAAAAAGGCATCTTGTCAACATTAAGCTCACAGGTTAACTTTAGCAATATTGTCATTTGGCACAAGTGTAGTAGACGTTATATCATATCACTCCTATGTCTCAGTGCACAATCTCAGTAAGACTGTTTGTCACTATGATTCTAGGAATTACTATGTAGAATCCTTGGGGTTCTTCTGGGAGTTACTATCTAACACCTGGAAACTAGACATTGTCATGGCCATGGATCCTGAGAAACTAAACCCTAAAAAGGATGGCAAAATCCTGCTTACTTACAGAAGGGTAATCTACTACTTTTCCAACCAGTCCATTCCACTTTTGGATAGCACTAATTGGAAATTTTCCCTTCACACACTATCAAACAGCACTGTTTGTGAGATTCCATCTTTTGTCTCCTTTGTCCAGGTAGTGCCCATTTCCAGAAAAGACTTACATTGAGGAATGGCCCTTTCCTAATTCTCCCTCAGTAGAATTTAAATTATGTGAGGACAGGGACTGTTTAATTCATGTCTTTATATCCTTCGTGTCCCATATAATGCCTAGCACATAGAAGACACTCAATAAATGATTGTTGGTGAATTGATTAATTGAATCAGGAAGCCTCTGGATTCTTTTATTTTATTGTCAGTGTTCTAAAATCACTACCATATACCTTAGATTTTTTTCCCCTTCCTTCTTGCCCTTCCCCACTCCCTTCCTGCTTCCCTCCCTGAAATGGCATACAATTTTATATAGTTCTACACATACATTCCTATTAAATACATTTTCGCCATAGTCATGTTGCATCGAAGAATTAAAATGAATGGGAGAAATCATATAACAAACGAAAATGTAATACAAAAGAAGATGATGTGCTACATTCTGTGATTGAATTTCATAGTTCTTTCTTTGGGTGTGGAAGCCATCTTGCCTTAAAAGACCACTGGGAATTTTTTTAAGTCTTTGCATTGCAATGAAGTTCCAAGTCTACCAGAAAAAACTCTCGCACACTGTGGTCATTGCTGTGCACAAAGTTCTCCTGGTTCTGCTCTTTTTGCTCAGCATCAGATCATATAAGTCTTTCCAGGCCTCTCTGAAGTCTTCTTGTTCACCATTTCTTATAGCACAATAGTATTGCATTACATTCATATACCATAATTTATTCAGTCATTCCCCAATTGATGGGCATCCCTTTGATTTCCACTTTGTGGCCACCACAAAAAGTGCTGCTATAAATACTTTTGTATATGTGGGACCCTTTCCCATTTTTATCATCTCTTGGGGTTACAGTCCTAGAAGCAGTATTGCTGGGTCAAAAGGTATGCATATTTTTGTAGCCCTTTGGGCATAGTTCCAAATTGCTCTCCAGAATGGTTGGATCAGCTCACAGATCCACCAACAATGAATTAGTGTTCCAACTCTCCGACATCTTCTCCAGAATTTATTATCTTCTTGTACTGTCATGTTAGTCAATCTGATAGTTGTGATGTGATATCTCAGAGTTATTTTGATTTGCATCTCTCTAATCAATAGTGATTTAGAGCATTTTTTCATATGACTATAGATACCTTTAATTTCTTCCTCTGAAAACTGCCTGTTCATATCCTTTGACCATTTATCAATTGGGGAATGATTTGTATTCTTATACATTTGACTCAGTTCTCTATATATTTTAGAAATGAGGCCTTTATCACAGATACTAGTTGCAAAAATTCCCAGTTTTCTGCTTCCCTCCTAATGTGCTTTGCATTGGGTTTGGTTGTGCAAAAACTTTTCAGTTTAATGTAATCAAAATTATCCATTTTGTACTTCATAATGCTTTCTATCTCATCTTCAGTCAAAAATTCTTCCCTTCTCCATAAATCTGATAAATACACTATTTCTTACTCCACTAATTTGTTTATAGTATCAATCTTTATACCTAGATCATGTACCCATTTGAACTTTATTCTTGTGTATGGTATCAGGAATTGGACTATACCTAGTTTCTGCCACATTGTTATCCAGTTTTCCCAGCAGGTTTTGTGGAACAGTGAGTTCTTATTGCAGAAGCTGGGGTCTTTGGGTTTATCAAACAGTAGATTGCTATATTCATTGACTACTGGGTCCTGAGTACCTAGCTCATTCCAATGAACTACCCTTCTGTTTCTTAGCCAGTACCAAGTGGTTTTGATAATTGCTGCTTTATAATACAATTTGAGATCTGGTAGAGCTAAGCCACCATTTCATTAATTCCCTTCATACGTTTTGTTCTTCCAGATGAACTTTGATATTATTTTTTTCCAGCTCTAGAAAATAATTATCTGATAGTTTGATTGATATGGCACTAAATAAGTGAATTAATTTAGGTAGAATTGTCATTTTTATTATATTGGCTCAGCCTACCCATGAACGACTGATGTTTTCCCACTTGCTGAGGTCTGACTTTATTTGTGTGAAAAGTATCTTGTAGTTGTGTTCATATAGTCCCTGGATTTGCTTTGGCAAGTAGACTCCCAAATATTTTATAGTGTCTACCCTCACTTTAAATGGAATTTCTCTTTCTATCTCTTGTTGTTGGGCTTTGTTACTAATATATATATATATAAATGCAGATGATTTATGTGACTTTATTTTATATCCTGCTACTTTGTCAAAGTTGTTTATTATTACAAGTAGTTTTTTATTTGATTCTCTAGGATTCTCTAAGTATGTCATCATATCATCTGCAAAGAGTGATAACTTAGTTTCTTCTTTGTCTATTCTAATTCCTTTGATTTCTTTTTTCTTCTCTTATTGCTACAGCTAAGATTTCTAGTACCAAAGTGAATAATAGTGGTGATAATGGACATCCTTGTTTTTCCCCTGATCTTATTGGTAATGTATCTCTTTTATCTCCATTGCATATAGTGCTTGCTCAAGTTAGGTAGATACTGTTTATTAATTTATGGAAAGTTCCATTTATTCCTATGCTTTCCAATATTTTTAGTAGGAATGGGTGTTGTATTTTGTCAAAAGTGTTTTCTGCATCTATTGAGATAACCATGTAGTTTTTGTTAGGTTTCTTGTTGATATGATCAATAATGCTAATAGTGTTCCTAATATTGAACCAGCCCTGCATTCCTGGTATGAATACTACCTGATCATAATATATTATTTTCCTGATAAGTTGCTGTATTCTTTTTGTTAAAATCTTATTTAAAATTTTTGCATCTATATTCACTAGAGAAATTGGTCTATAACTTTCTTTCTCTGTTTTGGCTCTTTCGGGTTTAGGTATCAAAACCATATTTGTATCATAAAAAGAATTTGGGAGGACTCCTTCTTCCCCAATTTTCCCAAATAGTCTATGATAGTAGTGGAATTAACTGTTCTTTAAATGTTTGATAGAATTGACTTGTAAATCCACCTGGCCCTGGAGATTTTTTCCTAGGGAGTTCATTGATGGTTTGTTCAATTTCTTTTTCTGAGATGGGGTTACTTAAGTATTCAACTTTCTCTTCTGTTAATCTGGGCAATTTACATTTTTTAAAATAATCATCATCTCATTTAGATTGTTGAATTTATGGGCATAAGGTTGGGCAAAGTAATTTCTAATTATTGTTTTAATTTCCTCTTCACTGGAGGTGAGTTCACTCCTTTCATTTTTGATATTAGTAATTTGGTTTTCTTCCTTCTTTTTTAAAATCAAATTGACCAAAAGTTTATCAATTTTATTGTTTTTTTCATAAAACTAACTCTTGGTTTTATTTATTAGTTCCATAGTTTTCTTAATTTCAATTTTATTAATCTCTCGTTTGGTTTTCAGTATTTCTAATTTGGTATTTACTTGGGGATTTTCAATTTGTTCTTTTTTGAGCTTTTTCAGTTGCATGCCCAATTTATTGTTCTCCTGTTTCTCTATTTTATTTATGTAGGTATTCAAAGATATAAAACTTACCCTAAGAACTGCTTTTGCAGTATTCCATAAGATTTGGTAGGTTGTCTCATTATTGTCATTCTCTTGAATGAAGTTGTTGATTGTTTCTATGATTTGTTGTTTAAATCACTCCTTCTTTAGGATTAAATTATTTAGTTTCCAATTAATTTTTAGTCTATCTTTCCATGGCCTTTTATTACATATAATTTTTATTGCACTATGTTCTGAGAAGGATGCATTGACTATCTCTGCCTTTCTGCACTGGATTGTGTATGTCCTAGTACATGGTCAGTTTTTGTATATGTGCCATGTACCACTGAGAAAAATGCATATTCCTTTCTATCCCTGTTCAGTTTCTCCAGAGATCTATTATATCTGCCTTATCCAGAGTTTTATTCACTTCTAAACTTCTTTCTTGTTTTATTTTAAGGTTAGATTTATCAGTTTCAGAGAGGTGAAGTTGAAGTCCCCCACTAGTATAATTTTGTTGTGTATTTCTTCCTGTTACTCCCTTAACTTCTCCTCTAAGAATTTGGATGTTATGCCACTTGGAGCATATGTTTAGTAGTGATATTGCTTCATTGTCTATGGTGCCTTATAGCAGGATATAGTTTCCTTCCTTATCTCTTTCGATTAGATCTATTTCTGTTTTTGCTTTGTCTGAGATTAGGATTGCTACTCCTGCTTTTCTTACATCAGCTGAAGTACAATATATTCTGCTCCAATCTTTTACTTTTACCCTGTGTGTATCCCCCCATTTCAATGTGTTTCTTGTAAACAACATATTGTTGAATTATGGCTATTAATCCATTCTGATATCCATCTCTGTTTTATGGGAGAGCTCATCCCATTCACATTCACAGTTATAATTACTATCTGTGTCTTTTCTTCCATCCTCTTTCTCACCATTTGTGCTTTTAGTTCTCCCTTCCCCTCTACGATAGAGTTTTAATTTTTGACCACCACTTCCCACAGTCTTGCTTTCTTCTTTCAGCCCCCCTCCCTTTTACTGCCCTTTATCCTTGCTACTTCCTCCCTCACTTTTAGCCTCCCCTCCCATTTCTTTCCCCCTTCCCCTTCTTCTATTTCCTTCTCCAGCTGACCTCTTTGGTATTAGTGTTTTGGTCCTTGTCCTCACAGAAAGATTCTATGGTCTTTTCCTTCCTCTTTTGCTTTTTACTCATGATAGTGAAACTTTGCAGGGTTATGGCCTCTGGTTCTTTCAGCTAGAAGCTAAAGAACCTGGTTCTGAGCTGGCTGGTGTGAGAAAGTAAAGGCTGGGTGAATTCTGTTTGTGTTTCCCTGGAGTAGCCCTGAAGCTAGCTTGTTAAGTGTGGGTGAGGGTTGGTCTGGTCATGGGAGATCTCCCCAGCTATGCTAGAGCAAAGGCAAGCTCAGTGCTTGGTGATCCCAGGCTGCCCTAGTGTCTTCCCATTTCTCCTGGAGCACTGCGGCACACCTGGGCTCCTGGTGTTGGTGTTTGTGAGGTTCCACCCCCCTGGAGCTCTGGTCCTCCACTACAGTAAGAGGAATCCTCCTTAGCAATTTTCCTAGTCTCAGGTGCTATGAGACTGTTTGCTCCCTCTCCTGATCCCACTGATCCAGGATTTTTCTGGGAAAATATTTTATGGTTCTTTCAAGGTCAGCCAGGGGAGGGTGAGCGAGCATTTACTGATCACTCCACCATTTTGGCTCCTGGAAGTTCAAGTAGGTGACTTATAGACATTTAATCTACAGGTTGAAAATCTCAGGAGCAGCTGCTGCAGAAACCTGGGGTTCCTAACATGGCTCTCACTCACTTGGCTCTTCTAGACTCCTTCCCTGAGCTGCTATCCCGCCATGCTGCCACTTCCTCAGACTGCTTGGAGCTTTCCTGCTTGGCCCTGCCATGGCTGGGATATGCTGTGCTATGTGCTGTGTGCTCCTCCACACCTGTGGAACAGATTCTTCCCCTTGATCTTCTAGTCTGTCCTGGGCTGTGAATCTACCACAGTCTGTCTCTTATTGGATTCTACACCTCCAAAATTTGGTTAGATTCTCTTTTTAGAGGTGTCTGAAGGAGTTTGTCTAAGAGCTTAAGTGAGTAGTTGCTCTCACTCCGCCATCTTGGCTCTGCCCCCCAAGTCTCTGGATTCTGTGCAGTTCTCCCTGTGTGTCTTTCCTTTTCTGAGTATAAGAAATTACTATGACTAGCATACTGGATCATAACTCTAAGGTGCTAGTCAGCACTGATGAGAAGGAGATTATCTTGACCAACATGGTATGTCATTCCTAGATGGCATTATGTGCATGTACATGTGTAATTCTTCTCACAATTACATGTTAAAATCATTTTTTAACTTTGTTTTTTAAGTTTTGAGTTCTAAATTCTATTCCTTCCCCTCCTCTCCTCTCACCCCTCCCTGAGATGGTAACAGTCAGATAAAGAGTTCAATCATGTAAAACATTTCCATATTAGTCATTTTATAGGGGAAGACTCAGTAAAAAGAAAAAGAATGAAAGTGAAAAATAGCTTGCTTTAGTCTGCCAAGACCCAGACATGTTTTTTTCCTTTTCTGATAACTATCCTAGAATTGCTTAATTAGCTTATCATCATCAACTATTAGGATTCATTGGTTCAGGAGTTACTGAGACCAGGAAGAACTTGCTGCTTCTTACTAGATAACTGTACTAGACTTACTCCTGTCATTGAAGTAGGGACACTCTCAACTGACAGAGAAAATATAAAAATGTGTGTGTCTATGGGGAGAGCACTGTT
Source organism: Notamacropus eugenii (assembly GCF_028372415.1). Classification (NCBI taxonomy): domain Eukaryota; kingdom Metazoa; phylum Chordata; class Mammalia; order Diprotodontia; family Macropodidae; genus Notamacropus; species Notamacropus eugenii. The sequence continues at coordinate 205,362,058 of NC_092875.1, read as the reverse complement.
GCCTCTCTTCATCTGAAGGAAGGCAGGACCCAGGAGTAAGACAATGACCTCCATGACTCTTCAGGGGTGGGAGGGTTCTTTTCTTATGCTTAACTTACTTGCTGGGGAGGAGCCAAGATGGAGGAGTAGAAAGATGCATATACTCTAGCACTTCCCCCACAGACCACAAAATACCTCTAAAAATGACTCTCAACAAATTCCACAGCAGCAGAAGCCACAAAACAACAGAGCTAAAGAGGTTTCCAGCCAAAGGTAACCTGGAAGGCTAACATCTCTATCTCATGGACACTGTGTGGAGTGGAGCCCAGCCCTGGCCATGTGTTATGGAGAGGGACAGGACCAGAACAGGCCTCCAGGGCAAAATCCCTAGCAGGGAGGGTCCCAGATATCTCAACCCACAAGCAACAAAGAAAGCCCCAAAGGTCAATGTGGGAGGGCTTTCCCAGCTGGGTGAGAGGGGAAGGGGTTCCTCCAGCAATAGCCCCAGGCAATGGCAGAGGCTGCTGTAGCAGACTGCAGGCAGCTACAGAGGCTGGGAAGCAACCTGGGTCCATTGTCCAGGCAGCTCAGCTTAAAGCCTCTGGCAATAGGGAGCAGTTGAGCTAAACCTCCACTTTGAATGACTGCCCCACCCCCACCCAAAGCCCAGGGGAACTGAGCATCTGAGTGGAATCTCTTGACAAAGGACTCAGAAATCAAGTTGCTGGATGGGAAAATGCCCAAAAAAGGGAAAAGAAAATAAGACCATAGAAGGTTACTTTCTTGGTGAACAGGAGTCTCCTCTCATCCTTTCAGATGAGGAAGAACAAGGCTTACTGTCATAGGAAGTTAAGACTCCTGCCCCCAGGGCCTTTGAAATAAACTTAAACTGAGCTCAGGCAATAGAGGAGCTTGAAAAGTGAATTAGCAACTTGCTAAAGGAGAACCAAAAAAAAAAACTCTGAAGAAATTAACACCTTTAAAAAGAGGCTAACTCAATTGGAAAAAGAGGTCCAAAAAGCCAATGAAGATAAGGAGGCATTAAAAAGCAGAATTCACCAAAATAGAGGAGAAGATTCAAAAGCTCACTGAACAAAACAGTTCTCTGAAGGAGAGAAGTGAGTTCAGGCAAATGAATGACTATGAGATAAACCACGCAGTTAGAAAACAAAACCATAAGTTTGAAAAAATAAAAGATAATGTGAAACATCTCATTGGAAAAACAACTGACCTGGAAAATAGATCCAAGAGAGACAATTTAAAAATTATGGGACTATCTGAAAGCTATGGTCAGAAAAAGAGCTTAAACATTATCTTCCATGAAATTATCAAGGAAAACTGTCCTGATATTCTAGAACCAAAGGGCAAATTAATATTGAAAGAATCCATTGATCACCTCCTGAAAGATACCTGAAGAGAGAAACTCCTAGGAATACTGTGGCCAAATTTCAGAGTTCCCAGGTCAAGGAGAAAATACAGCAAGCAGATAGAAGGAAACAATTTGAGTATTATGGAAATACAATCAAGATAACACAGGATCTGGCAGCTTCAACATTAAGGGATCTAAGGGCTTGGAATGGGATATTCCAGAAGTCAAAGGAACTGGCATTAAAACCAAGAATCACCTACCCAGCAAAACTGAATGTAATGCTTCAAGGGAATAAATGGTCATTCAATGATATAGAGGTCTTTCAAGCATTTATGATGAAAAGACCAGAACTGAATAGAAAATTTGACTTTCAAACACAAGAATCAAGAGAAGCATGAAAAGGTAAACAGGAAAGAGAAATCATAGAAGACTTTCTAAAGCTGAACTGTTTACATTCCTACATGGAAAGAAAATATTTGTAACTCTTGAGACTTTTCTCAGTATTGGGTAGGTGGAGGGATTGTACATACACACACACACACACACATACATACATACACACATGTAGACAGAGAGTACAGGCTGTGTTGAATCAGAAGAAATGATATCCACAACAAAAAAAAATAAAAATTAAGTGGTGAGGGAGGAAAATACTGGGAGAGAAAGGGAGAAATGGAATGGGGCAGGCTATAACTCATAAAAGAGATAGAGAAAAATCTTGTTCAATGGAGGAGAAAAGGGAGAAGAGAAGAGGAGAAAAGTGAAGCTACTCTCTCCACATATGGTTTAAGGAGGGAATAATGTGCTCACTAAATTTGGTATGAAAATCTATCTTACACTACAGGAAAGAAGGGGAGGAGGTGACAAGTTGGGTGAGGGAAATGATAGAAGGGAGGGAAAATGGGAGAAAGGAGTAACTAGAAATAAACAATACTTTTGGGAAGTGACAAGGTCAAATGAGGGAATAAAAAAATAAGGGAGGATAGAGTAGGATAGAGGGCAATATAGTTAGTTTTACACAGTGTGATTATTATGGAAGTCTTTTGCAAAATGACACATTTATTTAGTCTGTGTGAAATTGCTTGCCTTCTCAGTGAGGATGGGTAGGGAAGGAGGGAGGGAGAGAAGTTGGAACTCAAAGGATTAAAAACAAATGTTGAGAATTATTACTGCATATAACTGGGAAATAAGAAACATAGGTAATGGAGTACAGAAATTTATCTTGCTCTACAAGAAAAGAGAGAAGATGGGGATAAGGGAAGTGTGGGGTGTGATAGAAGGAAGGGCTCATTGAGGGAAGGGGTAATCAGAATGCAAGGTATTAGGGGATTGGGGGAGGGGAGAGATGGGGAGAAAAATAAGACATGTTACAAAGTGATGTAAAACCAATTAGTATTAAAACAATTGACTGAATTAAAAAAAAATGAAAAAAAAAAAGTTTACTTGCTTGCTGTCTATATTTAAATGTACTCCAATAAAGCATACTGATTTCTATTGAAAATTTGTTGTGTGCTGCACTTGTGTCTTGTCTCCTCTTTCTATAGAGAGTGACCTTCCTGTTCTAGTCTTTGACTATAGTAATCTATGTCTGAGATTTTTTTTTTTGGTGGTGGTGGGTGGAGGATTGGATGGGAGAGAAAAGGTTCTATTCCTGTGATTTCATCAGTATTAGGAAATCTCAAGGTAGAAACTACCTCCATTGCTGCAGATGGCAACTAATTTTTAAGTTAAACTCTTAGAGAATTGCCTAAGGAATAGAAAATGTAGGCAATTGGTTCAAGTTTGCACAGTTAGTTTTTTCAGGGGTAGAACTTGAATTCTGGCTTTTTAATGCCAAAGTGGGTCCTTCTATCCATAAAGATATGCTACCACCCATCAGAAAAACAGATAAGTGGAAATAAAATATTTTGTGTGATACTAGAGACTGTCTACTCTTTTAAAGTAGAGTATAAGATTGAATCACTTAAAAGAAAATCGAATATTTACACTAAACTATTGTACTTAAAAAAACCCCAATATCTTGGGCATTTTAATCTGTAAAATTAAATAAACATGACCCTTTCCCCTTTATCATTAAGCATTCCAATATACACAGGGAGGCCTGCTGCCACAGATTCTTAGATTTGCATTCATAAAAGGAAAGGCAACTTTTGAGGGCTTAACGATCACTTTAATCAAGCACTCATATCATTCCTTTAACCAAGTACATATAACATTCACCTAATTCAGGAGAGTGAGCACCCTGAACTTCAAAGAAAATACAGAGAAATTATAGATCAACAGACATGCCTTCCTCTGCCTCAATTCAACAGAGAATTAGACTTCAACTGCCTGACCATAGTTACCAGAGAGGGAAGCACCAACATCTGGGTTTTCAAATCTGGGGGGTTCCTGAAAGTGACATCCCAGAGTCCTCATCTGGCACTCAAACCTTCTTACAAAAACTAAATCCCAAAGTAAAACTTCATCCTTAGAGTATTTACACACTTTTTAGAGCCAGAGGGCATAATCCCCTGACTTAGTGCCTCATAGAAAAAAAGGTATTTGAGACTCTTCTACAAAACAGCACCCCTAATCAAGCTTTTCACAATGGACAGGTCCATTAATGGGTGGAAAAGATCTTCCTTAATCACATTATTCAATCAGAGGCACTTTTAGTAAAACAAAAACAGCAAAAGATCCTTATTTGATTGCCATCACATCCCCCAAAAGCTAAGTTACTCCTGTAAATAGCAGAAGGGGCAACAAAATGGAAAATGTTGCTAGAGACCACAAAAACCTTTCCTGGCACCCCACCCTCACAATGTGTTAATGTTCTGAATCTTAGTCCAATTACTCTGTATTTATTTTTATAACTTAATTTATGCAATACTTTTACCTATCCCCTGAATAGAATATTGGCTTCTTGAGGGCAGGGGCTGTTGAATTTTTGTCCTTTTATCTCTAGCACCTAGCATAGTGCCTGGCACATAATAGGTGCCAAATAAATGTTTGATGACTTGAAAAAAGTGTTAAAATAGTAAAGAAAGAACTCATGTTTGATTAATCATGTCCACTTGCTGTTCTGTGAATTATTCATTTTTCATTTCTTGGTAGTTGCTCAATACACATAAAAGTCATATGTGGTATATGGTTCCCAACTGTGAGTGGTATGAACAACAGGAAACATTATGTTAAGTGATTAATCACCTCAGAAATTTCCAAGGGTAGTTACTTCTTATCCTGGTATCATTTAGAAAAGAATGTTGGCTTACTTCAGACAAGGATCCCTTACCTTGAGAAAGAACACAGAGATGAATAATCAGTAAATTCGTTCCAACTGGTTTACTTTATCCTCAATGGGAATACACTTTCTTAAGGAAAATCATAAGAATGATATGGCTAAAACAAAGTGAGGGATGAAAGCAATACTACCATTTCATAGCTGAAAATAAAAGTTTAAATCTGGATACCAAGTATTCTTCTGAAGAATTCCTCAAAATTTTTTTTTCTCTCTCTCCAATCAAGAGAGAGAAAAATTCTTTGCTCCTGATGAAGCCCCATTGATAAAATTACTGAAGGTAAAGGTCATGTAATGGAGAAAATGAGTTATTAAGGTACCAAACAAGTGGAAAGAAGTATCTATGTTGTTTCCCCTTTACAAGAGGTAAAGCATTTCTTCAGTTAAACTTGATGGAATTAAAAGGAAGATAACTACACCTCAGGAAGCCCTTTTAAAAAGCAAGACATATTCTCTAGAGATAGTAGAGGCAAGAAACAGTTATGCACTCTGACTGTTGAGAAGAGAGCCATTTATGGAAGAAGAACTCAGCCCTTGAGAAGGAAGAGTGCTTCTCTTATTGGGGTAGGTTGTGAGGGGATGTCTTTCTGCTCCTCCCCCAACTCCTCTCATCCACCAATCAGCCATAGAGTCTTTCTGTGGACTTTCTGTTCTAGTAGAAAATGCCAAGCCCTGTAGGGATTGGACCTTTGAGTCAAGCCAGGATACAGCTTTGAGGAATGTGAGTTCTACCCATCCAAAAGAAAGCACTGGGTATTTGGAATTGAGTTGCCTAAAGGAATAAGACAAGGGAGTTATCCTGGATGACCTGCTCAGCACTGATATTGTTCAAGACCGGCATGAGAAACATTGTGAGATGGAAAAGAAGGCCAGAGACTTTCACTATTAGAGATATAAATTGCCTGTGTCATGTGTGTTCCCTTTGTGTCTATCTCTCCACTAACGTACTCTACTTGTAGGTCCACTTTTCCCACTGATGTTGTGTTTTGTTGAGTAACCACCTCCTCCCCTTACCTAGGATTCAATCTAAGGCATGAAGGAGAGGGGAGTAACCCAGAGGGGATGTTACAAATGAATGGGAGACAAGTTAGATAACCACAGACAACCTCCTTAAGAGGATTATTCAATAAGCCAGATCAACATTCCAAGTGTGCAAAAGAGGTCAAAGGAATGCAACGCAGATGATGATATGCTCATATTATTGTGCAGATTCCTAAGAGCATGCATCATCTAATGCCAGGGATAAGCAAAAGGGGTGTGAGAAGTTCAAGTGTATGCTAGAATGAATTTGGTGAAATTTCACGTAGTGATGAAGATATAGCTTAGTAACATATTTCTTATGTTAATTGAGATCACTACAAGCAACTGTTTGCTAGTCTACGTTATTCAAAGTTTATATAAACAGAAATCTTTTGTCCTTAGGAGGAAAAAGACAGTCAGCTTTACCAGTCAGTAGAAGAAATGATTACCTAGGAAATCTGATGTCAAAGATTCTGGGAAAACCTACTACAAAAACTGCTTCTGCTACCAATATTATCTTGCTGCTACTACTATCTTTGATGTCCAAAGTGCTTTTTTATTTATAAAGTATCTCCTATAAATGACCCTTACAACAACCCTATGGAGTAAGTAGGACCAAGTATTATTATCCTAGTTTTTCAGATGAGGAAACTGGGACTCAGGGATATTCCAGATCACACCGAGGGTATTGTAGCAGAACTGATACTTGAACCTGAGATTTCTGACTCAAAGCCAGTGCTCTTTCAATACCTCTCCATATTTGCCAGTAATTCCATTGTTAAGCTTCATTGCTTTTCTTAGGATATTTTTTCTTGGTAGAATGCAAAAAGAATGCCTGAGAGGGATAGTACTCTGAGTCTTATTAGTAATTTTCATTTTAGTATGAATCAGTTTCTTAGTGACTTTTCTTGGTTTATAAAGAGAGTTTGGGGACTTAAAGGATGTTTTGCCAAAGTCAGATAGAGGAAGTAATTTGTAAATCAATAAGCCTTTACTTTTAGAGTTTTAACTCACAGGAGGGAAGACTGGAATAAGATACTAAAAGTAATAGCAGGGGGAGCCAGGAGAATTGTTGATTCAGCCTCAAAGTTTGCTGGAAAGCCCTGCAACATTAACCTTCAGGCTATGATAGGAGGAGGAAAAAAATGTAAGTGATGATCCAGAAAGAGACTGCCCCCCAAGGTTCTGCAAAGATCTGATCACTTCAAGTTGATTTGTTTGACACCTGGGTCCATTATTACCTCCAATCAAGGGAATTTCCTGAATTAGACCTGATCATAGATTTTATAGGGAGGAGATAGGTCCTCATTCAAGCCTGTCTGATGGATTTCCCCAGGAGGCAGGGAGAACTAGAAATTGGCAGCATGTGGTAGTACAGAACACAGATATGGGGAATAGATGTTCCAGCATGGGCTATGGAAGTCTACAGTAAACTGGCTCTTGGGGGATCCTTTTCCCAGTTTGCACTTAAAGAGGACCATTGGCTGACTCCAGAACCCTGAGGAATTGGGATGTCTTTTTAATGCTCTGGCCTTGAGCACCCATTATAGTGTATTTTCCCCCAATATAAATTTGACCAGTTAGATATCACTAAGAAATTAACATTGATAAGGTTGATCACCATCTACTCCTGGATAATCTCTAGGTTTTTTCTCTTCTGGTTCTTCTCCCATCTATCTGCTCCTAGCTATTGCTCCTCAGTCTCCTTTGCTTGATCCTCATTCAAAATACCCCCTCTAATCATAGGTGACCCACATGATTTTGTCCTGGATCTTCTGTTCTCCCCCCCCCCCCCCCCCACATACTATGTCCTTTGGCGAGATCATCATTTCTCATGGTTTTAACAGATCTTAGCAAAGGAGTTGCTCTGCTATGCATAAAACCCTGGCTCAACCTTCTCTATTACTGTAGAGGTCAATATCACTAGGTGGTGCAGTGGATAGAGCACCAGTGCAGGAGTCAAGAGGATCTGAATTCAAATGTCACCTCAGGCACTTGACACTCACTAGCTGTGTGACCTCGGGCAAGTCATTTAACCCCAACTGCCTCATCCTGGGTCATCTCCAGTCATCCTGATGAATGTCTGGTCACTGGATTCAGATAGCTCTGGAGGAGAAGTGAGGCTGGTGACCTGCACAGCCTCCCTCCCTCAAAACAAAGTCAAGTGCAAGTCATGTCATTATTTCTCTGATGGCATGGTCTTCTTCAGCAATGAAGAATGAACACACACGCAGAGGGCAATACCATCCTCCCAGGTCTTTTGGCTTATAACCTAGGAGCCATCTTGGACTCCTCACTATCTTTCACCTTCCACATCCAATATGTTGCCAAAGCCTGTAGATTTCACCTTTGTATGATCTCTTGAATATATCCCATCTCTCTTCTGACATTGCCTCTACTCTAGTTGCAGGCCCTAATTATCTTATACTTGTACTATTGACAAAGCCCACTACTGGTTCTTCCTGTCTCAAGTCTCTCTTCACTCCAAATCATCCTCCATCTATTTCTTGGCTCCAGGCATTTTCTCTGACTCTACCCCATGCCTTGAATGTTCTCCCTCCTCATCTCTGCCTCTTGGATTTCTTTTTCTTTAAGTCTCCACTAAAATACCATAATCTACAGGAAGCCTTTCCCAATCCCTCTTAATTCTAGTACCTTCCCTCTCCTATTGTTTTCTAGTTATCCTGTATATATTTACTTGCTTGTACGTATTTGTACAACATTTGTACATATTTGCTTGTTGTCTTCCCTATTAGATTGTGAGTTCCTTGAGGGCAGGCTGCCTGGCTTATAGTAGATACTTAATATACGTTTATTGGCTATTGACTTTTGACTGTTACTGAAAAAATATTATAAGATCTGATGTACTGCCAGGCCTAGAGGCCTGTGGGCTACCCGAGTCTTACCTTACCTCTATCGGAGGTCTTCGGCTGGCCAAACTGGATACTCGTATGAGAGAAGAGACCTATCAGAGTCGAACAAGGGTTGAGCTTTATTCAGGGTTCTGGTTACAAGTGCAGGGGAATTCTTCCTTAGGAGGGAGTGAAGAATCTCCCAAGGAGGCAAAGATCTTACAATAAGAGATTGGAAATAGAAGTGTAAGTGGGGAGAGAGGGGGAGGGGAGAGCGGAGAGAGGAAAAGCGGAGTCTTCTGTCCTCACACGTGGCCCCTCCGCCCAAGAGAACTTTCAGGCTTTCCTGACTCCAATTAAGCTCTCCAGCCGCATAGTTTGCATCTGAATACCGTGCCTGTTAGGTAACAATGGGTGTGCCCAGATCCGCGACAGCCTCGAGAGCGGGGATGCTCCTCCCATCATGTATCTCACGGGAAGAGACGGAAATACACGAGATAGCTCGGTTCACCTCGATTCCCAGTCATTTCCTGGGGGGCCTTGTGAGAACTCTAAGATTTAGAAGTTCCCATCTTTACCCGCCTGAGACTGTCCACATGGAATTGAGCTTCCATCCCCAGCATCTCCCCTTTTTTGTTTTGCGCAGCGCGCACATGGCTCTAGAGCAAATAGTGGCTGGAGGCTGAGTGGATTAGGAAGGCCTTTAGCATATGAGTACCCCACAACAAGAACTTCATTTACATAGAAATCTGCAGCTAGCACAACTGACAAAGAGAGGCATCAAATAAAACAAAGATGAAGCTAAATGGCTGAGTTACAACAAGAGAAAGGGTAATCACTAATTCCAAAGCATATTCTAAGAGAAGCAGCTAGTGCTGGCGCCTTACACATCACCACCCCCTCAGTCATGCAAATGGATCTCAACGGCCAAGCCTGTGGTATTCAGGCCAAGCTTGTGGTATTCAGGAGAAAAGATGCTCATCTCCCGAAAAGTTGGTCACCCCTTCCCCCCCAATGTGTCCTGGGTTTGTGATATCAAAGTCCTCCTTCAGCCGCTGGAAAGAGATGCTTAGATGGAATGGTCAGCAATGTCATTTGTTGCGATGAGTGCTGAGGTTAAAGCTGTCAGCAGCAGACTCAGGTGATGCATGATCCTTCTCCGGGGTCTCTGGGCTCTCCGGGGTCTCCGCCTCCTGCGTCTCTGTTGTCTCCGACACCGGTTTCCACCTATGGATCCTTCTAATGGGAATCCACGCATCCCCTTTTCCTGTGGAGACACAAACATACCCTGGACCCCATATTAGTATCTTATACGGACCTTTCCATTTCCCTGAGGCCATATCCTTTACCATGGCCCATGTGTCCTTATTTCCAGCCTGGGTATTACTTTCCTTGCGGAGTTGTCGTGGAATAGTCACAAAATGTCTCATAGCTGGAGTAGTATGTGAGTTTTTTGAGATATGCAAAAAATTGTGTGTATACACAGCTGTATCAAGCTCTGATTGTGTTAGGCCACCTCTTCCCCTTTTTTGTTTAGCGAGGATCGCCTTTAAGGTGAGATTGGCCCTTTCCACTATGGCCTGGCCTTGTGGATTGTAGGGGATTCCTGTAACATGTCGAATCCCTAGATCGCGGAGGAAGTGTGTAAGGGTTTGAGAAGTGTAGGCAGGACTGTTATCTGTCTTTATTTCTAAGGGTAAACCTGAAACAGAAAAACAGTGCCAAAGATGTTGAATTACTTTAGCACTTGATTCACCTGGCTGTAAAGTCACCATAAGGAATCCGGACCATGTGTCAACTGTCACATGTATGCACTGGCCCTTAAGATGGGTGACATCCATTTGCCAAATTTCATTGGGTGCCAAGCCATGAGGATTGACACCCTGGTCTAGAGATGGGTGGAATGGGATACATTGGAGACAGCTCTTAACAATTTTTCTGGCCTGTTCTTGAGTTATCCCATATAATTTGCAGAGGGCTTCTGTGGCTAGGTGGAACCTATCATGAGCCTTTTGGGCCCTTTCCTGTGGTTCCACAGTGTGCCCTACAAGGTATAGTGAATTGTCTGCTATTTGATTTCCTTCAAAAATTGGTCCTGTGCCATTAGTATGTGAGCGCACATGTAAAACATAAAAAGGGTGTGTTCTGTTATTAATGGTGGTCAATAGCCGCTCACACTGTGAAAAAATATTGGACCGATAATCTATAATAGAGTCCTCAATCCATGAAATTAATAAAGATGCATACTGACTATCAGTAATAATGTTAATGGGTATGTCATTATATATTTGGAGAGCTTGCATTATAGCTTCCAACTCGTTCTGTTGAGTAGAGGTGTAGGGTGTGTTAACTATATATATCTCTTGGGAAGCCGAATTATAAATAGATGCCTTGTGATGTTTTGTGGCATCTGTAAAAATGTTAGGCCCCTCTACTGGGTTTGGTGAGTACCTTTTCACTGGTGCTGGGGCCCACTGTAATAACTCTTTGAATAGGAAAGTCGAATTTGGTTTCACCTGGGCCCACTGGAGTATAGTGGCCCAAGAAACGTGATTCTGAGCTAACTCTTCTACATCCTTAGTGGTGAGTGTAACATAAAGAATTGGCTGTTTTTGGTACATGTGGGTAGCTCTTTTTACTGCCTCTAGTGCTAACCGTCCTAGAAATTCCCACTTGTTTAGTAAACTGCTTCCTGTTTTACTTAAATACACCCACTCTAGGGGCTTCTCTTTTTGGTGTATGATGGCATAGGGAGGTGTGGTGGAGATAATAGATACCTCCACATCTCTTCCTGGATCCCACCGGAATGTGGTGGACTCTAAAAATTGTTTTTTTATTGCCCCTATGGCCTTGGCTGCTTCAGGAGTCAATGTTCGTGGGGAATTTAAAGCAGAGTCTCCTGTCAATAGTGAATATAAAGGTTGCATGAGAGGTAGAGGTATAGGCACCTTTGATCTTATCCATTGGATAGCTTCTACTAGTTTCTGAGCATCATTGAGTGTTTGGATCTTTATATCCCATTTTGGGGGTTCCGGCCAAATGATGGTGCCCTGTATCTGATATCCCAAATATTTGTAACTGGGCCCTCTCTGTATCTTTTCAGGAGCAATAACTAATCCTAGTCCTAGAAGGTTCCTTTCTACTGCTTGGAAACACTTCTCCAGATCCTTGAGCTGAGGTGCAGCTATAAGGATGTCATCCATATAATGGATGATTTTGCATTGGTATTGCTGTCTGGGGCTTTCTAATGCTTGATTAACATACCACTGGCAGATGGTGGGGCTGCAACTCATACCTTGGGGCAATACCTTCCACTGATACCTCTTTGCAGGTCCTTTGTTATTGGGGTGAGGTATTGTAAAAGCAAACCGAGGGCAATCTACTTTGTTTAAAGGAATGGAAAAAAAACAATCCTGAATGTCAATGATTATAAGTGACCAACCATCCGGGATGGCATTAGGAGAAGGGAGACTTGGTTGCAGGGCTCCCATAGGCATGAGAGACTGATTTACCTTCCTTAGATCTGTAAGGAACCTGAATTTCCTGGATTTTTTCTTTATAACAAACACAGGAGCATTCCAGGGTGACTGTGATGGCTTTATATTTCCTTTTTTTAATTGCTCCTTAACCAATAGTTGTAGTGCCTGGAGTTTTTCTGGAGTCAGGGGCCATTGCTCCACCCAAATCGGGGTGTCTGACTTCCAATTCAAGGGTGGGGACTCCAGTGCAACTGCAATGGCCCTTACTAAAAATTTGATAGCCTCATCCCCAGGTGGCTCATGATGTCTCTGCCCCAGATGTTAAAACTAAGTCCTGGAATCACCAACGGCCATACGGTCCCTTGGCGATCCTCTGCCTCCCACTTTACTGGGTGCATTGTCTCTAAGGTATTTTGGCACCCTCCTATTCCCCACACTGGTCTCTGGCTTTCTTTGAGCTTCCAGTGCCGGGGTACTGAGCGACCGCTAAGGCAGGTCCTATCTGCTCCAGTATCAAGGAGGCCAGTCATGGGAATTCCATTGAGCCAGATTGTACACTCAGGTCTATTCTGTCCTATTTCCTTTAGTAACTGGATTTGAACTGAGTGCTTTAAGGGAAGGGCAATAGCTATGGGAAGCTGATTGTCTATATGAGCTGGCTTGGCTACCACATTGGAGCATGGAAGTGCTGTGGTGCCAGTGGGATAAACTCCTGTATATATAACTACGGGTGCATGAGAGGGGTTCTGTAATATCAGGGATTCCTCCTGTATGGGGTCTCTCAGGGGAATCATAGTAAACTGATGAGCTGCAAGCTGGCACTTCTCTAAGCTGTAAAGGTGTTGCATTCCTTCCTCTGGCCCCATAATCTCCTGTATTCTCCCTCCAAGGGGCCGTCCCGATTCTCTGCCAAAGGGCACACTTTCGGGGCCCTCGAGGGGCCCCTCACCCCATTTCCCAACTTCCTACATTGTCTAGCTAGGTGACCTGGCTTTCCACATGAAAAACAAGGGTCCTGGCCCCTCCCTGTACTTATTTCTTTCTTACACTCTTTCTTAAGGTGTCCCGGTTTTCCGCAGTTAAAACATTTTTTCTCCAAAGAGATATTACTTAAGGCTGCAGCCAGGTACTTCCCTTGCACCTGTGCCAAGTAGACCTGACTTCCTACCCTGTCACATCTTTGTATCATTTCTTCAACAGATGCATTCTTTGGCAGTCCCAGCATTGCCTTTTTGCAGTCATGATTACAATTCTGCCGCAGCAATGTCTTTAATACTATCTCTGTCCCTTGATTCTCCTCTCCCATGTCTCGACCTACTGCCTCCTGCAGCCTGGCCACAAAATTAGTAAATGGCTCAGTGTTTCCTTGCGTAATCCTAGTCATGGGAAACTCTCTCTCTTTCTTAGAGGCTATAACCTTCCAGGTGGCAATAGCCATTTCGGCAATCAAGACATAATTGGTGGCCGAGTACTGTAATTGATTTCCTGTAGCCTCAAACTGCCCTGTTCCTGTAAATCGCTGATAAGCCTGGGGGGCCTGAGCCCCCAGCCCACTGGTAGTGCTCTTTACCCTCTGAGAAAATTCTGATACCCAAATCACATTCTGCCCAGGGGTAAGGCAGGCTCTAGCTAAGCTCTTCCAGTCATTAGGAGTCAGAACGAACTGACCACTGAGAGTCTCAAGCATGGCTATGACAAAGGGTGAATTGGGGCCGTGCTTGGTACAAGCCTCTTTAAGAGTCGCTACTCTCTTCCACCCTATAGGTATGTGGCTCCTCCGAACCCCACCGGGGACACTGGGGTCCACTATTTCTAGCACAGGAAATGTCCCTACGTCTTCTCCATTCTCTATGGCCTTTTGTATTCCCTTTTCCAAACTGGACTGTGGCCCTAGACTGTCTGACCAATGGAGCATGCTATAAGGAGGCGCAGAGGGAAGACACGGCGTATTCTCCCCTGCCTTGCCTTTTCCATCTGCTAGATGGAGCTCCGAATCTATTTTTTCTCTACAATCCTTAACTTTCTGCTTGTCAGGGTTCTCCCCTCCCCTCTCTCCGCTTCTACTCTCATTCCAATCCCTCCCTGGTCTCTCCGGCCCTTCCAACAGACTCTTAATCACACCAAATATCAGGAAATCTAAATCCTCCAGCTCCCCAGGGTACTGTTGTTCATAAGCGGTCATTTGTTCTCCGACCGCTCCCCAAGTTTCTCTTGATATTCCTGTCTGCTCGAGCCAAGGAGAAACTTTCCAAATCCTTTTACAAAATTCTCGGAGGTCGTTTAACTCTATAGTGACCCCCGTCTCCCTGCATTCCCTGTAAAGTATCTCAGCCCAGACCTCCTGTTCCTCTGGCTTTATTACTGGCAATTGATTCCCCATCCCTGCCCTTTTCCCATGGGTGTGGGAAGCTACTCACTCTTTCTCTCCTTCCGAATCTAGGATTCGGGACTCGCGTCTTTCACAGCCCCTTCCGGGTGTTCCCAGGCACCCAGGATATCTGCGCTCCTGTCCCCTGTTTGGAAACGCCAACTGCTAGGCCTAGAGGCCTGTGGGCTACCCGAGTCTTACCTTACCTCTATCGGAGGTCTTTGGCTGGCCAAACTGGATACTCGTATGAGAGAAGAGACCTATTAGAGTCGAACAAGGGTTGAGCTTTATTCAGGGTTCTGGTTACAAGTGCAGGGGAATTCTTCCTTAGGAGGGAGCGAAGAATCTCCCAAGGAGGCAAAGATCTTACAATAAGAGATTGGAAGTAGAAGTGTAAGTGGGGAGAGAGGGCGAGGGGAGAGCGGAGAGAGGAAAAGCGGAGCCTTCTGTCCTCACACGTGGCCCCTCCGCCCAAGAGAACTTTCAGGCTTTCCTGACTCCAATTAAGCTCTCCAGCCGCATAGTTTGCATCTGAATACCGTGCCTGTTAGGTAACAATGGGTGTGCCCAGATCCGCGACAGCCTCGAGAGCGGGGATGCTCCTCCCATCATGTATCTCACGGGAAGAGGCGGAAATACACGAGATAGCTCGGTTCACCTCGATTCCCAGTCGTTTCCTGGGGGGCCTCGTGAGAACTCTAAGATTTAGAAGTTCCCATCTTTACCCGCCTGAGACTGTCCACATGGAATTGAGCTTCCATCCCCAGCAATGTACAAAATGTCCCCCCATGTTGGGGGCACATCATCCCATATACCACTTTGATCACGGCAGGGAATAGACTCAAACTTTAAAGCAGTTACTACAAAGTATTCACTTTAAGGAGTTCTTTTTCGAATGGGGCATAGCAACTGGATAAGTAGTTCCCTTGTTGCAAGACAATCTGCTGCTGGACTGGTCCTCTGCTGTGCTAGCTTACGCAGGCTTTTCCTTAGAGTTGTAATAATGATAAACTCTTATATCGTCTCCAGTTCCTGGAACTGTGGCATCTTGCTCTTCTAAATGGTAGTTCCCAGTACTCTTTCACCTAAGATTAAGAAGGAATAGACACAGTAAAGACAGAAGCAGGACCTGGGAATGTTAGGAAAAGACCATGATTATTTTACAACTTTAAAAGGAATCAGTTCTGCATGGAGTAAATAGCTTTCCTTCTCTTCTGTTCCTTTTTCTTTGCCTAAAAGCTAGTGAGGTAAAATGAGGGTGGAGGTGGGGAGACACTGGCCTTGAAGTGAGAAGAGATCAGAATTCAGACTCCACATCTGACCTCATTAACTGTGACGGTGGACAATGGACAATGCTTACTCTTCTCAGTGTCATTCTCTGTAATGGTAACCTCATTGCGTTGTCTGTCAAATGAAGTTATGTTTGCAAAATGCTTTGCAAACTCTAAAGCACTTAGTGTCAGTTAAAATTATTGTTCTCTTTCCACTAGGTGATTTGCTCCTAATTAGGAAAAGTGACACTATTTCCTTTGGAATATTGGAGGAAGAGGACTCTTCAATGGTCTATTGACTCTCTCTTTCTGTTTTCTTTTTAGGAAAGCTCTTCCCAGTTAGACTTTGGGGGCATGGAGTGGAGAGTCCATATGTGATCTGGGAAAGTACCAGGTAAACTTTACTCATGCTTTGGTAGCCTTTATGTGCTTGTTTGGAATGTTTGTGGTGAGAGCATTCAATGAAGGTTATCTTTGTTTTGTGGTCCATTTTCCACTGGTATCTTTATATGGGAACATTTTTGCCCCATTGTTAACTGAATGTAAATGTTTATCTACTTACACTCTGAAATTAGCCTAGAATTTTTAGAAGTCAGGATTGAATATTTGTGTCCCAAATATGCTTTATATTGGTAAAGAAAATATTTGAGTCTATTTATTTAGAAAGAGAAAAAATTGTGCTAAGCTTCTCACTAATCCATGGAGAGAGCTATTGAAAACTCTACAGATAACTTTGAATGAAAGAGAAATGTTAGGGTTTTTGAACTTCATCTAATACTATGATATTACCTTCCTTTTAAACTTAGATGGCATATCTTCGAATTGGCAGTGATACTTGATGAGTTTTAGCGAGCTCTACTTTTATTTTTTGGTTAATGACTCCAAATGGTTATTGTAATAATCTATTCAGCATCAATTTTTGTACTAAATTTTGTGTTAAAATATCTTTTAAAGGTCTATCAGAAAAAATTCCTGTAAAGTAAAGACCCCCCTAACGATAGATTGGGATCTGTTAGTAGATTTTGAATCCAGTTGTTATCCATGGACTCTCCCATATTTGCTTTTTCACAGAAGCAGTTAGGTCACTCAGTTTGTTGGCTTTTGATTATTGACTGTTATTGTAAAGGTATAGCAAGACAACATGCTTGTATTAAGCATAGTCAGTGCTATGTACCAGCCACAGTAGAAGCTAGGTGGCACAGGAGATAGAGTGCTGAACTTAGATTGAGGAAGTCATGGGTTCAAATCTAACCTCATGAACCGCTTAACCACTGTTGAGTGTTAATCCTAATTTTCTCATCCATTAAGTGGATACAGTAATAATACCTATATTACAGGGTTGTTGTGAAAATCATGTAAGCTAACATAACTAAGGCACTTAGTGAAAAATACTAGCAATTATTATTATTTTGTCAGGATTTGCAGAATTCCTAGTCAAGAAGTTAATGAAATTGAAGGTGATTTTCCTTCCCACTTGGTGCTCAGGAAGTTTACCTTTAGCACTGTGTTGTATACAATGTCTTGGGGCCTCCAATGAGAATTGCTTCTGTTACCATGCCCTTTCCCCCTGCCCCCCATACAGTGACAGTTTTAAAATGTAATGTAATGTAAAATTTGTAAAATGTAAAGTAAATTTGTTCTCTGAACAAATCTGGATTCAGTCAAAGGGCTGTACTTGAGGATCTAGAGGGCCACATGTGGTCCCTAGCTGAAGATTCCCCATCCCTGATCTATACATTAGGACTTCTTAGAAATACACTAATTAATAAAAGACAGCTGAACAAGCTAAAATCCTATCATGAGAAAAGATTAGAAAATCTTCCCCTCTTCTTTACTTCCCTATTACTGTTGAGGGAACCACCAACCTCCCAATCACCCTGACTGGCAACCTAGGAATCTTCCTCAACTGTTCATTCTGTCACCCTTCTTCCTGCATCCAATCTGTTGCCAAAGTCTATTGATTTTTGCTTTTGTAACTTTTCTTGAATACTCTCCCTTCTCTACTTTGACACTACTACCAACCTGGTGTTGCCCCTCATCACTTCATGATTGGACTTTTGCAAATCACCTGCTGACTGGTCTCTCCTTTCTCCAGTCCATCCTCCTCTTCATAGCAAAGTGTGTGACACAAAGTAGATGATTATTAAATACTTATTGGTATTAATTGATTTTCATACTGAGCATCTCTTGTTCATGCCCTCCTAGAGGGGTCCTCTTAATGTGTTCAGGGCTTGCCTCTAGGTCATAAACACTATGTGTGTACCAGGGCAGCACACAGTCTCTCCATCTGTTGTCTCTTATTCCTGCTGCATTTTTATCCAAACTCCTTTTTCCAATCTTAGGTTTCGATACCATTTTTTTTCCCTGTATGGATTGTTAGGGCCAGCTCTTTTGACTGTAAATAAATGCAAAGCCATTTAATCCAATCTATACCTGCACAAAAAAGCTTCTTTATAATATGTCCAACAAGCCCCCAGTCAATCATTGCTTGGAGACCTTGAGTGAGATGGAACCCACTAGCTCTTAAGGCAACCCATTCCACTTTTGGATTACTCTAATAGGAAATTTTTTCTTAAATCAGATGACAAGAATGGATTCCCATGAGAAGGTGAGAGAAGAGAGTTTTCTTAATTGTTCATGGGCACTATACTTTTATACTTTTGTTGTGCAAATAAAACCTTTTCTATAGAAAATATTTTGTTAGTCCAAGGTCTTATGGGGGATTCATGGGAACTTTTTTGAGGGGGAGTCAAATAAGCCAGATTCTAAAACCAGTTTTCCTCAGTGGTAAGCATGAGCTAGAGATTTTATGAGGAGGTATCTATAAAATTGTGGCTAGCTCTTTGTGTTGGTAACTGTTGTCTGACATCAAGGATATTGTGTGTATCTATTTGCAGGGTTCCCAAAAATCTTCAGGTAATTTTAAGCTCTGTAGTTTAAGATTTAAGGTCCAAAATTTTAAGTTCTATAGGTTAAAATTTCACTAAGACATCTGGGATACTATCTATCTATCTTTCTATCCATCTATTATCTATCATCTATGATTATCATCTATCTATGAATCTCTCTCTCTCTCTATATATATATGTAATATACTTACATGTAGATGTATGTGTATCTACCTACACATACACACACATATGAATGTACACATTTTATTCACAAATTCATTGGAGGTGCAAATCCTATCACTTTAGATCTGTCATGGTTATTATGAATACATAAAGATAGTTAGCAAATATATATTTTATCTTCTAAACAATGTTATATATATCATGTTAAAAAGGAAAAGTAAAATAAATATAAGAAGCTTATTGAATACATAGTTACTTCTCTAAACTTTTTAATTTTCGTAGAAGGATGACCTTTTGTTCTTTCCTATCTGTGGGGTTCCTCTCCAGTTTAAATAAAATGAAGTAGAAATTTTGTTCCATATTTGCCAATCGAACCTCAGTTACATTTAAAGTGTACTGGGAAAGCAAAACTAAAATGTAATATAGAGGATCTTATTCTGGCTGTTTTAACTTGTCCCTTTATCTTATGCTTTATGTTTCTTCTAGAAGATACTGGAAGATATAGGCCATTGTCTTTTCTACTGAGTATATTGAAGGCTATGATAAGATCTGCCCCAAATTTCCCTGGAGTGAGAAGATGCTTTTATGTATTGGCTTTCTCCACTGGAGAGAAGTCATGCAGGTTGCCTGACAAGATTAGGGGAATGTTTGGGATGGAGGGTTGGATCCTTTCTTCCTTTAGGCACCTACAGAACCTGTGTTATGCACACTTGTTTATTGGTCTGTGAGATGACCAGGTATTATTTTTCTCTTTTTCTTTTAGTGGAGTAGGGGAGGCAGAAGTTAAGATCTGCTAACCCCAAAAGCTCTGCTTAATGCAGATTCTGTCGCTGAAACTCATTTAAGATAGTTTGTTCAGGTTGTCCCATTCTGAGCTGACTATGAAAAAATAAATGAGTAACAAGGGTCTGATGAGTTGGTAGGAACACGGTGTTTACTGAAGTAGCAACTGAATAACAACAATGACTATGGACATAGCACTGTGGTTCTAAGTGTTGTGCCGGCAGAGCCTCATAAACACCGACTTTATAGGGAGAAGGGACCAGGACCACATTTCTCTCATAAGGGGGAAAAGGTAACCATCCCCTTCTCATCTGTATGCTTGACCAAAGAAAATCAAAGTGGCAGAAGTCAATAACAACATTTGGGAAAGACTAAAAGGCATCAATTTCTTCTACAGGGGAGCCCCAAAGACTGGACAATCAGTGCAGGTTAACACAGGAGCTTTCTTTGAGTATTCATTTTAATCTAAAACTTTGATGGTTATTACTCAAAAGACAATGTTGCTTCCTTTTCAGGATATGTGTCCATCTACCACCTCCTCCATAGGTGCCATTGTGGAAATCATTAATCTTCTTTCAGTTTCAGTTTCAGTCTCACTTTCCTCATTTATAAAATGAGAGGTTAGCCTAAATGACTTCCTATTGTTTAGTAATTTTTTAGTTGTGTCAAATTCTTTGTGACCCCTTTTGGCAAGAATACTGGATTGGTTTGCCATTTCTTTCTCCACCTCATTTTAGAGATGAGAAAATGAGGCATATAGGGTTAACTGACTTGCCCAAGGTCATGCAGCTAATATGTATCTGAGGCTGGATTTGAACTTATAAAGAGAAGTCTTCTTGACTCCAGGCCCAGCATGTTATCCACTGTACCACTTAGCTGCCCTAAAAGACCTCTTAGAGGGCCTTTAAAGGTTTAAATTGATGAGATTATTTTATATATAACATACTACATATAACACACATGTGTGTATATATATGGAATATATACCTACAGAATACAATATGGAAATACTAAATTTTCTATGTGCACTTAAATTCTCCATTAAATTAGTTTTCCATGATGGTTACATTTCTTTTAGCATGTATATAACTTTTCCATAACAATATGCAATTGTTACTCCCTTAAAAATAAACCATTATTGATATTAATAATAACACTACATTCACCTAGTATTTTGTTACATACAAAATGAGCTTACAAATGCAGTGCTATTCTCTAAATAGCTTTTTGTTGTTATCCAGCTGCTACTTCAGCATATCCTGTTTCTATCAGCCTTCCTCTCTATATATGTGTGTACATATTATATATGTGTATATGTATATGTATACATATACACATGCATAATAGACTTACAGATGTTATACACACATGGACATACCACTTTTGCTTCACCTAATACCAAAGAATTATTTAATTTTTGTGCCAAATTTTTTCCATCTATATCAGAAGCTACTCTCATCCGAGGACATGTCAACCCAGGAAAGTGAATTCTTATTGAGTCATAGAGTCTGAGAACTGAAAGGGCTCTTCTGGATCACCTCATTTATCCACGCATTTCATAAATAAGTAGCCTAAGGTTCAGAGCTTAAGTGACTTGACAAAAGAAATAGAGCTAGTTATTGACAGAGTCAGAATTAGAAGCTACAGCTTCTAAACCAGATCTAATACTCTTTCCACTAGACTATGTTCCCTTTATGCTTTCTCATTTGCAATGGAATTAATTTTTCAAGATTTAATTTTCTCTTTTTGATAATATAAAAATAGCTGAAGATTCAAGTTTGCATGGGAACTTCCTTCAAGGATATGGCTTATAACCCTCCAGGCATTAGTAGAGGGTTTTAATGAGTTAATGTGCCAATAAAAATAATTTAATAAGATGAACAGACACACATTTGCTTATTGCCCCAGGGGTATGGAATTTAGTGACAGTCATGAGGTTTCCTAATTTAATAATTATAACTTTGGCTCCTCCAAGTTATGCCAGTGGAGTACAGTCTTTACCAATTTAGAAAAGTTCTGAGTAAAGTTCTGGAGAATGACTGTCAGCCACTCAACGACCAACTTAGCAGAGCTAAAAGGAAGTTCTTCCATAGCAGGTTCACCACTAGGTGATAAATTCTTTGGCTATGGCCACCCACTTAGAATTTGGAATCCAAACAATGGGCTTGAATCTCTGGACTTCACTTAACCTACATGAGATTCACTCTCCTCATCTAGACAATATTACCTACCTAGAGAGGGAGGAGCTGGGAAAAATTAACGAGGTTTGGGAATGAAATCTTTATTCTGATATTGAAGATGCCACTGATATTACATTTGAAAGCTTGTTCTTACATATGATAATAGATTTAGAGTCAGACAGGTACTTAGAAGTCATTTAGTCCCAGCCCTTAATTTTGAAGATGTGGAAAACGAGATCCAGAGAGATTAAGTGACTTGCTCAAAGTCACAAAGGTAGAAAAGAAGAGGTTGAGTTCAAATCTTATTACTACAAATACTGCACTCCTTCTGTTGCATCCCACTGTGCTGATACTGTGTTCTCGATGGACTTTTTCCTGGGTACTGATATTAGATCTATTTAAGCACCTTTGGATTATACCTTTGTACTGGGCCTTTAAAAAAGGAAGTTTGAGATAGGTGGAGGAAACCAAAGCTGAGAAATCTAAAATATAGAAACTCAGATTCCCTTTCCTAGAAGGGAAGCTTGCACATTCATGATACTCTTCTAGGGAAAAATGTGGTCTCAGGAAAGGAAGGATATGCTCTTAGGAGAGGAATTATCTTGTGGTTTGTCTGCTTATCTTGGAAATCTTTGCCATTTCAATTTACCTCCATTTATTGTCATCTCTGGCCAAGTCTAAGTCAAGAACAGAATCTAGAAGCAACAAAGGATAAAGCCATAATGTGGAAGAGTCAACAGGTATGGTATCCTTCTTATGAATAATGCAGACTCTTAGGGTTTAGTGGAAAAGAAGCCAATTCTCTAATGCTTCACCCTTGTAGGACAAATTTCAGTATAAAGTAGCAAAATGAGTCTTAAAGACCATAGAACTCTCTGGGAAAGATGGATTACCTTTGGAGAAGAGAGTAGAGTTGTTTTTGGCTTCAAAAACCCCATAACTAAAGCTAAATATTAAATTTAAGGCTATGTTCTTATTGTTGTGTTGGATTAAATAAAAGTGATCTGTATTTATTGCATTGCTACCCTGGGCACTTTCATGGGAGCTGTATGCTTTTTTAAAAAAGCACTTTTCCATAAAGACTTTAATATGAATTATTTTTTGATGCATTCAGAGGAAATACTGAACAGGAGCAAAATAAGCCAAGTTCTGATATTCACAGGGGAAATAGTGGACAGAGGAACAAATCCAAAACAGGATATTTGTGAGATACCCTCAAGATTAGACCTGATTTGTGTAAGCCCAGAGCTTTACCTATGGGCTATAGGTTATTTCATTTGTAGGACTGTCATGAGGTTAAAATTAGATAATGTTGGTAGAGTGCTTTAGAACCATAAAATACTAGAAAAGTTATTATTAGTAGTAATATTATTGGCAATGGCTCCTTTTTAAGAAGGTAGAGATTCTGTTACTATAGGAAAATTGTTATATAGGTGCTAGGAGAGATATAGTCATTATAAAAAATGAATTTTATGGAGAATTTGAATGCATGTAGAGCTTTATTATTATTTTACTTTTAAAGCCAATTAATGATAAATTGATACTTATGTAGTGATCACTCTAGGCTTCATGAAATCAGAAATGAATTTCTAATTTTTATCTTCATGTTAAAAAAAAGTGTAGATTTACAGTTGGAATGGATTGTAAGGCCATTGAGTCCAGCCTCACATTGTTAGTAAGCAAGTGGAAGGATGGGATTTCAATCCAGAATGTTTTTCATCATATCATGGTGCCTCAGATGTTGTATCTAAAATACTGAGATTCCAACCATTCCAAGGCTTATTCTTTTTTTTTTTTACCTCATCTTTATTTTTGAAGGGTCCTAGTTAGTGGACCCTTCCTAAGAATGAAAAAAGGAAAGATTTCAGTAAAATAAACCAACACATCAGTTGAGTTTTACAGGTTGTGAAATACTTCAAGGATGGCATGTCTATTGAAAACAAAATCTGGACAGCTAGGTGACGCAGTGGATAGGGCACTGACCCTGGAGTCAGGAGGACTTGAGTTTAAATCTAGCCTCAGACACATGACACTTACTAGCTGTGTGACCTTGGGCAAGTCACTTAACTCCAAATCACTTCACCAAACTCCTCCCCTTGCAAAAAACAAAAACAAAACAACCACAGAATAAAACACTACGCCAAACTGGGAGTGGTCGAACTTGATGGAGACAACTTTTAATCAGGTGTTCTTCTATCTTGTTGAAATTTGTCTGTTTATGGTTATTCTCAATGATAAAATTATCTAGTCTATCCTTAGAATGTAGGACATTTTATATTAATTGCTGGTGAGATCTTCTGTAATTAAGAGGAATAATAGTAATTGTCCTCTTTTAGATTTATAACGACATCACAGTTTTGTCTTTCTCTGTACTCTGGATTTTCTCTAGTGGGTCAATGGTCATTATCATTAAGTTCAGTCAGACATTGAGGCAGTTCTTTACATGACTACATTCAGGACACATGCTTAACTATAGGATCTAACTTGATATGGTTTAATAAATAGAAACAGAGACATCATACTTCCTCCCTTTTCCAATGGTATTGTTACCTCTTAATTCTAATTCTGGGGATATCAGTAACTTTTTCCTTGGGTTTCAGGCTGGTGCATTGTTTTTAAGATGAAATTGCACTTTCTGTAATACCTTGGAGCTAGTTGATTGACTTCTATTGTTAAAAACTCTTCAATTAATCACTTTTTCTAGGTCCTAGAAACTTTTCTTTGTCCACAAGGGAAGGGAGGGAGGGAATTGGATTTTTTCATCTCTTTTTTGGATTCAAACAGTGTCAAAATTGCATTAAATTTTTTCCCATTTGCATTGTTATGGATATACATATATATAATATATATATACATATATATATGACTACATATTGTTTCCATGGTTCTGCTTATTTCATTCTTCATCACTTCATATGTTTTTCCAAGCTTCTTTGAATTCTTCACATTCATAATTTCTTATGGTGCAATAATGTTCCATTATAACCATGTACTAAAATTTTTTAGGCTATTCCTTAACCATATTCTTGACTTTCATGAATGAATATTTGTCCATATCCCTTTCAAACTGACCTCTTTAAATTCTTCTGCTTTACTAAACAAGTCCTTCAGTTCACACATCTGACCCAATACCTGTACCTGATTGTGATAAATTATCATCTGATAATAGCAAATTTGAGATAATCTTGGAGGGATGGTGCTGTTATTAAGGGCATTCAAGAAAGCCTTATTCTAGAATGTGGGCTTTTGACTGAGACCTGAAGAAAGTTAGGAAAACCAAGAGAGGGAGATGAGGAGGAAAAGCATTCGAAGTGTGAGGACAGCCAGTGAAAATACATGGAGTTGAGAAATGGAGTGTCTCATGCAAGGACTAGTGAAGAGGTCAATGTCACTGGACTGCAGAGTATGTGTAAAGGAGAAAGGTATAAAAAAACTGGAGAGTTAGGAAGAAGTCAGGTTATAAGAATTTTAAAAGGCAGAAAAAAGAATGAGGTGGAAGGAAGTATAGGCACTGAGTCTGTATATCCATCTTATGGAGTTTAACTATGAAAGGATGGAGAGCTATAGGATGATAGGAAGTGTGGATGGATGGATCAAATAAGGTTTTTTTTTGGAGAGTGGGTGCACATGGGCATGTTTGAAGGGAATAGGGCAGGGAGAGATTGAATACTAATAAGAGTGGTTATGATAGAAGAGATAATCTGCTGGAGAAGATGGGGTAGAATGGGATCACTTGTGCATGTAGAAAGGTTTACCTTGTTATTAAGAAGAGTCACTTATTTAAACTACTGGTCAGCCAAAATGGTGGAGTATAAGTCAGAATCCAGCTAAACTCTCCTCAACACTCTTCTCCAAACAACAATAAAATAATGCCTCAGATAAAATTTTGGAGTGGCAGGGCCAACAAAAGGTCAGAGGTAGACATTTTTCCAGCCCAAGATAACTAGGAAGGTTCCTAGGAGAAGTCTGTAACACCAGAGTGTGCACAGACCTGCTGCATGTCAGGAGCACCAGTGGTGGATCTCAGAGGTTGCCTTGAAAGCAACAACAATAAGTAACAGCAATAGCTTTAAGAGGTCTCAACCCAGAGACAGTAAGGGGGTCAGACCACTGGTTAGAAAGTGATTACAAAGGATCCTGTGCAGGCATTGGCTGCAGCTGGTGCTAACTGGCAATCTATTGTCTATGAGAAGTTCTTGGTTGCAGTTCCACCACAGAGGGGAGCCTTTGCTGTTGGTCACAAGGGAACAGGAGACTTGGTCACAGTTATAGGGCTAAGGGCATTACTAGTCCTTTCAGCTACAGGGAAACAGTAGCTCTTCTTGGGTAAAGAGCAGAATGCAGACCAGGAGAGCAGCAACCACACCTCTCTTCAGATTCTACCATCATGGAAGCACTGAAAACTAGCTTTGAGGACAGCAGCATAAGAAAGTTTGTAGCTTGGAACAATGTCTCTTAGTCTCCGGGTGAGCAGAGCCCAACTTTAACATAAAGTTCAAAGAGAACAAATAGGCTGGGAAGATGAGCAAACAAACAAACAAAAAAAGAACTTGAGCATAAAAAGCTACTCTGGTAGCAAGGAATATCAAGACATAACACCTAGAAGGTAACAATGTGAAAACAGCTGCAAGCAAAGCCTCAAAGAAAAATGCTAATTGGATCCAAAGTCAGCAAAAATTCCTGGAAGAATTTTAAAAAGAGACAAGAGAGGTAGGGGAAAAATTGGGAAAAGAAGTTAGAGTGATGCAAGAAAATTGTGAAAAGAGAATTAATGACTTGGAAAAAGAGGCACAAGAAAATAACACTTTAAAAATCCTAATTGGCCTGGTAAAAGAGGCACAGAAAATACAGAAAAAAGAACACTTTTCAAAGAAGAATAAGCCAAATGGAAAGGGAGGTACAAAACTTCACTAAAAAAAGAACTTCTAGAAAAACAGAATTGGTCAAATGGAAAAAGAGGTACATAAAGCTCACTGAAGAAAATAATTTCTTAAAAATTGAAATCGTGCAAGTGGAAGTTAATGACTTCATGATACTGAAAAACAATAAAATTGAGTCAAAAGAATGAAAAAAATAGAAGAAAGTATAAAATACCTCATTGAAAAAACAACTGAACTGGAGAATTATTAGACTGCCTGAAATCTTAAATTCAGAGAGCAAAATAAAAATAGAAAGAATCCACTGATCATCTACCAAAAGAGATCCCAAAGTGAAAAATTCCCCGGAATATTATAGCCAAATTCCAGAGTTCCCAGTCAAAAGAGAAAATATTGCAAGCAACCAGAAAGAAACAATTCAAATATCATGTAACTGTATTCAGGATCACACAAGATATAGAAGCTTCCACATTAAAGAAGCAAAGAGTTTGGAATATGATATTCCAGAAAGGAAAAGAACTAGCATTACAACCAAATATAAACTATGTAGAAAAACGGAATATTCTTCAGGGAATAAAATAAATATTTAATGAAATAAAGGACTTCTAAGTTTTCCTAGTGAAAAAACCAGAAATGCATAGAAAATGTGACACACAAAAAGAAGACACAAGAGAAGTATTAAAAAGCCAAAAAAGAAAGAGTAATCATGGGGGACCCAATAAAATTAAACTTTATATTCCTTTATTGGAAGATGGTGCTTGTAACTCCTAAAAACTTTATCATTAGGACAGTTAGAAGGAATCTACATAGATGGAGAGCATAGGTCTGAGTTGATTATGTTGAGATGGTCTGAAAAAAAATAAATATAGGGATGAGAAAGAGGGATGCACTAGGAGAAGGGGGAAGGGAGATAATGGGGAAAATTCTGTCACATAAAAGAGGCACACAAAGAAAAGCTTTTTTAGTGGAAGGAAAAAAGTGTGGGACTGATGGGCATTGCTTGAATCTTACTCCCATACTGATTCAAAGAGGAGACATAGAAATTAGGTATAGAAATCTAGTTAACCCAAGAAGAAATAGGAGTGGAAGGAATAAGAGATATTATAGGGTGATGGGGAATGACAAAAGGAGGGCATTGGTCAGAACCAAAACAGACTTCTGAGAAGAGAGAAGGATAAACAGAAGAAAACAGGTTGTAGCGAAATACATAGTTAATAATCATAACTGTGAGCGTGAATGGGATGAACTCACTCATAAAATGGTTGAAGATAGAATAGATTAGATAGTAGAATCCCATATGCTGCATGTAAGAGACACGCTTGAAATAAGAAAGACATAGAATTAAAATGAAAGTCTGGAGCAGAATCTGTTACACTTCATCTGAAGTTAAAAAAGCAGGGGTAGCAATCATGATTTGAGACAAAGCAAAAGCAAAACTAGATATAATTAAAAGTGATAATCAGGAAAACTACATTTTGCTCAAAGTTACCATCTATAATGAAGTAATAACAAAAAAAAAGTATAGCAAGTTTCTCTGATAAAATCCTTATTTCTGGAATATGTAGGCCACAGAGTTAAATTTATCAAAATAAGAGTCATTTCCTAATTGATAAATGATGGAAGGTAATGAACAGTCAATTTTGAGAGGAAGAAATCAAAGCTATCTATAACTATATAAAAAATGCTCAAGATAACTATTGATTAGAGAAAGGCAAATTTAAACAACTCTGAGATACCATTTTACACCTATCAGAAATGACAAATATTGGAGGGGATGAGGGAAAGTAATTAAGTGGTTGATGAAGTTTTGAACTGATGAACCCATTCTGGGGAACAATCTAACTATGCCCAAAGGGTTATAAAATGGAGCATACCCATTGATCTCACAATACCACTACCAGGTTTGCACTCTAAAGAGATCAGAAAAAAAGAAAAAATTCCTATATGTGCAAAAATATTTATAGCAGCTCTTTTTATAGTGGCAAAGAACTGGAAATTGAGGGTATTCTTATCAATTGGAGAATGGTTGAATAAGTTGTGGCATGGGATTGTGATGGAGTACTATTGTGCTATGGGAAATATTGAGGGGGGGGGTGGCTTCAGAAAAGAAAAAAGCATGGTTAGATCTATGAAGTGATGCAAAGTGAAGTGAGAACTGGGTTTAATTTGAAAGCATGTCTATTACCTAAAGAGCAGGCATTCCAGAGAGCACAGTGGCTTAAGTGAGCAGCTTTACAGCTGCTCTAAAGGAGAGGGGACCTTGAGTGGAGGAGAGTTTGATGGAGGGGGAGAGGAATAAGGGAGCCGTCACCAGAGATGGTGAACAGGATTTGAAGAATGACAGGTGAGGGTTTGGAATCACTGGGATGGAGAGGGTATGATGGAGAAGGAAAGGACTGAGTTTAGGTCAGTTATTGTTCTCCCTAGAGGAGTTGACTCTAAAATTCATGAAAGTAGAGATTTTCATTTTTTTTTTTCTCTCTCAGTGCCTCACACAATGTAGGTACTTAACATATGTTCGAAATTGAATTAAATAGGGGCAGGTAGGTGGTGCTGTGGATATAGCACCACGGTGGAGTCAGGAGGATCTGAGTTCAAACTAACCTCAGGCACTTGATGCTTATTAGCTGTGTGACCCTAGACAAATCACTTACCTCTGATTGCCTCACCAAATAAACAAAGAAAAAAGAAATTAAATTGAATGAAAATATATTGATGATTGTATATTTGGGATCTGGAAAAAAGAAGTGTTGATGAATAAGAATTGGTTAATGTGTTTCCAGCACTATTATGTAAAGTTTCCTGATTCTAAGTGACAGGTCTAGGTTTCACAGAAATATTTCTAGAATTAAGGAGATGATTTGTCAGGCTACCATAGCTTGTTAGAAGAAGATCTATCTTTGACTAACTGGGAGATCTTGAGAAAATTACTTTACCTCTGTAAATCTGTATTCTGATTTGTAAAATAGGGATAGTATTTCACAGAGTTGTTGGAAGAATCAAATGAGATAATGCATGTAAAATGCTTTGAAAACCTTTGGCCTAACCTATGCTTTATACGCATACAAATTGTTATTTTTCATTACCTCTTTGAGCCCCAGTTTTCTTACTGATAAACTAAAAGTATTATGGTAGATAAGCTGTAAAATTAAGAACATTCAACTAATTCTTTTTGCTCTAAGACTGTATTCACATAGAAGTTTTATGATCTCTGATTTGGTCTCTTGAGTGAAAGGGCTGCTCTATTCAGATGGCTAGTTTTGGTTTTTAGGGCAAGTTTATCTCCCATCATAAATGAATAAATTAGTATTCCAATCTTTTTTTTTTTTTTGTGGTTTGTTCAGTGTGCATCAGTCAAGGATTCTAGGACTTATTGGAAAGGACTATCAAGAGACCATCTCATCCAGAAGTTCTCAACACTTTTGGTCTCAGGACTCCTTTACATCTTAAAAATTGTTGAGAATCCTAAAGAGTCTTGTTTATGTGGACTATATCTACTAGTATTTTGTTGCTATTCAGTTATTTCAGTTGTGTTCAACACTTTGGGACCTTATTTGGGGTTTTCTTGGCCAAGATACTGGAGTAGTTTGCCATTTCCTTCTCCGGTTCATTTTACAGATGAGCAAAGTGAAGCAAACGGGGTTAAATGAATTGTCTAGGGCCACACAGCTAGTATCTGAGATCTAATTTGAACTCAGGTGTTCCTGAATTCAGACCTGGCACTACCATATCCATGGCTCCACCTCGCTGTTCGTCTACTAATATTTACTGCATTAAAAATTAAAATTTTAAAATATTTACTAATTCATTAAAAATAGTAATAATAAATCCATTATGTGTTAACATAAATGACATTTTTATCATGAAAAATAACTATATTTTCCAAAACCAATAAAATTAGTTAGAAAAGTAACATTGTTTTACATGTTTTTGCAAATCTTTTTAATGTCAGGTTTAATAGAAGACAGCCAGATTCTCATATCTGCCTCTGCATTCAACCTGTTGTGATGCTGTTTTGGTTGAAGTATATGTATGAAGAAAATTCAGCCTCACACAGATTCATAGTTGGGAAAGAGAGGAGTGCTTTAATGGACAAATACTATCATAGTATTATTGTGAAAATAGTTTTGATCTGGTAGGTCCCCTGAAAGTGTCTTGGCATACTATACTTTTAGGATCACTATTCTAGTTCATACTCCTTGAATGGCACATGAGAAAACTGCGATCTAACAGGTTTAAATTGACTTACACACAGTCACAAAGGTAGTAAGTGACAAACCTGGGTCTAAAAGCTAAATCCTTAGTTTTTAAATCCATTCCTTTTTCTACTATATCGTAGGTTCAGGACCAGGCCTTAGCAAAGAATCCTCATTTATTCTGGGTCACTTGGCGAGATGTAGGCTGCCAGCCGTTTTCAGCTTTTCCCCACATTTCTGTCAAGATTCTTGAAATAACTCTCTCCTTGATGGAAAAATAGGACAGACACAATACATATAGATGGGGTAAGGGTTATCTATCAAACCTTTTGCAGTTTGAACTGTGAAAATCTCTGCCAAGTACAGATGAAATAACTAGTAGTGGAAAGAATCTTTATTGTGTTTTACCCTTGGCCTGAAATCCATACCCCTTTGTGGATAGTGTTGTGAAACTTTTTGATTTGCTGTTTATAAATATTATGTACAAATTGCTTTTAAGTATTTTGTTCTTGTAGAGATACAAAACATCTTATAAAATTAGCTCTTATTAACTCTCTTGTTAAGCAGTTTGAACTGCAATGATTTCTAGCATAGTACAGCTAGAAGGCAGAGCTATAGAATGGTTGGAAAGAGGTTTGGGAAGAAAGCACTTTCTCTCTCTGTCTCTGTCTCTGTCTGTCTCTGTCTCTCTGTCTGTCTCTCTCTCTGTCTCTGTCTGTCTGTCTGTCTCTCTCTCCCTCTCTTTCTCTCTCAGTCTCTCTGTCTCTGTCTTTCTCTCCTGACCTCTTTTTCTCTATCTCCTTCTATTCCCTTCCCCTCTCCTTTCTCCTCTCCTCTCCTCTCCTCTCCTCTCCTCTCCTCTCCACTGTTTCTGCCTTTTTTTACTGTCTCCCAAAATTATCTTCTGATCAGAAGAAAAGTGATAATAACATTTAATTATTTTATGATGTAGAGATGTTTGAGTGTAGAAAAGAGGATCAAAACAAAGAAGAAAGCAGGGAAACATGATAGATTGCATTTTATTTTCTATTTGGCAGTTTCTTGCTTGTGATAGTTTTGAGCCAGATAGACTGCCAAAGTGGAGTTAGGATTCTGAGAAGCCAGTGGCTAACTAAACAAGAAATCTCTTGGCAGTCAGAAGACCATAAGGTCCCTTTTAGATCTAAAATTCTATTATTCTACAACATCTCCTTTAAGTATGCTCCATAAACTTGATTTACTCTTCTATATTTTCTGAACAATAATTTAGCTCCTAAATGGAAGAGAACATGTTATTCTTCAGGAAAGGAACATGTAACAAACAACTATGAAAAGTTATGAGGATTTTTCAGCACCTCCCCTTCATTTATTTAGAAAAATTTCTTGAAATGTGCTTATATCTAATGCTGATCATGGATTACATTAAACTACAGCTCGTAACAATGAGAACACTATATGGTCTTTATTTTAAAACTTACTATATATGTATCATTTCCAAATGTATTTGAAAGCATTTAAATCCAGCACTATTAAAGGAGAAGCAGCTGGTAGAAAGCATAGAATTCAGGAGCTAGAGTTAAAAAGACCTAGGTACAAAGCTGGACTTTGTTGTTTGCTCATAGATATGGAATTTGCCCTCTTGGAGGCTCAGGTAACTCCTATGATTTATCTACGAAGCTGTATCCATGATTCGCATTGGTAGAAATGAGTTACCACCTGAAAGAAATCACCCATCCTTATCATATTGTCTTTAATAAGTTATAGTTTTAAAGATATGAAAATGTCAAGTCTATATATCTGAAAGAATACTTTAGTAGCACTGTCATAATAATTTTAAATAAAGCATGAACTTCCTAATTTGTACCACATGACCAAGACACCCTGCTGTAGTTGCTAGATAATTGCCTCCAGAGTATCTAAGGTAGGAGAGAATTTGAGCATTACACTCATAAACCTTAACACTTTAAATGAGAACCAGTGCCAACGTTAGATGGATCTTAGGATAAGCAGACTTCACTTTTTTTCACTGAGCAAGCACTAGCTCAAGATTTCCTTCCTATATATTTGTACTAGAATGAATTCTCCCTTAATAATTTGTACCGTGGCAGGAAAATTCATCTTAGGCATGAATTATAACAATAAATGGATTTCTCCATCGCGTCCTAGCCTTTGAGTATGTTCTTTTTCTTGGTTTTTGGTTATGAAACCATGAAATTTTACAATGAAGAGCTCCAGATCTGGACCTAGGTTGTAATCTTTATTTTTTCTTTTACTTGCTGTGGGGCCTTAGGTAGGTTATCTAACTTCTCTGGACCCTAGTTCTCTCAATTTTATCATCTGCAAAATGAGGTTTGATTAGATTTCTTCTAAGGTTCCTTCTAGTTAAAAAAAAAAATCCCAAATGGCACTTACAAGGTTTTCCAGATATAGGTTTGATCCAAATGATCAATACTCATAATGGTGTATTGATGGTAGAGCTCCCTCTAGTGTCTTTCTCCTTAAATTGCTCTGCGCCACATTATATGAATAGCAATAATCATTTTTATAATATCATTTTCTTCTTAGTCTTTCTAATGTTTAAGTATTTGAGTTAGTGAAGATTAGAAAGATATAAATGGAATGCCTAGATTTCCTCTTTCCCCTTGGTCCTTTCTTAAAAACAGGATTCATTTTTTAAACAAAAATGTTTATTGGCTATTTTGGATGAAATCTGTAAAAATATTTTGCCTTATCTCGCAGATGAAAATTCCTTCATCAAAGGTCATCCAACAAGTTCAGTTGTTCTGGCTAGTACTAGTTTTCATAATTTCTTAATGTGACCTTTACAGCTCTTTTCTGTGTTATAAATTCTATGTAAAAGGAAAAGATGAGATTTAAATCCATGACTTTGAAGGGTGAACTTTTAAAACCTAGAATAAGAATTAAGACTTTCAGTGAAAAAAAGGACTGTTTTTGAAAAACATCTCAAGCTTACTTCACAGTAGATCAGGAGAATGTTATATATTGCAAATGGTTCTTTCAAACAAAATCTTATTAACTCAATTCAAGAAAATTCTTTTGTGTTATAGATGATTTTAAATATTTTCTCTTTTCTATTTCTCTGTCTCCTTTCCCTTCCTTGTTTTTGTAAGATTCTGGGAATAATTAATAATAGGAAAGGTTGTGATGAACTTTGACCTTTTTAGAAGGCAAGATTTCTTGCTGTGTAATTTTGGTATTATGAATACAATTTTCCATTTTGAATTTCTGTTGAATCATATTTTGAATCATAAACTTGTCACTTCAGTGACAATTTATTTTCAAATTCCATCACTTCAGGGATAGCTGACTATGCCTCAGGTGTTAAGATAATGTCAGTTTCGTGTTCTGAGCTATAAGGTATTAAGAATTACAGATTAACATAAATTTCCAGTTCTTGTGATGCATATGTGTTTGTGTGATATTTATTATATTCTGTAAACATTTATTATATACCTATGTAGAATCTTTGTTAAAACTATTAAAAATATGCAACTGGTACATACCTTAAGAGTTCAAGAATCTGTGAGTTTTGATAAATTCATGCTTTTATTTTGATATATCATTCATTTTAAAATATATCCCTTCCTCCTTCTGTTCCACACCCTTTGTTCCCTACCCCCCAAAAAAAACAGTTCCGGGAAAACTCAACAGTACATTGACTGAATCTGACAATGAATTTAATATTCTACACTCATAGTCGGTATTCTTCCTCTCAAAAAAGGAAGGTGCATTTTTCAACTTTTCTCCAGAGTCAAGCTTTGTCATCATAATTATGCAGAATTAATTTCCATTGAATTATTCTCTTGATTTAAAAAAAATAAAACTTTGTATAATTTTTTATTTTTCTGTTTCTCCTTATTGTACTGTACATCAGTTTGCAGTTAGGTGGATAAAAGACTGATTTGGACTGTGGGGGAATTGAGTTCAAATTCTATCTCAGGTACATAGTAGCTGCATGACCCTGAGCAAGTCATTTCACTTCTCTCACCTTCAGTTTCCTCATCTGTATTTGACAAACCCTAAAGACTCATCATTATAGTTATGATTGCTATCATCATCAATATCATCATCAGTTTCTCTGAATTCTTCAGCCGTGATTTACTACTGGGTAGTATTATTCCATTACATTCATATACCATGGTTTGTTTAGTGATTCTCCAATTGATGGATGCTTATTTTGTCTGTAACTTTTTGCTACTACAAAATGTGCCACCACAAATATTTACATACGTATGGTACCTTTCTTCCAATTTTTGTTTTTGCCTACTTGTGGCAATGCTACAACTTGCTATGTCTAGCAGTGAGATTATTGAGTCACAGGTTATGAATATTTTAGTCACTTCTCTAGTACAACTCCACTTTCCAAAAAGGTTGGACCAGTTCACAGCTCCACCAATAATGTACTGGTGTAACATTCTTAACTCTAATCCCTCCAACATTATTTCCCATTTGTCCTCTTTGCCAATTTGCTGGATACAAAGCAAAGCATCAAAGCTGTTTTGATTTGCATTTCTATTTTTGTTAGATTTGATGTACTCTTTCATATGATTATAAGTAACTTGCAATCCTTTTAGGAATTATTTTCATATCATTGAACCACTTGTCCAAAGTGGATTGGCTCTTGTTTTTCATTTGAGAGTCAGTGTAGTATAGTGGATCATATGACTGACTTGTATGTAGTCAGTACAATCTGAGTTTGAATTTTGCCTTGGTTACTCATGCACTTCTTCTAGTTTGTATCTGTAGTTCTGCCTTCTTTCAACTCCCTAGGACAAGAGACCCCCAAAAGCTTCCTTTTGTGTGCTGTCTCGCCTTTGTTAAATTGTAAGCTGGAAGGTAGGGACTGTCTTTCTTTTTCTTATTTGTATCAGCCCGTAGCACAGTGCCTGGCACATAGTAAGAACTTATTGTAAGCATCTATTGAATTGAACTTACTAATCATGATGCTTGACAGTGACATTCTCTTAGTCTTGATTCCTTCAACTGCAAAATGGAGCTCATCATAGCACTTTATAGAACTGTTATGAGGATCGAATGAAATTTTATATAAATATAAAACTTTGTAATACATTAAAGCATTATACAAGCACTAATTACTATTATGATTGGTATTAATTCTCTGAGTACATCATAGACTCAGCAGAGATGTTTGCTTCTCCTCTTCCCTTGACAGTTCTCCTTCCTTTCATTTTGATTGAGCCAGAAGCTTTTCAATTTCAGGTAATGAAAACTCTCTTTGTGGTCTCCTCTACCCATTGTTTGGTTGAGAATTCTCTCCATAGCATACATGTGAAAGATAGCTTCATTCATTTTCCTTTAATTTTTAAATGATGAGGTCTTTTATGTTAAGTCGTGTATTTGTTGTTTCATGTGTCTGTCATTGACTTTGAAACTGGAGTGGGATTTATTTCTCTGATTTCAGAAGTACCACGTCAGCATATATGCGTGCATAATTATCAATTTTATTCTAATGATTCCTTGCATGCAGATCTTATTATTATTTTTTTATTCCTAGAAATAAAACTGAATGGTAGAGTGGAGTCTGAAATTTCTGAGAATGAGTGATCATAGTTGGATATTCCTCCATGTTTGCCCTGTTCTTCAAATTGATCACTGGTTACAGTATTAGTGAGTCAAACTTCTCTCTCTGTCTATGAGTAATGGGAACAGAAGTGAAAATTGGACCAGTTATTCATCAAAATAATTTTACCTCCGTGAATTTCTACCTAAGTGAATTTCAGGAAAAATGATTAATAAAAGCATTTAGAGACATCTGCTTAGCTCATTCCATTCACTTACTTTCTCTTTAAAAAACAATGCGTTTTATTCTGATATAACACATACTATCTATCAAATATTCATATTGCTCCCCCCAAAGAATATTCAATGAGAGCAATTTATCAATTATTTGCAGAAAAGGGAATAACTTTGATGATATGGACTATCACTGGGCATTACATTTGATCTGGTTATTCTAGAAATATTTTGCAAACACTACCTTCCTCCTCTCTTCCCTTTTCCAAACTTCTCCATTTTCCTGGAGCATAGATTTGACAACAGGACACTACTATTCAGCCAATTCCAGTTGCTTCCTTTTTCCTCTAGGATAAAATATAACCTTGGCTTTTAAAGTCCTAGAAAACTCGGCCTTAACCCTCTTTTCTACAACTTTAGAGGTTCGTCCTTTTCCCTTATTCTGTGATTCAACCCAAATGACTTCCCTGTTCCTCATAATAATTTCACCTTCATTTGACCTTTCCTTTATCCCTTTATCATTTTTGAAATTAATTCCTTCCTTATTCTAGGGTGCAGCTTGAACATCATCTTCTGCACAAAACCTGTCCTGATCCTTCCAAGAGCTAGTGCCCTTTTTCTCATATTACCTTGTGTCTAATGCTTTTATACATTTTACTTACTTTATGTTTATGCTTCATATATAATCATACACCCAAACATATATATATATATATATATATATATATATATATACATAAATTCTTTCTCTCCCATTGAATGGACGTAGTAAGCTCATTGTGAGCAGGGATTGTCTCATTCTTTGTACTTCTGTTCCCGACATCTAGCATATGCCTGAGACATGGTGTATGTTTAATAAATACTTGTCAATTGATTATTATGGGCATGTAGGTGGTGCAGTGGATAGAATGCTGGGCTTGGAGTAAGAAAGGTGTGAGTTCAAATTTGACCTGTGATACTTACTAGCTATGTGACCCTGGAGAAGACACAACCTCTGCCTGTATCAGTTTGCTCATTGGGAAAATGGAGATGATAATAGCATTTACCTGTCAGAGTTGTTATGCTTAGCATAGTGTCTACCATATAGTAAACACTTTATAAATGTTTGCTGTTATTATTATTTGGCCAGATTTTTTTTTTTTTGCTTTTCCATGCTGACTTGATTTACGTTCTGTAGTCATGGTATATATTGTTCTTTTGACTTTGTTTTTCTTGGTATGCATAGCTTCTTAAATGTCTCCCAATGTTTTTCTCTATAGTGGTTATGTTTTATTGCTTCATAATATTCTATTTTATGCCTATCCCATAATTTGTTTAGCCATTATCTAGTCATTGGACACATGTTTTGTATCTAGCCCTTTCTTTTAAAAAATAATGCTGCTATAACTACCTTTGTACATCCGAGTATTTTCTTGTCAATAACCTCTCTGGACTACATATTCCCACTTGTAGTACCTCTGGGTTAAAGGATATGAATGATTTAATTATTTTTCTCCTATAATTTTCAGTTGTTCTCTCACAATGATTGAATCAATTCAAAGATCCATCAGCAGTAAATTAGCATGCTTCTTCCCACAATCCCTCCAATAATTATTTTTACCATCTTTTAGCATCTCTGCCATATTGATGGGTATGAGGTATTATTTCAATCTTGCTTTAATTTGCAAGCCTGAATCTGAAGCCTAATTTACTTGATTATTAGTGATGATTAACATTTTAGGTGGCTTTTTCAGAATTTTTCTTTGTTTTCAAACTGTTTATTGCTAGACTGCTTCTTTGTTTTAGGTAGGGGTCGTGCCAGATACAGTTCTTGCTAAGTGCATTTGCTAGCCTTGCTTATCTAGTCCATTTCACTAATCCATTTATCTGATAACAATTCTATAATTCTGCAGCTATTGCCTGCTTTGAGCTATGGTGCGATATTTCCTTCTACCTTATTCTTTGTCTTCCCATCTCTTGTTTATTATATTTTTGCTTTTTTCTCCCTCCAAATGAATTATTTTTAACTAATTCTAAAAAATTTCCTTTGCTAATCTGATTAGCATCACTCCCAGTTTATGGTATATTGCCATGCAACAGTTGTTGAATATCTTTTCAATAATTTTGGTCTTACATCTGTAAACATTTATGCATTTTGATGCATTTTTAATCTAAAATGAAAATTTCCTTTCATAACTCTTCCTTTTGGATTTTTAATTAGTTATTAAAAATGATTATATTTTGCCTTTTGTTACATTACTGAAACTACTAGTGAGTATCTAGTTTTAAAGCTGGAAGGAACTTCTGAGAGAATTTAATTCAGTTTTACTGATGAGGAAACTGAACTTTTTCAAAGTCATACATGTAAATGAAAAAGGTGATATTTGAAATCTGGTCCTGTAACTCTGAGTGAACAATCTTTCCGCTGTGCCATTCTGCTACCACTTTTTCATTGATTCTCAAGGCTTCTACATGTAAACCAAATAGAAATTATTTTTGTTCTATTTGTTTATGTTTATCTCCTTCATTTCTGAAAATATTTTCTATTTGATTATAATCATAATATATTCAACCATTCCCTAATTGGTGGAGACTTCCTCAGTTTTGAATTTCGTCACTACAAAAGGAAATACCATAGACAATTGTCTGCATATAAGCAATTTTCCCTTTTCCTTCAACCTCCTTTACTCTTTTATATCTAGTAGCAGCATCACTGAGTCAATTAGCATGCCTAGTTTAATAGCATTGGGAGCATAGATCCAAATTATTTTCTAGAATGACTAGACTAGTTCATTGCTCCTCCAAACAGTTGTGTTCATCCTTCATTGCTGAAGAAGACCATACCATCGAAGAAATGATGACATGACTTGCACTTGACTTTGTTTTGAGTTAGGGACAGCTGTGCAGGTCACCAGGCCTCACTTCTCTTCCAGAGCCATCTGAATGCAGTGACCAAATATTCATCAGGATGACTGGAGATGACTCAGGATGCACTGGGAGACCTTGGGCCCTTTAGGCCAAGGTCTTTGTAGGTACTCACTTAGGATGAGGCAATGACCATTCATTGAATAGGTTTGTTTAAGATGTAGCCAAAAAATAAGACTATAGAAGATTACTTTCTTGGTGAACAGGTATTTTCTTCCATCCTTTCAGATGAGGAAGAACAATGCATACCATCAGAAGAAGACCTAAAAGTCAAGGCTTCTAAATCTAAAACCTCCAAAATAAATATGCAATGGTCTCAGGCCATGGAAGAGCTCAAAAAGAATTTTGAAAATCAAGTAAGAGAGGTGGAGGAAAAATTGGAAAGAGAAATGAGAGTGATGCAGGAAAATCATGAAAAGTGAATCAATAGCTTACTAAAGAAGATCCAAAAAAATTCTGAAGAAAATAACACCTTTTATAATATACTAACTCAAGTGGCAAAAGAGGTCCAAAAAGCCAATGAGGAGAAGAATGCTTTGAAAAGCAGAATCAGGCAAATGGAAAAGGAGGTTCAAAAGCTCCATGAAGAAAATAGTTGTTTAAAAATTAGAATGGAGCAGATGGAAGCTAATGACTTTATGAGAAATCAAGAAATTACAAAACAAAACCAAAAGATTGAAAAAAATAGAAGACAATGTGAAATACCTCATTGGAAAAACAACCTACCAGGAAAATAGATCCAGGGGAGACAATTTAAAAATTAAGAGACTACCTGAAAGTCATGATAAAAAAAACCAAACCTAGACATCATTTTTCATGAAATTATCAAGGAAAACTGCCCTGATATTCTAGAACCAGAGAGTAAAATAAATATTAAAAAAATCCATCAATCACCTCCTTAAAAGGATCCAAATATTGCAGCCAGATTCCAGAGTTCCCAGGTCAAAGAGAAAATATTGCAAGCAGCCAGAGAGAAACAATTGGAGTACTGTGATAATACAATCAAGATAACACAAGATCAAGCAGCTTCTATATTAAGGGATCAAAGGGCTTGGAATATGATATTCCAGAAATCAAAGGAGCTAGGATTAAAACCAAGAATCACCTACCCAGAAAAACTGAGTATAATACTTCAAGGGAAAAAATGGCTATTCAATGAAATAGAGGACTTTCTTGCATTCTTAATGAAAAGACCGTAGTTGGATAGAAAATATGACTTGCAAACACAAGAATTAAGAGAAGTATGAAAAGGTAAACAAGAAAGTGAAATCATAAGGGACTTTATAAAATTGAACTGCTTACATTCCTACATGGAAAGATAATATTTTTAACACTTGAAACTTTTCTCGGTATTTGGGTAGTTGGCAGGATTATACACACACACACACACACACACACACACACACACATATAGACAGAGAGCATAGGGTGAGTTGAATAGGAAGGGATGATATCTAAAAAATTAAATTAAAGGGTGAGAGAGGAATATATTGGGAGGGGAAAGGGAGATATGGAATGGGACAAATTATCTCATAAAAGAGGCAAAAAAAAGCTTTTGCAATGGAGGAGAAAAGTGCAGAGGTGAGAGGGAAAAAGTGAAGCTTACTTTCATCACATTTGGGTTAAAGAGGAAATAACATGCACATTCAATTTGGAGTGAAAATCTATCTTACACTACAGTAAAGTAGGGAAGAAAGAGATAAGTGGGGCATGGGGGGATGATAGAAGGGAGGGCAAATGGGAGGTAGAGTAATTAGAAGTAAACACTTTAGGGGAGGGACAAGGTCAAAAGAGAGAATAGAATAAATGGGGGGCAGTATAGGATGGAGGGAAATATAGTTAATCTTTCATAATATGATTATTATGGAAGTCTTTTGCAAAACTACACATATATAGCCTAAATTGAATTGTTTGCCTTCTCAGTGGGTATGGGTGGGGAGGGAGGAATGTTGAGAATTATTTTTGCATGTAACTGGGGAATAAAAAATACAGGTAATGGGGTATAGAAATCTACCTTACCCTACAAGAAAAGAGAGATGATGGGATAAGGGAAGGGAGGGGTGTGACAGAAGGGAGGGCAGATCAGGGGAAGTGGTAATCAGAATGCATGGTGTCTTGGGGTGGAAGGGAGAGATGGGGAGAAAATTTGGAACTCAAAATCTTGTGCAAATGAATGTTGAAAACTAAAAATAAATAAGTAAATAATTCAAAAAAGAAAAAAGGAAACCATGAAATTATGAAGACCTTTTCATGAATAAGAAGAGTATGAAACACCTTGGGTAGGAGTGAGGGGGCCAAGTTTCAGAAGGTCTTAAATTTATTTAGTTTCCACAGAAAGTGAAGAGTTGGTATTTTGCACACTTTTCATTTAAATGATTTGTCTCCTTGAAAATAGTGCTCTTAAGTACACCATACTTAAGGAAAAAATAAGTAATCATTTTATTCTCACCAATAAAAGCCATTTATCAATAAAAAAATTTAACTAGATTTAAACTCCCATGAATAATTTAAAAATGAAGCTGAAAATTTCCAGTATAATGGAGTGTAGGAGAAACTGTACAGTGACTTGCTCCAGGTGTTCAATGATCATATTTCTTCCAAGCCAAGTGGAAGTTATGCATTTCAGGATGCTGATTTCACTACTAGAGGGGAAAATGAAGGGAATCAAGAAATATTTCTCTATGCTTCATATTTTACAAAAGGGAAAGTTTTCCAAATGGAAACAAAAGCAAGGCTTCATTAGGAAAAAAGATCTGAAGTGGATGTGAAATGAATGGAAGACAGCAATTCTTTGTCTTTTTTTATCATTATCTCAAACTTTACAGGATACAAAAGCATGAGTTTTCTTTGACTTTTTAATCACACTATAATTTTTCCTTTATTTTCTATTAGATGTTGAAGTCACAACTCTGTAAAGTAGGTGCTATTATTATTTGCACATGAAAAATGAGGACCCTGATGCAGACAAAAATTAAATTACTTGCTCACGATTATACAACTAGTAAGAGTCTGAGGCCAAATTTGAATGGAGTTCTTCTTGACTCTAAGCTGTGTTATGCCATATAGCTGCCTCTTGTTTTTCTGTCAGGTGATTATGTTTTAAATTATTTCTAAACCCAGACTTCCAAACCAACTGTGTTTTTACAAGAATTCTAGATATTGCACACTTTCTTCAATTTTATTTTTTCTTGATGTTTCATTAATAATTC
This sequence comes from Notamacropus eugenii, assembly GCF_028372415.1. Classification (NCBI taxonomy): domain Eukaryota; kingdom Metazoa; phylum Chordata; class Mammalia; order Diprotodontia; family Macropodidae; genus Notamacropus; species Notamacropus eugenii. The sequence goes on along the minus strand of NC_092875.1, from coordinate 205,319,463 downwards.
TTATTATATTCAATCTCTTCCCATTCACTTTTATTGCACTTATGTTCTAGAATGGTTTTTTAAATATCTGGTGGCAGCAGTAGGATTAACTATCCTTCTGGGCAAGATACCAGAAAATGAATGCTTATTTCCTATTCAGAGTCTGTTACTTCATAATCAGAGGAAATTCAGTTTTTACTTCACATGTCTCATAAAACATGTTTTTATATTTTTATGAAAAAAACATCCTTCTTATTTCATCATTCTAAAAAAGTGATGAAGATATGTTTTGTTGGTAGTTATTTTAAAATTTCTTTCATTTTTACAGAATATATTACAAATAGTTGCCTTAAGATTCACCAGAGAGAACTGTGATAGAAGAGAAAAGTGTACTTTTCCAATAAGCTCTCTGATCCCTTCCTTCTCTGAACTCCTGTGGCCCTTCTTGTATGCATCACATCTTTAGGCATTTGTCACAAACGATCTTCTATAATTCTATTGCATATGCTTCCATCTTTTCTTTCCAGTTGGACTGAAAGTTTCTTTAGGGAAGGTACCTTCCCCTATACTTCTCTTATATTCCTGCCTCTAGGACCTAGTCCCTCAATACCTCATGCACATTGAGTCTCTGCTTGATAAATACTGTTGAATTAAGTTGAATCCTTTAGTTCTATCGAATAAATTCCTGTAGCCTCCCTGGTTACCTGCCATTTTATAGAATTGTTGAATAAACTGAGAAGCACAGACCGCTCATCATAAACCAAAAGTAATTGGTAGAAAATATGTTTTATTATAGTCTACTGCTGATTATTATGGCTTGTCCATATAGTTAGTGGATTATTTCAACTCTATTTACCCTCTCCTCTTTCATTTCTTGCTTTTAGGTTCATTATCATCTTTACTAATGGAGGGAGGTCATGGGAAGAGAAAAATAAATAAACTTCAAATCAATCAGGGTGACTGACCTTTTGACAACACATTATGGTGTCTGCTGGCCATCTGTTCTACAGCTACAGTCTTAAGGAGGCTTAGGCAAGCTCAAAGATTTTCCTTATAGTTGCAAAAACTATCCTGAGTTTCCTGCAGTACGATCTTCAAGAGCTTCCTTAAAACCTTTCACCCACACAGAGCATGATAGTGGACTCAGCTGTCATATTATACAGTAAAGTACACATGAATTGGACAAGGAAATGCAGTCTATATTATCCATATTGCTAGTCAGAAAATAAAGTGTATTAAAACTCCATTTATAAAGTTTGTGAATCACTGAGAGAAGAAAAAAAAAGACTAAAAATTAGAAAGCAAAGTCACCTTCCAAGAGTTTGACAAAATGAATAATTGCGAGTTGATGATGAATATGTTCAGAAAAAATTTTTCCAATTTTAAACATTTTTATTTAAAGTTTAGAATTCTTAATTCTATCCTCCCTTGCCTCCCCCCTGAGGTGGTAAGTAATCAGTTATAGGTAATATATGTGTAATTATGTAAAACATTATATTTAGAAATTTAAGAAAGAAATTTAAGAAATTTAAACCTCAAGGATGCTAAAAATTGGAAACACGATAATTCTGAGTTCTACTAATTTTTTTTAAAAAAATCTTTACATTAAGACTCTAGGGAGAATTATTTAACTTATTAGGGCACCAGAGATTCAAGCTCTTGCTGTAAGATTTAGCAGGATCTATTTGTAAACAAGTAATATCTTGCAAATAAAGGAGCCTTGAAGACTGATTTAAAGCAGGTTCAGCTGGACTGATGTTTGTTAGCAGTTAAGTTGGCTGCTGAATGTGCTCGCAAGGCAAAGAATTTTACATTTTTTTGAAAATGATCATTAGATTATACATTTTCATTCCACTCTCACAGAAAAACTACATCCTCTAGGTACAGGTTTCCTCCAATTGCTATCTCTAGTACTGATCTCACTCTTGAGCTTAACACTGGCATTTCCATGTGCCTGGTTGGCATCTCCTTCTGCAAATATATCATATCATATCATGTCATGTCATGCCATATCAATGTTTATTATATATATAATATCATATGTATAGTATAATGCATTTCTTTATATAGTTATGGCATAAGATATAATGTAAAATATGTCTGGTTTTGTTTATTTCACTGTGCGTTAATTTATGTCTTCCCACATTTCTCTGAATTCCTTATATTCATCATTTCTCATAGAACACTAATATTTCTTTACATCAATATGCTACAATTTGTTCACTTGAGGAGTACCCACTTTGTTCCATAAAAAAAGGGAAAGGGAAAGGAATAACCATTTATTAACTGTCTGTTACATACTGGGCATTGTGCTAAGTCCTTTTACAAATAATGTCTTATTTGATCTTCACAAAAATCTTGTAAATAGGTACTATTATGATCCTTGTTTTATAGTTAAGGAAGCTGAGGTAGGCAGGGAGTAAGTGACTTGTACAGGGCAGTATAGCTAGTGTCTTAGGCTATATTCCAACTCAGGTCTTTCTGACTCTACTATCTATTGCATCACCTAGCTTCCTCTAAAAAGTATTTTCTCAGACAGCTTGGACTTCAACCCTTGGTTTACCTAGCTCTGATAGGTGAACTTGCACCCCTAGCCTGTGTTGGTTCGGTCTTCTTCCAGAATTCCTACAGCTTCTTCCCCATGTTCTAGCCTTGGTAAACTTTCTTTCCCTCTTCCCTGCTTTTCAGGTCTCCTTTTATGTATTTTCTTCCCCTATTTTAATATAAGCTCTTCAAAGGCAAGGACTGTCATGATTACATATTTTTGTATTCCTACATCTTAGCAGAGTCTCTGGTTCATGGAGGCTTTTATTAAAAGTCTTTGATTTTCTTAGTGTATATATCCAGCAGTGGGAATCACTGGATTGATCAGTTTAATAAATATCTTGTGTAATTCTGAATTGGTAGAATGTGGTACTTTGTTGTTTTTTCAGGGACTTATGCCAAAGTGTGCATAGATTGTGAAGCAGGTATACCTAGGTAGGCTGACACACTTTCACCCATTGTGGTGAGTGAAAATTACTGAAAGACAGAGTTTCTGGGTAAATTATAATCAATTTTATTGATTATAGCTAGGAGGTAAGCAATAAAATGAACTCATTTGTTCTCTCAGTAAGCAAAGAAAAGTCATGGTGACTTCTTGATGCTTATATGCCCTTGGAAGAGCGAGTGTTTTGATAAATGACAATCAGCTCTGATTGGTTAACAATTAATGAGAAGACTCAATATGATAATGAAAAGTGGACCTTTTCTAATGAGGGGCTGGGGGATGTGACTTTGATTATGCCACTTACTCCCAAGCAATTGCCTGGGGTCTTCCAACTGAATGCAGGAGTCATGAAAAATATGGCAACAGCAAAAGGTTTCTGAACGAACGACCAAAAATTAATTCAAAATCAAATATATAATAAATCCAAAATATTTCCAGGAGTCACTGCCCATGTTGTATCACAACTTCATTGCAGCCTTGGTTCTGAACACAGCATTGATGATTATAAAATCAAAATATCAATCAACTCTGAAAAAAAATTGAAGATGCTTTATGTCCTGCAGTATCAAATATTCTACCCAGATTTACTTCTTTATGTAAAAATAAGCAAGCACATCCATAACATTAGTATGCAAATTTGTTTTTGTGTTTAATAAATGGTATTATATGTACATCAAAGAATTGTTTTAAAATATATTTCTTTATGATTTATTATCAGTAAATATTTGATTAGTATAACTATTTTATACACCTACATACCTGGGGTAGTGTAAAAATTTCTCGGCCTAAAAGAGGTCATAAATGGACCCCCCCAAGTCTGAGATTAGGTCAAAATTCACCTCAATTAAATTCTTTGTAAAGTTTTTCTATTTGGGTAGGGCAACAACTCTTCCTAGATAAACTGATCTAGGTGTGGTAAAATTTTGGTCAAGGTCAGAGATCTTGAAAGACAGGATTTTGAGGAAATTCCAAAACAGGAAAAAACTCTGGGTCTCCCCAATAATTGGTTATTTAATAATTATTATTTCTCTTATCATGCTCCCTGCATTCTGATGCCTTCAAACCTGGAGACTTAAACTTTTCATGCTACCTCATCTCCCATCTTTAATCAGTTCTGTCTCTCCAAAATCTTGCAGAGTTGCTTCATCCTTGCCATTTCCACTGTCACCAGTTTAGGTTAGGCTCTCACCAACTTTTGTCTGGAGTAACATAATAATTTTTGAACAGCTTTGTCTTCCCCCATTCTCTCCCCACCACAATAGTAAAGATTGGTTCCAGAGATGGAACAAAACTTACAACTTGTCTAGTCCAGTCTCCTCATTTTATAGATGAAGAAAATGTGCCCATAAAGGTGAAGTGTGTTAATCGAGGTCACAGATCAAGGATAAATGATAGAGACAGAATTTATACTCAAGTCCTCTGAGTTCCCTCTCATTCCCTCCAACCCTTCAATATCTTCTCACTGCCTAATTTGAAAAAAAATGCAGGTTCTTTACCGTACCACTCAAAGCATTTTGTAATCAGGCTTCAATCTACCATACTAGATTTGTACCTAAACCCTCTCATCCATACAGCCATTTTTGTAACACACTCCATGCTCTATCCTTTTGCTCTTGTGGTACCCTATGTTAGAACTTTGCTGCCATTTAATTTTCTAGTTAGAAGAACACAGTAAAAGAAAAGTAGATTTGGGGAGTCATTGATATTATAGCATTTAAAGTCCTTGAAGAATGTGAGATGCTGACAGTGCATTAAAATGCTGAGCAGCATCATGACAAAACTCAGAAATGTAGGGCTTTTGATTCGGCAATGGAGTAATATAGTAAGAATGATGAATTTGGGTCCAGGCAGAATATCTGAGTTCAATTTCTGGCTCTTTTGCCTATTAACTGTGACTTTGAGCAAGTTATTTTACACATCTGAGCTTCAGTTTTCTCATTTTGAAAAATGGAGAATGATAAATGGATTACCACAGGTGGGTAGCAAGGAAAGCACTTTGAACTAAGAACTAAATGTAGGTGAGCTGTTATATTTATAAAAAGTGTTTAGTACATAGAAGGCACTTTTTAAATCCTTCCTTCTTTCCTTCCTTCCTTCCTTCCTTCCTTCCTTCCTTCCTTCCTTCCTTCCTTCCTTCCTTCCTTCCTTCCTTCCTTCCTTCCTTCCTCCTTCCTTCCCTCCCACACTTCCTTCCTTCCTTCCTTTCCTTACCTCCAATTTCTGCCTGATAACATCCTACTCATCCTTTAAGGCCTAACCAAATGCTTTATCTTCTATGAATCTTTCAACGATGCTCTTGGGGGGAAGTTAATTCTTAGTGATCTAATCACAAAGGAATTTTTACTCTTCCTATGCACTAAACATTCTGATTTGCAGTATTGTGTGTGTGTGTGTGTGTGTGTGTGTATGTGTTTGTACATCTCTTGCAACCACTACTGAATAATAAATTTCTTAATTCCATGGATCATGTCCAATCTATTGATCACGCACTATTTATTCTGGTATATCCCCTGGTACCTAGTATGAGTTCAACATACAGTTGGTGCTTAATGATTGTTGCTGCAAATCAATGACCTTGTGGTATTTAAGCATATCCTATACAGAAAGAACTCCTGGTAACACCTCTTGATTGGTAATTAGCCAAATCAAGTAGAGTGAAATTCACTGGATCCAATTAAAGGCATTCAGATCATCTAGTTATCATAGGTTCTCTTGTTACTATTTAGAGTTTTTTTTTAGTGCTGTATGCTTTATGTAACTCATAATCATTTATCAGACCAATGCAATTAGACCAATATTTTGGTTTACTGCATTTTAATTGCTCATTTATTGTAAGAGCTATTTTGCCTAGTTTACAAAGCCTCAAGAGATATGAACCTCAATATTAATTTATTACTGGAGAAAATATATTCAGTTTATTTATAAGTTGGCCTCATATAAGAAGATTTCCAAAACTTTCTTGCTAGCTGCAATATTTTTCCTCCTAGCTAACAGGAGAGTTCTTGGTCTTCTTAATGAGATAGCTATTGCACACACAGCAGAGAGGAAGGGGTAGCTTGATTTAGCATCCTGATTTTGCATAGCAAATATAAACAGCCTATGGCCCTGTGTTGCCAGAGGAACACCAGTATAGACAAGGTAGCTAATGTGCTTCCTCTTGGAAATATAATTTTAAAATGTTTCCAAATTTATGAATAAATTACTCTCCTGGTGACAATTCTTCCGAATTTAAATTATATACAAGTTATTGGGAAAGTATGAGAAAGAAGTAATATTCCTGGAGGTTTTGCTAACAGTTGTAAAATTCTATTTACCCATAGAATTATAGAGTCCTAGTATCTCAAAGTTGGAAGAGACCTTCTGGGAAGTTATCCAGTACAACCTCTGACCTAATATGTTAGTTGTGTTTATAACGGCCCTAACAAGATACTCATCTGGTCTTCGATAATGGTAAATGCTTTTATGATATAATTCATTTTATTTGGGGGCAATCCTAATTGTTAGGAAATTTTTTATGTTAAGGCTAAATTTACCTCTGTTACTGTTGCTAACTTAAGTCTGAAGCTAAGGATGATGGAAGGAGGGAAGAAAAAAGAGAAAAAAAGAAATTTGCATAACTTTATTGTATATTTGAAAGCAATAGCAAGTTGTACATAATAGATGTGCAGTTGCATATGCAATCATCTTTTTTTATTGTTATGGAAATGCTTGTTTTGTTACATAAATTAAAAAAAAATGTGCCTAAAAAAGGAAAACTAGCATAACTATACATGTGAGATGTTCCATGTGTGCTTTTACATATAGCTTAATGTGCCCAAAGTCCTTTGATACCTAGACCTGTTTCCTTCCTCTTCTGATTCACTTCTCCTTTTCTACCTCTGCAAGGTTCTGGTGGGAGAGGGAAGAGACATACCTACTGACTTGAATTCCAACCTCAGCATCTGGGACTCCAATGGGATCCTTTTCCACACTCTTGATGCAGAGTCACTTGGTCTATCCTAGTGGACCTACCTGATGGAACCTAGTTCCTTTTGGAGTCAGGTAGGCTATCTCTCCTCCTCTTTTCTACTCCCTACTTTTCATTAGGGATATCAGCTAGCTATATCCAAGTGAGGGAGAAAAAATCAACTAAATATTTTTCCCCTTTGACTTCTTTAGACATTTTATTTTCTATGTTTCAGCTCAGCGATGTCAAAGTCAAATAGATACAGAGGCTATGTAATCTGTACATAAGGATCCCTGTAGGCCACACTTTAACTTAGTTTTAAACTGTAATATAATTTTTTTTTATTTCTTAATTATTTTGTTAAATATTTCCCAATTATGTTTTAATCTGGCTTGGACCATCCTTGAGAATGTGGGACCCATAGGTTACCTGTTTTACATGGTATATGGCACAAGAACACTGATTGTTTCAGACAAGTTTCTTTAATAAAGGTATGGCTTCCAAGATATATAAGGATCTGACTCTATAAAACTAAATTAGTCACTATGAAGTGTTTTTGCTTTTTTCTTCATTACAGAAGTTGAGTCCTATGTGGAGAGGGGTGAGAAATAGGTAAGTCTTTCAAGAAAGAAGTATTATAGAAAAAGTCCAAAAGTATCAGTGAAACTTACTTTAAAAATAATTTAGTACCCAGAAATGAACATGATTCCTTTAAAAAAAAATAGTTCTCTCAACTAAACCTCCAATGAAAATGATTTCAAATCTCCTTACCATTCTGATCATTTTTTTTCCTGGATATCCTTTCTCAATATTCCTGGTAGAATGTGGCACCTAGAAGTCAATGCCTCAAATAATGGTAAAAAAAATTAAGCTCATAATTAGTTTCTCAGGTGCTTTTACATTGCTCAGAGAAAGGGACTTTGTCTTTTGTGAAAAATCCAGACTTCCTGAGGACTTTGTCTTCACACTTCTGAAGCAGTTTGGCTTATGAACAGTGAAACGCTAAAACTTTAGGCATTATGTTACCCAGCATAAGGAACTGCAGAGATTCTATTAAACAGAGCTCCTATAAATCCATGTACAATGGGCAACTTCACTGTTTAAGACCAAAGGTGAACCACTAAGCTCCTTAAAAGCATTCCTCTTGGTTAAAGCCTGTGGTCAAACAGTGTGCAGCATTTTGAAAGGTCACATTCAGGACCAGAAACTTCCAGTTGCCGAGTCAGTGCTTGCCCTCATAAGTTTCTGCCTGGGGATGGGACTAGACAAAATAACAGAGTCATGCGAACTAGTAACAGCTTCAGAGAGGAATTCTGAGAACTTATAGTGTCGCTTGGTATAAGGACACTATTCTCCAGTGGGGATAGAGGTAATATCTTTCAGCTGCTAATATGACAGAGAGCATATTGTAGAAGTAGAGATCTGTGATAAAAGACAGTATGCAGATAGTATCATTATACAAGCAATTTAAATAGGCACAGATGCCTCAGAGATCCGAAGGTCAGGGTGACCTTGGGATGCCTACATTCAAAAGTAAAAATGGAGTGATGAGCAAAAATAAACCCAAATAACAGCAACAACAAACTTGTCTCTCAATTAAAGGGGAAAAGTATTAGAGTTGTGATTTCACTAGAGCAAGGAAATCCAAGAGGATTTCCAGTTCAGGTTAGCACCCTCTCTGCAACTTACACTTTTAGAGAGTTGGCTAGACCACCGGGAAGTGAAGTGATTGATCTACAGTAATCAGGCCAACATGGATTATAGGTGGGACTCAAATGTGCATCTTTCTGACTTTGAGGTTGGCTCTCTATTCATTCTTCCCCTTCCCTATGGCTCCCCCCTGCCCCCAACCTCTAGCTTCTTTATTGAAAGTGTCTGGAATTTATTCCTTAGTTCATCCAGTAGCTAGAGAGTAGTGCCTTGCATATAGTAAGGGGTTAGCAAATATTGATTAAGATAATACATGAAAAACATTTGTCAACCATAAAATACCATGTCAATATCCCATGATATTACTATTAGAGGCCTCTAGGTGGTGGAGTGGAGACAGCACCAGTCTGGAGTCAGAAAGGCTCATCTTTGTGAGTACAAATTCAGCCTCAGACACATACTAGCTTTGTGAACCTAGGCAAGTCACTAAACCCTGTTTGCCTCAGTTTCCTTATCTGTAAAATGAGCTGGAGAAGGAAATGGGAAACCACTTTAGTATCTCTGTTAACAAAACCCCCAAAGGGGTTGCAAAGACTGAAAAATGACTATACAAGTATTAATGTTATTTGCTTGAACTGATTTGAACAAATATCTACTGAACAACTAAGATGTAGAAGTCATTATGCTAGGTATTAGGAAGGACATGAATTTGAATAAGACCAAGTTCTGCCATTAAGGAATTTTGAATCTAGTAAGGAAAATTAGACACACTTTTGTATAAATCTGCAATAAAAGTCAAGACCCAATAACTACTGTCATACAAGCAATTGAAAGTGAGAGTCTGAGAAAACTGTTATTTGTTCTTCATTCTCAAAGAGGACCATGACATCAGGTAGGGGATGCCATGACGTGCAAGTTATTGGACTTGTGCAAGGTCACACCACTCTCATTCTCAGGCTCTGAAGTCATCTGAGTCCAGTGACAAGACATAGATCAGGATGACTAGAGATGGTCCTGGATGAAGAAACAGAAAAGAGAGGGATCTTTTGTACTTGATGGGATGAAGTGAAAACTCCTGTGGTTGGTTGTGTTTGACCTGGATCTTAAAGTCTGGGAACAGTATTATTAGGTAGATTAATATTGATGTGTTTGTGAGTGAAAATGAGTGAGTGAGTCCTTTGTTCTCAAAGAGGACCAATGACTTTAGGAGAATGATGTCTTTATTTGCAAGTGAATTAGATCTAAGTGAGGCTGAGATATGTGGACTCATCAGCTTCTTTCTCCCTTCCAGGGTCATTGTAATCCAGTGGCAAGACACTGGCCCTTAGATACAGTGGGAGACTTTGGCCTATTTAAATTAAGGTCTTTCCCAGGTCTCAGTTTGTCTGAGGCAACACCCATTCAGTGGTTAAAGACTATGTAAGAATTGAGGCTAAGGATGGACTAGTTTTCCTTCACAACAGAATCAGTTTGGAAGAGGAACACCCTTAAAGTTTCTGGCCAGAACAGAAACTATTGCTATTTACATTCAACCTGAGCCATCAAAACTCAAACAAGGAGCAAGTGAGGCTTTGTCTGGGATCTATTGTTGGCCAGTAGGTGAGAGCCAGAGTGATTGGGGTTTAAAGGTATAGTCGATTAGCTCCATTTGAATCTCAGTGGGTTTTACCAAAACATGGGTTTATCAGAGGTGTATTTCAAGAAATCATAAATGAAGACTACATGAGACAAAAGAGTTAATTGTCTCAATTTGTCAACAAACTACCAAACCAACAACGATTGAATAAATAAGCTGGGAAGAAAAAATCTAGTCACCAAATCCCAAGATACCTTGCAAAGAATAAGCTATTAAATTTTATATTCCTTTGGACAGAGCAATCACTTGTAAGGGTATGACTCCCCATGTGGAAAGAAGGAAAAGAAGAGGAAGAGATGGAGGAGGAGGAGAAGGAGGAAATAGCAGCACTGCTCACCCAGAACTGGCTGGTGCTGTGGAATAGTGAAAGGGAAGGATAGAAAGATAGGTTGGAGCAAGTTTTTTCAGGAAATTGAATGTCAGGTAAAGGGATTTGGATGTTACTGGGTAGGCAGTGGAAAACCACTGAAGACTTTAGCAAGGGATTGAAATAGCCAAAATAGTATTTTGGGAATGTCAGAGTATCAGTATGCATGATGGATTGAAATGGGGCTAAGGAGGTGTAATATTAATTATATTAATGAAAGTTAATCATCTTCTCCACAGATTAATGGGCCTGCCATTAAGGGAAGCTTGATTAGGGGAGATTTGTTTTGTAGGAAGGCCTATACCTTTTGTTAATGAGGCACTGACTCTCAAGGGTTGAGATGACCTCTGGCTCTGAAAAGTATATATATACTCTGAGGTGAGGTTTTGTTTTGGGGCTTACTCATTGGAATGAATTTATTTGGCCAAAGAGACTCTGGATAACTATTAAGGAGCTCCCCATCAGCTTTGAAAACCCAGATGTTGGTGCTTCTCTCTCTGGTAACTATAGTCAGACAGTTAGATCTGTCTGTTGATCTGTGATATATGTATTGCTTATGGTCAGACAATTGGAAGCCCTGTCTGTTGGTCTTAATTTCTCTGTTTGTATTTTCTCTGAAGTTCAGGGTGCTGACTTTTCCCCCTGAACTAAGTGAATAATATATATGTGCTTGATTAAAGTAGATTGTTGACCCCTCAAAAGTTGCTTTCCTTTTAGAAAAGCATATCTAAATCCTGCTCAGCAGGCCCTCTTATGTATGCTGAGGTCCTTGCTATTACAGGAGGCTAGTTAAGAGATTAAATTTTGAGATGATTAAAGACTGAACTGAGGCAGGGACAGTAAAAATAGGTAGAAAAGGATGTCTGTGATAAATGTCTCAAAAGAAGGATAAATAGGACTTAATAATGAGTTGGACATGGGAGACAAAGGAAGCCAATTAACATTTCTGAGTTTGTTTGGAAGACTAGTAGAATATGGGGATTATTGCTACAAATTGGGAAGTTGGCAGGAAAGGATGATGATGATATATATGTGAAGATATAGAGAAAATGAGAGATGGAAGGGAGATGACAGATGGAGAGAGGAGAAGGATGAGAAACCTTATCCAGTAAGATTTTCTTCACAAACTAAGACACTGTGTCCTCTACAATTTCCCAGCCATCTCCACACCTTGCTGCCTCCTTTTCCCCACTCCTTCTCAAACTTTGGACCCTTCTATGAGACACTGGGCTCTGATAGGTGAATTTGAGCCTTAACTTGCCCTGAACCAGGTCTTCATGTTGCTTCTTGGCCTTCTACACCATGCTGCTCCCCCTCCCCTAAACTTTTCCATTTGTCATTTATTTATTATTCCCTTCTTCCACTAACTAGAATGCCATCAAGGAGGGCAAGGATCAGTTTTCTTGTACGTATTTCTTGTCTGCAATACTTAGTACTTGGCTTAGTATATAATAAGTGCATAATAAATACCCAGTCCCACTCCTGTAAGAGCGAGTACTCCAACACACATAGAAGGGCATGCTATCACAGGTTCTTAGAGATCCACATTCAAAAAAGGAAAGCAAATTTCAAGGGTTTAACAATAACTTTAATCAAGCACATGTGCCATTCCTTTAACCAAGCACATACATCATTCACTTAGTTCAGGGGAGTTAGCACCATGAACTTCAAAGGAAATAGGGAAAAATCAAAGATCAGCAAACATGACTTCGTCTGCCTGAATTCAACAGACAGGCCCAACTGTCTGACCACAGTTACCAGAGAGGGAAGCACTGACATCTGGGTTTACAAAGCCCCAGGGGGGTGGGTGAGGCTCCTTGAGCAGTTTCCCAGAGTCCTCATCTGGCCAAACAAACACTTCCATTCAGTAAGCCCCAAAGTACAAACTCACCCTCAGAGTATTTATACCTTTTTTAGAGCCAGAGAGCATCCCAACCTTTGAGAACCAAAGCTTCATTAACAAGAAGTGTCCCACAAATCTTCCTTAATCAAACTCCCCTTAATGGGCAGGCCCATTAATGGGTGGGGAAGATCTTTAATCACATTAAAATAATTAGCAATAGAAATACATATACCATTTCTAGTTAATGAAACCCTTGTACCTGTACTTTACTCTTAGTAAAGACTCTTGATTGATAAAGGCAGGATTCAATCAGAGGCACTTCATTATAAACAAAAACAGCAAAAGATCCTATTTTGCTTGTCATCACAACTCCTCCATTATCTACCTGTTTATTGAGACTGAGAGAGTCAGGAGTAGGGTTGAGGGCTTGGGGAACATGAAGGTTTGAAACAGGCACTGTAGGGAATATAGAAGAGATGGTTTAGGAAAATAAACTTAAAATAATCACTTAAAGTGGCTCAAAGTATCTAATAATCATATCCAAACATCCCCGAGAAAGATACATTTCAGTGTTGGTGGAAATGCAGAGAAAGAGACCTTGTAATATTGCTAATAGAGCTTTAAATTATTGCAATAGTTTTGGAAAGCAATATGACAATATAAAATTGTTTATACCCTTTATTAAAACTAAACTATAAAGGTGATATCAAAATGAGGACAAAAGTCCCTTTTCGTTTAGAAATATTCTTAGCATCTTTATTCGTAATAGAAAAACAAATGAGGAAATGACCCATATATTCCCAAAATGAGAAATGTATACATTTTAATATGTGAAAATAGGATAGGGAAATAGACTGTACCTGTGGTTTTAATTGTGTAAGTAGGAACATCTACCAATACAGGTCAGCATCTCCGCTACAGCTTACACTTTCCATCTACTCTGTATTTAACTTGAATGTTGTTATTTTTATTCTGCCTCCATTGGAAAGCAAACTACTTGAGAGCAGGGACTATGTTTTACAATTTTTTTTATCCCGGTGCCTGGCATATAATAGGAGCTTAATAAATGCTTGTTTAGTGATTAGTTATAGTTTTTGAGTATTGCCAAAGGCATTAAAAGTTTGAGTGATTTGCTTAGGATTACATAGTCTATGTATGATTAGAAGAACTTGAACTCAGATCTTTCTGGCTCTTTAAAAGCAACTATTCTATCATATAAATATTTCCATCTCTGTCTTTTACTTCCATTTCTAAAGTCAAAATCATGTCAACAAGTCATTTCTTCTGGAAATTCTGTCATTCTACTTTCCTATGCCTCCACTGATAATCTCTGTTACATTCTAAACCACTGATAAAGTCCTCCTCCAGAATGTGGTTTTTGGATTAATTAATCCTTGTATTTTCATTTATCTAAAAGGTTTTTCATTTTTATCTGTCTCCTCTTCTACTTACTCTAAGCTCATCCAGGTGACCTCCTCTCTGAAAGGGTCATTTAAAAAAAAATACAACTTTTTAGCCTGAAATGATCAATACTATCAGGTCCAGCATATTTACCTGTTCACCTTAATATCTGACCTTTGAAAAGAGAAAAACACGAAGTCCAAGAACATTTTAGCTGAAATCTGGAGGTTAGTTACCATTACTTTGTTTCTGCAGACTGAGGAGGATAGCCATTCTCTAATTATTTAGGATTTTGTGTCTATGTCTAGAAATTTTAAGTTTGGAAAAATCTTGCTTCTCTCTGTCTTGGAAAGAAAGTGAAAATGTGTTTAATTTCAATAAACAGTATCTTTTAGCTGACAACTTGGTAAAAAGATACTTATAGAAAATTTTAAGGAATTCAGTCTCATTATGTAATTATTTTGGCCTAACTACAAGGGTATTAGAAAATTCATTTGTAAGATAATTCACACTCAAGTTAGGAGATAATGATATGCTTCTGTACTTGAAATGTTAATACCATTAAATGAATTAGGAGGAAATTTACTTTACATATTTTCATTATTTTCCTTTCTACTAACTTATTATGATGAAATTGTAATATGGTGATGACCTTGTGTTCCCTAAATACAGCAGATGCTATTAGAAGGAAGTCCTAGAAACTTCTCCCAAATTGAAAAGGGTTATGGATGCCAATCTGGTGACTGTTTTTGTTGTCTGAATGAATGTAAGCATATTAACCACCTGGTGCTGATTTCTTTCTTTCTTTCTTTCTTTCTTTCTTTCTTTCTTTCTTTCTTTCTTTCTTTCTTTCTTTCTTTCTTTCTTTCTCTCTCTCTCTTTCTCTCTCTCTTCCTTCCTTCCTTCCTTCCTTCCTTCCTTCCTTCCTTCCTTCCTTCCTTCCTTCCTTCCTTCCTTCCTTCCTTCCTTCCTTCCTTCCTTCCTTCCTTCCTTCCTTCCTTCCTTCCTTCCTTCCTTTCTTTCTTTCTTTCTTTCTTTCTTTCTTTCTTTCTTTCTTTCTTTCTTTCCTTCTTTCTTTCTTTCTTTCCTTCTTTCTTGCTTTCTTTCTTTCCTTCTTTCTTGCTTTCTTTCTTTCTTTCCTTCTTTCTTTCTTTCTTTCCTTCTTTCTTTCTTTCCTTCTTTCTTTCTTTCTTTCCTTTCTTTCTTTCTTCCTTTCTTTCTTTCTTTCTCTCTCTCTCTCTTCCTTCCTTCCTTCCTTCCTTTCTTCCTTCCTTCCTTCCTTCCTTCCTTCCTTCCTTCCTTCCTTCCTTCCTTCCTTCCTTCCTTCCTTCCTTTCTTTCTTTCTTTCTTTCTTTCTTTCTTTCTTTCTTTCTTTCTCTCTCTCTTCCTTCCTTCCTTCCTTCCTTCCTTCCTTCCTTCCTTCCTTCCTTCCTTCCTTTCTTCTTTCTTTCCATTTCTTTTTTTTTGTGGCTATTTAAGAAATGGACAAAATTAGAAAACTATCATCAGCTCCAGGATTATAGGATTTAGGCGTGGAAGTGACCTCAGAGGTCATCTAGGTCTATCTTATGCTATAGATAAGTAAATTTAGGGTCAGAGAGAACAACTGACTTGTCTGTGGTTTTATGGGTAGTGAGGTATATGGCAGTGGTGAACTAGAAGGATATAAGGGGCACAGAGTAATTAAGAATCAAATTGTTTTTACTCCATCTGTAAACATGATTTTAACAGATGATACTCTTAAAAGGATATCTTTGTCCAGTCCAGTGGAGGATATGACTTATGGGAATGAGGTCAGATAGAACAGGAAAAGTGTCAAACCTGAACCTTGAAATTATTTTTGGGTTTGGTTGGTGGTCAGGATGATTGCTATCTGTGGTACATGCTTGTCTATACACAGTCAAATGGACCTGTTTCACCACTTATTGTGAATGCTATAAGTGGGTGTAGGGTAGGCTCTAATATTTGAGGGTTTTGTCTCTTGCTCTGGATCAGGACCCAAAGTCTACTATGGTGGAATGATGATGGGCAGAGAAGGAGTAGGTACATGGACAGCAGGGGATTAGAGTATTTTAGAAATGGAGTAAATTTGAGAGATTATTACTTCCTCATTTCAACAAAAGAGGAGACTGAGGAGGGTAAAAAATATGTGAAGCCTGAAGGGCTTCTGTATAAAGCCAGTATGATTTTAGTTTTCTCGCTATTTCATGAGCATAAACTTGGTTAGTCCATTGGGCATTCTGATGTTACTTGTAATTTCCACTATTTACTTCTCTCCAAATAACTTGTTTCCAAATATTTCTATTCTAAAGTTCACTTCAGTCTGTTTAGATCTCTGTTACTCTCATCTATGTATCTCCAAGTTACTATCCTTGCTGTCAATAAAGTCAGTACGTAGTTCATAGACTTTTCTTCTTCCTCAACTTCTGTCCCTTTCAAATACCCTGGTCTAGTTCCTCAATCTTATCAACTTTACATTCTGTCTCCAGTATATATCCCCCATGTATATCTTCTCTCTTAAATGCATTTCCCCAGGTATTAGAATTCCCAGAAAAGAAATAGGGAAATTTTTGAGGGATTGAGCAGAGGAAGATAATTCAGTTCTGTTTTGGACACACTGAGTGTGAGATGTCTAGAAGATATCTATATGGAAATGTTGAATTTCACAATTAGTAATGTGAGACTGGAGTTTAGAAGACTGAAAATATAGATCTGAGTGAAAATCATCTCAAAAGAGATGATAACCTGTGGGAGGGAGAGAGAGAGAGAGAGAGAGAGAGAGAGAGAGAGAGAGAGAGAGAGAGAGAGAGAAGGTAAAGAATAAAAGAGAAACCTTGGGGACATGCCTGTGGTTAAGTGGTAGGAGATGAAACAGGAATGGTCCAAAAGGTAGGAACAGAACCATGAAAACCAAGGGAAAAGAATATATTTAGAAGTGCAAAACCTTCTACTTTTGCTTTTGTCTCTGTGGTACCTAGCACTGTACTTGGCATATAGGGACAGGTTCTGTACCTGTAATTTCATTAGCATAGGAAACTCATAGGGTCACAGATTTAGATATGGTTGTGACCTTAGAAGTCATTTAGTTCAACTTTCTCATTTGACAGATGAGTAAAAAGGAAATGGGTTTAGGCAGATGAGATTATGTGACTTTCTCAGGATGGCATTACTAATAAAGTAGTAGAGCCAGAATTTACACTCCAATCTTTCTGACACCAAGCTCAGTTCTCCATGCTCTAAATCACTGTTTTGAGTCTTCTGGGCAAGGAAACTCATTTTACCAATGAACATCATCACTTTCTTTACAGTGTATAGTCTTAGAGGTTAAATGACTTGCCTAAAGTCGCATAGCTAGTATGTATCAGAGTTGGGACCTTAAACCCAGGCCTTCGTGGCTAACTCCATTCACTATGCCAGGCTTTTGTTGCTGTTGTTGAGTCATTTCAGTCATGCCCAACTCTCTGTGACCCCATTTTGGGGCTTTCTTGGCAAACATATTGGAGTAGTTTGTTATTTTCACTTCTATGTTCAGCCTATTTTACAGATGAGGAAACTGAGGCAAATAGAGTTAAGTGACTTGCCCAAGGTTACACAGCTAGTGTCTAAGGCTAGATTTGAACTCATGAAATGAGTCTTCCTGATTCTAAGCTGATGCTTTATCCACTGCACAATTTAGCTGTCATGCTGCTATTCTTTAAAATGTCTTTATTTTAATTTTAATGTTTGATGGTCTTTACCTACAACTTTGTTGGCAAAAAAAGGCAGAGGGAAAATTTAAAACAGTTTGCAGAGGACATTCCAGTTTAAAGAACGTGCATCTTTAATGTCCTTCTGATTATTTCTCCAAAGAAATTCAACACTGAATCTGTATAAGTAGTCTATTTATGAAGTACAATGCTCTTATTTTTTTTAAATACAAAGGAAATCAAACCACTCTTTAAAAAGGTGCAGCTTACATGTGGGCTATTTTCAATATGTTTGCATACTTGGTAATAACACATGCCTAATGAAATTCATGAGTTGGAAAAAAAAGCAGTTATATTTCCTACTTTATTTACAAAATCTTTTCAGTAATCACCACTGTATTTCAGATTACTTATGACTTACTTGGAAATTATTAAGACTTATAGTCAAGGTCAGAATAGAGGTGATATGAGTAAATATTTCCTTTGTTGTTGTTGGAAGAAACAGTGCCCTCTCAAAATCAGTGTGAGAAAACATAAACATCCTGTTTAAGAATTTTAGACAGAAATAAATTTAAATTGCAAAAAAAAAAAAAGAATTCTAGACAGGAAAAAAAATTAATGTAGTCAATTTCAATTTATGTTGAGGTGACAATTTTTTAAAATCTGACTTGCTTGTTGCCATCCTCTAAATCAAATGCATTTAATGCTTCTCCTAGTTCATCCAAATCCTCTCTAGTAAAAAGATTTTCATCAACACGAAAGCACCAACAACTCCATTTTCTTATTCTTCTTCACCATTTTCTTCCACATCACTTTGTCCTCCATTTTCTGCCCCACTTCCTGAACCTTCACTCAATTTACTATCATCCTTCTCTACTGAAGAATATATACTGAATCTTTTAAGACTGGCCACAGTAATACCAGTCTTTCCACATCCTTTGGAATATACTGGCTCAAATCTGTGTAATTTACTCTTATTAGTTCTTCAATCTTGTCACCACCTGTTCCTTGAGTGAACTGAGTATCATCATCATCATCTTCTTCTTCTTCTTCTTCTTCTTCATCATCATCATCATCATCATCAACCAACTCAGGACAAAATTCAAATACTTCACCATTCAGTGTGAGATAAAGATCAGCTCCCTCAGGGCCTCTACACAGGGCTGAGCTAAGAATGGACTGCTCAGTGACCCCAGGGGTTTTACGATCCAACAATGCATGTGGGCTGCTGTAGGGGTTGCTGTGGGAACTGCTGCCACCTGCTCGATGTGGCCTCTGTGGCCACTGCCTAAGGCCGGAGCTATGGAAAGGCCCTTCTCCTTTCTCCGACAGCTGAAAAAACCCTGTCATTGTCCTTTGGCTCCTGTGGGTTGAGGGATCTGCGAACTGCTGCTACTGCAACCAGAGATTCTGCCCCCAAGGGCTGTTCCTGAGCCTGCTGCTCGTGGCCAAGGCTGGGCTGGGCTCAGATCTGTGTCTGGTGCAACCAACATTTCCCATGGGCCTTTCAGGTCACCCTGGGCTGGAAATCTCCTCCACTCTGTTGTTCTCCACTTCTACTGCTCCAAAATTTGTTGAGAGTCCCTCTCTACAGGTATTTTATGGGCTGTGTGGGGAGAGCCAGCACATGTATGTCTTTCTACTCTGCCATCTTGGCTCTGCCCTTTCTTCACTACTTCTTGCAACTTTTTCTCATCCCAGTTATCCATGGTATCTTTTTCAAATTCTTCATCTCTTGCAACTATATAAATGCTTCATTTTTCAGATTTTTTTCCGTAGAAAAATCATGAGAAAACTTACATTTATCTCCTTTAGTACATTTCCCTTGCTTGAAAAATGCATATACTACTGATTTGAGATCTGCACCTTTACTTATTTTTTGAGCAACAACTATTGGCTTGAATAGTTTATTTAGCTCCTGTAGTTCTTTCTTCTTGTCATTTTCAATTGTTTTATCACCTTTGTTTTGTGCAGCCTGTCATGGATTTTGTTGACCAAATTTACCTTGATGAATCACAGCCTTGATGGACTTCTGTTGCTTGTCCCTGTCTTATTCTTCAAACCAAAAGTTTTGTTCTCAATGATTTTCTCCTCTTTCTGCTCTGCCTTCTTGTTGCCCTGCAGCTGGAGCCTGTTTTTTAGGGGGCCGGAGCCCAGGCTCAGGGCATTACACTGCTTGGGCCCAACTGGAGGGGAATAGGGAAAGGGAAGAAGACTGCCATCACCCTACCACTTAGTGTGGAAGGTGATTCCTAAAATGTATAATTGAATTTTATGAGGGAGCAGTCAAAAACTTTGATAGTTTTGGAAAGGTCAGAAAGAATGAAGACTGAAATAAAGCCATCAGATATGGCTGAAGGAGATACTGTTCACCCTTTGTCAAAGTCACCACTTCCTGTTACTGTTTCTGAGCTTCTGAATATTTTTTAAGGACATCATTAACTTTGCCCATAGAGGCCATTACAAATTCTTGTTGTTTAATCTCAGTTGGCATCTCACTGCTGTTCATAATAGTAATTTCATTCTTTCAGTCTGTTCTGCTTGATCATTGATAAACCTACTCCTTAGCTTGGGTATTCTCTAAAACACTGTCCAGGGTCCTTTCCTTTTCCTTCTCTACTTTCTCTATTTTGATGATCTTATCAGCAACTTCTAAGTGTTCAATAATTAGCTCTATAGAGATAACTCTCAATTCTATATAACCAGACCTACTTTCTCTCTTTATCTTCAATTCTATATTAACAACTTCTTATTGGATATTTCCTTCTATGTGTCCCATAGGTACCTTGAATAAAACATATCCCCAAAAACCTCCATATGATTCCCAGTCCTCCACTCATCTCTCTGTCTTAGTTGAGATTACTTAGGATTCTTTTATTAACTGATTGAGTACAAATACTCTGACATGTACTTTGTAAAAAAGAGTAGCTGAAACAAAGTATCCTCTTTAAGGAAAGGCAAGAAACTCAATGATCTGGCTAATAAATTTACTTTAATTTACTCCAACCAATGAATTCATTCTTGGTTATTTTCCTTAGGGAAAACTTTTACTCTGATTTTTATACCACACTTTGTAAATCACCAAAAACTTAATTTCCTTGAGATATAATATAGGAAACACCCAGCCCAACATCTCACTCAAAGCATCATAAATAATCTTACCACTTCCAGGATATACAGCAACAAATGCAGAGCAGATGTCCACAGGTGAGATGGGTCATGAGTTCTATCAGGATAGACAGACTTAGTTGTGATGGGCAGTGATGACTGGATACTAGATCATAACTACTTTTATCTATGGTGAAGAAGAACCATGGGTCAGAAAGTGGAGGCTCATGCCTTTTTTTTTTGCTTGAGCTTAAACTTACTCTCTAGTACAGTTTCAGATCATTCTGTTGCAGTTGGTACTGGTAGCATATATTCAATGAGGCTTGTTTATAATGGCAATCAGCTTTTGGCTGACATAATCATTGGATGAGGTTATATGTATTAATACACCAATACATTAATTCAAGGTAATTATCAAATGTTTAGCAAATAGTTCATGATAAACATATTTTACCATCTTTATTTATAAAGAATCATTTGGTCACATTATAGGTGCTCATTAAAAGCACCTGATTATCATGATGACAAATCAGGTTATTTCCATAATTATGTGCTTGGAGTATATATACTTATTACAAAATCAAAGTGGAGTCCCAAAAGTCAAGGATGATACTCTAATGATTCCTAGATTGCTTTCACTTACTTAAAGTTTGTAATCTTGAATCATTTCTCATCTCTAACCACTCTTGCCAAACCCTGTTGAATCTTGCTCCACAACACTAATATATGCTTTCTTTCATCCACTTATAAGACCACCACCATTGTAAAGCCAATCCCAACCTCAAGCTTAGACCATTGCAATAGCCACATGACTGAGACCTCTGAATCTTATCTTTCCCTTCTCTAATTTATCTTTCACATAGTTGCCAAAATAATCTTCCTACAGTTTAGGTGACTTAAAAAAAAATGTGTGATTCTAATATTGCTTCTCAGACAAAATGCAAACTGCTTCTTCTGGGATATTACACCCTCCAAATCTGTCTCTAATCTTATTTATAATATTGCTCCCTTTCTGGTCTCTGTCTTCTGGCAAAAATCATCTATTGGGTATCCTCCAAATTCAGCATTCTATTATCTACTCCTTTCTATTTGTACAAGTCAGTTTGAAAGCCTAAAGTGAATTCTGTCCTCATTTTCCCCTTTCAGAATCCTTTTCTTATTAAATATGACTCAGCTCAATTACCACCTTCTGTGTAAGGCCTTCCTTCATCCCATGAGCTCCTTCAATAATTTTCCTTGTTCACTTTGTTCCTTCTCTTGTCCACTTTACTGCTTGCCTAGTATAATTATCCATGTACTATGTCTTCTTTCCACACCCCAGTTGTTCAGAATACCTCAAATCCACTGGAATAGGTGTAAGTAATTTGCGTTAGCCACATGGGTGCTTTTTTAAAAATAAGCAAAATTGTATCTGCCTTCAAGAAATTTGTCATTTAATCTATAGGATGTTCTATTACTGCCTATCCATTATCTGCTCACTACCTACCCGCACCTTTTCATTTTGCATCATTTTTTTATGTTCTCCCAAGAAGCCTCTATAAGGGATCTACTCATTGTATTGATGGCTTTCATTGGATCTTTTAACCTTTTGGGGATCTCACTGAAGAGATTCTGTGAATTGATCCAACCACTCTTGATAACAGTCTGAAAAGTGATATTCGTCTGTATTCTTTGACTTGGTGTTTTCTCTGCTGGGTTTGCCCCATGTAAGTTGAAAAGAAAAAAAAAGGAAAGTTCCTATATACTCAAATATCTATAGTAGCATTTTTATGGTAGCAAAAAAATTGAAAACAAGGTGGATCTTGTTGCTTGTGAGAGGGCTGAACAAACTGAAGTATATGATAATAATGGAACATTATTATGCCACAAGAAAGAATGAATATAAGAACATCAGAGAAACAAGGGGCTATGAATATAAATTGATGTAGCATGAAGAAAACAGAAACAAAAAAACATTCTCAATGATCACAATGCAAATGAAGAGTACAATAAAACACACTGGGATTCAATTTAGATATAATGAGACTTGGTTCCAGAAAAAAGTGATGATGAAACAAACACTCCTTCCTCTTCTCAGTGCAGATGCAGTGGACTAAGTGGAAAGAATACTATGTGCACTGTTAGATTTTGACCTCAGTTACTCTGCTTTACTTAACTATTTTCATTTTACATTGTTACGAGGGAGAGTTCTATATGGGTGTTATTGAGAAATAATGGTGGTGCAAAAACAATAAAAAAAATCAATAATACTATTTTGAAAAGAATTTAAAAAAACCAGCTCTGTCACCTCCAGCATAAATCTCCTCTGTGGGTCATTGATCTGATTCAGGCATTCATCCTAAATGCATCTCCCCTCAACCCTCTGCCCCATACGTGTAGTTAAAAACAATATTAAGTTTAATTTAATTCTATAGTACCCTGAGTGTCCAGGTTTCCTTCTTAACTTCCTTTTGCTATTCCTTGTGTGTTTTCAAAGGTTTCATTGGCACTTCTCTGTCTCTTTTTGAAACATTTTGCGTCATTATCACTACCCATCCACATCCTTGCCTGCTGTCCCATCTCTCCCCACCTCCCGTCAATGACCATGGTCTTGTTCTCTATATCTTGTCCATATCTCATTCTGTGCCTCCTTGGAGGTAGGAAGTCTGACTTATCATTAGTCTTCTGCACTCATGATGTGTCATCACATTGATTAGGATTCTTTTGACTTTATCTTCTTGATTGCAAGCTTTCTGTCACCCACCAATCAATGTTAATTTATATGACTTTAGGAAATGCACAGATTGAAAGAGGCTCAATTTCTGGAATCAAATGAGGACTTATATGCTTTTATGGGCTTCTAAGACCTTGTTTGAACAAGAGGAAGGCAATTTTTAAGTTAACCTTATTTCAGTGGTGGCAAGAAGTACCACTGATGAATGCTCCTTACAGTGGGCATAATCTGCAGGGATTCTGGTACTTAGAGGTCATTCATCCTGCCTCAAGAGAAAAAGAATCAAAGCTCATTGAGGCAAATTTTGCCCAGAAGAATAAAAGAGTATGGACATGGGTAGAAAATTTCAAGGCAAATGGGAAAAATGATTATGGCAAAGACAAAGCTACTGATAAATTGCACAATCAAGGATACGGGGAATTTTCTGCAGTGGGTCAATAGTGTATCCATTACCACCATCAATTAATATTCTTAAAACTGAAACACAACAGAAAAGAGGGGCTGCTCCTTGAGAGTTATTTAATTTTTGACATACAGATTGTTTAGAAGAGGGAACTCCAAAGAGATACCTGTGAATCTTTAATTTCATCATGAATATTGTGACAAAAGACTAAATATGTACAAGAACAAAGACTTAAAGAATAATAGTTTCAAATGGATAGAAAAAGAAGATACACAACTGAAGCAATTGAGGGAAAGAAATATTTTTTCTTAAAAAGGCATGGAAAATAAAATAACTAATGAACAAAACAAGTTGAATCAGAGAGAAGTGGAAGTTTTTGTTTGCTATTTAACTGAGAGGAAAACTACAGGGTAAGAATTAACTAAGTAGATAAAAGAAAAAAAGAATAAGGAGCCAACAATTTTTGCAAAATTCCAAAACAAGGGATAGGAATAACAAATGAAAGGAGTGGGGCTTGAAGATGTGAGGAAAAGTGTTGGTATGAATAAGGCATCCTGAAAGTAGATTAAGTTAAAATAAGTTAAGACATAGTACTATGTTTACAGCAGAAGGAAGAACAATTCTAATTTGGAGGAAACCCTTCCCCCAATATTAGAGACAAATGGAGGATAATATAACCCTTAATCTCATAACTCTAAATGTGAATATCTTAAATGATCTAACAAGATGAAAAAATTGTGGACAGATTGGTTAAGAAAACAAAACCCCACAATCTGTTTCTCACAGTAAACATACATACAAAAGCAAAGATATATACATAATAAAAATGAGGAGCTGGAAAAAATGACTATATATTAGATGAATCCAAATCAGCAGGAGTTAGAATCATAGCAGACAAAGTAAAAACAAACATTCAAAACATAAAAAAGATATAAACAAGGAAACCTACAATATGCTGGAAGGAACCATAAACAACAAATCAATAGCAATATTAAATTTATATCCTACAAATGCTATAGTATCTAAATTCATAGGAAAACATTACCTACAAGAAGACATAAAGAGATAAAATTTATAAGAGATTTCAATATTTCTTTTTCAGCTTTTGAAAAGTCTAACAAAGCTAAACAAAAGAAAAAATATATAGTCAAGGATTTTCTGGTCAATTTCTTCACAAACAAGAGACTTATGCTGTCTTTTAAATGGAACTGCTAATGGATATATTTATATATGTATACATACATATCTATAATTCTACTTACCATCACATCATACTTTTGTAGACATTGATCATGTATTAGGGCACAGAGATTTTGCCAACAAATATAAAAAGGCAGAAATATTAAATATGTCCTTTACAAACATTATGCAATAAAATTACTAATTATTGTAGGGAAAACAAATAAAGGGCATGTACTCAAATGACATGCTAAATAATGAGTAAATCAAGGAAAAAACACACAATTAGAAATTATGAGAAAGAAAGTGGAAATGATGAACTAACATACTTAAATTTCTAGAATGCTGCTAATGCAGACATACGTTAGCAAATATACATAAGCAAAACAGAAAAAGAATTTATGAATTGAACTTGCATTTAAAAAATTAGAACACCAATATGTAAACAAATATAAAATAAGAATAAAGGATGCGATATTAAAAATATGTGAGAAATAAACAGGAAACAAAAAGTAAAGAAATAATACATAAAATTAAAAACTATTTCTTTGAAAAGACTAATAAACTTGATATATCTTTACCCAGTCTCGTGAAAGAGAAAAGGGCTGAAAGACAAATTTTAAAAGTAGTAAATGAACAAGGCAAAATAAAAATAAAACTAGAAGAAATGTATAGAAAAATCAGAACTTGTTGTGCTAACAAAATTGAAGAAAAAAGAAACAGAGGAATAACTTCAAAAATGTAGACTACTCAAACTGACAGAAAACCAAATAGAGATCTCAAATAATACAGTTTTTGAAAAGGAAATAAAATTATTTAAAGGGACTCCTCTTCCCTCACTCCAAAAAACAAAAGCAAAAAAAGACTTCTGGTCCTGATGGATTTACAGAAGGATTCTATAAAACATATAAATAAAAAGATGATAGCCATACTAGATAAATTATCCTCAAAAAATGAAAAAGAGATCACTGTCAGATTTCTTTAGTGAGACAAAGATATTCCTAGTACCTAACAGAGGGAAGATAAAGCAAAGAAGGAGAATTGTAGATAAATGTCATTAATGAGTATCAATTAAAAATTTGAAATAAAGTTTTGTCAGACTATAGCAACTCATCCAAGAAATCATTCATTATGACCAAATTGGATGTCCAAAGCTGATCTAAAGTGATCAGGTTAACCTGGAAGGGGTATCTTCTTTACTGGAACTGAAATGAATCACTTGAATTAAAAATCTTGCAAAGTATAAGCATACTTTGCACACACACACACACACACACACAGACACACACACATACACATACACACCCTAAAATCAAAAGTAATCATGATATATAATAGGAATACACTAGAACCTTTCCTAATAAATATAAAAATAGAGCGAAGATGCCTATTTTTGCCACTTTTATTTGATGTAGGTCTGGAATGTTTGCAATAGCTGTAAGATAAGAGAAAAAAATTAAAAGCATAAAGACAGAGAGGAGATAAAATTACCCCTATTTGCAGAAACTATGATATTTACTCTGAAAATCAAAAGAAATCAGTAAAAATATGAATTGAGATAATAGCTTCAGCTATTTCAGGATACAAAATAAAGCTTTAAAAATCAGTGGTATTTCTATAAAATGGTCACAAAATCCAAGAGCATGTGCTACTTAAGAAAATAAAGAACAATGTAAGTAGCTGAAGGAATATTCAGAAGTCATGGTTGGGCACTGCCGGTATGATAAAAATGACAGTACAGTAATTCTCATCATTCAAGATAGTTAAGCTCCAATAAAGTGACCACAAATACTGAATTAGGATGTATGAAATCATAAACAGGGTTAGGTTTCTGCTAGTCACTGGTCACATTTGTTTTAGTATTTTTCAGAGTAGTCTCACATATGGATCTTTGAATTTTCTCTTCCTTTTACTGGATATACAATATATACTATTGAATTGAGTTCAATGAAAAGTGCAGAATTATAAATTATAACAAACTTGGCTCAAAAGAAATAATAAGCAAAGAATCTCTAACTGTAATCCTTTGTAGTGGTGTGAAGGTCCTCAAAAGCTGTGCTTTGAACAAAATTTTAGACTTTTCCAATGGATTGATTAGTTATACTAATTCCCCCCTTTTATTTTCCGTTTTTATCATTTTGTCTGCAAAAATAATATTTGTTATATGCTTTATCTCTGGCAAGGGAAGGGGAAAATTCTTTGGGGGAAGCTCCAGTGATGCAATGATGCAAACTCCCCCACTAAAAAAACAACTAATCCAGAAAAATCAGCAATGAAAGCTTATTAAAAGCAAATGAGGGAGTTGGAATAGAAAGCCTCTAATGTCTCTTTTGCCTCTATATCCATGAGCCTATATAACTCCTTTGCCAGTTTTGCATGAGGAAATAACTAATTTCATGCAATATACTTGAAAAATGCAATATCCTCTTAAAATGTTTTCTTTCATTTTACATTTGTCCATTTCTCCTCAATTTCATATACACAAACACAATATCAGACCTGGATAGGACCTTAGAGACTATCAATTTCAACACCTTCATTTCTTTAAAATTAGTTCTTATTGGTATCTTTTTTAGATCACCATCTTTTCTCCCAGGATCTCCCCCAAGCCACTCCCAGAGAGCTATCACATATAGCAAATAACATTTTTTAAAGAGAAAAATGAAAAAGAACAGGAAAAATCAGCATAACTCATCAATATATAGAAAAGTTCTAAAAATGTGTGTAATTTCTAATACTTGTAAACCTCTTATCTGAGATAGGGGTGGTTTTTCATATCTCTCCCTTTGAGACTTATAAATAGCTTTTATTTTAGACATTCTTATTTTTTTTTAAATTGAGTTGCAACTTCTTTCTTTTCTTTTAGGTCTTCCCTCACTCACTGAGAAGTCAAGTAATATGATATCAATTATACATGTGAAATCACATAAAACATTTCCATATTTGTCATGTCACAAAAACCCAAGAAAAATAAAAGTGAGAAAGTTATACTTCAATTTATACTCAAAGTTCATCAATTCTGTCTCTGGAGGTGGATAGCATTTTCATCAGGAGTCCTTTGCAATTGTCTTGAATTACTGTCTTTATCAAAGTAATTGTCTTTCATAGTTGATTATCATTACAATATTGCTATTATTATGTACAATGATCTGGTTCTTCTCACTTCCTTTTACATCAATTCATATAGGTCTTCCCAGGTTTTCCTGAAACCATCCCCCTCATCATTTCTTATATCATGATAGTATTATATCACAATCATGACTTATTCAGCCATTCTCCAACTGATGGGCATCCCCTCAATTTCCAGTTCTTTGACATCAAAAAAAATCTGATAAAATATTTTTGTACATAAAAGTCTTTTTTCCTTTTTTGTTTATCTTTTGGATACAGATCTAGTAGTGGTATTACTGGGTCAAAGAGTATGTACAGTTTTATAGCCCTTTGGGCATAGTTTCAAATTGTACTACAGAATGTGTGGATCAATTCACAATTCTACCAATAGTGCGTTAGTATTCCATTTGTCATTTTCCTTTTTTGTCATGTTAGTTAATCTGATAGGTGTGAGATAGTACCTCAGAGTTGTGTTGATTTGATTTCTCTGATCAATATTGATTTCAAGTATTTTTTCATATGACTATAGATAGCTTTAATTTCTTCTTCTAAAAACTGCCCATTTATATCACTTGAAAACTTATCAATTGAGGAATGGTTCTTGTTTTTTTTTTTTTAAATTTTACTGTTTTCCATTTATTTGAGAAATTATGCCTCTATCAGGGAAACTTGGCTGTAAAATGTTTTGATATTACTTTATTATTAATGGTATCTTTTATCAAAATGTAGTTTCTTCTGATTATCTCTTTTAACTAGGTCTATTTTTGCTTTTGCTTTGCCTGAGATCATGTTTGCTAACCCTGCCTTTTTTGCTTCAGCTGAAGCATAATGGATTCTGCTCCAGGCCTTTACTTTGACTAGTGTGTACCTTTCTATTTCAAGTGTGTCTCTGGTAAACAACATATTGTTGGATTCTTGTTTCTAAACCATCCTGTCCTCTGCTCCTGTTTTGTGGGTGAATTCATTGTATTCACATGGACATTTGTAATTACTGTGTATTTCCCTCCAGTGTATTTTTTCCCTGTTTATCTTTCTCTCTCTTTGCAAAAATTTTAATGCTTGTTCTTTCCTCTTACATTATTATATTCATTGTGTACATTGTTATCTTGGTTCTTCTTACTTCATTTTGCATCAGTCCATGTAGATCTTTCCAAGTATTCATGTTCATCATTTCTTACAACACAATAATATACTGCTACAGTTCATGTATTATGATTTGCTTTGCCATTCTCCAATAATGGTCATTTACTTTGTTATCAAATCTTTGCTATAACAAAAACTGCTGCTATAAATATTTTGTTTTATGCAGGGATTTTCTTCTTATTAATGGCTTCTTTGAGGAATATGCTTAATAATGAGATTTCTGGGTTAAAGGGCATGGACATTTTAATTATTTATTTGAAAAATTCCAAATTTCTTTCCAAAATGGTTCCACTGATACATAGCTCCACCAACAATCTACTAGTATTTCTATCTCTCTTTAACCTGAAAACATTAATTATTTTCAGTGTTTTTATCTTTACTTATTTGTAGAGAGTAGGGTGAAACCTCAGGGTTTCTTTAATGTGCATTTCTCATATCATTACTGGAAATATGTAAAGAGATGTTTGACTTTCATTTTTCAATTTCCTAATTGAAAAGCAAAGATAAAGAGAGAAGACAAAAATGTGTCCATATTTTGGCTGTATATCATAGAGATTTTTAAAAAAATACTTAAAAGTCATTTCCCAAAAGGAGAATATTCCATTCTTCTGTCATTTTCTTTTCTTTTTTTTTTAATGAATAGGCATTGAAAACAAATTGGAAAGGATTAAATTTCTCACAAGCATGACACTTCAAATAGACATGTCTGCCAAGAAGTAGAAATCTTGCTGACACTAACATACAGGTTTAATTTTCTGCTATAATATTAATAAATCAAATAACTAGATATCCTCCAATGGGTGACAGTCTTAGTTGGACAAGCTAAATCTACTATTAAAATTTTTTCCTATGTCCTTGACAGATTAGTCTTATTGAGACTGTGCTGACAGCTTTAGGAATTGAGTAATATTTTTCCTAGTACTGATCAAGTTATTTTAGGTATGTGACTGAATTATCTCTAGAGATTTCTTTAAAAGAACTCAAGGGGGCATTATTCAACCATAATCTAAAACACTCTGTAATACTTTAGCTATTATTATTTTTAAACTGATCTTGTCTAATATAGACTTTTATTTTTTTGCAAAGGAGAGGGAGGACCTGGTTTATTTAGTGACATTTTATGATTAAATATAAATTGATTTAGGTTTAGAAGTATGTCAAAAACTATTTGTTTGCAAATGCTAATAGGACCATAGAAACCTTGAAGATATAAGGGGTCTTAGACACTTACAAAAACATTTAGAATCACTTCACATGAATAATAGAGTTCACAGAATCTCATATTTGTAAGGTATCTTTGTGGTCCACTACTATAGCCCTGATGGATGGTTGTATAACTTTTCCCAATTTAAAAATTAGAAAAATAGGGGATGGAGCCAAGATGGCAGAGTTGAAAGATGCACATACTCTAGCTCTTCCCCCATAGCCCATAAAATACCTGTAAAGAAAGACTTTCAACAAATTCTAGAGCTGTAGAAGCCACAGAACTACAGAGTGGAGGAAATTTCCAGCTCAGGGTGAACTGGAAGGTCAATGGGAAAGGTCTGTTGCACTGACACAGAGCAGAGCCCAGCCTTGGTTGTGTGGCACCAGGAAGAGCAGAGCCCAGGCAGAGGGTGTGGAATCCCCAGCAGCAGCAGTGGAAGTTCACAGATTCTTCAACCTACAGGCAACAAAGAAATTTTAGACATCAGTGACAAGGCTTTTCCACTTCCGTGACAAGGGAGAAGAGTCCTCCCCTATCCTCAGGCCCAGGCAGTGGCAGTGACAGCAACAGTAGCAGCAGCAGCAACAGGCCACAGGCATGGTGACAGTTGTGGGCCACACAGGAGAAGGCATCAACCAGCATCCATTGTCGAAATCTCAGCTTAAAACCCCTGGGGGAATTGAGCAGCTGATCTGAATCTCAGACCCAAGGCTGCATGGGCTGCAAACTCTTCCTTGATTGTGCTACCTTGGAGGAACTGAGAACTTACAGGTCCTCACAGTGTATCCTACTCTTGACAAAGGATCCAAAAGTCAAATGACTGGTTGGGAAAATGCCCAAAAAATGGAAAAAAATAAGACTATAGAAGGTTATTTTCTTAGTGAACAGGTATTCTCTCTCATTCTTTTGGATGAGGAAGAACAATGTTTACCACCAGGGAAAGACATAAAAGTCAAGGCTTCTGCATCCAAAACATCCAAAATAAGTATGCAATGGTCCCAGGCCACAGAAGAACTCAAAAAGGATTTTGAAAATCAAGTAAGAGAGGTGGGGGAAAACTTGGGAAGAGACATGAGAGAGATTCAAGAAAAGCATGAAAAGTGAGTCAACACCTTCCTAAAGGAGACCCCAAAAAATTCTGAAGAAAATAACACCTTTAAAAATAGGCTAACTCAATTGTCATAAGAGGTCCAAAAAGCCAATGGGAGAAGTATGCTTTAAAAAGTAGAATTAGCTAAATGGAAAAGGAGGTTCAAAGTCTCACTGAAGAAAATAGTTCTTTAAAAATTAGAATGGAACAGATGGAAGCTAATGACTTTATGAGAAACTGAAAAATAACAAAACAAAACCAAAAGAATGAAAAAAATGGAAGACTGTGAAATATGTCATTGGAAAAACAACTGACCTGGAAAATAGATCCAGGAGAGACAATTTAAAAATTATGGGACTACTTGAAAGCCATGATCAAAAAAACAACCTAGACATCATCTTTCAAGAAATTATTAAGGAAAACTGTCTTGATATTCTAGAACTAGAGGGCAAAATAAGTATTGAAAGAATCCACCAATCACTCCCTGAAAGAGATCCAAAACTAGAAACTCCTAGGAATATTGTAGCCAAATTCCAGAGTTCCCAGGTCAAGGAGAAAATATTGCAAGCAGCTAGAAAGAAACAATTTGAGTATTGTGGAAATACAATCAGGATAATACAAGATCTAGCAGCTTCTACATTGAGGGATAGAAGTTCTTGGAATATGATATTCCAGAAGTCAAAGGAACTAAGATTCAAACCAAGAATCACCTACCCAGCAAAACTGAGTATAATACTTCAGGGGAAAAAATTGTCTTTCAATGAAATAGAGGACTTTCAAGCATTCTTGATGAAAAGACCAGAGCTGAAAAGAAAATTTGAGTTTTAAACACAAGAATCAAGAAAAGCATGAAAAGGTAAATAGGAAAGAGAAATTACAGGGGACTTACTAAAGCTGAACTGTTTACATTCCTACATAGAAAGATAATATTTGTAACTCTTGAGACTTTTCTCAGTATCTGCGTAGTTGGAGGGATTATACACACATACATATATACACATACACACACACATATATATAGAGAGAGAGACAAAGAGAGAGAAAGAGAGAGAGAGTACAGAGTGAGTTGAATAGGAAAGGATAATATCAAAAAAATAAAATTTAGGGGTGAGAGGAATATATTGGGAGGTGAAAGGGAGAAATGGAATGGAGCAAATTATCTCTCATAGAAAAAGCTTTTTCAATGGAGAGAAATAGGGGGAAGGTGAGAGGGAAAAAGTGAAGCTTACTCTCATCACATTTGGCTCAATGAAGGAATAACATGCACACTCAATTTGGTATGGAAATCTGTCTTACACTACAGGAAAGTAGGGTTGAAGGGGATAAGCAGAGTGGGGGTGATGAAGAATGGGAGGGCAAATGGGAGAAGGGAGCAATTAGAAGTAAACACTCTTGGGGAGGGACAAGATCAAAAGAGAGAATAGAAGAAATGGGGGGCAGGATAGGATGGAGGGAAATATAGTTAGTCTTTCAGAACATGACTTTTGTGGAAGTAATTTGCAAAACTACACACATATGGCCTATATTGAATTGCTTACCTTCTCAGTGGGGATGGGTGGGGAGGGAGGAAGGAAGGAAGAGAAGATGGGACTCAAAGTTTTAGGAACAAATGTTGAGAATTGTTTTGGAGTACAACTGGGAAATAAGAAATATAGGTGATGGGGTATAGAAAATCATCTTGCCCTACAGGAAAAGAGAGAAGATAAGGATAAAGGAAGGGAGGCATGTTAGAAGGGAGGACACATTGGTGGAAGTAGTAATCAGAATGCATGGTGTTTTGAGTGGAGAGGGCAGATATGGGGAGAAAATCTGAAACTCTTGTTGAATACTTTGGTGGAAATGAATGTTGAAACCTTAAAACAAATAAATAATAAATTTTTAAAAAATTAGAAAAATAACTTTAATAAAAAAATTCAAAATTGGAAACCTAGAATGAGGTTCTTGTCATTTAGGTATGGTTTATTTGGTTATGATTAGAGCTAGGTGAACAGGCATAATGATTTCTCAGTTCTCTTCCAGCTTTGCGAATCTATTAAATTCTGAGACTGTTTCAACACATAGATCAATGGTCTATCCCTTCCACACTGTGACTTTCCCCAAAATGAAATTGATATATCATGAGGTTGACATAAGAAATTAAATGGGAATTTTCAGGAATTTTTTGGGACTTTTTGCAGAAACCATACACAACTGGTGAAGGCTAGCAGATGACACCAGGCCTATGACCAAATACGCAACCCAAATTTTACAGTAAGATATTTTAACATCCCATAAAAGAAAAATAAAAAATTAAGACTTCTTCTCTGGTACGAAAAGAGAGCCAAGGACCAAAAATTTTTACTTAGATTTTCCAGATTGCTGGGAGTGGGTGGGAGAGGGAAGGATCATGCAGTCTTCCTAACTCCCATGATGCAGAAGAGATAGCTATATACAAATGAAGAAAACTCCATTGAGTCATTATTGGATACCTTGAAAAGAGACCTTAAAATCTAAGTGTTATCCTTGACTCTTCACTATTTCTCACCCTGTTCCCCACCCCTGGCCCAGTGGTAAGCCTTCATTATGTCACATATGGTTTATGGCAATAGTCTGCTTACCTCAGGTTTCTCCTCATTCCAATCCATCCTCCATTCTGACACTAAAATGATTTTCCTAAAGCACGGATCCCATCATGTCACCCTTCCCTACTTAGTTAAACTCCAGTGGCTCCGTATTTTCTCCAGGACCTATTACAAAATGCTCTGTTGGCATTCAAAGTCCTTCACAACCTAGTCCACTCTTACTCTTCCAGTCTTCCCACATACTTTTCTATCCAGTGACCCTGGTCTCCTGGCTGTTCTGGGACTGAGGCAGTCTGGGCATTTTTTTCTGGCTGTCTTCCATACTTGGAATGCTCTCCCACCTCAATTCTGATTTCCCTGGCTTCTTGAATTCCCAAATAAAATCCAATTTTTTTATAGTTAGCCTTCCCCATCTCCTCTTAATTCTAGTGTCTTCTTCTGTTAATTTAATTATTTCCCATCCATCCTGTATATAGTTTGTTTCGTGTATGTACGTATGTGTATATATATATATGTGTATATGAATATGTATATATTCATATTGTCTCATTAAATTACAAACTTCTTGAGGTCAGCCACTGTCTTTTGCTTCTTTTTGTGTCTCTAGCACTTAGTACAATGCCTGGCACATAACAGGCACTTAATAAATGCTTATCGTCTGATTATGGAAATGGCAGTTTTTATTGTTATTTTGAGCCTAGGGAAGATGAGAAAGGATAATACGCATTGTTGAAAAAGGATAAGAAGAAAGGAGGAGAGACTGTATGTTTTGTAATTTTAATGCCTGGGGTTGGTTCTTTTGTTGGCATTCCTTGTATGATGTACCTTGATGATTACTTGGATTAGACCTATGGAGATACAATTAAGTTATATTAAAAGGTGTCTGGGGCCATTGAACAAACAGAACTCTTAGCCTAAGACAATACTGGGTAATGAACAGCATCATTTAATCAGGTTTCAAAATGTTCATTTTATAAATTAGCACTTTATCTTACAAAGATGAGTCTGGTTGTGAATAAATATTATTACAATAATTTTATAAAACAGGAATTGGAGCAAAGGACTATTAGAGAAATGTTTAAAAACTGCTCTTTTACTGTTAAATGCCAAGATATTCAACTTCTTGTTGAACACTCTTGAATCATTTGAAAAACTTCTTAAGTTGCTTGATGTTCTCCACTTTTGCCTTCCAAAAATCATAGATTTGATGGAGAAAGAAGTTACAGTCATGAAATAAAATTTGATTGAAATGTTATTATGTTGAGTCATTCATTCAAGTAACATTCATTGCACACCCACTGAGTACAATGTTGTTATAATCTCATTAGCGTAAGTTATATTTCCAGAAGGGAAATTGAGAAGCCATCTGATCTCCTGAAATTGTTTTATCAACATATTTTCATAAATAGTAACATTCCCCAAGAGGGAAGAGGGAGAGGAAAGGCTGAAATTCTTTCTCATGTTGAAAATGCCCCAAACAATCTTAAAAAAGACCACACGTAGAGAGAACTCTGAGTGTTTTAACGTAATAAAAATAACTTGTTATTGCACATAAACACTTGACTGTCCAAACTGATCACCAGTTATGTCTTAGAGTAACACCTGTTTAAAGGCAGAGATGTTCGTAATGATGCCAAAGAGATCTCTGCTCTCAGAATCAACCCACAAAGTCTAAACAAAGTTGAGCAGGTGAGAAAGCGCCTAGTGAATATGCAGAAAATTAGAAAAGATGGGCTCTGAATTCTATGGATTGGTCATCTCTCTGGTTCTGATAATAGTTTAGTTTTTCACTTTAGCAGTAAGAGATTCAGTTACTAAATATTTAGCTAACCTTGAAGAGTAACAATAAATTGATAGGAGGAATGGGATACAAGAGGTAAATTTTGGTGGTTTAAGAATGGAATAAATCTGGAGCATAAAACACTGCATTTTTAGTAAGGATCTTATAGTATTCTTTAGGTAATATTAATGAAAGATACCCTCTCAAGGCCCATAAAGGGACCTGAAATGAAACATAATCTGATCATAGATTGCAAAGCTTTATTGTCTGAGAAAAGTTTTTCAGGGGAAAGAAGATCCTGCAAGGGAGCTGAGAGGGAGAATTCTCAGCTGCTCAAAGAGGAGTGGAGTAGGGGTGACATAATAAAGTTTCTAGAGGTTTTTGGATAGGGAGCTGGTGGGTTAAGGGAGAAGACTTTTGTAGACATGATAAGCCAGGATGTTTAGAAAGTCTCAAGTAAGGTCTTGAGTCTGTAGCTCCTGTGGGTTGACCTTAAGCTGTTTGGTTTCTGGTAGCTACATGCATTTAGCGTAAGCTAGAGTTCACTCACAAAGGATCACTGGTATGTCAAGCAGCTTTGAATTTCAGAAACTTTTCTGATTGGCTTTTTGCTGTATAACTCAGGTTGGTAGAGCCATTACAAAGCTCTAGATAGTGCTAATAATATATAGGAGAGATAAGCGATTAATTTCTTACAGTTTGACTTGTGGCAATGCACCAGACTAAGCTTAGCATTCAGTAACGTTCTAGAGATACTGATGATTTTCAGGACTTTTCTTTTCCAGTACTACTTAGTGTTATAACTTTGTATTCAGTGTTCTGTTCCATTCAAATTAATTCAATTAATGTCCAAACATAAAGTGCTTACCAGGTGCTATTGTTTGGTTGTTTCAGTCTTGTGGGACTCTTTGTAACCCTAATTGAGGTTTTCTTGGAAAGATAATGGAGTGGTTTGCCATTTCCTCCTCCAGGTCATTTTACAGATGATGAACTCAGGCAAAGAGGGTTAAATGACTTGCCCAAGGTCACACCGCCAGTAAATATGTGAGGCCAGATTTGAACTCACAAAGATAAATCTTCCTGATTCCATACCTAGCACTCTTTCCCCTGTGCCATCTAGCTGCTCTATGCAAAGAAAATAATGAAATAGTTCCTATCCTCAAGGAGACTGCTATCTAGTGAGGGAATTGGACTGTATAGGGGTAAGTATAATCTAAGGTAGATAATAATAAGGGCAAGGAAAGATCAAGCAAATTGCTGTAGGAATGATTTGGGGAGAGAATACTAATGCTTGTGGATGGTCAGTGATGGGAGGGGGATCTGGCAAGAACCTAAACTCATTAATCAATGAGAATGCAGAAGTTATATGTAAGTTAATTAAATGTAGTGAAAATACTACTTTTCTTTTATGTTTTTTCTCATTTTCATGTAGAATTGAAAATGAGCCAAAAAGAATACTATTTTGAGAATTTTGAATAATACTCTTGTGGCCTTTTGAATATCTTCTAATGAAAGTTTATGAAAAAGGAAATTTCAATAGGACAGTACTTTCTGAGAAAATTGTTGCCAGAAGATGACTTGCAGACACAGCTGTTTGGAAGAGATTATATTTATAATAGATGACTTCATTGGGCAGAAGATTTTGTAAGTAATCAGTTTTTCCTTTGTTTTACCACAAATTTTTTATTTAGTTGCTGTGGTGGAATTGACTATCAGAATACAATTATCAACCTCAGTGTCAGTCTTCTTCCAAATGATTTCACCTATTGTGAGTGAGAAACTATAATAGAAAAATCAGAAGGGTGGTCATATTTTTCAATGGATCGCTGTTAGGTCCATGGGTTAAGTATCATCTTTAGTCAGATTATGTATCCATCCATGAGAAACAGCACGATACAGTAAAAGACAGATAGATTTGGAGTCATAGTATTAGGGTTCAAATCCTACCTCTTCCATTTTTTTTACATGTATGACCTTGGACCTAGCTCCCTAGGCCTTAGTTTCATCATCTATCAAGTGAAAGGGCAGGAATAGAGGACCTTTATGAATCTATCATCCTATATTCTGCCCTTGCCTCTTTTGGGAATTTCTGTCTCCTACTGCCAACTCTTTGCCAGAAATCTCTGCCTGGATGAACCATAAGCAAATCAACTCACTATATGCAAAATTAGATTCATTATATTTCTCTGAAAACATATCTGTGAAGAGGAGTTAAGGAAAATTAAAGCAATTCAGAAAAATGGACTCTTCTTGTAGATTTTCCTTTCTTAGAAGAGAGAACAGAGTGCCTCAGAGTGGATCTATGTGTTGGTGGGGGTGGAGGTGAGATGCATGAGGAACGGAGAGACAATCCCATGTGTGCGTGAATATTTTCTATACCTTCCTTGCCCATCTCAGGAACTAAGTATACTCAAAAAAGAGGAAATGATACATATATACAAAAAACATTTATAGCAGTTCTTTTTGTTGGGGGAAAACACTTGAAAACTAAGGGGGGAGGACCTCATCAACTGGGAAATGACTGAATAATTATGGTAGATAAGTAGAATGAAATACTATTGTATTATATAAGAAATAATGAAAAAAAGGATCAGAGAAAACTGGGAAGACTCAGATGAACAGCATGCTTTTTGGAGAAATAAAATCACCACATGGCTCATGGTTGAAAGAGCAGTGAAGGAGATGTGTGAGTTGGGGAAACAAGGGAACTGGACCTAGCCATATCATAAAATTGCCATGAGGTATTTGGAGTGTGAATGCCCAATCAGAAGAGGAGCGCCTGATTAGCCATCCCACCCAATCATTACCTTCTAGGGGAACTTTAGAGGCTATTTGTTTTCTTTAACCAATTTCTGCTTATGGGCTCTATTGACTCCAAGGTGTTGTTTTGCATTTTTGTCAAGCAAAATAAAAGCTATGTTACTTAATTGGCAAGAGTTTCAGATCACTTTCGGCTTCAGTTAATCCATCATTAACCTACTGGGTAAGTGGACTTGGCAGACATCCTCAGCAAGGAACCATTGTGTGGTCCTCCTGTTCCTCTCCTCAGCTTCGAGTGTGGAGCTCTCCACTACCTGCTCCCAAAGCTACATGTCACCAGTTCTTCTCTGGCCCCCTACTCCAATATTGTGTGCTGATTCCTATAACAGAGAGAGTGGGTGGGAAACAGCTACAAATCAAGATGATGTATTGTTCTTCTCTAAATGTCACCATTTTTGTTCATGGTATCACTATCCTTCCAGTCACCTTGGTTCACTGCTGTGAAGTTATCCATGTTCCTCTCCTTTCCCTCACCTTCAATATTCCATCAATTTACAAGTATATTCTAATTAAACTGACTTGCTAACTGCTCCTTATACAAGATAGTCCATATCTGTACCTTTGACCAAGGATTTCCCATGTCTGTAATGCACAACCTCCTTATTTCTGCCTCAGAAAATCCCTAACGTCTTCCAAAACGCAGCTCTTATCTGATGTCACTAGCTGTTTAGCATACTATCGAAATTGCTTTAATGATCTGTATCCATGTTGTGTGCTTTTAAGAAGACTATAAGCTCCCTGAGGGAAAGGACTGCCTTTTTTTTTTTTTTTTGTATCCCCGCACTTAGCGTAATACTTTGCACATAGGAAGGAACAAGAACTATTTATATAGAACCTATTATGTGCCAGGCTCTGGGCTAAGTACATTACAGATATCTCACTTGATTCTCACAACACTGCAAAGTAGGTGATAGTACGATCCCCGTTGTATAGTGCTTCACGTAGTTAACATAGTCCGTTTCACAGTAACATAAGAGCATCCAGACAAATGATGTCACTATTTGTATTATTTATTTCTATTTCTATACATATATTTTATTCTATTTTTATACATATTTTTATTTATATTTCATTTTCTACTTATATACATATATTTTACTTCTATTTATATATATTTTTATTTACTATAATATATTAATACATTGATTATGAATTATAATAACCACACTCAATAAAAAATTATT
This sequence comes from Notamacropus eugenii, assembly GCF_028372415.1. Taxonomy (NCBI): domain Eukaryota; kingdom Metazoa; phylum Chordata; class Mammalia; order Diprotodontia; family Macropodidae; genus Notamacropus; species Notamacropus eugenii. The sequence goes on along the minus strand of NC_092875.1, from coordinate 205,279,667 downwards.
CTGATTGTTCTTTGTGACTGATTTCTTAAGTACTATGCCAGGAAAACATACGTACTGACAAGTTCTACCAAGGACACGCTGATAACAACAAAAATTTTACAGATACACGCATCATCATGGTGGTATGATAAATTTTTGTTGACTGAGAAAATACATGATGATAAAAAACTCCTATGAATTCAATAATATTTTAAATGAATTTGTATTTGATTAATTACAACTTATACATACATATATGTTTATATATGTACATATATTTGAAAAGTAGTGATGCATATATGTGAAATGGCATTTATTCAGTCTGTACTTGGTAGGTAGTTTATTACCCTGAGTCATTTAAAAAGATGGAATCCTTGCCCCAAATCCAAAGTCCCCTAGTAGGTGTTTGATCCTCCAGGTTGGAAAGCTCTGGTAGAGTGAAAAGTCCACTGAGAACTTGGAAGATTGGAGATCTGGGGTTTTATCATACTAATTAACTGTGTCTTCTTAGGCAAATCATTTACTTCTCTACCTCTATTTTCTCACTTGGAAGTGAGAGATTGGGCTGGAAGAATTCTAATGTCCTTTCCAGTTCCAATCTTCTATGAAATGACTGGAGTATTCACCAGAAATCAGCTTTCTTTCTAAGACATCATATTTTAATTCTTTGAAAAACTCTATAGCTCTCAACACATCTATTGGGCCGTTTGTTAACAATTGGGGATGGCTATTCAAGAGGCAGAAATATAACTGTGACTCTCAGTGGCCCCTTAAATAAAGGGTTTTCTGTAGTTATTAACTATAAAAACTGGGTTTCAGTCAGTGAATATGTGTTTGCCTTGATAGGCGTGAACCATAATAAATTAGATTAATAAAAATTTTATAAAAGAGAGTCCTGAAATTGGAGTAACCTGACCTGATCTTGGGCAAATAGTTTAATTTCTTTTAAAGATATTTCTTTAACAATTTCTTTGACAATTCTTTTTTTAATCTTGAACTTAGCCACCAAAAAAAGAGAATTTCTATGCACTCAACAGAATATAAAAACATTTCTATGTGAAATTACTTAAATCTCCTTTTCACATAATTTGCTTTTTCAGTATATATAATAAATTCTACATGAACTTTCAAAATTATCTTGGCCCTCTTTTTTGGCACCTGTATTGGGTAAGGTTTGTTACTTTCTAAGGTACTTAATCTTCTCATTCTTTCCTCAATACTTTTAATCCATTGAAAAACACTTCTTCATTTCTTTTAGGTATTCGTCTAGTTCTTATGAATTATCTCTTTACCTCCACCAGGATCTTTGAGGTTCAGAATGTTGAGTTTTGCGGGCCTTCTCTGGTATGTCAGGACATACCATTTAGAGACCTGATCTAATAACATTATAACATGATGCTGGTTAGCACCAAGGTAACTTGGTTAGCATGATGCCCACCACCTGACACACTTGATTGGGGTTTCTAAGGTCCTCACCAGGACTTTCCTATTACTTTGGGCCTTTCTCAGTGCAATCCTTTGTTATTACTATTTCCAGACATGGAATCATGCTAGCTACACAAATTCCTCTCTGGTTGTGTTGGCATTTCTCTAGCTGGAGAAGCCCATCTTTCTGTTACTTTTGAGCTTCTGGCTGACTTTTCTGTGCAATTCTTGTGTGGTAGATGACACTATATTTTCTCATAGATTTCTTGATCCTTCTTTGGTCTGATGCAAACCAGCATTTTGTTGGAGTAGATATGAAGGAAAAACTTGGTCTGCTTCATGTTCAGGAGCTGAGCCTCCGTTCCCTCATCTATTAAAAGAGAGTACTAATACCTGACCTGTTTCTCTCATGGGGTTGTTTGGAAGGCCGAATAATATAATAAGCGCAATTACTTTTCTAAGACACGTGTATTTAAATGCATATTTAAATGCAGCATATAGGTGGCATAGATAGATATGAAATAGAACCTGATCCACCTTTATGTAGAGTAGGAGAAGAGTGGTACAGGCATCAGTAGCAGCCTCAGTAGGGGATGGGACAAGAAGGACCCAAGAGCACCAAGGCTGGCAGTTTCCAATGTCTACCAAAGCTGGACCATCACCAACAGCAGGTAAACCCATTTGTCTAAGCAAAACAGTAAACAATTACAGAAGTTTCGCAAGTCAGAATATAACAAAGAATTTGCTGTTTTTCAGTTATTCAGTTGTGTCTAACTCTTTGTGAGCATGTGGATTTGTCAATACTGCCCACAGGGCTTTTTGTATTTGGCAAAGATACTGGAGTGGTTTGCCAATTTTTATAAGGCAAACAGGTTAAGTGACCCTTGTCCAGGGTCTTCCTAACTCTAGACCCAGTTCTTTATTCATTGAGTCATCTAGATGACTCCAAAAAACACACAAGAGAAAAGGAACTTTTCAATGAGGGTAGAGATAAGATCTCGGAAACTACCAAATGAACCATTTTACCAAGAGAAGTCTGCTTTTCAGACCTTCAGGCTGGAGGTGCTGAAAATTCAGGGACATAACAGGAGCTGACTCCCTGACGTATCTGAGGTACCAGGGCTTCAGTTTACTATTCACAAATTTCTTTTTGTCTTTCTCTGGTTCCTTTCCCTCTTTTGTTAAGATTATTTTTTTCACAAGATCTGTTTTCATGGGCATGGGTAACTGCTATATGAGGGTTGGAGTCAGGATGAACTTTGTGAAAATCTGGCCTGAGATACTTACTAGCTGTGTGACCCTGGATAAGTCACTTACTGTCTGTCTCCTTCAGGTTTCTCAACAGTAAAATGGGGATCATAATAGCACTTACTTCGCAGGATCATTGGAGGATCAAATGAGATATTTGTTAAGTCCTTGGTAAGGTGCTCAGTACATAGTTGTTTATCCTTCATTGTTAAAGCTGACCATTGATATTACAGGGTGATATCTTGACTTGTGTGTGAATTGGATTTAAGTGAGGAAGGATTGCACAAAGTCGTCAGTCTCACTCTCTCTTTCAGAATCAGAAATCCAGTGACAAAAGAAGAGTTGAGATTACTGGCAATGGTTTGGGATGCAGTGAATGAGTTTGGAGTCTTTGATGCTTGACCAAACTCTAAGCACTCCACAGCATCTTCTTCGGTCTCCTTCATGGTCATTGGAACAACTTATTCTCATCTGCCCTTTCCTTCATAATCTTGAGGTAGACATCCCCCTAACACACTGACAGGTTTGAGGACTGTCAGTTACCCTCAACTTGGTTTCACTTGTCTGTAGAGATGGTTTTATGCCGGTGTGACTGCTGGGCATGCTAGAGCTTCTTGGGGTCCTAGTTGATAGCTGGACCCTAAAGGTATAGGAGTAACCCTGAAAGGACTCAGTAAGCACTCACACCAGAGCTGCTAGTCTTCCTTGACCATCCCTTACACTTTATAAAAAGCACCTAATAAATACTTATTCCCCTCCTGGTGAGGAATTCTCTATACCAATATAGGGTGAATTACATATCCAGGAAAGACGTGAAACCAGGACTTTCTGATTCTGAAGTCATGTCTATCCACTGTTGTCATGAACGAAATACTATGCACAAATTATCTTTGCATTTGTGTAAACTCTGCTCCCTGGGTCTTTTTCTCTGCATACAACCTTTCCTGTTTCAAGGCTCATAGGACTGTGGCAATTAGAGGTAGAAGGATACTCAGACATCATTAAGTTTAATCTTATTTCTGAAGGCTTCTTTACACCATACTTCAGTAGTCCCTGACTTTGAGTCATATGAAGCACTTAAGACAATTGAATTCGACTTTGCAAGGTTCCCAGAGGCAAATAGGAGGTGTGACATACTTTGAAAAATTTCAGAATTTTGAAGTAAGGAAGGAGCTTGCTCAGGGCCATGTAGACAATAAAGTATCACACTCAGAATTACATGCCAGGCGTACTTTCTCCCTTATTTGCTCTACGAGTCAGCTCCATTAGCTACAAGTTGAGAACAGAGTATGGGTAAGAAATGTTTCAGTTTTTACATTTAAATTTTCCAAAGTACATCATTTTGCATGATGGCAATGTGAAAATCTTCACAAGGCACCCCAAATGGAATTGCATATTGCATGAAAATGAAATGACTAAGGCATTAATAAGACAATTCCTGTAAAGATGCTTTTAAAATGTAAATGAGGCAAAGAAATTATTTGTGAATTTTGTTCTTTTTTATGCCTGAAGAAAATAGGAACTTGGGAAAGCTATATATACAAGTTATAGTCTATAATTTGACTTTGAATAAGACTTTGAAATTGGTAATTTTGTAAAACCTGATTTAAAAAAATAATTTTCACATTCACATCATATTATTTTTAACTTAAGAATATTTGAGGGGCTCATTTTAAATAATTAAAAATATGATAACTCTGTATTGTGGACAAAATTATTTTTTAATATAACATTTTATTTTTCCCCAGTTACATATAAAGACAAATTTTAACATTTATTTTTTTTAAATTTTGAGATCCAAATTTTCTCTCCCCTTATATCATCTCCCTGCTCCCTGAGATGGTAAACAATCAGATACAGGTTGCACATGTTCAATCATGCAAGCCATATTGCCATATTAGTCATATGAAAAAAGACACACACCCAAAGGGAAAAAGAACCCAAAACAAATGCAGAAAGTAAAAAATAGCATGCTTTGATCTGTATTCAGATCGTCAATTCTTCCTCTAGAGATAGATGGCTTTCTTCATCATGAATACTTTGGAATTGTCTTGGCTCATTGTATTGCTGAGAATAGCTAAGTCATTCAAAGTTGGTCATCATAGTGTATAATATCCTTCTGGTTCTGCTAACTTCACTTTGCATTAGTTCAATTAAGTTTCTCCAGGTTTTTCTGAAGTTATCCTGCTCATCATTTCTTATAGCATGGTAATAGTCCATTGCCACTATATACCACAACTTGTTAAACCCTTCCCCTGTTGATGGGCATACCCTCAGTATCCAATTCTTTGTTACTACAAAAAAACTGCTATAAATATTTTTGTACAAATAGGTACTCTCTCCCCCCTCTTTTTTTGCAAACCCTTTTGGATATAGACCTACTAGTGGTATTGCTGGATGAAAAGATATAAACAGTTTTATAGCTTTTTGGGTATAATTCCAAATTGTTTTCCAGAGTGGTTGGATTAGTTCACAACTCCAACAACTATGCATTAATGTCTCAATTTCCCCACATCCCCTCCAACATTTATTATTTTCCTTTTCTGTTATATTAAACAATTTGATAGGGATGAAGTGGTACCCTAGAGTTGTTTTAATTTGCATTTCTCTAATTAATAGTGACTTAGAGCATTTTTTCATATGACTATAACAACTTGATCACACTCTTTTCTTTTTTTTTTGGTATTTAAATTTATTTATTTAAGTTTTCAGCATTCATTTCCACAAAATTTTGAGTTCCAAATTTTCTTCCCATTTCTCCCCTCCCCCCGCCACAAAACATCAAACATTCTAATTACCCCTATCACAAATCTGCCCTCCCTTCTAACATCCCTTCCTTCCCTTATCCCCATCTTCTCTTTTGTCCTGTAGGGCAAGTTAACTTTCTATACCCCATTGCCTTTATTTCTTATTTCCTAGTTGTATGCAAGAACAATACTCAACAGTTGCTCCTAAAACTTTGAGTTCCAACTTCTCTTCCTCCATCCCTCCCCATGCATCCGCACTGGGAAGACAAGCAATTCAATATAGGCCATATTTGTGTAGTTTTGCAAATGACTTCCATAATAGTCGTATTGTGTAAGACTAACTATATTTCCCTCCATCCTATCCTGCCCCCCCATTGCTTCTATTCTCTCTTTTGATCCTGTCCCTCCCCAAGAGTGTTGACTTCAAATTGCTCCCTCCTCCCGCTGCCCTCCCTTCCATCAGTCCCCCAACCCTGCTTATCTCCTTCTCTCCCACTTTCCTGTATTGTAAGATAGGTTTTCATACCAGAATGAGTGTGCATTTTATTCCTTCCTTGAGCTGAATGTGATGAGAGTAAGCTTCATGTTTTCTCTCTCACCTCCCCCCTTTTTCCCTCCACTGAAAAGTCTTTTACTTGCCTCTTTTAAGAGAGATAATTTGCCCCATTCCATTTCTCCTTTTCTCCTCCCAACATATTTCCCTCTCACCCCTTAATTTCATTTTTTAAAGATATGATCCCATCCTATTCAATTCATTTTGTGCTCTCTGTCTTTCTCTCTCCGTGTGTGCGTGTGTGTGTCTGAGTGTGTGTGTAATCCCACCAACTACCCAGATACTGAAAAGTTTCAAGAGTTACAAATATTGTCTTTCCATGTAGGAATGTAAACAGTTCAACTTTAGTAAGTCCCTTATGATTTCTCTTTGCTGTTTATCTTTTCATGCTTCTCTTGACTCTTGTGTTTGAAAGTCAAATTTTCTTTTCAGCTCTGGTCTATAAAGCATTCTTTTCCTCATTAGCTTTTTGAATTCATATATGTGTCTATAGGGAATTTGAAATACAAGATGTTTCAAAAGTCTTAGTTCTATTTTAAGCTATATTATATCTATCTATCTGTCTATCTATCTATCTATCTATCTATCTATCTATCTATCTATCTATCTATCTATCTATCTATAGATTTAATGTTATGATTCTACTGCAGAAAATCCCAATATAATTTCCTCTTAAAGATTATTGTGGAGGGTGAAGCCAAGATGGTGGAGTAATAACATATACTTTCTAGAACACTGCCCAGTAAAATACCTGTAAAAAATGACTCTAAACAAATTCTGGAGCTGCAGAACCCACAGAATGACAGAGTGAAGCAAATGTCCAACTCAAAGAGCCTGAAAGGTCACTGGGAAGTGTCTATCGCAGCCCACAGGAGGCAGGGCACAGTCCAGCACAGGCAGAGCTGGCATAAACAGGACCTGAGCAGGCCTTGGGGAGACTGAATCTCTCACACCTGTGGCAGCTTACAGACTTCAGGACCCCAAAATGCTGAGAACAAATTGGAAAGTCAGTGGAAAAAACCTGTGGGATCAGTGTGAGAGAGTGGAGTGGTCTGGCCCCACTCCCAGGTCAGCAGAGGGGTAAGGGGGCAGAGGAACCCACAGCAGCCACAGCAGCAGCAGGGTCAGGAGCAGCTACTGTTTCTGGAGCTCTAGGCCCACAGACTGTGGGGCAATCTAACAGCTGACAGTACACCCCCCACCCCCACTGAAAGCAGAGATCTACCTTGACAAAGAACTCAAAATGGCTGGGGAAATGAACAAAATCTGGAAAAAAATCGACTATAGAATCTTACTTTGGTGACAAGGAGGACCAAACCATACAAACAGAAGACAACAAAGTCAAAGTTAGTTCATCCCAAATCTCTAAGAAAAATAGGAATTGGTCTCAGGCCATGGAAGAGCTCAAAAAGGATTTCAAAAGCAAGTTAGAGAAGTAGAGCAAAAATTGGGAAAAGAAATGAGAGTGATGCAAAAAAATCATGAAATACAAGTCAACTGCTTGCTAAAAGAGACCTAAAAAATTAGGGAAGAAAATAACACTGCAAAAAATGGACTAACCCAAATGATAAAACAGATTCAAAAATTCGTTGAGAAGTATGCCCTACAAAGTAGAATTAGCCAGATAGAAAAGGAGGTCCAAAAGCTCACTGAAGAAAACAATTCCTTAAAGATTAAAATGGAGCAGATGGAAGCTAATGACTTTATGAAAAAAATCAAGAAATTATAAAACAAAACCAAAGGAATGAAAAAGTAGCAGACAGTAAGAAATATCTCACTGGAAAAACAACTGATTTGGAAAATAGACCCAGGAGAGACAATTTAAAAATTATGCAACTGCCTGAAAGCCATGATCAAAAAAAGAGCCTAGACATCATCTTTCAAGAAATTGTCAAGGAAAACTGACCTAATATTCTAGAACCAGAGGGCAAAATAAGTATTGAAATAATCCACCAATCACTCCCTGAAATAGATCCCAAAAGGAGAACTCCTAGGAATATTGTAGCCCAATTTCAGAGCTCCCAGGTCACGAAGAAAATATTGCAAGCAACCAGAAAGAAACAATTTGAGTATTGTGGAAATACCATCAGAATAACACATGATCTAGCAGCTTCTACATTAAGGGATCACAGGGCTTAGAATATGATATTTCAGAAGTCAAAGGAAATAGGATTAAAACCCAGAATCACCTTCCTAGCAAAACTTCAATGAAACAGAGGACTTTCAAACATTCTTGATGAACCAGAGCTGAATAGAAAATTTGATTTTCAAACACAAGAATAAAGAGAAGCATGAAAAGGTAAACAGGAAAGAAAAATCATAAGAGACTTACTACAGTTGAATTGTTTACATTCCTACATGGAAAGATAATATTTGTAACTCTTGAGACTTTTCTCAGTATTAGGGTATTTGGAGGGATTATATACACATAGACAAAGGGCCCAGGGTGAGCTGAATAAGAAGGGATGATATCTAAAAAATAAAATTACAGGGTGAGAGAGGAATATATTGGGAGGGGAAAGGGAAAAATAGAATAAGGCAAATTATCTCTCACATAAAAGAGGCAAGAAAAAGCTTTTTCAATGAAAGGGAAGAGAGGGGAGGTGAGAGGGAAGAAGTGAACCTTACTCTCATCACAATTGGCTTAAGGAGGGTATAGGATGAATGCTCAATTTGCTGTGAAACTCTATCTTACACTACAGGAAAGTAGGAGAGAAGGGGATAAGAGCCGGGCGGAGGGATGACAGAAGGGAGGACAAATGGGAAGAATTTATAATTAGAAGTAAATACTTTTGAGAAGGGATAGGGTCAAAAGAGAGAATAGAATAAATGGGGGGTGGGATAGGATGGAGGGAAATATAGTTAGTCTTCCACAACATGACTTTTATGGAAATCTTTTGCACAACTCCACATGTATAACATATATCAAATTGCTTGCTTTCTGGAGGGAGGAAGGGAGAGAAGGTGGAACTCAAAGTTTAAAAAACAAATGCTAAAAATTGTTTTTACATGCAATTGAGAAATAAGATATACAGGCAATAGCATGTAGAAATCTATCTTGTCCTCCAAGAAAATAGAGAGGATGGGGATAAGAGAAGGGAGTGGTGTGACAGAAGGGAGAATGGGTAGAGGGAAGGGATAATCAGAATGCATGCTGTGTTGGGGTGGGCAGAAGGGAGAGATAGGGAGAAAATTTGGAACTCAAAATTTTGTGGAAATGAATGTTGAAAACTAAAAATAAATAAATAAATTAGAATTTAAAAAAATTGTTGTGGTATTTGAAGGAGCTGGAACCAAATTTAAGCTCAAACTACACTAAAACTTTTGAGACCCTTGTGTGTGTGTGTGTGTGTGTGTGTGTGTGTGTGTGTGTGTATAAACTCAAAGTCATATTGGAGAAAAAATTAGTGTATAACTAGCTGGTATATGTAACAAATGATTAAAATATCCACATTCATCAGCTTAGATTTTTAAGCATTGCCCCTTTTGAATTCGGCATACTTTGGTTTTTGGTTGTTCTTTGTTTTGTTGTTTTTAGCATTTTAAATTTTTTGTGACTCTACTTTCTGGGTTTTATTTGGGTGATAGATCACACTTATTTTAAATATGTGCTTGGGTTTGTATTACCTTGTTAGTAATGCTGCTAGTTTCCACAATGCTGTATTATGCTGATACAGTATTTCTTTTCATTGTCTAATGATTCCTTCTCTTTCTCCTTCATTGGCTTTTCTAACCCCTAAATACAAGCATTTCCCAAAGATCTATTGGACTTCTTTTCTTCTCATGTGCTTTCCAGGTCACTTCTCTGTTCAAAAACTGTCAGTGGCTTCCCTTTGTCTTCTCAATGGAATAAAAATTCTACCCTGAAATTAAAGACTTTCCAGACTCTGGCCTCAGCCTCCTTTGTTCTCCAATAATATCCTCCATATTACTCTCTGTTTTGGCCTATAGGTGTTCTCTAAGCACACTATGCTTCACTTTATGGATTCTGTGATGGAAAAAGTGAAAAATCCATAGAAAATGACAGGAGAGCATGAGAAAACATGCAGGCTGTCAAAAAATGGGACTTTGTCAATGAGCACATGAGCCTTTTTTATTAACTGAAAAGTTTTCTCATGGTTCTTGACTTAAGGTAGGAATTAATACCCAAATGTGGCTAACTTGGATGAAAAGAAAAACAGCTATTGTTTCCTACACTCAGTTTTTATCTTAACTACCTAGATTCCTCCTGCCTTTCTATTTATACCCACCTCTGACAGTGGCATACTCCCTAACCATCATCTTGCCTATCTGGTCACCAACCTGCTTGTGATACTTGTGAACTTTCATATTGTCTCTTGCTTCTCTAAGTCCTATGGACTACCTGGTGACTCAGGCCATTGTTGGAGTAAAGAACAAAAGATCCCAGAAGGGAGAAAAAAAAGATATAGTATCTTTGAATCTTTTTTCTCACTTTCTTATCTTCCCTTTCACTCAGAAAAGATGGAAATTGACCCACCCTTTTGTGGGGATAATTCTGTGATAGGTACTCTCCCACCACAGAAACTTTATCTGCTATTTTGCCTCATCATTTTGGAAGAACTCAAAATCCTCTTTCTTGACTTTCCTTTTTCTCCTAATTTCTAGTACGCATAAACAATCCTTTGATTTGGGTCTCTTTATAATACTGATTTCCTAACCAGGTTGCTTCAAGCAACAATTTGTTTTTCATACTCAAAACACTTTGTTGACTTCCTTTGAAAATGCTTAACACAATCCAAATTAGTTCATTTACATAAACTTGTTACTAAATTTAAATGTATGACAGAAAAGTGTTTTGCAATGCTGTTTGGTAATATTCTGAGGCAATAGATACTCACTCTTTTAAGAAATCAGCTTAGGGGAGGTTTTCTATCAAAGACCTTGTGTAATATGCATTGATGGATTCAATCCCTTTCTCAATAAGTCAGTTGCAAATGCAAGTTAAATATTCATTGGGAGGGAGCAGAACTGAAATACATCAAGAAGTTTTTTTTTTTAAAGAATGAGATAAAGACATGGCTGTAGAATGTTAAACAAACATGAGTGCATTAGCCATTTTTATTATTTTAATGGCCTCCTGCTATTACACAAATTAATTTCTCTATTCTTTGTCTGCCTTGGAATTGAGAGAGAAGAATCAAAGAAAAACCAAAGGCTAGAAAACAAAGTAAAGCTGTCTCTTTAATTGCCCTTAATAGCCAGAGCAGAGTAAATGGATCATTTCTGGGTGACTGGAATAGAGACAATGCTGCCAGTTGAGGAGAGCTGCTGGAGAGGGTTTTAATGTCAAATTATCCTGATGTATTAGAGATCTGTATCAGCTTTGAAAGGATTCTGTCTATAAAAGAATGATCCAGGGCCAATTAAGAGAAACAACCTGATGGAAATCTGCTTAGATCAGAGTTATTTATCATTGATTATTAATAGTTAAGGATCAATGAGAAAGGTATCAAATTGTACTTTTTATAGTTAGTTTTCCTTTGGATTTTCAGTACAGAGATAAAAGTCCTTATCCTGAGAGTGCTGAAGGGATAAGCAGGGTGGAGCATTTTGACATAAAAGCAGTTGCCTAAAGTGTTAGGTGGCACAGCTAAATGGTGTCTGTGGATAGAGGGCATTGAGCAAAAGTCAGAAAAACTTGAATTTCTGTCTGCTCTCAGACTCTTATCCGTATGACTCTGGGCAAGTCACCTAACCCTGTTTCCTCATCTGTAAAGTGAACTGGAGAAGGAAATGCAAATCACCCTGGTGTCTTTACTAAGAAATCCTCAAGTGGAGTCACAGAGTCCAATATAACTGAAAAAACAATTGAACAACAAAAGTCCTCTGTTACCTTATGGAGGGGTCATTTGAAAGGAGTGAACACAGGCACTGAGCTTACAGCAGGATTTCAGTGGGCAGTTGTTCTTGTGATTTGTTTTAGGGACTACTCTCTTCTGCACCAACCTTGGAGGTTTGCTGGGTGATTCTAGGAGAATCAAACAAGAAAACATGAGAAATCTGTTGGAGAGTTTAGAGAGAAGAGTCCCAAGCAAACAAACATTTTTAAGTGCTTACTCTATGCCAGGCATTGTGCTAGTGCTAGGGGTACAAATGCAATAAAAAAGTCTCTGTCCTCAAGAAACTTACACAAAAGGAAGCCAAAAAGTATGTATGTATGTGGATTGAGGTAAAGAGAGTTGTAAGAAAAGCAGAAAGGTGACTGACTAAAGGATGATTGGGCTGGGTCCCTCTCCAAAATGGAGTTCTCTAGAGGATTTCGTGATGGGAGAAGGGAGCTGTCATGGCAGAGGGATGCTCCAGGGTGAGAAGACTCTAGCTGATGAGGGAATTTCTAAGGTAAGAAGGCAACTGAGGCTTGGTGTCAAAGTCTAGAGCATTAGATGCAGAGGTGGAAGGTGAATGAAATTCTAAAACAGCCCTGGATGACAGGCCCTCCCTGTTGTTACACTGGATTCCAGCTTTTAACTGACAATTGGCCAAGAAGTCAGTACCAGCCACAGAAGAACCAGGTTGGGTCCCAAAGAACCTTGATCATGTAGTGAGACAAGGTGCATAGGGTAATGATGGGACAATGGCTTCTTTCTTCTCTTGTGACTGTGTGACCATGTCTTTGTATAAAGTCCTTTGCGGGGTGTGGACAGAAAGGAATTAAGATTTCAGACAGTTGGAGCAGTAGGAAGACATTGCTTAGAAATACTGAAGTCTAAATTATTGATATTTTTTCATTGCAGTTACTGGGGTGTTGAGACTTTAAATTCACTTGGAGAAGTAGATTCTTGATTGCTTGGAAGTTTTAATATTGTGATGGTTGCCTCTGATTTTATTCAGTAAATGTGGCCTAATCTACATTGTGCTGAGTGATTTGTTATTGACAATGATGAGAAATCTGTAGGATCATAGATCTAGAAATTGAAGGAATGTGAGGGCCATCTAGTCCCACCCCTTTATTTTGCAGATGAGGAAGCTTGGACACAGTGAGGTTAAATTAATAGGTAGCCCAAGGTAACATAAATAGTAAACATTAGTGGTAGATTGGGAAGGAGATGAGAATCTTAAATCTGATGTGGACTATAGAACTAAATAAATGACAAAAAATTGTCTGGTTGTTGTCATAACCTGGACACAAACTTGGACTGAGGTATTAAAAAGAAATACTTTGAACCAGGTCCTACCTGTGCATGCACAGTAGTCCTGAAGGGGTCTATGGCTAGTACTCAGGCTTAGCCATTGCACCCTTTGTAACCCCAGTCCCTATCCGTGGTAGGAACTTGTGCCTTGCTTGTTGCATCACTGTGGAGAGGAGTGTACCCCTTTACAGAGAGTTACTGTGGTTTCATGGAAGGAGCCTTTTTATTTGCAACCACAACACTCCTGAGAGAACCAGATTAAAATATAATTGGGAAATATTTAACAAAATAGAAGAAATATTTAATAAAATAGATAAAAATACAAGAAAACATAGACAACATTACGTTGTAAAACCAAGTCAATATGTGGCTTACAGAGATCCTTATGCATAATTTAGTGATCCATGTTTCTATTTCCTTCCATCTGGAAGACTTGTCTTGCCTGACTTCCCTCATCTGTAAAGTGAGCTAGAAAAGAAAATGGCAAATCACTCTAGTATCTTTGCCAAGAAAATCCCAGATTGGGTCATGAAGAGTTGGACATGACCAAAAAATAATCGAATTCTGATAGTAGCAGACAAATTGTAGACATTCAAAAGATTTTGTGCTGATTGATTTCTTAATCTAGATATATAGCCAAGCAATATTTGCAATCACTCAAATCATGACCAACTTGTCAATCTAAGTCTAACTACTTTTGACACTGGTAATTGTAACTGAATATCAGTCTGTAAGTTTGAATCAATCCCACTCATCACTATTGACTGTACCATTAATCATAATTACCTAGAACCATTAATCATAATTACCTAGATGGAGTTGACAGGTTTGATGTGACTTAATTTTAAATGATAATTACCAGGAGATGTGATTTGAGAACATAAGATTGTGTCATGGTGAAAGGATTATCAATTTCAAGATGCACAAGTTATTTCCAAAGGTGTCTGAACCACTTTTGTGCATTTCATATGAGCAGTTGATTAACCACTAATTGAAATACATTAGGAACAGCATCTTGAAAACACTTGATTTTGAATAGAAATGATGTTCACTGACATTTATATAGAATTTTAAAGTTTTTGAAGCACTTCACATAATTCATTTCAATGAGCAATTATTGAGTACCTACTATGTGCCTGAAAATGTGCTAACTTCTTGAGATAAAAAGGCAAAAAATAAATCAGGATACTGTTCCAGGAGCTTATGTCCCACAGAGGAAAAACAGTTAACATTTACCTGGTGTTTCCTATGTGCCAGGTTTTTTGCTAAATGCTTTACAATTATTATCTCACTTGATTTTCACAACAATTTTGGTAGGTAGGTGCTATTATTACCTCCATTTTACAGATGTAGTAACTGAGGCAAATAGAAATTACATGACTTGCCCAGGGTCACACAGTTAGTAAGTGTTTGAGGCCAGATTTGAATTCAGGTCTTCCTGATTCCTATCGACTATATCATGGAACCACTGTTTAAAAAAAATGCAAAATAAATTCAGAGTAAAGATAAAGTCTTGTCAGGGTAAGAGGGAAAGCACAAATAATTGGTAGGATCAGAGGAGGATTCACTAGGAAAAGACACTTGAGCTAAGCCTTGAATGGGACTGAGGGAGGGTCATATTCCAGGCATGTGGAAAGCCTATACAAATGTATACAGAGTGGTGGGTGACATAGTTTTGTTTGGGCAAGAGAAAGTAGGACAATTATTCTGGAAAGTAGACTTGTGGTGGAATAATGGGAGATAAGTTTGAAGAGATAGGATGGAGACATGTTATGAAGTAATTTAAACTCCCAAATAGAAGTTTTGCATTATCTCTCATTTGAGCCTAACCCTGTGAAGTGTTATTGTTGTCCTTAAAAGGAAACTAAAGCTCAGAGAGGATAACTGACTTGCCTATATACACACAACTGTTGGTGGTCTGAGGCAGGATTCAAACCCAGGTCTTCCAAAGTTTAGCGTGTCATCCATTATACCGTGCCATCAAGCAGCTTTGACTACTTTGAGGTTAGAAAACTTGAGTTTCTTTCTATGTTTGAGACAGATGATAGAGAGACAGACAGACAAACAAATAGTTTATTACTGTGTGCTAGGCATGATGCCAAGCATTGAGGTTACAAATACAAACAAACAAGATTTCTTGACCTCATAAAACTTACATTTTAATGAAGGAAGACAATATATAAAGGAGAACTGGAAATTGGGAGAAGAGAAGAAAGAAGGTGTCAAGATATTGGGAGACACTGTGTTTTGCAGAGCTAAAGCCCAGCAAGCAAGCTGTGCCCTGAGCTTGTCAAAACAGCAATCCTTTGCATTTACCCTCTGGGTGTTCTCAGCCATAGCAAAACCACAAAATTGTTAAGCCCTGCTATGAATCAAGCCTGTCACATAGTTACTGTTACCCATCATTGTCAGGGCTACAGCTCACTGCAGATATAGGTTGTATTGAGATCTGCCTACACTTAAATGTCTCTTCCCTTCCCCCTCTCCAGGAGTGGGGCTGTGGCATACATCCTTGTTTGCAAGCTGGTTCCCTCACTTTAAAATTAAACTTCTGGTTGATTCCTGACTGCTATCTCTATTAGGTTTCAGTCACCTACAGGTTAGAGGCCAGTTCTGTCTGGTTGACAAAGGATAGCAATGTAAAAGAAGCAGTTGAGGTGGGTGATGGGGGAGGAGAAAAATGGCGAAGGAATCAAACTGTGAGTGACTCAGGGTCAGAATCGTATGCAATATTAAAACTACATCATGCATTTGAACATTAACAAGACACATTTCTGTCCAGGCTCCACTCCTGAATCACCAGAGTTTCTTACCATTCTGCAGCAAACTCCTCAGTCTGGAATTTCACTTTTTTTCTGGTTGTCTCACCCTGAAACTATTCTCTGCTCCTGTGGCTCCTTCCTCTCATCAGCCGGTTTCTTCAAGAACCTTCATTTTGAGTAAGTGCCTAGTCCAGTCCCATGCTCACTCCTTCATTCATCTCCAGGCTGTGGTCCTGTGATTCTTCATTTACCTCTGGGCAGTGATCTCTGGACTTCTTCTTGCCAGTGTGGCTTTCTCTTGCCCATTCCTCCTTTTTGGATTCTCTTCGTGTGTTGTCTTTCTCATGTTCCTTGAGGGTAAAAATGGTTTTCCTTCTTGCATTTATTTTCCCAGCACTTAGCACTGTACCTGGCTTCGTAACTGTTTAATAAATGCTTATTGACTTCTTAACAGTGGGCTAGGAAAAGCTGATGTATAATTAGCAATAAAAGACACAAGCCCTATAGGAGATAAAAATCTAGCCATGAAAAACACTTACAAATTCTGGATTCAAGATGTTGTTTGTGGGAAACAAAATGATTAAGAGGTCCAGAGGGTTATCTGACCACTTTTAGTTATAAAGCCAAATGAGAAAGTGATTAATTACTGCCCAAAATCATGATCATCATTGAATACTGAGAATTGTTTAGGTGCTTATAAGTTTGTATGTATGCATATACATATCCACACACACACACACACGCACACACCTCAGACTAGTTTCAAGCTATGTATGTCATGGCCTTGTGCTATTTTAAAAATCATGACTGAGAAGAAGGAGTTAGGATATTTTTATCTGGGAAAGAACTATGGTATATCTCTGGAGAATACAGGCAAGGTTTATTTCATTCCAGTCTCCAATGAGCTGGTATTAAATGTGTTCTTTTCATTATATGCTTTGCTGGATATAAGCTAAAACAGACTTTTATTATATTAATATAGTACCTAGGACCTCAATAAGGTATTCTTTTAGTGGCTTCAATATGGTTCCAGTTAAAAACGAATGAAATTTGATTTTGTAAAATACTTTGATGGGATTATTAATGTGTAAATTGTAAAATGCTCACTTGACAGCTTTGGATAAAATTGTGAAACCCACATATTCATATAGTTATAAGGAGTATTTCATTAAGAGAGTAGAATAAAAATCAGAATTAAATAACTTAATGATGACAATTGATAATAATAACCCCCAAAACATTATGCCTAACTGGGAAGCCTGGTATTGAATTTTCAGCATGGGTCAGACACCTTTCTATCTTCTCTGAAAGCCTGTCTAGTTGTAACCCTAATCTAGGAAGTAAAGCGGGTATTGGCCATCTGAACTTGGTTAGATACGTCTTTGTTTGGAAGACCCACCAGGAAACCTGATGATTGAGATGATGTCCACTTTAGAAAGGAGTCAAGAAATCTGATTCATTAAATCTGCAGACTTTCCCAGCATATTGTAGGGAAAAATTCAAATCAATTCAATATCTGAAGTAGCTACTAGGTACCTAACACTATATAATCACTGCCTTCAAAGAACAAATATTTTTGAGGAGACAGGACTTTTTGGCATAAGAAACATAAGAAAGCTTAAGATTGTGAGAGGCAGCCTGGCAAAATAGATAGAATGCTAAACTTGGATTCAGGAAGACTTCACCTTCTGTATCTGATACTTACTAACTTTGACACTGAGCAAATCACTTAAACTCCCTGAGTCTCAGCCTCCTTATCTGTAAAATAAGAGGTTTAAACTGAATATTTTTTAGTCTCTTCTAGCTCTAAATGATTCTAGAAAGTGTGCATACTGGAGAGATTTTTAATTCTTTGGAAAGTCAAGAAGGGAAGAGGTCAGTCGGAATGGTTATGAAATGCTACATTAATTAAGCACAAGGTGAGCTGGGTCCGGAATGATGGGTATAATTTTGATTAGGTAAGGATTGGGTGGGGGTGATTCATGTTTGAGGGAACTCTCTAAGCATTGTGCTGGGAATGGATTAGTATATGTAGGCAGTGGTGTCAAACTCAAATAGAAAGAGAGTCCACTAAATTGTACATAAGGATTTCTGTTAAAATACAATTGTTGAAGGAAAAATTCTTCATTTGGGCTTTCATCCTGATTAATGAGGCAAAACTCAGGACAAAGAGAATTAAAAAGGATTTTATTATAAGTGCATCAAGGCAGCAACACATTGAGGGCCTGATCACTGAAAATCAGCAATGGCTTTAAAGGGGGGACAGTTTTTATAGGCAACTTTAAGATAATCCAGATAGGTCCACCAGCGGGGCCCTTGGCAGCAAGAAAGTGAGAGTTTGCAGGTAGGGGTGGTGACAAGAGCAGATGATACAAAAATTGCAGACTTCCCCAACAGAGCTTCCACCAACACATGTTGATAAGCAGGGCTGGGGACAATAGGTAACTGAGTCAACAAAACATTCAACTTAATATTACCTGTGTTTTATATATGTGTTGTTTCTATATGTTTATACATATGTATGTTTTATATATATATATATTTTTGTTTATATTCAAAAAATATTTTCCAATTTGACCTGGTCTGGTTAAGATGCCAGAGTGCTGCAGGCAGCAGGTTCGACACCTGTGATGTAGAGGACAATGAAGATGGTTACTTTCCTAGGGCAGAGGCATCTTGGCGGATGTTAGTAGCATAATTTCCAACATCTGTTGCAGACATACCTTGAGAAGAAGGGAATTCATTGGCTTCAGAAATGTCAGAGAGAGTAAGATACTTTGCCTTTGGGCATTCATCTCATCACTGGTCAAATCCCCAATGGCATTTGCATTTACAAAAAAATGCAGACATGGCCAGACAAGACTCATGCAGTGATTAGATGGCACATTGCCTTCAGAATCAAATATAAAAAGCCTGTGCTTGTCTTTTAAAGCCATTCGTAACCTGGTTTTTCCTTGACTGTCTGATATTCTTATACCTTATTCTCCTCCATATGCTCTACAGTCCAGTGACTCTGGCCTCCTTACTGTTACTCACACAAAATATCCATTTCCTGATTCCCTTCATTTTCACCCAGTGTTGCCCAGGCCTTACATGCTCTCTCTCTCTACCTCCTGGATTCTCTAGATTTCTTCAGGTTTTTACTAAATCCTCATGTTCCCCAAGAGGTTTTTCCCACTTCCCATAAGTGCAAGGGCCTCCCTAGGCATGTATGTATCTAGAAGTTTCCACCTTGTCTCTCCCATTAGCTTGTGAGCTCCTTGAGAGCGTAGGCTGTTTTTGTTTTCCTCATCCCCAGCTCTTACTGTAGTGCCTAACACATAGCAATTGGTTCAGAAGTGCTTGTTAACATGATATGTTGAGGATTTTCTAATAGCTCTTGGAAATATGGATTTGATTTTTGAAACGAAGATTTTAGTTTGCCTCTAACTTGCTCTTTAGGGGTTGTAGATCTGTCTTCATGCAGATAAATCAAGTGGCCATCTTTGGATTAGGAGAGGTTTCTTTGTGATACTTTAGGAAAGGAGGATAATTAATGTTGAAAAAGGAGAAAGAATGTATCTGGTTAACCATCTCTGAGAACAATACAGTTAGATGGTAGCCTCTCAGTTCATCATTCTGCTTTCTTTTTGTTGCTGAGCTGTTTCAGTTGTGTTCCATTTATTATTATTATTTTGGCAGATATACTGAAATGGTTTGCCATTTCCTCCTCCAGCTCATTTTACAGATGAGGAAATGGAGGCAAACAGGGTAAAGTGACTTGCCCAGGGCCACTCAACTAGTAAGTGTCTGAGACCAGATTTGAACTCAGGAAGATGAGTCTTCCTGACTCCAGGCCTATCCATTGTGTCACCTAACTGCCCCTAAGAGGTCTTTATTGTACCACTATTTCTTGTTTATTTAACTAAAGACAGTCACAGAGGGGGTGAAAAGATTAGATAGGGACCACATTGGAAGCCATTACTGATAGGATACATAATCTAGGTCATTTTATTCCTCAGTCCAGTAGGCTCATCCACTTAGCCCCAGTGCCACTGCTGTCCAGCTTTGGGAAAATCTTTGTTCCCATCAAGAGGAAAATTATTCTTGAGAAGAATGATCATGAAAAATCTGTGTAATATATTTATTTTCATCTCTGGTAAATGCTGTTATAGAGCGATATAGGACATATTGGCAAAGATGTGTCAACTCTGAATGTATTAGACAAGACACACATCACAGCAGACCACTAGTGATCACACATCTAATAATGATTGAAACAGAAACCTGTATTGCCAGAGGAGATTCCTGCTAAAGTATGTACTAGTTGAACTGGATTCCTCCAAGGTCCTCTGCAACTCTGAGATCGTGTGAGTGTAAGATGCATGGAGAATATTCTTGTGACTTAGTTTATTTTTGTCTCTAAGCAGTTGAACCTACAACTAATGTTTATAATTGACAAGTCAAGATAAAACTCAGGAGTGAGAGAACAAGTACTTCATTTGGGAGGATAAGTTCTCTCTTGTCCAATCTATGAATTTCAGAGTGCAGTAAGTTTAAGGTTTTGGGAAAGGAAAGGGAAGGGAAGGGAAAGGAAGGGAAGGGAAGAGAGGGGAATAGAAGCAAAGGAAAAGACAGGAAAGGAAAAGCCTCTGCCTAAGGGCTGTTTTCTGGACCCTCCTGGCTTAAGAGTGATTATCAGCAATAGCTGTTGCTGTTTTTCTTCCAGCGTGATGTAGTTTTTTTTCTTTGCCTCATTAAAGGGACCATCGCCTGACTACTTCTTAAACAGGCCTATTCACTGAATGGGCGTTACCTCACCCTAAGTAAGTACCTGCATAGACCTTGGCCTAAAGGGGCCAGGGTCTCCCAGTGCATCCTGGGTCATCTCCAGTCATCCTGATGATATCTAGTCACTGGATTCAGATGGCTCTGCAGGAGAAGTGAGGCTGGTGACCTGCACAGCCCTCCCTCACTCAAAACAAGGTCAAGTGCAAGTCATGTCATTATTTCTCTGATGGCATGGTCTTAGGCAACAAAGGACGAATACAACAACAACAACAACAACAACAAAGTTCATGCCTAAATTTTGACCTTCCACATGGGAAAATTCACATCCATGTAACATCACTCAGTTTTTGGTAGGCAATGCTATTAATTTGCTCTAAGTATTATTGTTGTTGCTGTTGTGTTCATCCTTCATTTTTGAGGAAGACTACATTTCCATTCCCAATTTATAAAATTATTGTTGAGCCCCTATCTTTGGGATAAAGAAAAAGTTAGATGTTAAAAGTATTTTTAGCAAGTGAGCTTTGAAAATAGGAAAGGAAAAAAAAGGTGGTGATATCAACCAAAAAATTAAAAGTAAAGCTTTCACCTTTATTTTTTTTAACAATCAAATCTTAAGTGCTTAGCATATTTCACAGTTAAATTAAGAGCTGAATGAATAATTGAGACCTAATCTTAAAGTATAAACTGCAAAAAATTCCACCATTCAACATAAAAAATATTGGCAAGAATTTTACTATTGATATAGAAATTAATACTCCTTTAATAAAAATTCACTTTTCAATAGTAAATAACAGCTTATTCAAACAAAAGTTGAAATCATTTTAGTTTATCTAAGATGGCTAAATGCTGATATAATGAAAGTGAAGTCTTCAGTCTTTTATCATCATCAAAGAACACTGATTTTATAGAATGTATAGGAAATTGTACTAGTTGCTAATGATACAAAGACTCTTGAATACTAAGGATACAATCTCTTGTCCTTGAATGTCACAATGTTGTTATGAATGTTGGTAAGATTTATGAAATAAATAAATGGATGATAAACCATTTATCAAATGCTAACTATGTGCTAAGTACTGAGAATATCAATAAAAGAAAGAAAACCTTTGCTCTTAAGGACTGCACACTCTAAATCAGCAAGGGAAAGATTAGGATGTGACAGAAAATAATGAGACAATACATTGGCTCATATGAAATGAAGGATGTATTTTGTGGAGATAAGGCTGCAAAAGAAAGATAAATTAGGGTCAGATTATGAGAGACCTTGTATGAAAGATGATATAGGATCAGTGGTGAGCCCTTGAAGGGAAGTTAAGAATGTGTAGAGACCTATTATTTGAGGGGAGATTAAATTTTCTACTGGGTACAGAATAGATTAGAAAGTAAAGACTGGAAAGGTACATTGATTAGCAGAATACTGCAATTACACAGTGATGCAGTGAGGGCGTGGACTAGAGTGGCAGTAAAGACAATAAAAAAATCCATTTTCAAACACTGTGTAAGGGACTATTACTGAAGTTACTATTAAAATAGGATCCATTTATCACTCAAGCCTATGAACTTAAGGGGAGTTATCATATTAGTTCATAAACAAAGCAAAACAACATTAATAAATATGACACTATTAGAAAACCATAGTCATAATGGGGCTGGCATATAACCTTATATTTCAGAGAGAGGCAGCATATAAGAAAAGGGATTGGAGACAGAGTGGGGGATTGTTGGACCGAGAATGAGAACAGAATTCTAGTTTTAGTTCTCTTATTGAACTCTTTAGGTCTCCTGTTTCCTTAGCTATAAAATGGAAAAAACAACATCTCAGGTGCTTTCTGCACAGGGATGGTTTAGTAGAAACAAGAAAATATATGTGAAAACACCTTACAAGAATACAATTATTTGTATTCAGAAATATGCAAAATTGACAACAAAAAAATTAACTGATAACTTAACAGATAGGAAATGCCTAATTACTAATGTGACTCAAATCTAATTTACTAAGACTATTTATTATAATAAAAATAAAATCGCTATCAAACTGGAATAAGAGATATGGTACGCAATTAGAACAACTCCAGGAAGACCTATTTAAATGAGATACTGATATCAAAAAATATGGAAAATGGATCAACGAATAAACATTGACAAAAACTATCACAATTTTCTGGATAAATCTAACCACGATAAGTCAATCACAAAAAATAAAGAAACAACAACAAAAGCCCAGACACCATGTAAACCAGATAATTATTTATCTTTAACACAAATGGAGAGCTATGACAATCAAGATAACACTGAAATATTTTTTAAATCTTACAAAGAAGGATGATGAAAAGCTATAACAATATCATCACATGAATAGAAAAGGAGGTGAGTAGATCATGGGAAAAGAGGAAGAATAGTCTAACAATGGCCAGTCTACAGGTTCCACTGTGAAGAGATCTACAGTACTGGACTTGGAGTCAGGAAGGAAGATCTGAGTTCAAACCCTGCCCCAGACACCCAACTAGCTGTGTGACCCTGAGGAAGTCACTTAACCTCTGTCAGCCTCAGTTTTCTCAAGGAAGATTCACTAATGGGTGGCTTACTGAGGGGAGGGGGCCAGAGTCTTTTTGTATGTAAAACGGAAAAATTTGTTCTTGATTGTTGAGTGACTGCTTTAAGAGCTATGGACATTACATGTAATAGAAATTATGTGACTGATTTAAAGTGTACTTTGTTTGGAAATTAAGCATTTTCTTTTCTTTTGTGTCATCATTGATTCCTTCTCATAAAAAGAGTTTGTTTCTGCAAGGAACTTGAGACTTCACTTCAAAGTGCTACAAAAATAAAGCAATTAGATTCCCCACCGAAGGAATTACAAACTTGTGTGAAACACAGCCTTTCTCCCAAATGTCCATCATCATTCCTTCAGAGTAAAAACTCTGAAGGAAGTTCTGTTGTGAAATATCTGAAATTCTCAGTCTGAAAGTGATTATTTAAAAAAAAATTTAAACTTTTACTAACACCTTATAAGTGGAGACTACAGTAGAGAACTCCTTTAAATAGCACTCAAATATTTCAAATATTTTTTGACCCATTTACCACAACAAGAAACCTCTTCCACCAAAACTAAAATGAATTCTGGAGAGTCAGTATAGTGGTGAGAGTCAGGAAGACCTGATTTCAAGTTTCGCTCCTTTTAAAAATTGGTTGTGTGATCTTTGGTGAATTACTTTACTTCTAAGTACCCAGTAAACTCTCTCAGACAAGTTATAGAACAAATGTGAATCTGAGTTGGTAAATGGTTTTTGCTAGAAAATCCATATATGGATGAAAACACATATGGGAAGTGGAAAGGCTAGCATTACCAAGGTATCAGTCAGATGAAAGCACTGAGATATCATTTCTTTGATCTTTTTGATGCTAGGATACAGACCTTATAGTGACATTGCTGGGTCAAAGAGCACAGTTTTACAGCTCTTTTGGCATAGTTCCAAATTGTTCTTTAGAATGTTTAGACTAGCTCATAACTCTATCAACAATACCTTAATATCCTATTTTTCCATATCCCCTTCAACATTTGGTTGTTTTTCTTTTCTGTCATGTAAGCCAGTCTGATAGGTGTGAGGTTTTAATTTGCATTTCTTTAATTAGTAGTGATTTAGAACGTTTTAATGTGACTATTGATAGCTTTGATTTCTTCATTGTCCATGGTACCTTTTAGTAAGATGTAGTTTCCCTGTTTATCTCTTTAATTAAATCTATTGTTGTTATTTCTTTGTCTGAGATCACGATTGTTACCCTTACCTTTTTTAATTTCAGCTGAAGCAGAATACATTCTACTTCAGCTCTTATTTTGACTCTGTGTGTGTCTCTCTGTTTCAAGTGTGTCTCTTGTAAACAACATAAGGTTCAATTCTTATTTCTAATCCATTGTCCTATCCACTTTCATTTTATGATTGAGTTCATCTTATTCCCATTCACCATTATGATTACTATGTATTTCTCTCCAACCTATTTTCTTCAGTTTCTTCATCTCTCTCTCTCTCTCTCTCTTTCTCCTATCCATCCTCTAAAGTCTGTTTTGCTTCTGATCACTGCCTTCTTTATTCTACCTGCCCTTTTATGACTTCTCTTTCTCTTATCCCCTTCCCCTCATACTTCTCTGTTGGGTAAGACAGATTTCTATTACCAATTAATTATGTGTACAAGTATGCATTTTCCCTCTTTGAACCAATTTAGATGTGAATGAGATATTCAAGCCTAGCCTGCCCCTCCCCCTCCCACCATTTTCCTCACCAATTTAAAAGTTCTTCCTTGTATGCCTTTTTTATGTAAGATAATCTTCCCCATTCTTTCTCTCCTTTCCATCCCTCTTTCTTATCTATCCATTTTTTTTACATCATCCCAGGAAAATGGACTCGCTTCTGCATCCTCTTTCTATATGGAATCCTTCTAACTGCTGTAAGAATGATAGAAGTTACATTTATCATCTTCCCATATAGAAAAGTAGTTTAATCTTGAGTCCCTTATGATTTCTCTTTCATGTTTAACTTTTTATGCTTCTCTTGAGTCCTGTATTTGAAAGTCGTTTTCTATTCAGCTCTGATTTTTTCATCAGTGTATTGTGATTTCAAAAGGGGTTCGGATTCGTCCAATTATGTATGATTAAGGAAATTTATGGTTCAGATTCGCACCTACAATAAGACGCATTTGAGAAGAAGAAGCTGGATATTTTATTGATTTACAGAAAAGGCAAATGCATGAACAGTTTAGAGCTACAGCAGAAATAATTAATATAGCCTAATACTAATATAATTATAGCAATATTAATATAGATATAAGAGGAAATAGAAAAACATCACCAATTCGGGGAGCACCAACACCTGAATTTCATCAGCTGGGGAATCCCGGGATACAGCGTTCAGGGTCCGAATTGGGAGCACAGAGGTCCCAGGCAGAGCGTCCTCTCCACGGGTGAGATTCCGAGGACTTGCACTAAGCGAGGGGAGTTTATAGGGACCTAGACAAAGAAGGTTTTTTGCCAACGGCTCCACACACTGTTCCAAGCTGGTCAGGCACATGGCCATGGGAATGCAGGTGTTTGTTCGTCAAGGACATATCATACGGGGGCCACAAGATATAAGCTAATTAATCATATACTGGGAGGACTAGCCAGATCCTCCAAGTATTATCTATGTGTTCCGGGAGTGGCTAGTTCCCAAAACATTAAGGCATGGCCAACTCCCGCATGTTATGTTCCTTGAGAGGTCACCAAAAAGACAGAGTGAACTTACTTTATTCAAGGGATATGAAATATTCCTTCAATCAGGCATGGCTGAAAGTTCTCTTTCATTGAAAAGGAAAGCATAAGTATTTTCAGTCCATCTTACAGATGAAGAAACTGAGGCAGACAGAGATAAAGTAGTTTGCCCAGCATTACACAGCTGGTAAGTCTATGATGATAGTACAATGGAGATGCCTCTCAAAGCTCAGGAGAAGTAAATATAGGAGAAACAAAATGAAGTACTACTTCACACTAAATGATGAGGAGAGACAGAACACTGAACTGGGTATGAAAAAGACCATTTCACATCTTGCCTCTGGTATTTCAAATCACTTGCCTGACTAGTGATTTAAGCTCTCTGAGTTTTAGTTTCCACATCTATAAAATGGGGATAATAATAATAATACCTACTCCACAGTATTATTATGAGGTTAAAATGAGGAATCATATGTAAAATATTTTACAGGCTTTGAAGATCTGTGCTATAAATACACTCATTGATATAATAATAGCCAATATTATAATAACTAGAATTTACATAACAATTTAAGGTTTGTGAGCAGATACAAAAATTATCTCACTTTATCTTCCCAGTAACCCTGGAAAGTAAGTGCTAATATCAGTCTCATTTCACAGATGAGGAAACTGAGAGATCTTAGCAGTTAAGTGACTTGCCTAAGGTCATGTCGCTAATAAATGGCTGAAGTTATATTTGAACTCAGATCTCCCTGACTCTGGGTGCAGTGTTCTATCCACTGTACCATCGGGCTTTTTTCTTATAGCTATAAGAAATTAAAGACATCAATAGATATGAAAAATGTTTAGAAATACTCAGGGATAACAGAGATATTATTGGCTATACAATAAAACTGGGATGTTACAGAATACAGTTTTTTTCTGAAGGAAAATGGAATTCCACAAAATCCCTTGCTATCATTGTTGTTAAAAGAATATTAGACTCAGTGTGAGTAATCAAAGGAGCTAATGAGATGAGTAAATGAAATAGTATAGAGGGAAGAGAAGAAGGCCTAGACCATAGTCTTGTGAGAAGCCTACAATGAGAGGGCATGACCTAGATAAGAATCCAACAAAGGAAAATGAGGAGCAGTCAAGTTGGTAAGGGAGCATGTTGTCCCAACCACCTAGAGAAAAGAGAACATTTGAGAGGAGAGAATGCACAGAAGTTCAGGCAAAGGATAATTGAGAAAAGACCATTGGATTTGGCAATTAAGAGATCAATAAGAAATTTGGAGAAAGTTGTTTTAATATTATGATAAGGTTGGAAGTCAGATTGTGTTTTGTTTTGTTTTTTGGTTATTGTCCTTTGTTCTCAAAAAGGACCAAAAATGGCATCACTAAGCTAGAGTCAAGTATCAATGTGTCGGACTGTTGCTGATCAGACCAATATGAGCTTGGAATGCTTTGCCACAGACTGGCCACAAATAATTGGAGTGAACATTTGGTGTTGATTCTCTAAATTTGTACATCCTGTATTTCCTTTGAGCTGTTTCAATTCTTCTGTACTCATAGAGTGCAGCATCTTCTGTGATGTGGGCATGCCATGCTGATTGGTCCTGTGGCAGTCTCCCACATCATGCAATCAATTCCAAAGTTCTTAAGAGACCTTGAGAGTGTCCTTGTATTGCTTCCTCTGACCACCATGTGAATGCTTGCCCTTTGTGAGTTCTCCATAAAACAGTCTTTTTGGTAAATGTATATTTTGTATTCAGACAACATGGCAAGTCCATTGGAGTTGCACTCGCTGAAGCAGAGTGTGAATGCTTGGCAGTTTAGTTTGAGTAAGGACCTCAGTGTCTAGTACCTTTTCCTGCCAGGTGATCTTCAGAATCTTCCTAAGACAATTCAAATGGAAGTGATTCAGTTTCCTGGCATGGCACTGCTATGTTATCCAAGTTTCAGGCATACAATAATGAGGTTAGCATGCTGGCTTTGTAGACCTTCAGTTTGGTAGTCAGTCTTCCTTTCTCTCTCATACTTTCCTTCAGAGTCTCCCAAGCACTGAGCTAGCTCTGGCAATGTGCATATCAATCTCATTGTCAATGTGTACATCCCTGGAAAATACTACCAAGGTAAATGAATTTGTGCACAACATTCAGATCGTCTCTATTTGCTGTATGGTTCATGTTGTGTAAAACTAACTATATTGCACTCCATCGTACCTTGTCCCCCCCTTTTTTTCTATTCTCTCATTTGACCTTGTCCCTTCCCAAAAGTGTTTACTTCTAGTTACTCCCTTCTCCCATTTACCCTCCCTTCTATCATCCCCCTCACCCCACTTGTCCCCTTCTCCCCTACTTTCCCGTAGCGTAAGATAGATTTTCATACCAAATTTAGTGAGCATGTTATTCCCTCCTTAAGCCATATATGAAGAGAGTAAGCTTCACTTTTCCCCTCTCACCTCCTCTCTTTTCTCCTCCATTGAAAAAGATTTTTCTTATCTCTTTTATGAGTGATAGTCTGCCCCATTCCATTTCTCCCTTTCTCCTCCCAATATTTTCCTCTCTCACCCCTTAATTTTATTTTTTTATGGATATCATGTCTTCTCATTCAACTCAACCTGTACTCGCTGTCTATATGTGTGTATGTGTGTGCGTGCATGTGCGCATGTGTGTGTGTGTGTATGTGTGTGTGTGTGTGTGTGTGTGTGTGTGTATAATCCCTCCACCTACCCAAATACTGAGAAAAATCTCAAGAGTTACAAATATTATTTTTCCATGTAGGGATGTAACACAGTTCAGCTTTAGAAAGTCCTTTATGATTTGTCTTTCCCATTTACCTTTTCATGCTTCTCTTGACTCTTGTGTTTAAAAGTCAAATTTTCTATTCAGTTCTGGTCTTTTCATCATGAATGCTTGAAAGTCCTCTATATCATTGAATGACCATTTATTCATTTGAAGCATTATACTCAGTTTTGCTGGGTAGGTGATTCTTGGTTTTAATCCCAGTTCCTTTGACTTCTAGAATATCCTATTCCAAGCCCTTCAGTCACAGCCAGATCCTGTGTTATCCTCATTGTATTTCCACAATACTTGAATTGTTTCTTTCTAGCTGCTTGCACTATTTTCTCCTTGACCTGGGAACTCTGAAATTTCCCCACGATATTCCTAGGAGTTTCTCTTTTTGGTTCTCTTTCAGGAGATGATTGGTGGATTTTTCAATATTTATTTTGCCCTCTGGGTCTAGAATATCAGGGCAGTTTTCCTTGCTAATTTCATGAAAGATGATGTCTGGGCTCTTTTTTTGATCATGGCTTTCAGGTAGTCCCTTAATTTTAAAATTGTCTCTTCTGGATCTATTTTCCAGGTCAGTTGTTTTTCCAATGAGAAGTTTCACATTATCTTCTATTTTTTCAATCTTTTGGTTTGTTTTGTGACTTCTTGGTTTATCTCATTAGCTTCCCTGAACTGGATTCTCTCTTTTAAAGAACTATTTTTTCAGTGAGCTTTTGAACCTCCTTTTCCATTTAGTTAATTCTGCTTTTTACAGTCTTCTTCTCTTCATTGACTTTTCGGACCTCTTTTGACAATTGAGTTAGCTTGTTTTTAAAGGTGTTATTTTCCTCAGCATTTTTTGGGTTCTCTTTTAGCAGGCTGCTGACTTGCTTTTCAAGCTCTTCTATGATCTGAGCCCATTGCATATTCATTTTGGAGGTGCTGGATGCAGAAGCCTTGACTTCCTCTGATAATATGCATTGCTGTTTCTCATCTGAAAGGATGGAAGGAGATACCTGTTCACCAAGAAAGTAACCTTCTAAGCTCTTATTTTTTTTCCCCTTTTTTGGGTATTTTCCTAGCCAGTTACTTGACTTCTGAATCTTTTGTCAAGAGGAAGCTCCTAGTGCTCCTCTTCCTCCCAGGACTGTGCTCAGGGCTGAGATTCAGATCAGCTGCTCAATTCTCCCAGGGGCTTTAAGCTGAGCTGCTCAGACAGTGGACCCAGGCTGCTTCCCTGGCCATCGTAGCCCACTTTTTCCTGCTGCCGCTGCCTCTGCTGCTGCCTAGGGCCAGTGCTGGGGAGACCTCATTCCCCTCTTGCCCAGCTGAGAAAGCCCTCCCACACTGACCTTTGAAGGTCTCTTTGTTGCTTGTGGGTTGAGGAATCTGGGACCCTCCCTCCTGGAGATTCTTCCTTGGAGGCCTGTTCCAGTCCTATTCCTCCCTGTGCCACATGGCCAGGGCTGGGCTCTGCTCTATTCAGCATCCCATGGGGTAGACCTTTCCTTTTGACCTTCTAGGCTACATTTGTCTGGAAATCTCTTTCACTCTGTCATTCTGTGGCTTCTGTTGCTCTAGAATTTGTTAACAGTGATTTTTTTACAGATATTCTATGGCTGTGAGGGAAGCACTAGAGTATATGTGTCTTTCTACTCCACCATCTTGGCTCAACCTCCCCCTCCCCCCAAGCAGCGGAAAATTGATCCATACTGTGTTGCATCTCAGCTTCAGAGGCTGCATTGAGTGCACAATCATCTCAGAAAATCATGCACCAACATTCCCTCCACTTTGGTCTTGACTTGTAGCTTTTTCAAGCTCAAGAATTTACCATCAGTAAGCTTACCTTGCTGCAGTGTTCATCCTGATTGAAAGCATTTGACAACATGACTGAAAACATCATACTAAAGAGCATGGGAGCAAGCACACAGTCTTGTTTGCTCAAGTCACCCCCAAGTCACCATTGGTGACTGGAAAGGCAGGAGAGCCTTGTCCATTATCCAGAACCCAGGCAAACATGCCATCACGAAACTGATGTACAAGGCTGATGAATGTCTCTGGGCAACCAAATTTTGACATAATTTTCCAAGTTGGATTGTAGGAAATTAAGAAGAAAATGAGAGAAGAGGAAGGGGAGACATCTATTGTAGATGGCCTTCTTAAGGAATTTTGTCACAAAGGGTAGAAAAGGTAGAGTATGAGAATTAGTTGGGATAGAATGACCAGGTGAGGTTTTTTTCTTTTTTTTGAGAATAGGGGAAGACATGGGCATATTTGTAGGTTTTAAGGAAGGAACTAACAGACAGGGGCAAATTGAAGATGTATGATAGTAATGATGATAGCTTCAGAATAGCTAAGGCTCAGAATGAATTGAAGGAAAGTTAAGGACAAAAGAAAAAGGCCTTTTAGGTATCTGTGGGAGATTACTACATCTTAGCGCTGATGGGACAATGATGGCCAACAATGAAGTACAGGTAGATGAGTTCATCTTCCATTTTTATAGTTTTCCCCTACCAAAGATAATGATCTTTGGAAGGTGAAGGATAGAACAACAATGATAGAGGAGTGGGTACCCAAGATGATTGGGTGGATAGTAAGAGAGTGCTAGCAGTCTCTGACCCATTGGAAATACACTCTATCCCCATGTACCTTTCCTCTGATTGATTGGTTTCTCCCAGAACCTCCAGTTTAGGGAAAATACTAAGGCCAGCCATATCTTCACTCTGGACTGAACTTTGCCATGCCCTTGTGTGGGTCCACATCCCTCTCAGAATATCTCCTCTGCCCCTCAACTCTCTTCAAATTCCTATATGTGTGTTTAACTCCTTGAGAGCAGGCACTGTTTTACTTTCTGATTGTATTTCTATTTCCAGCACTTGGCATAATGCCTGGCGCTAAGCCCTTAATCAATGCTTCCTGACTGCACTTGAAGCATTCAAGTTATTAGTCCCAAAAGAACTACATGCTCAGCTAGTGAAGGAAATGGAAGATGTAATTGTTGAGTTGCTGTCAAAGATCTTTGAAAAACCATGGTGAATGAGTGAAATCCTCCCAGGTTAGAGAAGTGCAAATGTTATTCCAATTTTTTAATGGGAAGAAGAAAGCAGTTATTTTTGTGGGGTTAGGGGCATCACGTCCTGTGATCTGAAATATCCATGTAAAATTTTTTGGCTCTCCCTTCCTACCAAAGAAGGAGTCCAATTTTTTTTTCTTTTATGGAGTGGTTACAGTACCTTATTGTAAAATTTGGGTTAAGTATTTGGTCATAGGCTTTGTATCATCTGCTGCTTCTTCAAAGCTTCCAAAAAATTTCCATTTAATTTTTTATGTAAACCTGCAATATATTGAAACTGTAGTGGGAAAAGTTGCAATGTGGAAGAGATAACTGTAGAATTTGCAAATTACAGGTTAGTGAGCTTAACTTCTGTTCCTGAAAAAATTTTAATGTATGTAGTTAAATGGATATTTAGTGATTGTCTAGAAAGCCAAATGGAGGTCTTTCTTTTAAACTGAAAAAAAATTAATTTAATTATTTCGGTTACATTTTATATTCCAAACTGTTTCCCTCCTTTCCTATCCTGCACTAGAGAAAGTCTCTCTCTCTCTCTCTCTCTCTCTCTCTCTCTCTCTCTCTCTCTCTCTCTCTCTCTCACACACACACACACACACACACCATACTGTGCATATTTGTGTTTATGGTTTTTTTGTTTAGAGGTAGATAGCATTTTCCTTCATAGGTCCTTTGTACTTGATTTGACTATTTATAATACTCAGAATAACTTAGCTGTTCACAACTGTCTTTTTTTTCTTTTCTTTTTTTAAAAATTTATTTATTTAACTTTTAACATTCATTTCCACAAAATTTTGGGTTCCAAATTTTCTCCCCATTTGTCCCCTACCTCCACCCCAAAACACCAAGCATCCTAATTGTCCCTATCACCAATCTGCCCTCTCTTCTATCATCCCTCTCTTCCCTTGTCCCCATCTTCTCTTTTGTCCTGTAGGGCAACAAAACTTTCTATACCCCATTACCTGTATTTCTTATTTCCTAGTAGCAAGAACAGTACTCGACAGTTGTTCCTAAAACTTTGAGTTCCAACTTCTCTTCATCCCTCCCTCCCCACCCATTCCCTTTGGGAAGGCAAGCAATTCAATACAGGCCATATCTGTGTAGTTTTGCAAATGACTTCCATAATAGTCGTATTGTGTAAGATGAACTGTATTTCCCTCCATCCTATCCTGCCCCCCATTGCTTCTGTTCTCTCTTTGGATCATGTCCCACTCCAAGAGTGTTGACTTCAAATTGCTCCCTCCTCCCATTGCCCTCCCTTCCATCATCCCCCCCACCCTGCTTATCCCCTTTTCTCCCACTTTCTGGTACTGTAAGACAGGTTTTCATACCAAAATGAGTGTGCATTTTATTCCTTCCTTTAGTTGAATGTGATGAGAGTAAACTTCATGTTTTTCTCTCACCTCCTCTCTTTTTCCCTCCACTAAAAAGTTTTTTCTTGCTTCTTTTATGAGAGATAATTTGCCCCATTCCATTTCTCCCTTTCTCCTCCCAATATATTTCTCTCTTACTGCTTAATTTCATTTTTTAAAGATATGATCCCATCCTATTCAATTCACTCTGTGCTCTCTCTCTCTCTCTCTCTGTGTGTGTGTGTGTATGTGTGTGTGTGTGTAATCCCACCAACTACCCAGATACTGAAAAGTTTCAAGAGTTACAAATATTGTCTTTCCATGTAGGAATGTAAAGAGTTAAACTTTAGTAAGTCCCTTATGACTGCTCTTTGCTGTTTACCTTTTCATGCTTCTCCTGATTCTTGTGTTTGAAAGTCAAATTTTCTTTTCAACTCTGGTCTTTTCATCAAGAATGCTTGAAAGTCCTCTATTTCATTGAAAGACCATTTTTTCCCCTGAAGTATTATACTCAGTTTTGCTGGGTAGGTGATTCTTGGTTTTAGTCCTAGTTCCTTTGACTTCTGGAATATCCTATTCCATGCCCTTCGATCCCTTAATGTAGAAGCTGCTAGATCTTGTGTTATCCTGATTGTATTTCCACAATACTTGAATTGTTTCTTTCTAGCTGCTTGCAATATTTTCTCCTTGTCCAGGGAATTCTGGAATTTGGCCACAATGTTCCTAGGAGTTTCTCCTTTTGGATCTCTTTCAGGAGGGGATCGGTGGATTCTTTCAATATTTATTTTGCCCTCTGGTTCTAGAATCTCAGGGAAGTTTTCCTTGATAATTTCGTGAAAGATGATGTCTAGGCTCTTTTTTTGATCATGGCTTTCAGGTAGTCCCATAATTTTTAAATTGTCTCTCCTGGATCTATTTTCCAGGTCAGTTGTTTTTCCAATGAGATATTTCACATTATCTTCCATTTTTTCATTCTTTTGGTTTTGTTTTGTGATTTCTTGGTTTCTCATAAAGTCATTAGCCTCCATCTGTTCCATTCTAATTTTTAAAGAACTATTTCCTTCAGTGAGCTTTTGAACCTCCTTTTCCATTTGGCTAATTCTACTTTTTAAAGCATTCTTCTCCTCATTGGCTCTTTGAACCTTTTTTGCCAGTTGAGTTAGCCTGTTTTTCAAGGTGTTATTTTCTTCAGCATTTTTGGTGGGGGTCTCCTTTAGCAAGGTGTTGACCTGCTTTTCATGCTTTTCTCACATCTCTCTCATTTCTCTTCCCAGTTTTTCCTCCACCTCTCTAACTTGATTTTCAAAATCCTTTTTGAGCTCTTCCATGGCCTGAGCCCATTGAATATTTATTTTGGATGTTTGGGATACAGAAGCCTTGACTTTTGTGTCTTTCCTTGATGGTAAGCATTGCTCTTCCTCATCTGAAAGTAAGGGAGGAGATATCTGTTCACCAAGAAAGTAACCTTCTGTGATCTTATTTTTTTTCCCCCTTTTCTGGGCATTTTCCCAGACAGTTACTTGACTTCTGAATTTCCTCTCCACACCCACATCGCCTCCAGATCTGCCCAGCCAGCACTTGGGGTCTGAGATTCAAATGCTGCTTCCCAGCCTCAGGGCTTTAGGTGGAGGTGGGGCTGCTATTCAGAGTGAGATTAAGTTCAGCTGCTCAGGTCGGGGCAGGGCAGCCACACAGGGCTTGGTTCCCTCAGGGAGTTTATGCAGAAACCTTCAACAATGGATCTGAGCTCCTGCCTGCTTTGGGAGCTGCTGTCTGCTGCTGCCTCTGCTGCTTCCTCCTGAGGGGACCTGACTTATGGGGACACCCTGCTCCCCTCTCAGCAAGCTGAAAAGACCCTCTCACTGACCTTTGGTGCCTGTGGATGGAGGGACCTGTGTGGCTGCTGGAGATTCTGTCCCTGAAGTCTGCTTGGATCTGCTCCTCTCTGTGCTGGCGGCCAAGGCAGGACTGGGCTCTTCTCTGGGTCTGGTGCACCACGGACCTTTCATGTCAGTTTTTCAGGTCTCTCTGGAACAGAAATCTCCTCCACTCTGTTGTTGTGTGGCTTCTGCTGCTCCAGAATTTGTGGGGAGTTCTTCTTTACAGATATTTTATGGGCTGTGGGTTAGGAGCTAGCATATGTTTATCTTTCTACTCTGCCATCTTGGCTCCTCCCCCCACAACTGTTTTTCAAACAATATTGCTGTCAATAACAGTATTCTTTTGGTCTGCTCATTATACTTCTCATTGCTTCATGAAAGTCTTTTGATGTCTTTCTAAAATCAACCAGCTCATCATTTCATACAGCACAGTAGTATTCCATCATAATCATATGCCACAACTTGTTTAGCCATTCCCCCATTGATGAGCATCTCTTCGATTTCTAGTTCTTTGCCACCACAAAGAAGGCAGCTATAAATATTTTAGAATATAGAGGTTCTTTTCCTTTCCCTCAATCACCTTGGGAAACTCACCTAGTACTAGCATTGCTGGGTCAAAGGGTATATATTGTTTTATAACTTGTTGGGTATAATTCCATATTGGTTTCCAAAATGGCTGAATCAATTCACAGTTCCACCAACAGTGAATCCATATTCCAGTTTTTCCATACCGCCTCCAACATTTGTCATTTTCTTCTATCATTTTAGTCAATCTGATAGGTATAATGTATATGCCTTAAAGAGTCAGTCTGGTATTCGTGACTCCATGGGATCCCAATTGGGGCAAAGTTGTAAAATACAGTAATAAATGAAAAGTCATAAAAACTTGAACTCTGTGGAATGTGGAAGCCTGAAAATGGTAACCTGTTAAAGAATCATAACGCAGATACTGAATCATAACTTAGACAATGAATCAAAACTTCGATACTATGACCTATGAAGGCCATGATAAGGATATTGTGACCCATATGTGGCTGGTACATGACCAATACACAAACTTATGTTTGGATATAACATTGGCTTAATGCCCAAATTCATTACTAAGTATAAAACCAAAAATAGTCACCAATCAGTAGTGGTGCACTCTCTAGCTCCTCCTCCTTTTGTCCGTTTTAATTACCATGGGAATTTTTGGAGTTCTTTGATGGGGATTCACTGATTGGTCTGGCTACTGCTTCAGACTGAGGATGATTAATATCTTGGCAGGAATCTATCCTACTGCCCCAAATGTAAATAACCCAAATTGATTAAACTACTACTTATAAAAAATTTGGACTGCCTTGGCCTCTTCCTTTAGTATCAAACTTGTCCCACTGTTTGGGAGGGAGATGAAGGATTCCCTAGGTGGGGAAATTCTAGACCTTACAAACACTAGATGACCATGTTAATTCGGGCATGAAATCATCCACAAGTATTTTCCCAGAGCATTTCCGTAGAGAACCATTTGTCTCTAAAGATAAGGACTGAAGTTCTCACCTCTATTAAATGTGAAAAGCAGGGAGAGTTTTGCAGTGATCTTCACTGAATGTGAAATATTTATTTCTATCCTGGTCCAGTGCCTAATATTTATGTTCAATTCCCAGA
Organism: Notamacropus eugenii; assembly: GCF_028372415.1. Taxonomy (NCBI): domain Eukaryota; kingdom Metazoa; phylum Chordata; class Mammalia; order Diprotodontia; family Macropodidae; genus Notamacropus; species Notamacropus eugenii. The sequence continues at coordinate 205,243,088 of NC_092875.1, read as the reverse complement.
AGAAAAGGTAAAGGGGTTTGAAGAATGTCTTTCCACTCCCTTGTTATCATGGTAAACAGACTGTTCCTTAATATCTGTTTGGAAATCTAAGCCTTATCTAATGAGATGAAACAATAAGGATATATGTTAAATTCAAAACTGAATTTAAAAATTAGCCTTCACAAGTCCAAGAAACAGCAAATGTGAACTGACAGCAACTTTTCTGAAAACAGTCTGGAAGGCTCAGTGAACCACAGGTTCAAAAGGAATAAACAATGTGATATAGTAACCAAGTAAAATAACGTAATCTTAAACTGCATTTATTGAAGCATAGCATGCAAGAATAAGAAGGTGATAATCCTGATCAGACTGCACCTGGAATATTGTGTGTTGTGTTCATTTCTGGATGCTGAATTTTAGGGAAGATATTGATAAGCCAGAGAACATAAAGAAAAAGGCAACTGGGAGGATAGAAGGCCTTTAGATCAAAGAATATATATAATATATACATATTACATATATGCTTTTATGTGTATATATATATATATATATGTATTGGTTGGAAGAATTATAATTACTTCACTTGTAAAAGAGAAAATTTAGGGGAGCATAATTGTTGTCTTTATGTATTTGAAGGGCTGTCACAGAAAAGAGATTAGACTGGTTTGCTTTGTCCCCAAGGGCTGAACTAATGGCCATGGGTGAGATATGCAAAGCAAGCTTAAACTTGGTCTAAAGAAAGAATGGACTGACTCTTAGATATAGTGAAATGCCCTTCACTAGACATCTGCTAGCAATAGCTTGAGGACTTCTTTGTATATAGTATAAGGAATTTTAGTTCAGGTATGGGTTGAACTATTTGAACGGTGAGGTTACTTTTATAGTACCTTTGAGATTCTGTTATTGTATAAGGCAACCTATTTTACCCATCTATGTATTTTCCTTCCCTTCTGTCCTTAAAAAAATCTCAATAATTCTTCCTTAAATACAGGAAGAGAGATTTTTATGCATTAAAAGGAAACAATTAATAGGATACAAATCAGGATACAGGAGTAGATAATCTAATTTCTAATTAGAGGAAAGATTACGGGCTTTCCAAGGTGGGATGGGGATGAGTGAGTTTTGAGAGCTGGGAGTGGGGAGAGTGAACAGGAACAGTAACTGATTCACCAGTACGGAGCCAGTTTTCAGATAAGGCACATAGGATGCTTACGATATAGAACTGTGAGAACACTTAACCAGTTAGATCTTTGGATCTGGTCAGCATAACCTAGGTCTTTAGTTAAGGACCTCTAAGCAGCAGATAGTGGTGGCCCAGTTTCCCAGCCATATAGCATAGGTTCAAGCAATGTAATACAGTTTTCTCCCATTTATCATAATTAAATAACGTTTTTACATAAGAAATTGGACTAGACCTATAATTGAATGGAAAGAGAGCTTAACTAGTTCCAGAATTGAATCACAAGATGGAAACAGGTATTGTTCACTCACTTCCTACAGTTCCCTCCTAGGGACACTGAAGAACCCTGGGATGGGGTGAAAATGTATGTAGCACTTTGCTCCTCTGATCTTTCACTTTTCTGCCAAGAAGTGGGTAGTAGAATTCATCAGCAGCCTTTTGATACTTTGCATTGAACAAATTCTTAAGTCTTTCAAAGAGTTCTTCAGATCTTTCAGACTTTTCCTCATTTCTCACCTGGCAAGATTCGTTAGTTCTTTGTCTTTTTCACCATGCCTCTGTATCAATACCTTCTTTTCTTCCTCCTGCTTTTCAGCTTTCTTTTCTGCTGTGTTCCTCCTACATTAGACTGTAAATTCCTTGTTGGCAACAGGTTTTTTTTTTCATATTTGTATCCCAGTGCTTGACACAGTACCTGACACATAGTGCACATGTTACATACACACACGTGTATACACATACATACACATTTACTATTAGTTTATTGACAGTGGTTTTTCTTAACAATTTTGTTACTGTATAATGTGTTCATTTGGGTCTGCTCACTTCATTCTCTAACAGTTCAATTAAGTATTCTTACATTTTTCAAAATCTCCTTTGTCATTTCTTATGGCATATGGTATTATACCCACATATCATAATTTATTCAGCCAGGAAACCTAGTCTTCAGGCAGTAGGGGCCAGGGAAGTTATTGTTCACTAACTTAGTTGAGTTTCAGCCTGAATGCAATTATTTTTCCTCTTCCTCCTCTTCCTCTCTTTCCTTCTTTTTTTGGGGGTAAATGATCTACCTTTAATCTTTTATCATCCTCTGTAATGTTTTGCAAATGAGTTTATATTCTAAATCACTTTCCTGCCTTCAGCTACCATATCCCTCTACTTGGTGAGGAAATAAAATGTGTGCTGTTGCAGTTCGTTTCTGAGCTCTTTTGGTTCTTTTGTTATAGTAATAACTTCATACTGTTCAAACTTTTCTTTGATCATATTGCTATAATCAGAGTCAACAAATTTTCTTCTAATGACTTCTCACATTCTAAGTCAACCATTAATTTGATAAGGGTAGGTTGGAGTTTATTATTGATCTTCATTTTTTCTTTTACTATGATTGTTTTTTTTTTAAACTTGTTGATACTGTGTTGGACAAAGATAATTTGGAAATTATTTTCATACTGCTAGCAAATTATTTCCTATCAAATAAAGCAAAAAAAATTTTTTAAAGTGGTCTTCAGTTGAATTTATATTCAGTGCCTTCCAACTCTCTTCTCAAAGAAGGCTAGACAATTCCGAGTAGTTTGCAAGTTTTGATCTCTTTGGTTCCTTAGTCGTATACCACATTTTCCAAAATAGTTTTCATCTTTGTGCTGAAACCATTAAGTGTTACTACTTACATTGACTTGGTTTGGATTATTTTGTAAAGTTACTTACAAAGTTTATCTTCTACTTTGTGTGAGTACTAAAAATGTAGCAATCATTTACCTTTTTCTCTAGGTTTTCCTTTTTTGTTTTTGTGGGAAACAGAAAGTATGTTTCCACAGCTTTACGTGATCAAAGTTGGGACCTAGCATGGTCAGATTAAAGGTCAGAAACTTGTGCACAGGTTTGACCAGCTGTTTGAGGGAGAGCCTATCAGAGAGGAGAACGTGCCCAGTGGATGATGTGACGCGGAGTCCAAAATGTGGAACAATATAAATGGCTTACATTGGTCTGAACAAATTGTAGTCTTCCTGTATCCTTACTTGGGAGCTACCCATTCAATCAGGGGGAAGGAACATGGAAGGCACTCTGTCCTCCTGAAGCAGGGTAGTCAGCTTTGGCCGAAGTGTTCAACTCCTCTGAATTCTGCTGTAATAAAATTTCCTTGATACCTTTTTGTGTGTCAAGCATGTTTTTAACAATCGTGAATTAAACACCAACAACATGAACATTTTTATATATAAAGAAAATAAGGATTGTATATAAAAATGTGAATTTCTCTTACATACAATTATTGTTGAAAGTATCAATCAAATTAAACACAGTAGTACTATCACAGTCCTACTTGTCTATATAAATTTCTGAACTTCTCCCTGGTCCTTTTGGCCATTTAAACATATTTAAAAATTTTTCATTTTTGTTCTTCATGTTTCCTTTTTTCTTTTTGCAACATAATCACTAATTCCTTACCCCCTTCTAAATCTCTTTTGCAAACGTAAGCCCATCCTTTTACAAACAAGTATCATTAAGGGAAAAAATCCAGATTTCAATGACTGAAAATATATGTCTCATTCTACATCTCTAGTGTATCTCTTTTCTGCCCAGAAGTGGCAGACTTCTGAAGGCATACTAGTTCTTGGCTGTGAGCAAAGTTCTTAAGTCTTGCAACGTAGCTTTTCTTCTAATGTTGTTGTTGCATAAATTGTTTCCTCCTTGATTTTTTTTTTCACTTCCTGCTGCATCAGTTCAGACAACATACCTAGGTTTTTCTGACTCTTTCCCTTTCCTTATTGCTTATGGTATATTTCACTCCATTAGCATACCATAAATTATTCAGTATTCCTCAATAAATGAGTAGCAACGTTGTATTTCTTTGCTATAACAAAAAAAAAGTGTTGCTAGCATAGTGCCTGACACATAGTAGGTACTTAATAATGTTTATTGATTGATCAAATGATATGTGTGTGCGCACATGTATGAACATGCGTATGTGTGTGTGTGCACAACTATGACCTCTTTGGATATATGCTGAGTGGTCTGCTATTGTCTTCATGATGGTATTTTGACTTATGCTCATCATAAGCACTATTTCTTTCTTTCGTTTTTTGTGCACGATGAAACCATCTTTGTCAACTCCGTTACCTGACCTGCACAGCCTTCCTTCACTCAAAACAAAGTGAAGAGCAAGTCATGTCATTATTTCTCTGATGACATGGTCTTCTTCAGCAATGAAGGACGACCACACACACCTCTCCAAGGACAGTCTGTGATCCATCTCTCTAATTAGTTACAATGGAATCTTTCGTCTCTAGGTTATGTTCCCAATTAGCTGTAATGGATCTCCTCCTCAGAAGATTTTATTTCCAATTAGTTGCAAAGAAATCTTTTATCTTCAGCATTTGTTTCAAGTGAGTTACAATGTAATTCTTTGTCTTTAAGTTTTGTTAATAAAGAGAATGTCAACATGCATATGACCAGTTCTTTCTAAGAGGTCTATTTCTCCCCAAGTTCAGGTCTCTAAGGAATATTTCCTGGTCACTTTTCTTGCCATATCTAGAGTTAGATACTCTGTATCAACACCCTGGAGGGTAGTTACAGTGGTCCTTCAGTTTAAGGACCAATAAATAATGATTCAATTTTCCACATTATTCAACTTTGTACTTCCTTTTCTTCTCTTCATTTGCTATACATGAAAAATATTAATCCAGTTCTATTGTGACCCATATTAAATTTAAGTTCATTTGATCACACTGAGGAATACAAAAACCTGAAGAAAATGTTGGCTGTCTTTGTCTCACTGTGTTTCCTTAAAGCTTTTCACTAAGTTTATGTAAAGTTTCACAGGCGACTCACCTTTTTCTGCATTTAACCTGGAGTCTATAAGACTGACCCTAAGAAATAAGAGGCTAAGAAACTTTTCTACCTCAGAGAATAATGTTGCAATGCTATACTAGTATCTGATTTTTATTTTTATATTTTCTTTCTTTGCTTAGTTAAAACATTTATGTCACAGTTCTTGCTGTCAATGAAAAAGAAAAGTTGTTTTTCTGGAATTAATTAGACCCATGATTTTAAAAACTTGCATGACTCCAAGAAGTACTTCAAGTACACTGTCTTCATTGGTCCCACATAATTTAGCTACTATTGAATTTCATGAACAAATAGATTATTTTGGCATGCTACCTCTAGATTTTGTTTTAAACATACCACATTGTTCCTGAACGTTCAAAGCTTTAAACTAACAATGTTGTGTTGTGTCAGTCTAATGCTCACCTTTACTTTGTGTTTAATGCCTTTCAGTTCCATTAACCAAATTATGTTAAGCTTCTAGGAGGCACTGTTCAAGGTTCTGCCATGATAATAATCTTCCTTAAACTTTTATTACGGTGTACTCTTCTATAGGAGACTGGGAGCTGAAAATGTTAAAAACATGGTTCTTGTCTCTGAAATTAAGATAATAAAAACTGATGTTCTGTTCTTTCACTCATAAGTTCAAGCATAATGTGGTGGCTTTGATTTTCATTTATAATATGATCACTATAGCTACTCTGAACCAGTTAGACTAAGTAAAATGCAAAGTGAAATGTATTTTTCCTTTCACTCCTATTCAAAGTAACCAGAGAATGTTATAATAGACATTTTTTTTAGTGAGTCATCTTGATACAAGAGGCTATGTGACATATTGAAGTGAGTGCTGGGTTTGACATTAGGAAGACTTAAAATTCCCTCTCAGACATTTACTGGATGACTTTAGGCAAGTCACATAATTTCTCTGGGTTTCAGTTTCCTAATCTCTGTAACAAAGAGGTTAGACTCCATATCCTTTAAAGTTGTTTCTGGCTCTAAATTTTACGATATAAAATAAGTTTGCATAATTTACCCATTTTTATACATTTAAATGAATGTACCAGTAGAGTATTAGTATTTAAAAAGATGGACTTTTGTGTTATGGGAAAGTTTGACATCACTATAGGATCTTTGCCTATCCTCAAAGGCAATCCAATCCCATTCTATTCCACCAGCTTAATTATCATCCCAACATCTTGTCCATTATATCCATTTGTCTAAGATAAATATACTGGTGGGTGATCACAAAACTTCATCCATCTAACTGCATGTCATAATCTGAACAATATCTATTCTTCATTCATTTGGTTTTTATTACATGAATGGTTAGACCAAATTCTCTTGAGTAGCTGTTAATCTTATCCAGGATGACCTGCAGTGTTTCAAGGCTTGATAAAATCTGCTTAATGTCATCCACAAATAGAAGTATCTATAAGACCATACTATCTATTTGTACTCCTTTTTCACTTTGACCCTAGTGGAGTTCTAGTGTGCTAGATCTTCTCAATGACCAATCTTTTTGAATTCCAAATGGTCAGCATTTAAAATCATTCTCCATGCTTCACTTCCCAATCCTTCATTTCATTTCCCTCAAGTAAACCCCATAATGTCCTACTCTAAAGCTACCTACCCCTTTCACTGTGCTCTTTGGAATGCCTGTTCCATAGTCAACAAACCTTCTTTCATCTTAAATCTTTTCCTTTCCCACTCCTTAAATCATCTGACTCTCATTCAGTCCTGGCTACCTTCTCATGAGACAGTCTCTTTGTCCTCCCTTTTCACCGCTAGCTGTCCTTTCAATAAAATCCCCTGACTCTGCGTAATGGGAGAGTTGGAGCACTTCTTGCTCCCCATTGCCTCTTCCTAGTTCTCCTTCTACAATCATCACTCAGCAACCTCCCCCTTTAAAGATCATTCAATTCAGATTTGCCATTCAAAGTTTTGGTAGCTGTTGCCTACCCCATATCCAGGACATTCCTCTTCTCTCCTTAAAGAATTCAGTGCCCGGCCTGTAGGCCTTCTCTCCTCCTCAATTCCTGCCCTTATCCTTGAGGACTTTTGATATATAATTTGATACACCATCAACTCCCTCATCTATCACAACTTATTATTATTTCACTTTTCCTTCTGTTTTGTCTCCCTAAACCTTGTTTTTTGTCCTTGCTATGACCTTCAGTCCTTCAACCCCTCAATTTTTTCCTAGGCCACCACTCACCACCACCACTGGCTATAGTCTTCCTTCTCCATCTTGACCCCTTCGTGATTTAGTTCAACTTTAGACTTTTCTCTTGAGTTCCTTGTCCCCTTATCCTAATGCCAATTATGTGCTGCCAAGCCTCAGTCCTGAATTATTCTTGCTACCTTCTAGTTAGCTTCTATTCAGGTGCCAAATGTATGTAAAACATTTAAACATCAGGAATTAAATGCATTCTATTATTAAGGTGGAAGCCTTCTATCCATTACTCTGTTTCTCTTTCTGTTCCTCTTTAAGGCAAGAAAATTAATGAAATTTTTCTAGTTCTAGGTGCTTATTAGAGGCAGCAAAGGTCTATGAAATAAGCTGTAGGACATCTCCCTTGTCACTGAACCTAATGACGTTCATAATATCTTAAACCACCAGATCTTTCTAGGAGACTGTTTCATTGCATCTTCTAAATTTATTTAGCTTTATTTATTTAGCTTTCCTGTTCAAGACAAAAGAAGTTATTTCATCATATAGTTTGAGTCAAAGAGTATGAAAACAAATGATACATATAATTATTAATTTTCCCTTGGTATCAATTTTCATAGCAGCACAGAATCCTTGAGGTGGAAGAGATTATGATTGTCATACCTGAATGAGACTCACCTCTGCAACATAACTGACAGTTGCTTATCTAGTCACTGCTGGAAGAGAATAAATTATACGAAATCCACCAGCTTACATGGCAGATCATTCCATTTCAAAATGGCTCAAAATGAGAAGTAGTTTGATTTTATATCACTTAGGACTAAGGAAAGCATATTTTTTGTAGTTTCAAACAATAACAACTGAATTTTATGCATCATATAGAAAGTACCAATAGAAAGTCATTACTCTAATGTATTGCACAAATAATATAGTAGAAGCTTATTCTCATAATCCAATTAGCCTCTTAGTTGTCACTATTTGCAGTAGCAAACACCCTGACATATCCAGGATGGCCTGCTAGCCATCTTAGATCTGCTTTTCTAAAAGGAAAGCAACTTTTGAGGGGTCAACAATCTTCTTTAATCCCATATTTGAATAGAGAAAATACAAGCAGAGAAATAATGAAAGAAATAAAAACCAGTAGACAGGGCTTCTAACTAAATTGCCAAAAGCAATACATATATCACAGATCAACAGACAGATACAGCTGTCTGGACATTACATACATACATAGTTATCAGAAAGAGAAGCACCAACATCTCAGTTTCTGACACAGGAACCTTCTTCCAAATAGTAAGCCTCAAAGCACAACCTCACCTTAGAGTGTATGTATGTGTATGTATGTATGTATGTATATATGTATATACATGTATGCATGTATATATGTGTATGTATGTATATGTACATGTGTATATATGTATACACACAGACACACACATATATTTTTCAGAGCCAGAGGGCATCTCTCTTGACCTAGTGCCTCATTAGAAATTAGCAAAAGGTGTGTGTCTTCCCTAATCAAGCTTCTCTTAATGGGTTCTATCTGAGGCCTATTAATGGGTGGGGAATATGTTTACCTCTAGTTAACATTATATTGTACTCCAAGTCAAAGCAACTTTAGAAAGCATTCAGGTAGTAAGTGAATCCAGACCATACATGTCATAATCCATAATGACATGGTAGCACAATAGAGAGTCAGGAAGACTGTTTGACCCTGAAAAAGTCAATTGATCTCTATTTGTATCTGTTACCTAATCCATAAAATAGGAATAATAATAGTATCTACATCCAAGCATTGTAAAGAAAAAAAAAATGAGATATATGTGGTGAGCTTTGCAGACCTTAGAGCATAGATAAATGCTAGTTATGTTGACAAAGACAATAATGATGATGGTGGTGGTATTTATGGTGATGATGATGATTATAAACTCGACTGTTAGCTCAAATTCTATTTCATCAAATAGGAAAAAAAATACATTTGTGACTTTCTATTTAAGACTGACTTAGCCTTTTCATTATTTAGCTCCTTTTTTCAGTGATCCGATAACAGAGATGTACAAATTTACTTTATTCTTAACCTTCTTTAAAAGGGTTTTTGAGTTTTTTTCCACAGGAAATATCATTCTCAGCTGCTGAAGAAGAGATAGAGCAATTGCAGTAGCTCCCTGATGCCTGTTAGAAGCAATCTTGATGAGCATGACAGCCTTTCCTATTTCAGTGTTCAAACTAGAATAGGACTGGGTGGGAGTTGAAACTTCAGGGCATTTTGATAAGCATTTCTCTTATTATAAGTGTTTTGGAACGTTCTTTCCTATGTTTGTTAACAGTTTTCAGTTCTTCTTTTGAGAAGTATTTATTCTTATCCTTTCAACACTTATCAGTTGGGGAATTGCTTCCATCTCTAATAACTTATTGTCTATACTTCTCATTTGTTCCTCCTTACACCAGTAACAATCTTTACAAAAGATTGTAAAGCAATCTTTTACATACATAATACCTCTATAGTCAGTTATCCTTTTGTATATATCACCTAGGACACTTGTTGTACAAACATATATTATATATATATATATATATATATATATATAATGTATCAGTTATTGCTTCATATGTAGATCTGTCTATATGAAAAGATAACCAGTACTGTAAGGAGGATCAAAGGAGTAGTGTAGACAGTATGAGAACAAAGAGATGTAGCAGCATAGACCAAGCTGTGACTTAGCAAGTTTATTGTCAACTCCTTCATGACAGCAAACACATCTTATACTTTTTGGTGTCTCCTATAATTCCTAGCATAGTACAAAATCACACTCTGTGTAGATTCCCATCTCTTAAAGCCCAAGCTCCTTAGTGAGACTTTCAAGATCCTTCATAGTCTAGTGCAACCCTCCTTCCAACATTATCTTGTTCACCTCCATGCACTCTGTGATGTCCTCAACTCAGTCAATTTATTAGGCCCTGCAAAAGTACATCATTTTTTTTTGTACTTTTGCTCAAATTTTTCCATATGCCTAGAATTCAACCTTTCTACCTGTTTGATATTTTATCCATATTTTAAGACCAACTCAAATGACATGACCTACATGGAACTTTCCATGATTCCCTCAGTAAATAATTCTCTCTCCTCCACTCACCTTGACCCTCATATAGAACGTTGTTTGTGCCTCTCTTTTATGTCATACAGTATATTATCATATTACATATATTATTAATCTTATCTCATCTCATGTTATCCTATCATCCTATACTAATGTGCCCTGCCTCTGATTCATTTTGACTACTTTACTCTGAACAAGTTAGTTAAATCTCTTTGTGCCCTCAAAAACTAAGACTGTAATTGGCAGGGCAGGTAGAGGCAGTTTCTGACTAGATACTTCCTACCAAGGGTGGGTAACTTGTAGCCTCAAGGCCACATGTGGCCTTCTAGATCCTTGGGTGCTGACTTTTGACTGAGTCCAAGTTTTATAGAACAAATCCTTTTATTAACAGGATTTGTTTTGTCAAGTTTGGAGTCAGTCAAAGGGCTTCAAGGTGACAGGTTCCCTGCTACACTGATCAAATAACAGGCCTAATTCAAAAACGTTGTATGATATCATGCCAAACTGTATTGTATTATGTCATATTGTAGCATTATCTTGAATTAATTTTTGTGTTTATTATATCCTTCTGCTAGGTGGTTAAACCACATGAGGAAAAGTCTCTGTCTGTTGAACTTTCTATCTCCTCCAGCGCTCAGGCACATTTGCATGCATATAATAGGTGACAAAAATTGACAATGACTGCCTTTAAAGGTAGAATAGATGTGCCCAGATAAGGCTGCTTGTGATTTTTGAGTCTATTTTGCAGGATGGAGACGTGTTATTGTTAGAGACACAATGATGGAAACTAGCTAAATGGCATTTGTTTCATAAGAAAGAAAAGTGAAGAAAGGAAAGACTGAGTAGAGGAGAAGATTCATCTGTCTTAAGAGAAGCAGAGGAATGCTCTGTGCCTCCGAAGAGTTAGATACCACCAGTTCAACTTTGGGCTACCTGATAGGGGCTATGAGAGTGGCAGTTGCTTGAATCTCCATTGGATTGGTGTAAATGACAGTAAAAGGGGTCTTGTTCTCTGAGTACTCCTCCTTCACCAAAAAAAAAAAGCTTTAATAACAGTATTGAGGAAAGTGATGAAGAATATCTGATCTAATTCAGTGTCTCACATTATATCTGAATGACTACTCTCTGAGCTACTTGTAACCTCCAGGAGGAAAGGGAGAGTTTAGTGCTGTAATGGGGGAGGGTTGTGGTGGCAAGGGAATAGGGCACAATGGAACCCAGAGCTCTGGGCAAATGAACCCATGAGCTTATATAAGTGTTCATTGAACTGAATATGTATTAACAGATCTTCATGACTTGACTGATTTATTTAGAAATAATACTGGGTCATTTACAAGGGAACATTAAATTTTCTCATAGCATTGAGTATGGTACTGGACACAGACAATAAATAACTTCTCATGAGGACAGAGTAGGAGATAATAGCCATTATTTGTAGTCACGATAATGATATATAAGAAGAAAGGTAAAGGATATTACTGAATATAGAAAATATAGAAAAGAGGATGAGTTTGTCATACATTGAGAACAATGGATAACAGGAGCCTGGATGTTTCACTGTTATAAACAAAATAGTGAAAGACCCAGAGAAAGAGTTCAGTGTATTTAGTGGATACTCTTTGGGTATGCATGGAAGGAGGTGAACAAAAATCACATGAGACAAGAAGACATAGATAAATTACATTTCGTAGCACTAGGAGGATTATTCACACTGATGAGATCAAGGATCAGTTAAAATTTTGGAGAATAATCAATTTCCATGAACTACGCTGCCACATCTAGATTAGTCCCGAGGAAGTTTTTAGTGACAAAAGAGACTGACAAATAAACAATGTAAATACAAATATAGTTTCTTTGGCGATATTTCAGAACTAAAGGAGAGAGCCAGTTGGATATATAGATGGTACTTCAGTACAGCAGAAAGAATACTAGATGAGAAGGTGTGAGACTTAAATTCTGGTTCTAGTATTGTCATTAATTAAAATGTTTCCTTGGGCAATTTTCTAAACTCTTCTGGGTCTCATTTTTCTCATGTATACGATGAAGAGATCAGACTAATTTTATTCTCTAACTTTGTAATCCTATGTTTTTGGAAATTAGATTATTATGTTGGGTCCCTTCTTGCTAAAGGGTTTTGTGATCCTATGAATACACACATGAGGATCCCTACGGTCTTTTTAGTTTTAAATCTTTGTTTCTACAATCTGATGAATGTAGGCACATAGAAAGATGAGGCAGAGATGATGTGGGTGGTGGTGAAATTTTTGCTGACCATTTCTCCCCTCCTCCCTTTACTCCTCTTCTCGAGAACAGTAAGGACCCCAGCATACAGAGGAAGGCCTAAGAACCTAAACAGGTTCTTAGATCTGCTTTTCTAAAAGAAAAGCAGCTTTTGAGGGGTCAACAATCTACTTCAATCAAGCATATATATCATTCACTTAGTTCGGGGGAAAAGTCAGCACCTTCAGAGTGCTTCAGAGAACTTCAGAGAAAATACAAACAGAAAAATAAAGACCAATGTACAAGGCTTCCAACTGTCTGACCATAAGCAATACATATCAACAAACAGATCCAACTGTCTGACCAGAGAGAGAAGCACCAACATCTGGGTTTTCAAAGCTGGGGGCTCCTCAGCAGCTACCCAGAGTCTCTTCTGGCCAAACAAACACTTCCAATGAATAAGCCCCAAAGTAAAACCTCACCTCAGAGTATTTATACACTTTTCAGAGCCATAGGGCATCATGACCCTTGTGACCCAGTGCCTCATTAGAAATTAACAAAAGGTGTGGGCCTTTCTGCAAAACAAATCTTCACTAATCAAACTTCCCTTAATGGGCAGGCCCATTGATGGGTGGAGAAGATCTTTAACTCTCATTAGCATTACTCCCCTTCCCTCCGCCACTGTCTTTAAGTTTTCATTCTCCTTTAACAAATATGTTGCTCTCTGAGATGAAGTGGCCTAGGTCAAAGTCAAGCAACTATGCCCTATATCTATCATTGTCATGATCTTTCTCCCTCATATACCACTTTCCCTGCAATGCCATTATGTACATGGCAGCTAGGTGGCACAGTGGGTAGACCACTAAGCCTAGAGTCACAAGGATGTGAATTAAAATCTGGCTTCAAACACTTAATACCTTTGTCACCTTGGGCAAGTCACTTAACTTCTATCTGCCTCGGTTACTTCAACTGTAGGGACAGCAAGAGAACCAATTTCACAGCATTGTTGTAATGGTCAAATGAGATAATATTTGTAAATGTTTAGCATAGTCCATCACAGAATGGGTGTTTAAGAAATGCTTGTTCCCTTCTTTCCTACATCCCCCATCTGAGTGGCTAGTGCTTAAAAAGCCCCTTGGAAATATAGTGTAGAGCTTTCAAAAAAAAAATCTGAATACGCCTAGGGGCATAAAGGTGAATGAATTAAGGGGTAATACAGGTGGGCTCTGGGCTTGAAGAGGTTGTAAGAATAGTCTGAAGTATAGGGGAGCTATACAGACCAGTACAAAGGCCTGGCTCTCATCCTTCCTTTTACCTTAAAACAAAACAAAACAAAACAATCAAAGCTACACTTTTTTTTAAAAAATTTAATTAATTTATTTATTTAACTTTTAACATTCATTTTAACAAAATTTTGGGTTCCAAATTTTCACCCCTTTTGTCCCCCCCCCCCCCAAACAGCGAGCATTCTAATTGCCCCTATCACCAATCTGCTCTCTCTTCTATCATCCCTCTCTGCCCTTGTCTCCATCTTCTCTTTTGTCCTGTAGGGCCAGATAACTTTCTATACCCCTTTACCTGTATTTCTTATTTCCTAGTGGCAAGAACGTTACTCGACAGTTGTTCCTAACACTTTGAGTTTCAACTTCTTTACCTCCCTCCCTCCCCACCCCTTCCCTTTGGAGGGCAAGCAATTCAATATAGGCCAAATCTGTGTAGTTTTGCAAATGACTTCCATAATAGTTGTGTTGTATAAGACTAACTATATTTCCCTCCATCCTATCCTGTCCCCCATTACTTCTATTCTCTTTTGATCCTGTCCCTCCCCATGAGTGTCGACCTCAAATTGCTCCCTCCTCCCCATGTCCTCCCTTCCATCATCCCCCCCACCCTGCTTATCCCCTTATCCCCCACTCTCCTGTATTGTAAGATAGGTTTTCATACCAAAATGAGTGTGCATTTTATTCCTTCCTTTAGTGGAATGTGATGAGAGTAAGCTTCATGTTTTTCTCTCACCTCCCCTCTTTATCCCTCCACTAATAAGTCTTTTGCTTGCCTCTTTTATGAGAGATAATTTGCCCCATTCCATTTCTCCCTTTCTCCTCCCAATATATTTCTCTCTCATTGCTTGATTTCATTTTTTTAAGATATGATCCCATCCTCTTCAATTCACTCTGTGCACTCTGTCTCTATGTGTGTGTGCGTGTATGCATGTGTGTGTGTGTAATCCCACCCAGTACCCAGATACTGAAAAGTTTCAAGAGTTACAAATATTGTCTTTCCATGTAGGAATATAAACAGTTCAACTTTAGTAAGTCCCTTATGACTTCTCTTTGCTGTTCACGTTTTCATGCTTCTCTTCATTCTTGTGTTTGAAAGTCAAATTTTCTTTTCAGCTCTGGTCTTTTTATCAAGAATGCTTGAAAGTCCTCTATTTCATTGAAAGACCAATTTTCCCCCTGAAGTATTATACTCAGTTTTGCTGGGTAGGTGATTCTTGGTTTTAGTCCTAGTTCCTTTGACTTCTGGAATATCCTATTCCATGCCCTTCGATCCCTTAATGTAGAAGCTGCTAGATCTTGTGTTATCCTGATTGTATTTCCACAATACTTGAATTGCTTCTTTCTAACTGCTTGCAATATTTTCTCCTTGACGAAAGCTACACTTTCAAAGAAGAGTAATGCACCAAAGTGAAATACCAAATGTTGGATAATTATTACTTCAACTCAATAGCATTCCTCCTAGACCCCCTTCTTAGAGATTTTCACTTTGCTTCTTTTCAAAGCTTGACATTTCTTAATCACCTAGCTGAATGACCAGCATCACAAAAGATTTTGTGCAGATATTAAATTTTTTTTTAAAGAAATCATTACTTAGAAGATCAGGTATGACAATTTGCTGGTCCTTAGCAATGCTTTGGGAATACTGCTAACTCAAATAGGTTACTCAATAGATATTAATGCAGAGTGTATGGCTTTTTAACTACTTATTTGAACAGGGAAGGAAAAGAATGTAACCTTACTGATTTCAGACACCTATGAATTAAAATCTAATAGATCTCTATATATCTTCTCTAAAGTTTTGTTAGGATAGAATACATAGAGATCTATCTAATTTTAATAATCCTAATTACTATAGAACATGGTCACATGGCCATATTCTACAGCAATTAAATTTTTTTAGTATAATAACTTTTGCTGTCTTACTGTGCTATAGGAGTCATTCAATAACTAGTAATTAAAAATAACAAATGAGTATTTGAGAAAGAAAATAAGAATAAGCCTGTTAAAAGCACAAAATTTGAACTAGCAGAGCTTCTGGGCTAGTTAAACATTTTAGAAGGACAAAGAAGTTGCTCATACATGATATCAAATATTGAGATATAGTCAGTTCTCCGGATGTTTCTAAATATCGGATGGTTTGGTATCTTATAGAACAAAAAAAGGGAAAAAATGTTAAGGATCTGTTAAACATAGGTTGTAGTACAATAGTAGGACTACTGGATTTTGGAGCTACAAGATCTAAGTTTACATTTTAGTTCTGCTACTTACTCCCTGTGTGACTGTGGACAAGTTGCTTAATATCTTTTGGGCTCAGTTTGTCATCTGTAAAATGTCAGAACAGATAGAGTGTCCGGCTTGGAGTCAGGAAGTCCTGAGTTCATATGGGCCTCTGACACTTATTAGCTGTGAGACCCAGGGCAAATAAACTGTTTACCTCAGTTTCCTCATCAGTAAAATGGGGATAATAATAGAACCTACCTTACAGGATTGTTATGAGGATCAAATTGTAACTTGCTTAGCTCTATGCCTGGCTCATAGTAAGTTCTACATAAATGTTAGCTATTATTACTAAAATAAAGTTGATTAGGTGGCCTCTAAGGCCCTTTCTAGCTCTATTAGAAATCATTTTGAAAGTTATCATTTATAGAAGCTATACTTTGTAATCAATCAAAGTTTGCTATAGAATCAGTGAAAGACAAGCTTTAGTAGGTCCTTCATTACTTAGTCATTTCAGAGGTATCTGACTCTTCATTACCCCTTTTTGGGGTTTTCTTGGCAGAGATATTGGAGTGGTTTGCCATTTTCTTCTCCAACTCATTTTATAGATGAGGAATTTGAGGCAAACACAGTTAAGTGAACAACTAGTAAGTGTATGTGGCCAGATTTAAACTCATAAAGAGGACTCTTCCTGATTCTAAGCCTATTGCTAAGTCCATGGCACCACCTCACTGCCCAAGCAAGTCCCAACAAGTTGTAAGTACATCAGATGCAGTTACATAGGGGTTGAGAGTCTGATCAGTAGAAGATCAATCACCAAGTGAATCAATTTTTGGCCATGACAATTCTCTTAAGATTGTCTATTAAGGCATGGGAGAGGGGAGATTTTAGAGATAAGGGTAGAAAGATGGGGGAAGCTGGGAAGTTTGTAGTGTGAATTCATATTGTTTAATGCATATATTTGAAGGCACTAAAGAAGTTACTTTGTGTGTCAATTCTGCAAGAAAGTACATTAGTTCATTTAAAAATATTTGCCCAAAATTTAGTGACTATATAGAAGATGATCGTAAGCTTTTGCATGTCTTATTATCCATTAATTTAAAACATTTTGGTAAGGATGGTGATTAAGCAGTGAGATTAGTATAAAATGTGTTATTTGAGGATTAGCTGAAAGAACTAAGTATATTTATCCCGAAGAGAAGATTTAAGAGGAATATGAAAGTTGTCTTTAAATAATTGAATGGTTTCCAAATGGAAAAGTGGCAAGACCCTGCTTATGCCATTCCTCTGAGATAATTCTAAATCTTTCCAATATATAGCTTGTTTTTACATAGTTTGCATAATGTTTCACCTATTAGGGAACCCCTTGAGAGAAGCAACGAGTTTTGTCTGTTTATTTTTTGCTTTTGCCTTTGTATCTCCAGTGCTTCCTGAGCTCAGTGCCTGGCACAAAACAGGTACTTAATAAATCCTTGTTGACTTGACTTGACAAGTGGGTAGAAGCTGCAAGGAAGCAGATTTTGACTTTCATAAGGAAGATCTCCCTATAATTAGAGCTGTCCAAAATGTAATTCCAGGCCTTGGAAGTTTCTGAATTCCTTGAAACTGAACTTCTTTAAATGGGGAACCTTCTGTTAGGCTTGTCATAGCTGGCATATGTACTTCAGATATAGATTGTAACTAGATGAACTCTAGTCTAATACAATTCTAATATTGTCACTTTGGAGATATAGGCTTAAATTACATTTTAGTTAAAATTTCATATGTGAGATATAGTAAGCCTTGTATTTTTAAAATGTAGTACTGTAATAAAATCAAATATAGTATAATATTTGAAAATAAAACAATGAATATAGTCATGCAAATTCACTCATACCCACGTGCTGAGGTTTAGTAGAAAGCAGTATATGCTAAAGAAAATCAGGAAGGAGTCCTGAGAAGAATTCAATATTTTGCTTTTTTCCTTTCAGATTTTTGTTTTGTTTTTTTTTAAAATCGAAGGGCATTTGTGAATATGTTTTAACAGTCAATTAAGGAGTTATCTTGTCTATGAAGTAGTAAGGCATGAATACCGGGGTGGGAGTGGGAGGAATCAGTTCAAATTTTCTGGCAATGGAAGAAATTTCACGGGCAAAGTTTTTTTTTTTTTTTTTAACAGAAGAGACAGGGTGATGTAAATGAGAAAAGTATAGAGACTATAAATTAGTAGACCTAGGTTCCACTCCGAGGATTGTCACTAAATAATAATCTGCATTTGCACGGTACCATAAGGTTTGCAAATTGATTCTTTAAGTACATTATCTCATTAGAGCCTCTCAGTAACTAAGTGAGGTCAGTGCCTCAGGTGTTATCCTCATTTTACAGACGAAATTGAAGCTGAGAACCCAAAAGAAAAAAGGGCAGCCGTGAGAAAGGAGAGAGGGAGCCTAGGACTCCGCTGGTGCTATTTGCCTTTCATTGGGTGTGGGAGGTATAAAGGGGGAGGGGGGAAGGGAGAGAGGAAGGAAGGAAGGAGGGGAGGGAAAATAGTGGGTTCGTTGGCTGCTTCCTCTGGCTGGAACTGAGACATTCATGTCCCCCACATCACTTGCAGTGGGGAAAGGGGAGTGGAGAGAGTCCATTTTAGCTGACCGTTCACCCTCCTATTAGTCTCTTAAACCAGGAGGGGGAAAAAGAGGGAAAGAGCCCAGTTTGGGGGAGCAGCAAGCTGGAATCTCAGAGAGCTCCCGGGATTCGGGGGCTGCTACTGGGCAGCTCCCAGAGTCGGTGTGCAGCCGCTGCTCAAGCAGCGCCATCTCTCCGCCTGTCCTCCGCCTGCGGCTGCTGCAGCTCCTGAGGGCAAAGCGGGACCGAACAGAAAGAAGCAACAGGTTCACCTTCGCGCAACCTCTATTCAGGGAGAAGAAAAAGACAAAGCTTTGCAGGACCCTGAAAAAAGAATGAGACAGAGCCTGGACCTCAGCTGCAGGACCCGGTAGAGTGGCACGGAGTCACCCGAGGAATTCCTCGCTATCAGATCCCTCCAACTCCACACTAAGTGGCTGCCCGAGCACCAGACAGCGGATAGGATACATCTCAGTCCCTAGAATCCTTCCTCCTCTGCCGGCTTTTTCCACTCTAGTCCACGTCTAGCTTTTGGATCGCTTCAACTCTATTAGGGGCAAAGTTCTTATTTTTAGAAGTGCAGAAACTGTCGCTGCTGCTGTCAGGAGTTCGTCAGTAGGAAAAAATGTCATCCTATTAGCCTGCCTCTGCGTACTCATTCAGTCAGTCGACAAGCATTTCTTAAACTCCTAATATGTGGTTGGCACTGGGCTGATCTCTGGGGAAAGAAAAGAAAGGCAAATACAGCCTAGGTACTACCGTCAGTTCTCTCCACGTTGGAGGGACTCAACCTTCCTAGAAAGAACTTCCTACTGTTTCCGAGGCTTAGCCAAGCCCCTCCACGTCCTTCACCCTCTCCTCCAGCCAAGGTCTCTTCTCCTCGTTTCCAGCCGAGGTGCTCCCTTCTGTTCTCTGGGCTCAAACTTAGACCATGGAGCCCCACCTCGCTATGGAAAATCAGAGTGAAGGAGCTGAGGAGGGCTGGAATGGGACTCAACCGGAGCTGACAGATCGGGATCTCAGACCCCTTTTCGGTCTTGGCATCGAGAATTTCATCACACTGGTGGTGTTCGGGATGATTTTTGCCATGGGAGTGTTGGGCAACACTCTGGTGATCACAGTTTTGGCGCGTAGTAAGCCAGGAAAACCCCGCAGCACCACAAACTTATTCATCCTTAACCTGAGCGTAGCTGACCTGGCATATCTGCTTTTCTGCATTCCTTTCCAGGCCACCGTGTACGCGCTGCCCACCTGGGTACTGGGCGCCTTCATCTGCAAGTTCACCCACTACTTCTTCACCGTGTCCATGCTGGTCAGCATCTTCACCCTCTCTGCCATGTCCGTGGACCGCTACGTTGCTATTGTCCACTCGAGGCGCTCTTCCTCCTTGCGGGTCTCCCGTAACGCTCTGGTGGGCATGGGGGTCATCTGGGCTCTCTCGATCATTATGGCCTCTCCCGTGGCTTACCACCAGCGCCTTTTCCACCGAGAAATCAGCAACCAGACCTTCTGTTGGGAACAGTGGCCCAACAAGCAGCACAAGAAGATCTACGTGGTCTGCACCTTCGTCTTCGGGTACCTGCTCCCCTTGCTGCTGATCTCCTTCTGCTACGCTAAGGTGGGAGGTGGAGCGTGGTGGGGCCAGGACCGGAGTGGGGTGAAGGGAAGTACAGGAAAAGAGGGAAGAAGAAGCTGGGGTGGAGGGAGAGGAGACGGTAGGAAGCTTGACTGGATAGCATGGGTTTGCTTTTATTCTGTGTTCTTTCCCATTATCACTTTGTCCACAGATCCTGTCTCTCATCTCTGTCCTACTTGACCGTTGTTTTCCTTGCCCAAGAATTCTCTAAGCTAGAGGTACCACCTTTGTATGAGCTTTGATGAATATTTTAGTACTTAAATCTTAGCCTAGACTGAGGAAACTATACCAGAGTCCTCCTACAAAAGTTTGCTTTCTGCTGCTGCAAAGGTTTCTATTCTATAAAACCTTTCATTGCTTTGATAAGTGAGCGGTGCAAGAGTCCCAAACGTGCTCAATATGCAGATCTCTCCTCTCCTTCCCTCACTCAAAACTCCTTCGCGTTTTGTAATGCTTTAAAACGTTCTTTCCCCTAGTTTCAGTGTCTGATTATCACTAGCTTCACTTTGGGGGAACGTGTGTGGTGTGAGATACACATCAAACAAGCTGGAGAGCTGAAAACTATTTTCCATCAAATGCAAACACAGAGCGTCGGAAACGTTAAAACTGCTTGCTGCAGAGATTTTTGAAGGCAGGATCGACATTTTTTTTTCGTATTTCTTTGTTTTGTTTCTTTTGCAGTCCCAGAGCAAAAGCCCAATTAGTGTTTCCATCATGAAACAATTGTGCTGTTGACAGACAACGGCATAATCAAAACAAGTGGTAGGACGGAGACTGATCTCTGTTAACCGTATTGAAACGACAAGAATGTCTCTTGAGTCACCGGAAAATCCTGTCTTGCCTTGCTTGCTCCCTCACTGAGAGGATTCAGTGACAAAAGAATTCGGCCCCTGTTGGGGTCTATAGAAAGGGTGCATAATTGTATTGGTCGCCAGCCCACCATCTTCTGCTGTGGGAACTGGATTCAGATTCCATCGGGCTTCTAGATTGAAAGAAGCCAAGGGGGACTTAGGAGAGTTTATAGGCTTTATTTCGTTCACAGATTGAGAATGAGAACCAAGGAGGTAAAGTGTTTCTTTTCAGAACTCTAAACGGAGTCAGAGATTCCAGAGAACTGTCTTCTGCCCTCTAAGGGTCATTCCAACTCTCAATCACACTGTAATCCTACTGGTGAACTACTTATGGACTCTTCCTTTGCTGTCCAGTAATCCATACTCTGAGCACCCAACCACCTAAAAGGCCTGGCTAGGAGAAGAGTACAGATTTGAGATTTCTCTTAGACCTTGAGGCCACATACATCTGTTGTCTATAGATATTTATTGTTTTGCCAAATTGCCAGGTCTTAGTAGTTACTGTCTTCGATATTTGCTCGATTGTTTTTCAATTATTGTCAGACTCTTCCTGACCCCATTTGAGGTTTTCTTGGTAAGATATTGGAGTGGTTTCTCATCAGTTTCTCCAGTTCATTTTACAGAGGAAGACAGCTGAAGCAAACAGGGTTAAGTGACTTGCCTAGGATCATACAGCTAGAAAGTGTCTGAGGCCAGATTTGAACTCAAGAAGACGTCTTCCTGGCCCCAGGCTTGACACTTACTCACTGTGCCACTTAGCTGCCCTAGCTGATCTTTGTTTACCAATTATTAATCTTTAATACAACTTTTTTATGTTTGAGAAAATAAGATTATACTTCAAATAAAGCTCATAGGATGAATTACTATTTCTATCATAATATGCTTATCATTTTCAAATCAGAATACCAATAATTCATTATAAAAATAGCTGCCATGAGTTTCTAAAATTTCTATCATATTGTTTTGAATTGTTTTGGAGGTAGTCACTAGTGTAAACAAACAGAAAGTTGCTTGATAATCGTAGAGTTGGTGTTGGTTATTTATTGTTACACTTACAAAATGGCTTTATTCTGGGAAAAAAAATGCCTCTTAGTATGTATAAGGTAGGAGATCACAATATTCCTGCAAAGTTTGTGTGTTGGTGTGTGTAATTTGTATGAACATATACTTTGATATTACCTGGAAGGATGATCTGAACAAAAGTGTGCTGCCATAAAGATATACATTTCTCAAATTACTAGTTCCATGTAATTGATGATTTTGTAGTCCTAAATTCTATTAAGGACTGAAAACTGAACCACATTCACTGGGGTTATTGAAAAAGTCCAGAGGTTTAGAAAGGTATTATAATGGAGGAAAAGACATCTAAAAAGCACAATGAAAAGAGAATTAGGAATTAAATGGTTCTGAGACAAAGTTTAAATAATTTATCTGGATAATTCTGGTCCTTAAGTTTTATTTTCACTTATTTGGGCAAAAGGAGGATCATTAAAAAGAAACCCCAACAATAACCTAGATTATTCTGATAGTTGTACCAATGTAAATCTAGTTTTCATGAGTTTGTAATATTAGACAAACTATTCAGTATAAGTATTCAGGTCAGATTTGTACAGCACAGGGATCCATTTCAGGTACCATGTAGGTGGCTTTCTGTTTTATTTTGGATGAGTGGACATTGTGTATCTAAGAAAAAAACCCCCGCTTTTAGGAATGTGAGGAGTTAATAAAAAAGGAAGGAAGAATACAAACTTTAAAAATGCAAATGTAGTAGAATAATAGCAGAAACAACATATATATGTATGTGAACATATGTATATCTATCTATATATCTATCTATTCATCTGTCTAGTGTTTTAAAATGTGGAAAACATTTTCCTCAAAATGACTATATGAAGTTGTGTTTTTTAATACTTCAAGTTTACTCAAAGTCTTTTCAGACTGGGAGGACTGGAGCTTTTACTGAAAGGTGACTAAATTGAAGATCAGTGAAGGAGCAGAGGATAGTGGATAGAGAGAGCTGGCTTCAGAATCTAAAATAGGTAGATCACAGGATCATAATTTTAGAGATGGAAGGGACCCTAGAGGACCCATCTCTATTACATACCGGATGTGTTTCATTGGTCAAGTCATTTAACTTAATGCTCAAGGCAACTCTAAATCTATTGTTTTTAGAAGAGTTCACTACAATAATAAAATCACAGTTACAAAGGGGAAAAAGGATGGGTGAGACTTTATGTTTCACTATAATAGTATTTGATGAGAAGCTATTTAGAATCATGTAATCAAAAATTAATTTGGTATAATAACAGCTGGCTAAAAAGGTGGTATCTGAGAATGGGAATTAGTTTTCTGTAATATAGCTTAAATATGGATATGACAGATTTCTGGTCAGAGAGGGAGTACATCTAACAAAGTCTAATAAGAATATATTTGTCAGATGTGTTACAAATCTATTTGAAAAGTCTATAAAGTCCAAAAGGAGAGGGAAAGTAAACTAATTATGCTTATCTCCTGAGTTAGATACCTCTGAAAGAAACTATAAAGAATGAAGATTAACGATTGAGACATCCAGAAAAAAAATCCAAGAAAAGAGTCAAAAGTGTAAGCCACTGAGGCAAATATCTACTCACAAATGCTCAAAGTAAATTTAGATGACAAATGAGGAATTTGAAGTTTCAATATAAGGAGACAAGTTTGTCCTCATAGGTATCCCTGAGACTTGGTATCATGAAACTTATGACTGAACCATGGCTCGGAATAGCATTGTGTCAAAAAAAAAAAAAAGCATTATGTATTAGAAATGTATAATGAGAGGGAATCTGGGAACCAGAAATGGTCAGCATGGCAGAGAGCATATGTGTGCATAGATCAATGCGGGAAGGTGGGGGGCGCAGAAGTGATTTTTTATCTTTGTAGTATATTACAAACCACCTGGACAAAAGGAAAATTGATGAGGTGCTTGGGAAACGTGTCACAAGTCAAGAATATGTATAATATAGTAGTACTGGGGGACTTCAGTTGTCCAGACATTTGCTAGAACTCTCTTCTTGCCAAAAGCAGAACATGACTTGTCTTAACAATAATTTCATTTCTCTCAAAGGTGGAGGAAACAACAAGGGGAAATTCTCTTTTAAATCTTATTCACACAAGTTTTCAAAAAAGGAAAGAAAACAGAATCTGTAAACTGTAGACCACTGAGCTTGGTTTTGATTCTCTGGGAAATTCTAGAATGGATCATTAAATATGTAATTGACAAATTTTAAGAAGGTTTTCATTGACTTAAAAGTCATAATGATTTCATCAAGAACAGGTCATGCTAGATTAATCTTATTTTGTGTTTTTTTTGACAGTGTTACTATTAAGTAGCAGACAAGGGAAATGATGTATTGTTATAGTTTACCTAGATTTTAACAAA
The DNA here is from genome assembly GCF_028372415.1 of Notamacropus eugenii. Lineage (NCBI taxonomy): Eukaryota > Metazoa > Chordata > Mammalia > Diprotodontia > Macropodidae > Notamacropus > Notamacropus eugenii. The sequence goes on along the minus strand of NC_092875.1, from coordinate 205,218,616 downwards.
GCTTTTTGATAGTCTCCCATACTTATTCTTTTGGAGGAGAAGGAGGAATATGGACTAGACGATAATATAATTAGACAGATTTTGAACTGATCAGCTGGACTGACTAAATAAATATTTGTTGATGGGGGAAGGGGTAGAGGGGGAAATTAACGTTTATATAGTGCCCACTATGTCTTAAGTACTGTACTCAGCACTGTACAAATATCATCTCATTTGATCCTCACAACACCACTATGAATTGGTACTGTTATTATTCTTTTTTTCAAGCTCAGGAAACTAAACTGAGTAAACAGTGGTTAAGTAACTTGCCCAGGGTCCCATACCTAGTAAGTATCTGAGACTGGATTTGAACTCGGGTCTTCCTGACTCTAGGCCCAGCACTCTATCTGCTGTGCCACCTAGTTACATCCTGCATTGACAAAGACAACTTGACAGAAAGTTTCTAGTGGAGTGCCCCAATTATCTACGCTTGATCCTGTACTGTTTAACACTTTTATCTGCAGAATTTACAGATGGAACAAAACCTGCAAGTATAGGTGACTACCAAAAAATTTTGGTGGTCTTGAGAACTGGGTAGCATTTCAAATTCACCATATCTAAAACAAAACTCATTCTCTTTCACCAGACCCTCCCCTCTTCTAGATTACTCTATATCTATTAAGTGTATTATCTATCATGCTTCCAATCAGCAGGTTTGCACCCCTAGTGTTATATTCAGCTTCTCCCTCTCACCCCTCCTATCCAATCACTTAAGTCTTCTTTCTCCATGTCATATTTATGATTTCATTGTGAGCAGAGACTCAGAAAATAATCACCATCAGTCAAGCCTTTGTCATTTCTCATATAAATTATTATGACACCTCCTGACTGGCCTTCCAGCCTCTAGTCTCTTCAGTCCAATCTTTCCACTATGTCACTATCAAAACGATTTTCCTAAAGTGCAGGTCTGACTACATTCTCTTTAATTAAATTAATTATTTGGAAAGTGTACAAAAGAGGGCAGGGAAGGGCATTGAGTCTAAGTAATAAAATGGGTAGTTGAAGGATTGGGGGTGTTTAACTTAGATAAGAGATGATTTGGGATGGGATAATAAACTGTCCTCATTTATTTGGATGGGTGTCATATAAGAGGCTTTAGATTTGTTTTTGTTGGCCTCGTAAACCACATAGAACCATAAGAAATGAGTTGAATTTTTAAAAAGGCAATTCAGGTTTCCTAGCTATACAAAAGTAAAAAGTGCTGCCTAAGGAAGTTCTCCCTCTTTGGAGGACTTCAAGCAGAAGCTGCATCACCTCTTGTTGGATATGTTATGATGGGAATTCCTTTAGTGGATGGTTTTAACTAGATGGCCCATTAGGATTCCTTTCAACTCTCCAATTCCATGATTCTATGACTTTTCACTCTCCTTCACCATCCATACCTAATCAGTTCTCAACACTGATTGATATATCTCCTTAACATCTCTAACATCTATCCCTTCTCTACTCATACAGCTACCATTCTAGTTCACTTCCTCATCAATTATACCAAAATCTTTCTGATTATTCTCTATGAATGCAGTGTCTCCACTCTCAAATTCATCCTTTAGTAGCTACTAAGTTGATATCAGAATGCAAAAGTGTACCCTTGTCAAAAAGACTATTTTATGGAGGACTCCCACAGGTAAGAGCTCACCTGGTGGTCAGAAGAAGTGATACAAGGACACTCTCAAGGTCTCTCTTAGGAACTTTGGAATTGATTGTGTGACATGGGAGACACTGGCACAGAACTACTCAGCATGGCATGCTCTCATCAGAGAAGGTTCTGTGCCCTATGAGGAAAGCAGAATTAAAGTAGCTCTAAAGAAAGGTGAGATGCACAAATTTAGAGAATCCACCACAAATGTTCACATGGAGCATTTGTCCTTGACCTGTGTGGTAGCACATTCCAAGCTTGTATTGGTCTGATCAGCCATAGTCAGATGCACTGCAACTTGACTCTTACATAGTCAGGTCATTTGGGTCCTCTTCTAGAATGAAGGACAACAGCCATCATAATTTGCAATCTGACTTTCGCTTCACTGCTCAGAAGACTTCATAGGTTTCTATTTTCTCTAGTATAAAATACAGTCTCCTCCGTTTGGCTTTTAAATCTTTTCACAATCCAGATCCAGTGTACCTTTCCAGGATTGTTACACATTATTCCCCTTTACATGTACTTTTGACTAACCAAACTTGCAATCCTCACATCACATATGATGTGATTTCTCATTCTCCATCTTTGAGCAGTCATATAAGTTGTGACCTCTGCTTGGAATGCTATGCTTTCTTGCCTCAACCTTAACAGTTCTTAGTTTCCTTCAAATCTCACTCAAGTACATTCATTACTTAAGCCTTTCACCTTTCTATCTTTATCGATCCTCCTGAAATGACGTCTTATATGTATATGTGTATGTATATATATATATATATATATATACATACACACACATGCTGACTCCTACTTTAAAAGGTTAGCTCCATAATAAGAAGGACTCATTCATTTTTGGTTCTGTATCTACAGTGCCTAAGATAGTATCTGACAAATAGTAAGTATTTAATATATATTTATTGATTGTTGTGAGAGATTCTACAGGCATGGAATAAGCCATATTCATCCAGATGCAACCAAAGTACTGATTTGTTTTGCTTCTTTATTACAAGGTAGGATTCACAAAAAACATGAGATATTTTACCCATGAATTGCTCCATGTTTCCCCTTTTACTTGTGAACATGATTTTTTAAACCTGGTATGAGACTAAATTTGTCTGTAATAAATTCCATCTTATTGAATTTGCCTCAGTCTTCTATGCCGATAAGATCTTCTGAATACTTGTCAATTAATGTGTTAAATATCCCTTGAAAATTTTATTAGCAACCTACCTACAACATCATCCAGGTCACTGATAAAAATATTAAATGGCACAGACATAGATCTCTGGATGAGTGATCTCTTTCTGAGTTGATATCAAACTGTTAGAGACTACCCTTTGGGACTGACTAGTTAATCAGTTCTGAATTTGCTTATTTGTGCTGTCACCTAGACCATCTTGTCCACAAGATTATGCTAACTACGTATAAAATGCTTTGCTGCACTCTAGGTAACTCCACAACATTGTATGTATCTACCACACTAGTGACCCCAAGTGGGGAATGGGGCAGAGGTTATTTTGTCATGGCCTGTTCTTGATTTTTATGACCACTAATTCCTTTTCTAGATGTTCACCAACTCTTCTCTTTATAATATGTTCTAGAGATTTGCTAAATCTGTAAGTCAGCCCCCCTAGTGTACTGTTTTAGGTGCCATTCTGTTTCCTCAATATAGATCTTTCTCTCCCTCTCTCTCCTCTCTCTTTCTCTGTACACACACACAAACATACACACACACATACACACACATACACATGATATACATATATATACATACATAGAATAGATAAATATATACAAATCTAGCTATAGATATCTACATAGGTATAGATATCTATATCTACACCTACATCTATATTTATATCTATCTCTAATGTATATATATCTCTCTCTATATCAGTATCTATCCATCCATCCATCCATCCATCCATCCATCCATCCATCCATCCATCCATCCATCCATCCATCTATCTATCTATCTATCTATCTATCTATCTATCTATCTATCTATCTATCTATCTATCTATCTATCTATCTATCTCATCCATATCTATATATACACGCTCATATAGTGGATTTTCCCAAAGTCTTAGAGAAGATTTAAGCTTTAATAGCCCTAAGACCTTTAGGACACCTTATAAATATACACAAACACAAACATACATGTACATTTTCAAAATTTCCATACACTAACATTATTTACACTCATGACTTTTGCGTGGGAAGAATGCTTCTGAAATGCTTTTTGTTTAAGACATCTATTTCTATTTTAATCTTTTGGGCCTTGAAAACATTTAGTTCTCTGCACAGATACGTTAGAAACTTACAAAAATGTAATTATAGAGTACTTAGGTATGTTTTTCAAGTACTAATCTAATTTACTGTGGAAGTGGTGTGAGGAAAAGGCACACTTGTGAGGATCTTACTGTAGACTACATTTTGGTCTGGGAATTACAAATTGACCTTTCATAGCTTTAGTTCTCATAGGCTTAGTTGTCATAATAATATTTTACCTTGGGCAACATTTGCTTCTGTCCCTCCCTCCCTCCGTTCCTCTCTCTCTCTCTCTCTCTCTCTTTCTCTCTCTCTCTCTCTCTCTCTCATCTATCTCTCTCTATATTGTTAATTAATATAATATGTCCTCATACTAACTATCAGCTGTAAATCAGACCTGAGGTGAACCTGGTGAGGACTACTCATGTGACCCTCCCTGATCGTTGTATATAACCATATTTGTCCTCTCTAGCCCTTCCCATTCATGGAACTTTTCCACTCTATCAAAAGTATACACATACATTATCGTAGATTGGGGTTCTTAACTCAAGGATTCTATGGATAGATTTCAAGTGATCCCTATACTTGGAGTAGGAAAAAAACCCACATTTTTATTCTCACTAAGCTCTAACTGATATTTAGCATTTTCTTCAATTATTTAAAAAGATTATTCTGAGAAGAGGTCGAAAGCCCTCACCTTCAGATTGCCAATGAAGTACAAGACACTAAAATTGTTTAAGTGCCTCAGTCCTGGATTACTGTTTGGGAATTACTTCATGGGATCATAGATCTAGAGGTAGAAAGGATCTCATTGCTAATACGTTACAAATAAAAGCCCACAGTACAGTGAAAGCCCCCAGAATGATGCTGTAAGCCAATTGCCCATTTAATGGTTCTTATGAAACTTGCTTCTCCTGTAATACTCTGTTCCAGTTGTTTGTAATGTCTGTATTTGGGATTTGTCCCTGGCTACTTCATTGAAGCTTTTTTTAATTTTATGTTTTTATTTTTTCCCCTTAGGGTCTTTATCTTTGCTATGAGTCCCATAGAGGTCAGGGTGGGACAGGCTTATGCCACTCATTATTACAGTCACCAGAACTTGGGGTGGTGGGGTGAAACCTCAAATGAGATAAGATTTGTAGAGAGCTCAGTACAATATCTAGGCCATAGTAGGCACTTACTAAATCCTTGTTTCTTTGCCCCCCATCCCTACCTCTCACTTCTCATGGAAAGAGGCAGGTTTAGTATAGGCTTGCCAGAGGGTGGGTTGGTGAGCTATTTATATAAATCAAATTATTTCTTTTTAAAAAACTGGCTTATTGTTATTGTTTTTAATGAACAAACTTAAAAATAATCTGTCTCTTCCCCATCACCTTAATTAGCAAATTAAGAAAACAAAAACAGAAAAATAAAGCCTCGATGACATATTTCCATAAAATTTTGTCTATTTATGGTCTCTTTGAATTCCATGCCTCTGCTTTGTGCTATTTTGTGCTATTGTGGTCATAGGTAGGATAATTATATTCTCTCTCTATTCAGCTGTGTCAGGATTGGTATGAGCTTGGACAGTCTTTTCTATTTAATTAATATAGTAATTCCAGGTTAATAATGACTACTAATTCATTTACTATCCAGGCCGCATTTGAGTAATAACACGTTATAGATGATAACCCAAGTAAATTTGGGGTAGGTTTATGGGGGAGCCATTTTTGGCCAGGCAGACAGTTCTGAATTCCACGGATATTACAAACAAGGTGACTATACTTGTAGGACAGGTCCTGTAAATTGATGAATGCTCATTGCTCAAAACAACTTAAAATGTTTTGTGGTTATTCTCTTGGAGAATAATTTTTTATCTTAAAGCCAATGTATTTTTCTAATCTATTCTCTGTGACAGAAGGAATGTAATCAGTCCAGTCTAATTCCATCAATTTCCTCTTGCAGTGGTTAAGGGTAAAACACAGAAGTTGGACACTGGTATCATAAAGGGTTTCTGATGCCATTATTTTAATCAGCAGGTTGGAAATAATTGTGTGAAGCCTGATAATTTTCCTCTGGACTTCTTCTCAGCCGGAGGACTGGAAATCAAGGATAGATAATTTTTTGCAGGGACAACCTCATTATAAGACAGAGTTCATTTTGGAGATTGTTATATTTTTAGCCAATACTTTTATATGCAACACGGAATTGAATTATACACCTGGGCATCAATGAAGTGTTGATAGTTAAAAGAACATATCATTTAGTTAACAAAGTCACAAATTGAGCAAATAAGTGAAAGTACTTCATGTGAAAAGTGCCTAGTGATTCTTATGAACAACAAACTCCATGTGAATCAGCAATATAATGTGGTAGCCAAAAAAGCTAATAAGATATTAGCCTTTATGAAAAATACACAGTGTCCAGAGAAAAGAAGGTGATGGTCCCACTCTTTTCTACCCTGATCAAACCACTTCTGGTTTAGCACATCTAATTCTAAGTGCCAAATTTTAGAAGCTTAATAGACCAGGATGGATACACTGGAGTGGAATGTTTACAGAGCAGGGTGAGCAGAATGATGAAATTACTTAAAATAATTCTGTGTGAGGATTGAATGAAGAAACTAGGGATGCAATCTGAAGAAGGTGACAGGGGTGATATGACAGTAGTCCTCAAATATTTGAGAAGTCATCATGCAGAAATGATCAAACCTGTCCTGCTTGAATTCAAAGGGTACAAGTAGGATAGATGGGTGGAACTTAACACAGGAGCAAACCTGTGCTTAGCATAAAAAAATAGCAACAAATGAACCCAGTGATCCTAGTAGTTAGAGCTAGACAAAAACAGAATAGTTGCCTCAGAGGAGTGGTGAGTTATACCTCCCTGGAGGTGAAAATACAAGATGAGCCCTCCTCTGTTTCATTGTAGAGATGATTCATGATTCGGTTTGAGATGGAATGAGGTAACCTTCTAACTCTAAGAATCTAGGAATTTAACTGAGATTGGCATCAACCTATCATCAATAAAAAATGATATGTCCCCGAGTAGATTTTATACATAAGCCGAGAAATGGCAATGAGATATATGTTAGGGCTACAGAAAGGAGTTTGCACCAAGGACTGGCGGTTATGTGGAGGCAAATTTTAAGCTTACTTAGAGGAATAACTTTTTAACCATTCAGGTTGTTCCAAAATGCAGCAAACTAACTTACAAGGTAGAGAGCTCAATCCTACTTGAAGTATTTAAGCAGAGACTGGATGATCACCTGTCAGAGATATTCTGTGAAGGACTTTCTCCTTTGGTTAGAGGTTCAAATAAATGATGACTTAAGATGATTTCATCGATATCTATCAATTGATCTATTTATCCATCTATCATTCTGAGCACAATTTCATAAAATATGCTTCAAGTAGGAAGACCATGCACAGAAAATAACTGCATCAAAATGTACAGTAATATGCTGTTTGGTGACTTACTGTAGGATAGTCATAAACAAAGTGCACAGAAGAAACAGGGAAGCACAATTTCAGCAATTTAGTAGTGTTATTGTGTAATGCCAAGAAAACTAGCTGTAGACAGACTAACCTGGCATGCAACACTAGGATGTAGATCAATCCATTGGCAAGAATTTATTAAATGACTACTACGCTCCAGATGTGGTGTTCAGACAAGAGTCATTGCCAGGGGATTGAGTTATGCTACTCCTATTACACCTTCCGTGGTGAAAAATCTTTTGGAAAATGATGACACTTTAACTTGTGAGGCACTGATGGAATCTATTACAGCAGAGCATGCTGCTTACATCACACTGATAGACAGCAACATTATTCTAATCAGTCCAACAGATGAGACAATATTCTGAGGAATAAATAGAGAAGTGGAAGAATTACAAACTTAAAAATGGATAGATGGCAAAACATCCAAGTTTAATGTCTATCTCTTAATATAAGTGAACAATTATATTCTAAATGAAAATAGGAGATGTAAAAAATGGAAGAATTGGAAACTTCAGTATTGATGCATCTGATCACCAGTTGCATTAGAAATGCTTGACACACTAATCACAGGATTTTTTGGCAATAAATTTTGCCAGAGTGATGTCACAGTGCTAATAATTGCATTGCTTAGAACATGTCCAAATGACCATGAACTTTGCAATAAATGTCATCTTCTTTGTGAAAAAGTTAAGATAATAATGTAATTCAAGGTGATGGTTACTCTTTGTCATGATGACAACTTTGGAACAGTAAAATACAACTGAATAATATATACTCTTTTTTTTTAAAAAAAAAGCATGACTTTTTTTTGGTCAGAAGCATTATAACATAGGGCTGCGAGGTGGGCAGTGGATAGAATGCTTGGCCTGGAGTCAGGAAGACTCATCTTTCTGAGTTCATATCTGCCCTCAGATATTTACTAGCTGTGTGACCCTGGGCAAGTCACTTAACCCTATTTGTCTACATTTCCTCATCTGTAAAGTGACCTGGAGAAGGAAATTGCAAACTACTCCGGTATCTTTACTAAGAAAACACCAAATTGGATCACACAGAGTGGGACACAATTAAAACAGCTAAATAAAAAGAAAAAAAACCAATTAACTGTCTGATTCTGGGGAAGTAACTTAATCTCTTTTATTTTAATTTTGTTCTTTCTAAAGTGAAGAGAGCGGCAATGCTTACTTACTGGGAGGGTATAAGGATCCAGAGAGATAATGTACATGAAACACTTTATATAATGCTAAGGGATTATGTGTGGACATTAATTTTTAAAGACACATTTTTATCCATGCATAACACTATAATCTTTAATTCTTGAAAAATAATGGTATATATTGGAATTGTTCCAATGCTTAAGAATTACAACAACCCAAAATGTTCTTTTCTGTATAAATATTTAAAAGTAATGAATTCAAAACTAATAAAACTCATTTCAAATTTATATTTTGTTTTTTTCCTCAGTTACATGTAGAAACAATTTGTAACATTTTTTAAAATTTGAGTTCCAAATTCTCTCTCTACCTCCATTCCCTTCTCCTTGAGATGTTAAGCAATCTGATATGTTATACATGTGCAATCATATAAAATATATTTCTATCTTAGTTATTTTATTAAAGAAAAACTTGAACTGAAAAAGAAAGAATGAAAGAAAGGAAGGAAGAAATGAAAAATAGAATTGCTTTTAGTTGCATTCAGGCTCCATCAGGTTTTTCTCTGGAGGTGAAATAACATTTCTCATCATGAGTCTTTTGGGATTATATTGGATCACTATATTGCTAAGAATAGTTGTCACTCACAGTTGTTTACTGTATAATATTGCTGGTACTGTGTACAATATCCTCCTGGTTCTGCTCACTTTACTCTGCATCAGTTCATGTACTTTCCAAGTTTTTCTGAAATCATTCTGCTTGTCTTTTCTTATAGCATAATGGTTTTCCATCATATTCATGTACCACAACTTGTTCAGTCATTTCTCAATTGATGGACATCCCTTCAATTTCCAATACTTAGACACCACAAAAAGAGCTGCTATAAACATTTGTGTACAAATAGGTCCTTTTCATTTTTTAAAAAAATCTAGACCTAGCAGTGGTATTTATTACTGAATCAAAGGGTATGCACAGTTTCACAGCATAGTTGCAAATTGCTTTCCAGGTTGGATTAAATCACAACTCTCCTAATAATGCATTAGTTTCCCAATTTCCCCACATTCCCTCCAGCAAATATAATTTTCTTTTTTTTGTCATATTAGCCAGTCTAACAGATATGAGGTAGTATCTCTAGTTGTTTTAATTTGCATTTCTCTAATTAATAGTAATTTAGAGCATTTTTAAAATGTAATTGTTGAGAGCTTTGATTTCTTCACCTAAAAAGACGCGTTCATATCCTTTGATCATTTATCAATTGTGGAATGATTTGTGTTCTTATAAATTTGATTCAGTTGTTTATATATTTGAGAAATGGCCTTTATCAGAGATGCTTGCTATAAAATTTTTCCTTCCAATTTTCTGCTTTTCTTCTAATCTTGATTGTGTTGATTTTGCTTGGGCAAAACCTTTTAAATTTAATATAATCAAAATTATCTGTTTTACATCTGTAATGCTCTTTATCTCTTCTTTGCTCTTAAATTCTACCCTTATTCATATATCTGACAAATAAACTATTTTATGCTTCCCTAATTTGCTTATGATATCACCCTTTATGTATATGGTATATGGTGTAAGATGTTGGTCTATACCTTGTTTCTGCTATAATATTTTCCAGTTTTCTCAGCAATTTTTGTCTTATCCCCAAATCTTGGATCTTTGGGTTTACCAAACCCTGAATTACTATAGTCATTTACTACAATGTATTTTGTACCTAATCTATTCTACTGATCCACCACTCTATTTCATAGCCAGAGCCAGTTGGTTTTGATGATTACCACTTTGCAATACAGTTTAATATTTGGTATCACTTGGCCACTTACCTTCACATTTTATTTTCGTTGATTTCCTTGATATTTCTAACCTTTTCAATTAAAATTTTTAATGATTGTCTTTGAATTAGAAACAATAAGCTATAAAAAAGCTTCACTAAATAATTAAAAATTATTTTATGCTTTTTTTCAGGTCCTTAACCATTTACACAAAAAACTGAAAAATATGTCAAAGAAGTCAGAGGCATCAAAGAAAAAGGTGAAGTTTCACATATTCACAATATTTCATCCCTAAGCATCCTTTCCATTTTGACTGCAAATCTTACAGTATATTTATTCTTAATTAACATTCCAATAATTTGATATCCTAACATAAACTTTTAACTTAAATATCTTCATTAGACATTAGGGCAGTAAGTTCACATAAAGAGAAGGAAAACACAAATAAATGTATAATAGAGTTAACCCTGGGAGGAGTTAAATGTATTTTTTTTTTAGAGGATATTGGCCCTTAAAGGAGAAGTGGGTAGGAGTGATTACAATCAGAATAGAGAGAGTCATTCCCCAATTAACTTGTGATAAATTCTTTCCCTTCTACATTATTCCCATTGTACCATTTCAAACTCTTCCAGAAAGGCATTGCTTTATTTCTTGGCATGTGAGTATTTGAGTACTATGATGCCCTCACTCCTCTGCAAAAAAGACTTCAGGCTATCTTTGATTTTTGCAGTCTCATGTGTGTGCATGGTCAGAGAAGAGACTATGGATGGGTGTACAAACAATTGCAGAGGAAATTATCTCTTTGCTATTGTCTTTCCTGCTAAATGAATTCTAGTCTAAACAAGTCTCCTTTGATTAATGTTAAAACATACAGCTGACCAATTTTTATTTATTTTGCAAGGCTTTATATTTTCAAGAAACACTGCATTCTCTGGAATTAAACCATCTTGACTCTTGCTTTGACAGTATTTATCTGATTTCTCTTTGGCACAGAATAACCAGGATTTCAGGCAGTATAATCGTGATGATGGAGGGGGACATATGTCTAATTATTTTTACCTGTAAGGGTAGTCATACTTTCTTACAGATTTTCTATTCTATTTTTCTCAAATTGAATATTTTAGGTAAAAGATTTCATTAGTGGGAGAAATAGGATTGTGCTACACAAAATTATCTTTCATACAAAATAGTAGTGTAAAAGAACAATTTATAGAACTAGAGCATCTTAGCATCGGCAGGAAACCTAGAAATTATAAGTACTTCAACTTGTTAATGAATGTAGAAAATTCTGATACCATACAGTATCTCAGAGGGATGAAACTTCTGTTATAATGTTTAGTGATGGTGAACTTATTACATCAATTATGTTCTATTCTAGTTTTGAAAATTGTTTTTCATGTCTTCTGTATTTTCATCCTATTTGGTTCAAGATATAACTGATCCTTCCTCCATTTAGAAGGCTACTCCTTATAACAAAGAATGAAAAAAATGCATCTCAGCAAGATTAATCAGGTTAGATAATATATATGTGGTTCCTTACTTATAATCTCCACCTCTTCACAAACGAGAAGGAAGTACATCCTCATATTTCTTCTTCATGAACAAGATTGGTCGTTATAGTTACATATATATCAGTTTCCATCTTTTCTTTCTATTTATATTAGTCTAATCAATGTGCATGTTGTTTTTCCTTGTTATACTTACTTTATTTTGCATCAGTTCATATGTCTTCATTTTCTTCCCTTTGTTCTTTATATTTAATATTTTTAATGACATGCAATATTCCATAGCATTCAGGTGCTATAACTTTTTTAGCCATTACCCAGTAGATGACCATGTATTTTGTTTCCATTTTAAGCTATGAAAAATAGTTACAAAGTTTTTGGTGTATATTGGACCTTTTCTCTCCTTTGTATCTTTGACCTCCTAGGAGCATTTGCTCAGTGTTGTGGATTCTGGGTCAAAGGATATGTAACTGTACATTTTGCTCACTTATGATAATTCCAAATGGCTTTCCAAAATGTTTGGATCAATTCACAAGCCAGACATCAAGTTGTTAATATTTTTGCTTGTCTACTGTCCCTTTAATATTGATTATTTATGTCTTTTCCGTCCTTGTCAACCCATTATATTTTTAAACAATTCCAATTTCTAGAAAGTTCTTCTTTTGATTAAATGAAAAATTGCTTCCAGATTGCTAGATAATTTAAATATCCTTTAGCCCATCAAGTATTCTTTCCGGGACACAGCGTCCTGATCTCTTGACCTGGACTTGTCACTTTTTTTTGATACACCTCTTAAAATACTGTCACTCGCATTGAATGTAATGTTCCCCCATAGTTTGGTCAGTTTATGCTATGGCTGACCTATTACCTCTTTGATTCTGAACATTGTATTTCTGTTAATGCAGCCTAAGTTTTCATTACTTTTTGACCAACACCTCTTAAAAGTGACTCATAATGAGTTTTCAATCAGTAAATGATCCTTTTTTAAAAACACAAACAATCGTAAAGTCACTTTGAAGAAACTAATATTTCAAAACCTTTTATTCCATTGTAGTTGATATTTAACCCCAAGTGGAAGATTATATATTTTATTCCTGTTAAATTTCATAGTGTTAATTTGGGCTCATTGTTGCTGAAGCTCCTCTAAATCCTTTTGGATCCTGATTTGTGCCATTCAGTACAGAAGTTTTCACACTGAAAGTCAACTAGGAAATTTATGAGGTATGCTCCAAGCTTAAAAACTTAACGGGATATTCCTTTAGATATTCCATTAGTAAGATATTACTGTTAGATGAGAATACACAGGGGATTCAGTGTCATATCCAATGAATAGTTATAGAAACTGAACAGCAATTTGAGAAATACATCAGACTTGGAGAGAATATACCATGAAAGAAAAGTATTCTAGCATTTTAGCACTCAAGACATATAATAAGGAAAAATTTGGGTGAAGTATCATATGCATTATAATTTTGAAAACATAGACTTCAAAGAGCTCAGAGAAAGAATAGATAAGATCCAATGGGTCTAAAATTCTACAGTGTTGTCATAAGAGGTGAGGGAAGTAATCAGTGACGAAATGGTAACATAAGAAAACCACATGATTCTAATGAAGAAATGGAATGACTGACTAAAGTAACTGATTTAGATGTAGAAGGAATTCATCAGACAACTTAAATGTTAAAAAGACCACTTAGAAAATGGATTCTCCACAGTTTTGACTTCTATAAACCTTTCTGTACCAGCTATTCAGCCTGAAAGAAAATAAGTCTAGGCTTCACCATGCATATATACAAAAGTAATGAGATTAATAACTTCTAAAATGGTCATAATTTTATTCATTATTTAATCACATTTTCCACTCACTTTTACTTTTGGAATGCTTTAATATAATTTTATGTTGATTTACCAAATAGTTGCCATATTTCAAGATTTTTATGCCCTCTGGGGGATATATGTATTCCCAGGTGGTTGAATCCCTGCCATCAAAGATAGAAACAAGGACTGGGAACTGAGGATGAATAAAAAATGAGTGACATGGTTCTATTAAAATAATGAAAAAATTGAAACTAGTAATAAGTATAAAGAACAAAGGAAATAACTCTTTTAGCCATTTTGGAAGCAAGTTTGGGAGGACAGGAAGATGATAACTGATAACTCACACTTAAGAGAAAATAGAACTACTCGATTCTAATTTTATTTCTATTTCTTCTGCCAAAAAGAATCTTTGAAATAGGAAATAGAGATTAAAAATGATAAGCAGTAAATGAGACAATAGCCTTAAGGGCTCTCAATGAGAATTAGAATGAGACAATCAAATATAATATTATAGTAGCTGATAAATCTAAATATACCAAATCTATGGTGAGACCTATGTTTGGTAAAATCTGAGAGAAACAGAAAACGAATGGTAAGAAATTAGGTTTAGAGCAACAACTTACAACTTATAGTAGGTCAATAAGCAAGCCCTTTATTAAGTGTCTACTATATTCCAGTCATCGTGGAAAGTGATGGGGATACAAAGTAAATGCAGAAGACAGTCCTTTCTTTCAAGAAGCTCCTAGTTTAATGGGTTAGAAAGCATTCACACAACTAAGTACAAATGAGCTATATACAAGATAAAGAAGATCATCAACACAGAGAAATCTGAAAAGACTTATTGTACAAAGTAAGATTTTAGTTGGTACTTGAGGGAATGTGAAGAAGAGAGGAGGAAGGACAGATTTCCATGCATAGGGACAACCTGTGAAAATGTGCGGAGCTGAGAAACAGAATGTCTTATTTAAGGACCAGCAAGGAGACTGGGGTTCTTGGATCAAAGAGTACAGAAAGTAAATCAGATGTAAGAATATTGGAAATATAGGAGGGAGCCCAGTTATTAAGGACTTTGAGCCCCAGAGGATTTTATGTTCCATCTTGGAGGTGATAAGGAGCTATTGGAGTTTATTAAATAGGGGTATATGTAACATGGTCAAACCTGCATTTTTTGACAGCTGAATGGATGAGGGACTGGAATGGAAAGTGCAGCAGCACTATAAGGCAAAACAATTGTGACAGTTGTGAGAACTGTGATCAGTACAATGACTATTCATGATTCCAGATGACTGATGATGGAACATACAATCCACCTCCTGAAAGAGATGGGAGAAATTTGCTTGACTATATATATATTATAAAGGATTTGTTTTTCTTTTCTCCTTTGTCAGTGGGGTGAGAAATAAGACTTCTTTTAATTTAAAAAATTAACAATAGGGAGATTAGGTGTGCTACAGAGGTGAGATGTTGCATGTACTTTCAGATAGAGTCACTCTATGTTTAGTTTTACTTTGTTCCAAGAGATCTCTCATAGAGTTGAGGTATAATCTGTACATGTTTGTAATATGAAAATAAAGCATATCAACAAAATTTTAAAAACAGAAAGAAAAACAGTTAGTCTAATCAGTATGGAAAACAATTTGGAATTGTATCCCAAATGCCACTAAATGATACAGTATTTGATTCAGCAAAACTGTATTATGTATATGTAAATACACACACACACACACATATATATCATTTCAAAGAGAGTGAAAATAAAGGGAAAGGAATCATGCACACAAATATTTCTTGCAGAACCTTTTGTGTTAGCAAAGAACTAGAAACATATAGATGCCCATCTAATGGGAATGTCTGGTCAAACTATGGTATACAGAATGGATTATTATTTTATCACCAGAACTGATGAAAATGAAGAATTCAGAGATTTTGAAAATACTTGTGTAAATAATTGAATTGTTTTTCAGTGGCAAGGACAGCAGTTAGGTAATATAAATTTATATGTGACTCAATCATTTAGCACGTAAATCAAAATGGTGATCTTCGAAGATCAGTTTATACTTTAAAGGAACCTTCAATCTCAATGGTGTTCTGGGTATTCAATTTAAGAAACTGGATTGGGGGTTAATAACAGTACTTGCCTCATCGATTTGTTGTGAGCATTAGATATTTGTAAAGTGATTAGCACAGTCCTTGCTATGTAGTAGGTGCTACATAAATACTTATCCTTTCTCTTTCCCCTTTTAGCTACCATTAATGATCATACCTTCAAGATCCTAGACTAGCATTTGTACTACATAAAAAATTAGAGATAGAATTAAGGAGGTAGACAGCCCTTGCCAGTAACAAGATCTATAGGTATGACAGAGTGAAGGAGAAGAAAGGAGGAATATAAACAGAATTCCAGTGGCTACCAGACAGAGGTGAAAATTTCTCATGTTCATATTTGATACAATTAAAATTAAACACATTAAATATTCACTATATGTAAGACACAGTATTAGGTACTAGGAAGTTAAAGAAAAATAAAACAAATTATAAAAAAAAGCCCCAGTAAGATCTTAAGGAATTTGCATTGTTTTTGTGGCATGTAACATATGCATAGATAACATAGGTAAATACAAAGTATGTATAAAGTTATTTCAAGAGAGACAATTCTAGCAATTGGAGGTATTGTGGAAAGTCTTCAGCAGAAAGCAGCAAGTAAGCTTTATTTTGAAGGAACATAGATGTTCTGTAAGGTGGAAATGAAGAGAAATGGGAGACAGTTATGAGTATGGAGCCAAGAGATGACTCTGCCTTTGATCTTGACTTCATAATGTCAGTTAGGTGACACAGAGCATATAGTGCTAGACCTGCATTCAAGAAAAACTAAATTTAAATCCGGTCACGTCCACTTACTATCTGTGTGACCCTGGCAAGTCACTTAAACCTCTGTCTGCCCTCATTTGTCAAGTGGGAAAGATAATAATGCCTATACCCCAGAACTGTGTGAGGATCAAGAGACAATATTTGTAAAACTATTTGTAAACTTTAAGGTGCCATACAAATATTGTTCAGTTGCTATATAAATGTTAGCTGTTACTGTAAGTTTTGAGAAAGAGTAATCTATTATACTTATCTTTTCTCTCTCATCAGCTGTTTATTCCTCATCCTACTGCAGTCATTTCCTTTCCTGTAATTCCGCTGAAAGTACTATCTTTAAATTCACCAATAATTTAAA
This sequence comes from Notamacropus eugenii, assembly GCF_028372415.1. Classification (NCBI taxonomy): domain Eukaryota; kingdom Metazoa; phylum Chordata; class Mammalia; order Diprotodontia; family Macropodidae; genus Notamacropus; species Notamacropus eugenii. The sequence continues at coordinate 205,201,737 of NC_092875.1, read as the reverse complement.
AAAAATTAAGTTGTTAGTTTTATATGCCTGACGTCTCTTGAATTTTTTTCTTCTAACATCATGTTTACACTTCTATTGACAAAGAAGGAGCTTTGAAGTGTAATATGATACATGAGACTGCACTGTGCTTGAAGAGTGTCTGTAGCTGAACATATTAGGCACTTCATGAGTGCTTATTGATTGACTGACTGTCCTTATATTTAGTTGTTTGCAGTTGGGCCCAGGATTTTGAGACAGCCACATGTATCATAATAGAAATATAAGGCTTATTACCAACATAGAAAACATTAATACAACGCACTCAATCATGTAAAAATCATGCAAGAAAACATGTACTTCTACTTCATTACCACCCTTAGGGTTAACTCAGGGGGAATTAGACTGCATGGACTCTGGCTATGGTCAAAAGACAAGAATTCAAATACCACTTCTGATGACTATTACCTGTGTGACCCTGGACAAATTGATTCCCATCCAATTGGGACCAAATCTGTGGTCCCAAGTTTCTTCATTTTAAAATGATGTAGTTGGACTAGGTGGCCTCTGAGCTCCCTTCCAGCTCTAATTATGAAATTGTGATCCTGAATTGTACTTGGATAGGCACAGTAGCTGTTTGATTTTTATGCTGAAGGAGCTTGACTCTTTTGAAAATTCATGAATATTAGGTAAGTAAATACTTTACTTTTGGTCTTGGAGACTTCATGCATGGATATATCAGTCCTTCTATCTATTTTGAACTTCATTTTCCCCTCTGACTTGATCGTTCTCCCTTCTGCAATGAAAGAGCACAGTTTAAACAGACTGAATTCATGAGTTGAATTTATTCCTAACTTTTTTTCTCATTGCAATACTTTGAAATTGGCTTATAGGCTTTGCATAAACATAATGTGCTTGCCCTTCCCTCTGCCCCCATCTCATGATGTACATATCTGTGAAAAAATTTTCAATCTCTCTTTATAATATCCTGACATATGCTAAAGAAGATGGAAAATTGGACTTATTCTGAGGAAGAGGATCACTGAAAATTTTATAATTGTCTCCTACAGGATGAAATAAAAGGAAATGAGCTTTTGTTGAAGCAAGAAAGTTGGGCGAGGGATAGACAAGGTTCCTTCTTAAGATCCTTCCAAGTTTTACATACTAGAACAGTCATTAATTCTTTTGGTCTAAGTTACTTGATAAATTATTTTGCTTAATACAAAATTCCAGAGAAATTGAATTGTTCCCATCTGTCAGATAGATCTTTGAATATCTGCTTATCTTTTGAGCAAAGTTTCATCAGATCTTTTGCTAGCAACATTTTTTGTTACCAGCATCTTCACATGCCTTGAACAAAGCTCATCTCCAAAGAAGAAAAGTAATAGAATTTAATGCATCAGACATTTACAGTAAAGAAATAAAAGGGAGAAAAGAGACAAGCTTAGAAAGAATCCACTACCAAGTTTAATAAGAATCCATGTAGAGATTTAATGCACTTCCCATATCAGCATTTTCCTCCATCAAATGATTTTCTCTAATACACTGAATGGAAAAAAATGGTGTAAGTGAGGAGCAAACATAACAGGTATAACTATGGCTCTAATACAACAAGAACAACAAAACCCCAACCCTGTAAGAAGTAGTAAAAAATCATCAAAGAAAACAAGCTCCTTCTTTACCAGAGGTGAGCTTTCTAAGTCACATTCTGATTTTTCAAAGGAGAAAAAAACACAGGAAAATAGAAGGTAAATTTTCCCATCAATATCTGTGGAAAACAATTCATAATTGGAGGTTAACATTAGGATTGAGTGAAGTATCTTTTGAATAGTTTATGTGTTCTAGCTTTTGTGCCAACTTCCACTTATTTCTTAGATTTGAGATCATAATTAATCTTTTTCAGAAGCAAAATGTAGTAGATGCTTAACAGATATTGAGCCAAGTAGGCACCTGTTTGTTGAAATGGAACAAAAATGCACTGCAATGACTAGGTCATCAACTTAATGTGTGAAGAAGTCTCTTGTACCTTAGTTGGATGGTAAATGTCTTTTTTCTCCCTGAATCTAACAGCCAAGAAGCATTGATAAACTAAAAGAAATCTGTATATAAGTTTTCTATTACATGGACCTTGGGTAAAAACAATCATTTCTATTATTGCTCTTTATCTATTAGAAATTTCTTGCTTTTTATCATATATCTTTTGTGAGCAAAATGCATCTGTCAGGGACCAGCATTCAGTGGTATCAGGTGACCTTGCTACTGATTTTTTTTTTCCTGACAGCTGAGTCAAAGAGACCATACAAATACCATTGACTGTTGATTTGCCATTTTCCTAACAGTCCTCCTTTGCACCATTATATTCTTGATCCCTGGAAGCAAAGTTTAGCAGAGAATAACAGAAAATGTTAGTACTTGGTATTTTCCAATGACTTATGTCACTATGCTGATGCATATTAATCTTGTTAATACTGAGTTTGAAACAGTTCAAGTTTATCCCAGGGTTATTTCACATAGACCATGGTAAGCTATGGAAACTGCTAAGTACACAAAGCACATGTATGAATCTGATTCACATTCTGGTCAGAAAAATGTTATGCCTGAAAGCTTCAGCTGAGCAGAACAGGCAATTTTTCAACCCTTGGAATATCTCTAGCTGTGAGTATTTAATAGAATGTATAGTTTCTATACCACTTTCATGAACTGTCATATATAATATAAAAAATGCTCTTATCTATCTGAGTTACATAAATCATTAGTAACAAGTCGGAGACTAGTCACACTTCAGAGTAACTGACAGGCAAAGGTCTGGGTCTTGTCCATGATTCTGAGGTTTCTGGCAAAATTTAAAAAATGTGAAGTTAAAAGAGGTTAAAGGTTAAAAGATTTCCTGTAATGAATAAATGAATGAATGGAAAAACATTTGTTAAGTACTTATTATATGCTAATCACTGGAGATACAAATAGAAAAATATAGTTCTTTTTCTCAAGGAAAGCAATAGTTAGGGGAGAAAATATGTAAAAAAATCAAACACAAGGTGAGTGGAAAGATCTAGAAATCATAATCCAGGTGAAAGGAAAGCATCCAGATGAATGGCAAGGACCAGGAGTTCTTAAGGTGAATTATTATGCTAGATAATAGTTCCTGGAGATCTGTAGGGCATAGAGAAAGGACAAATGGTGTGACCCAGAATATCTTAGGAAACAGTAGCAAGGCAGATGGTAGGGCATTGTGGTCCTCCATCTTACTAGAAGGATTAGAGTTGTTTACTTCCATCTCATCCAAGTGGTATGAGCAGGTTTGCAGCTCTTCCTAACTGGAAGCCCTGATTGGACCTGGCAGCCTGGGGGTTAGGGAAGGGGTGAAAAGATGGCAAATGGGGAGCGTTCACCTGTTGATGAATCTAACCACTGCCAAACCATCCCAGAAACCTCTGTTTTCTCAAAGAAGTATGTTCTTTGCAAAGAACCTGCTCTTTTGAAATATTTGTGGTTATAATTGGATCTTATTGCTTATCTAATTGCCAATAAACTGATGGATTTAATTCTTTATAAGATCTGTAGAAAGATAGCTAAAAAAATTTCCAAAGAGTAGGATTGAATAAGTAGAGGGAAGCATTTATTTTGCAAAGAAGTATTCATTGATGTATTGGGAAATTATAATTCTTAATTTATATCTTTTTGGCTAAATCCATTGTAAGCAAGTAAAATAATTGGATTGATAAAGGACATATATCTATAGCTATCTCTGTCTATTTATCTGTTTATCTATCATCTATCTATCTATCTATGCATCTATGTAAAGATCTATTTGTTATAGATATATCTAAATTGAACCATTTTTTCAGCTATCACAGTAGTAAAATATAAACATTTCTCAATCTGGAGTAAGAGAATTTGGATTTATAGACTAGCTCTGCTCCATATTACCTTCTTGATGTTGATGAAATTACTTCATCTCTTTGGGCCTTACTTTCCTTAGCTAAATGATAGTCTATTGCTTTAAAATCTATGGTCTTATGAAACTACTATTGTGGGTGGTCACATTGCAGAAACGTCATAGAATTCAATCCCTGGGTTGTTTTGCTGTATTTTAGACACCATTGGGTTAGAATGTGCCAGTTGTCATAATCTGCATGTAAGTCAGCAACTTTTGCACTTTTAAGCTGAGTTTTTTCTATTAATTATGAATAAATCCAAAGTTAGGAATGCCAACTACCAGCTGCCATGGCATCTAGGTGGTGTAGTGGATGGAGTGCTGGGCCTGAAATCAGGAAGACCTGAATTCAAATCAAGTCTTAGACACCTACTAGCTGTGTGACTCTGGGCAGGGTTGTTGTGGGGATCAAATGAGATAATACTTGAAAAGTGCCCACCATAGTGCCTGGCATATGGCAAGCACCATACAAATATTAACTAGTACACAGGACATGTTAAGCATGTTCTGTGGTGCCTTGTCTCCACTTCATGCTGAGCCTTATCTCAACCTTGGACCAACCCTGCTAGCTCCCCAACTATCATCTATATGAAAGATGGAGACACAACAGTAATTGTGACTTATAGTATTGAGGATTTATAAATCAATAAGTTAAAATGGCTTACAATTTTGCACACCTTTCATAAGAAAATAGGATTTGGGCTAATAGTCAGAAACCATATTTGATACAGACCCTTGTGTCATACACAATAATAATAATAATACCCAACATGACATGAACAAAGTGGCACAAGCCTTTGGTTCCTTTCCTAATTGGAGGAGTATAAGAGACTACACTTGCCATCACTTTAGGGTCTTTTTGTCTCTACTGATTCATATTTGCTTTTGCTTTTCTCACTATCTATGTCTCCGACCTTCTGCTCTGTAACTTTGGCCAAGATAAAATCCTTCGTTCCCAATATTAATCTGCACTTCATTTTTATCTCTATCCTAGATCTACTGATTCTGATTTCTAGTTCTACTTCCTTAAATACCATATAGGTATTCAATTTGAAAAGTCACTCTGATAGTAATGGCAAAAAAGAGGAAAATCTGTATCAATGACTTTGGTTCTTTATTAAAATGTCAAGAAAATATCTAGCAGAACTGAATCTGATGACATTTTAATACTCCAGTGCATCTGTGATCTCCTCTGTATTGGTATTCTGTCCAGTGACTGAGATTACACATCAATCATGTCTTCCCAGTGTATATGAAACTTATCCATATGCACCTATGAAGTAACAACAGGGGGTCCAACCAATGTCCAAGAGACTTTCTTCACATTCTCTTGAAATTGCAAGGATAGCCGTGGAGATAATGGGCCATCCCTTCCTTTCATTATGCTATGATCCATCTTTTTTTCTGGTTATACAATTCTCAAATGTCCTCGATGATGATGGCTTAATAATCAGGACTGACATTTAAGAAAATATCCTGATGACTCATCATTGATACTGTAAGCTTTCTGATAAAATCTCCATGTGTACTGGGGTAGTAATTTATCTTATTTTCTTTTAAGTTAGGTTATTCCATTTTTTGCTCAGTTTAGTTAGACAAAGAGTGATTTACCACTCTATGCAAGGCATTGTAGTTGGTGCTGTTGAGGAAGCAAAAATAAGATATGATGTCTATAAAAACAGCTTATCATTTAGTAGCAGAGATAAAATATGTGCACAGATTATGGAAATATTAAAAGAGCTATGTGCCCAAAGATAGGTAAAATTAAAAATTCCATGAGAGTCATGGGAAGGATGGAAGAACAAACATTTTTCTTGGATTCCTGCTTTGTCCCCATCACCACTTAACTTACCATACTTGTGGATGAATGAATAAAAATATTTATCAATAAAAAGAAATAGCTTTTTTATAGAATTTTGAAATTTACAAAAAAACCTTTATGTATGTTATTTCACTTGACCTTTCCAATAACTCTTTGAAGTAGATACTATTATTATCCCCATTTTATATATTAGGAAAATGAGACTGAGAAAGGACAAGTGATTTGCCCAGAGATTTGCCCTTACACAATTAGTAAGCATCAGAGTCAGATTTTGAACTCAGGTCTTCCTGACTCCTAAATCCAATATTTTACTATACAAGTAGCTACCTATAGGAAGTGCTCACCATTTGTCAATTAACATGGTAATCACTGGAGATACAAATAGGAGAAGTGAGATAGTCCCTACGCTTACAGAGCTCATATCCTAATCAGGAGAGACAAGAAATAAAACAAGATTTAGCTTCTTGGAAGATAAAAAGGTCTAGAAATACTAAAGATAAAGTAGCAGGGGCTGATGGCAAGGACTACAGGTCCTTAGGTCATATCAGTAGATCAGAAGACAACGCCAGAGATCTACAGGGCACAGAAGCAAGGTAGATGGTAAGGGCTGAGGGACTTTAGGAGTAAGTAACATTGCAGGAAACTAGACGGTACAGTGAAGAGAGTACTGGATCTAGAGTCAGAAGATTTGAGTTACAATTCTGACTCAGAAACTTATGCTGTGTGACCCTGAGCTGGTCACTTAACTCTGTCTGCCTCAGTTTCTTTATTCGTCAAGTGGGGGGATAATAATAACAACACCTCCTTCCCAGGGGAGATGTATGACAAAATGAGATAATATTTATAATGTCCATTTCAAAAATTAAAGCACTATATAAAATGCTAACTGTCATCATCATCATCATCATCATCATCATCATCATCATCATCATCATCTGATGAGGTCTAGCTGTCCTTTGTCTTATACAAAGGGATATTTTTGGTGACTTCCATATGATCCAGACTATATGAGTAGAAAAGCATAGACTTTGAGTGGACTGGGCTAAAGCAGGAGCTGAGGAGGGAAGTCAAAGGAGAAAGGAGCCTCTGGAGTTGTTGGGATTCATTTGGTTCTATGAGAATGTAAAGACTTGGAGGATGGGAAATGGATCATTTTTTAAATCCTTGCATCCCCTCCCCCCAGTATCTTTCAGAATGTAAGTGCTTAGTAAATATTTGTTAACTGAGGAGGTAATAAGCAGGATATGTTTGGAAAATGTCAAATATTCAAAGGCACAGTGTAAGAAGACTAAAAGAAGAGCTATCCAAAAATTCATAGGAGACAGAAATCTAAGAAAGGGATGAGAGATAGGATCGATGTCATCAGATATCTATATAAAAATGAACAAAATATGAACAACAAGCAAGGTAAATACAGAATCTTATGTAATTAAGCAGAATTTAACACAATATTTTCACCACTTTTGCAAAGATATTTTGGTTGAAAAAAAATTTCACAAATGCAGTATGGAGGCATGGCTGGGTAGTAGTTTATCTCGAAAAGGTCTAGGGATCTTAGTGGACTGCAAGCTCAATACAAGTTATCAGCATGCTGTTACACTCAAAAGGCAATGTTATCTTAGGCTGCATTGAGTTGTGTCCTAAGCCATGGAGGTGATCGTTTCATTGTATAATGGACTAATCAGACTACATTTGCAAAGTTGTGTTCCATCTTGAATGCCATATTTTATGAAGGGAATTGATAAGGTTGGTTGTTGGTTGTTGTCCTTCATTTTTGAAAAGGACTAAAATTACAAAGTAAGTGTGTCTGATTGTGGCTGATCAGACCAATAGGAGCTTAGAAGGCTCTTCCACAGCTTGGGCACAAATAATCCATATCAACATTTGGAATGGAGATGGCTCTAAATTTGTGCATCTCACATTTCTTTTGATCTACTGCATTTCTGCTTTGCTCCTCCAGAGGAAAGCAATTATGATAGTGAAGGATCTTGAGATCAGATCATATGAGAAGTGATTAAAGTACTATGAATAATTATCCCGTAGAAAGGAATACTTAGTGGGGATATGATAGCTGTCTTCAGATATCTGAAGGGGTACAAGAAGGGTGATGTATTTTATTCACACCTGAATCTAAGGGGGAGAAACTAGAAACAATAAACAGAAATTGTTGAGAGAGAAATTGAAGTTTAGTAATCCACAAGCATGTGGTTTGTCCCTACTGCATACCCGGCATGATACAAGGTGTTGTGGATACAAATACAAAATATGAGTCAAAGAAAAAAAAGAAAACTTCTTGGCATTTAAAGTTATTTCAAAGTGGAATGCTCTGTCTTTGGAGGTAGTGGGCTCCTCATTCCTGGAGACCTTCAAGCAAAGTCTAGATAAACACTTGTTAGGCATGTTGAGGTGGGTATTCTTGTTTTCATGTATGTTAGACTAGACGCCTTATGAGATCTCACCTCTGATATTTTATGATTCTGAGTTGTTGCAATCTAGGTGTACTACTTGTTAATATCCATGTAAATGATTATTGGGAAGCGTAGTAAATATATCTCAAGGCAATAATGAATAAAAACATCAAGAAAGAAGACAATTAAATTTTCACATCTTCTCTAGTTTATTGGTGTTTAAAAACCTAAAAGTTAATAGTTTAAATGAATAAATTATCTTCCCATTGATGCAACTGACATTTTTTTCTTTCTTGCTCTAGACAGCACAGACAGTCCTCGTGGTAGTAGTTGTATTTGGCATATCCTGGTTGCCACATCATGTGATTCACCTCTGGGCTGAATTCGGAGTCTTTCCATTGACCACAGCCTCCTTCTTATTCAGAATCACAGCACACTGCCTGGCTTACAGCAATTCTTCTGTTAATCCTATAATATATGGGTTCCTTTCTGAAAATTTTAGGAAGGCTTACAAGCAAGTTTTTAAGTGTCAGATTGGCAGCGAATCACCGCAGAATGATGCTAAAGAAAATAAAAGTCGGATAGAGACCCCTCCATCAACCAACTGTACCCATGTGTGAGTCAAACAAATGATGTATTCAGGTATTGTTGGATTTCATGCAAGTGGACCAGAATTACAGAAAACAAAGCACAATCACCTCCTGGAGAAATCTGCAACTAAATCTTGATTTAAAAATTGGCTTCATTACTGACATTCTGTATGTACTAGTTTGTAAATTCTATTACCTTGCATTCGTAAGGTTTCTTAGATCATGAGAAAAACTTTTGGAAGATTCAATTTCAGAAAAGCAGCTTCTTTCTCTTCGAAAAAGACATCCTATGGAAATGAGAAAAGAAATGGTTTTTGTTGTATTTCTCTATAGGGAAAGTTAAATAGCAGTCCCATGGATTCTTTCAATTTTCTATTAACTAACTTACCAGTTCCACCAACATAAAATGAGGTGTTTGTGAGGTAGATTTGACAACAAAACTATGTCACAGAAATAATGTTTAATTTCTTTGACTTCAAGAGAAGTACTTACCTTTTAGAGGTTATGCATCAAGACATTTTCGTAGTGATGGAAAGAACTTGGATTTGGAGAGAGGGGATCTAAGATCACGTTATAGTCATTTACTTCCTTTGTGATCCTAGGCAAACCATTTCATTTCTAAGCACCTCAAGTCTTCAAATATAAGATGAAGGTGGTGGTGGACAAGAGAATGTCTAAGCCCTAAATTCTATGAACCTTTCTTAATCTTGGATATGCCATCAAGTTTGGATTTGAATTTATGATGTCTTGGCTTTTAAAAGCAAACTTGGCACTTAACTTGAGTGAGACTAAGGAATTATACCTTTATCTCCAATGGTCAGATTTATACAATATACAAAGCGTTCACATGAGTGCTGGAGCATCTGTATTATCCGTGGTGTGAGAGTTCTTGACCTTATTCGACAGTGATGCAGAAAATTAATGTGATTTCAACAGGATGAGTAAAACTTTAAACTTTAGCTTGTTAATATCTAAAGGACTTGGCATCAGTAGGCACTTTAAATTAATCAGTGCCCATGAAGTCAATGATGCAGAATAGGCCAAATCTCAACATAAGACTACAAATCATGTTTACCTTGCTGTTAATAGAAAGTATACATGAATTTGGAGAGCTAAAGTGAGGATTCAGGGCTTTGTCCAGGTACTTACTGAAGTATGGAAATTTTTAACAGTGCATGTCTCCTCTTATGTCTGAGAAGATGTGTGTGGAGATATAGCTATGTGGCAAAGAACTGGGTCAAGCATAGTCCTGTGCAATAATATTTGTTCCTAGAGGAGATAATGCTTTTTAAAGCTCACTAAAAATCTGGCTCAAGTTGTGCCAAGCCTAGAGGCCTGTATTGGGCTACCCGAGTCTTTCTTACCTGTCCAGGTCTTCGGCTGGCCACGCCGGATGCACATATGAGAGAAAGGACGTTCCAGAGTCAAACAGGGGTTGAGCTTTATTACAGGGTTTCGGTTACAAGTGCAGGGGGTCTTCTTTCTTAGGACGAAGAGGGGGAGATTTCCTAAGAAGGCTAAGCTTAAGGGATTGGAAGTAGAAGTACAAGCGGGGAGAGAGGGGGAGGGGAGAGAGGAAAGAAAAGAAGCAGAGCCCTACTTTTCTCTTTGGCTCCACACGTGCTAAGAGAGCTTTTAGGCTTCCTCAATCCTACTTAATCTTCAGCCACACAGTTTGCATCTCAATACCATGCTGTTAGGTAACTAGGTGTGCTCCAATCCGGGACGACCTCGAGGGCAGGGAGACTCCACCCATCAGGTATCTCCGGGGGAGAGGCGGAAATATCCGAGCTGGCCGAGCTAGCTCGGTCTGACCTTCTCGAACCCCCGCTGTTCATGGAGGGCCTCGTAAGACTCTAAGATTTAGAAGTCCCTCTTTTACCTGCCCGAGACTGTCCACACGGAATTGAGCTTCCAGTCCCAACAAAGTTGCATTAGTTTGGAAAAAAGACTAATCTTTGGAGTGAATTTATCTTTGTTCTGTGCTGTCTAAGCAGAGCAGATGTATTAGCATTTTATTATGATGATCTTTCCCAATGATTTCCCTTTTGCAACTTTCAGCTGGATATAAAAGTATGGATGTTAGTGTTTGGAATATAATATTCATGGTAATTTAAATATGTATTGACATTTACCCTAGAAAATAGTGTGAAAAAATATAAAATTACTCCCAGACTGTGAGAATTCAGTGTATTCTTGGCACAGGAAACTTAAGACCAAATGAGTCTTTTTTTTCCTTTGAAGTATTTTTGTGCATTATCTAAGTCCATCAAAGCATACCAGTCCAATAAAATAGCAGCATGTAAATATGAATTAATCTTAAACCTGTCATTGCTGCCTCATCATATGCTTCACCAACTGATTAGCTTCTTTTCAATAACATATTTTCAGTGAATGGATTGAACTGTTTTTTTTCCCCTTAACTATTCTGACAATAAGCAGTGTTTCTTTATGATATATCATGAATTATGTCTCTGAGCAGTATATAAATTGTTAGCAAGATCAATAAAATGTGAGTTGGGATATATTCATGGACCCAAGGTAGAAGTGTTATGTATGGGTCTTTCGCAAAGTAATTTTGTGTATTTTATTAGACATGCCATAAAAAGTATATTATCCTGAAAGTGATACTGAGAATACTTTTCAGGGCTTTAAAATCTCCTTTCAAAATGTCAAAGCAGCTTCACCTTACATATATATTTGTGAGTAAACTTTGACAGCAGTGTAGAGTGGTACCTGGGTAGGAATACAGACTTGGCTGATCAGATGGGATCCTTAACCATTCTCTCTGTCAAGCCGTAGAGGGGAGAACACGATGATTATAATTCTCTGAGCTGTTATTTGCTGAGTTATGTTGAGCATCAGTTTTTTCTTGCTTTTCTACTTCCATATTCCTACCCAGCTGCTTTTGCTCTAGGATGAGCTGTAGCCTGAGTGTAATATTTTAATACAAACAATCATAAATGATATTTATAAATCTCTGAGCCCTGGACTAGTTGCTTTATGTTCAAACACAAATTCAAGTAATTTCATGTTATAGCCAGAGAGAATATCCATATCTGTATCTACTTTGTCTTGGCAGTTTCTCTTGTCAATATTTTATAGTATAACATACTTACAATAAATCCTTTTAAAAATAATTGTAATCCATACTCTTAGACCCTGGATCTGTGGTTCAGATGAAAATTTCCAGATATTAATAAATATTAGCGAGCAAGAGGATGGTTGTAGATTTAAGATATAAAGGAACATCTTCCCCATCCCCCGGAATGCTTCACTAGCCTTTTGCCATTAGATATTTTCTGATTAATTTCTAAACTAGAATTAATCTGATAATTGTTGAAGCACTTGCTCTTTAGGCATTAAATAAACCCCCCAACCCCCAATGCATTCCTTTTCTTCCAGCAAATCTGAAAGAGAAATATAGTATTTGTCTTTAATGTCTGGTTGCCTGAGAAGCATGTTTACAGCCTAACTTCAAAGATGATGGATACTTTCCTCTTCAATTGAACCTTCTCTGTGCTCCAAGGCAGCTGCTCTTTAGTGTGTGTATTTTTTTTTTAAACTTACACTGAGGGATATAGAATCTGCAGCATTTAAAATAACTCTGAGATGCTTTTTTATGTGTGAAAGTAAACTTTTGCAACTTCCCCTGATGAATATAAGGGTAAGAAAGACTTTCCCACAACCAGATATGCAAGAGAAATCTTAGAACTGTCCGTTCCCCTTACTTCTGGATAGGTTTCTACAACCAAAGCAGAGGGAGGAGTTGGGATATTTTTCAGATAATTTAATTAACACATCTACCTTTCCCCTGGATTAGCTGCATTCTGTACATTGTAAGTGTACTATAGCATACTTACGTTTATCCTCTTTTCTCTTTTATTTTTAGCAGGCAAATTCTTCTCTTTTTGCAGTTCTAATTGTTTTTCACAACAGATACACACTAACCTTAAATTTTCATCTTAAACCAAAGAAAAATCTTGTTCTCTCTCTCTCTCTCTCTCTCTCTCTCTCTCTCTCTCTCTCTCTCCCCCCCCGTCTCTCTCTCTCTCTCTCTCTCTCTCTCTCTCTCTCTCTCTCTCTCTCTCTCTCTCTCTCTCTCTCTCTCTCTCTCTCTCTCCCTCCCTCTCTTTCTCTCTGTCTGTCTCCCTCTGTCTCTCACACACGCACACTTGTACATATACATATACATATATATATAATATATATGAAATAGGAAAGCACATTTTCGAATTAAATGACTTTGTGGAACATTCAATAGAAAAAAAAACTTCTTTGCTGTTTTATACCGTAATATTGTAGAAAATCATGTTTGCTGAATTCCTTCAAAAGCAAAGAGAAGGGAGCAATGTTAATTATAGAAAATTCACCAATTTCTTGGGTCAGGTTACTTTTTATGTAAAAGATGTCATTTATGTAGTTTTCTATTTCCCCTTTCCCTAGAGTAACATGAAGCACAACTTTTGCTCATATATTTTTTAAACATCAATTTTAGGGATCCTTCATAAAATGACATTCTATATCTTTGTCAATATCCATCACAGGAAGTATTTATTATATGGGAATTATATGGGAATTTCCTTTTTTTTTTTTTAGCACTGTGAAATAGATAGATGGAATTTATTTCTGCCCTCTTAAGAGTTTACAGTTGAAATCTATTAGATTATACATATGTATACATACATATATATAGAATCTGCAAGATTCTACATATGTATATGTACTGCATGTATATATTCTCTGCTATTTTTGTTAAGCTTAGTCACACTTGTCATTACCATTTTGAAGGGATTTAAAGATGACTAGAAACTGACCCTTTCTCATACATTCCAGTGGACTAAATCTTCTAGCTCTTCTCTCATTCCAGTGTAAAAAGAAACAAAATAAAAGCAAAAGATACATATGAACATATATGTACATACATGTATAATAAGGTGTATTGTTAATGTATTTTTGCTTAATTTCAAAATCTTTCCCACCTATTAATACATCCATGTGACCTGCTTAAATCACATGGAAGTCTAAGTCACATGTGGTGGGAAGAGATTGCTGAATGGGTAGAACAGGAAGAGTGGAGCAAAACTGGGAGGAAGTTTGTAAGAGCAGTTAGAGCAGAGGGAGAGAGAGAGGACAGAGGCAGGCAGACAGTTAGTGTGAGTGTTTGCTTGTGGGAAGGCCTCATCAGGGGTGGAGGTGGGGGTGGGGGAAGGCATTGTCCCCTGAAGTGCTAATGTGTATTGACTTCTTGGTTACTATGACAGATTTGACTTTCTGGTGTTGGGATTTGGTTTTCTGGTGTCTCAATAAATGTTTTTCTTTTGCTTTCAATATAGAGAGTCTGTTATACTTTGTAATTCAGAACTATGCTGGCATAGTCATAGTCCCCATTGGTGTTGTGAATATTACCTTGGAAATACACATGGTAAAAATGAAAAATTCTATATTTTAGATCAAGGGCTCTTAACTTCCTTTGTATTATGGACCCCCTGGCAGTCTGGTAAAACTTTTTCCCCTCTTCTCATACTAATATTTTTAGATAATTGAAGGAAATGCTAAATTTAAGTTAGAGGCTAGTGAAAATAAAAATATAATTTTTTTTCCCATCCAAGTTTCCAGACCTCTTGAAGTTGACCCATATACTCTCTTATGTTAGAGGCACATGAGGCCTCGAGGCCACAGGTTCTCTACCCCTGATTCTAGTAATTTTTTGGATGGGCAATATTCTATGAGTTTCTTTAAGGAAGCAGTGGAAAAAAATGACTTCCCCAGTTCACCTACCTACCCATAGTACTTCAGGTTTGGACATAGTGACAAATTCTTTACATTGGGTTTATTTTGGTGTACTGGACAAATGAAGTTCCTGAGGGATTTAGATAGGCCTGTTTGCAAAAGGATTTTCCTGACAAAGATTTCCAAATAATTGCCCCAAGGGGAGTAAGGAGATAGGCCTCTGAAAACATGATTCTTACTAAAGGTGAAAGGGAAACCTTGATCATTGTCAGAGAAACATTTAGTCCTTAAATTAGTAAGCAAAATCTTTCCATGTTTTGGAGCTATGAAATTGTGAAGGTAATTCAAGTATGTTTGTAAAATAAAAAGCAACCATTTATTTTGTGATTATCTTATTCCGTTTCCTTCCTTAACCTTTACCTCTTGGCAATGAAAGCTTTGAACGAATACTAATTTATGTACTCATGCCACCAAGAAACAGAGATTTGCTCTTTTCCCAGTGGATGCCACTAAGATTTTTGTTTACCTGGTTGGGACCAGCTTTCATGGTAGTACTTGATCTTGCCCTGTGCCACAGTAGCTACCATAGCCATGTTCATGAGCTCAAAAAAATAGGGAAACCTATGAAAAAATTAAAATGTAGATTGAAAAAAGAAAGTTCACCTATATGGTCACTTTTTTTTTCTATTTTTAAAAGAAGTATTAAGGAAAAGGTATTCAAAATCTGTTACATTTGATTTTAAATGCTGTTTAATTTGAATGTGTACGTGTCTTTTGTGATCTTTGAATTTTTTGTTTATTCAGCTTTCAAGTAAAACAACTTTATTATCTCTGAGAGATAAGTGCTATTTGCATTGTCCTAAATGTTTTTTCAATAAAGAAATATTTCCTGTAGGCAAAAATTGTGTGAATTATGGAAAAAAATCTATATTTATTCTGTTTTTAAACTATAAATTGTTTAGTGCGTACTCTGTGTATGACTGCTGAGCATGGTTATATTTATACCTGAAAACATTTATACATTATCTAAAGAACTGGTAATGGAACTCTTTTGTACAGATATAACTGTAGCATGCACACAAATTCATTGAAAGCAGCTAAAATTATGAGTCTATATTTAGTCAACCTAGGGTAGTGTTCAGTCATTCTGAATTATTGTACTACTGTGTTCTGCATGATTCCCAGTGGGTTTTTATCATGTGATATTGCATATAATTGTAATGCATTGAAAAATAAAAAATCCCTGCTTCTCAATGTGTCCTAATATGAAAATCCCCACTCCTCCAATCGACAAGAATAAACTACCTACAAAATATAGTGTGTTGGCATAGAACAGGTGTTCATTTTTTACTTGTTGAATTGCATTGTGCCCCACTACTACCTTTATTAGTTGAGAACCTATAAGCTAGCAGTATATGATCTATTATGCCTACAAATTTTGATCTCTTCCACTTTAGATTGTGTCAAGGTGATGTCAAAGTATACAAATTAGAAATGTTAGTTTGGTGGTTTGGTGTCTTGAAAATAAGGTATCCAAAGGAGTTGAATGAAATGTTTATTTTTTGGAAAAAGACAATCTTTACTCAGTGCTGATATATAATCAGTTCAGCCTCAAATTAAATGGATTTAGTGAAACCATTCAAGTCAAGTATATGTTGTAATGTACACAGAACTGTCTTTGGTGAACTAATTTTTCCCTCCACTTTTCATTTAGTTCTTTTAATCTGACATAAATATAACTGTAGCCCTTCCAAAGTTGACATAGATCGATCTTATAAAGGCTTTCAATCAATTTAAGCACAGTCTTCATTAGGTGAGATGTTTCCTTATTCAAGTCCAAATTGGCAGTATCCAAGGGAGGAGGAGAACATTTTATAACACAATGCTGTCTTATAAGAATCATTAAAAAATTTGGAATAATATTGAGGTTTTTTGTTTCTTCAAAGGTGAGAAACTATATACTTCAAAACTGCTAAGAAGTTGGATAATAGTAGCTACAATCAGGATCCAAAGAGTTCTTAGACTAGAAAAATGGGTTGAACTTGAAGAAAGTAAATTTAATAAGAATTATGATTGAATCATGTACCTATATGAGTATGAGAAGGATTTGTGACTTTCTTAGCCTTGAGTAACTCCCTCCTCCCATGATAACTATAACCCATTTTTAAGTTATTTGACAAGTCCTACAGAGTTGCTTGAGACACATAGAGGTTAATGGAGCCACTTTGTTAGTAAGCAGTGGTGGAATTTGAATCCAGATCTTCTTGAATTCAAGTCTAACTCTAGATCCACAAGACCTTGCTAAGTCCTCACTCCTCCACCCCCATACTGTTTTTGAACAGACTAATAATTTCATTGGTCTGAAAATTCTCCATATTGCAACTCCCTCTGCCAACATCTATAACTCATTTGCAACTTATTTTAGGAACCTAACGGGCCACTGAGAGGTGACATATATTGCCCTTGGTCATATAGGTAGTTTCTGTTGTTTTGTTTGTCCTTCATTCTCCAAGAGGACCATGACATCAAGATGATGACATGACTTGCAGTTGACTTTGAGTAAGGTAGGACTGTGTAGAAAGGTAGGATGTGAGACCAGCTTTTCTTGTTTCTTAGACCTGCTCTCTACCCACTACTTCAAGTTATCTAAGTCTTACACCTTGCTTCCCCATATCAAATAAATACATCATGGAAAAATGTGGCTAGAGAGAAGATCATATAGCAAAAAAGACTTGAGGAGAATGAGTTCTGTTTGATATTGTATTCCAGAAGCTGATTTCAATCTTCACATCTCCTTCAGAGCGGATTCATGTGTAGAATAAGGAGTTAGACAAGTTTAGTTTAACTGACTAACTTTAACATTTCTTTCAACTCCATATTCCTTGATAATTGTGAGTGGAACTGTCTTGAGAGGTTATCTTCCACTTTTTCTAAGAGTTTTTTGGGAAAAAACCTAATAATCTACAATGGAACTCACAGTAAAACTGATTTATTTTGAAATTGATAATGATGACTTCTTTATACTTTTTGTGAGCTGCAAATAATTTTGAAGCCAAAAGTCAGACTTGTTATTTGCTAAACATCTAACAGGAAAACTATTTTATTATAAATTCATGGTCTGCTAATTTTTTTATTTCTTTCTAATCCATACACATCATTGACAAGATTTTCACGCTGGAAACAAAATATGCTCTCCCAATCTTGATTCCCTTTGGTGGTTATTCTGGATCACTTTTAACTGGTGAACTAATCAGATCTGCCTTTCTTGGCAGTATTCCATGTTGCCCCCCCTGGACATCTAGGATTTCTTGCTACCATTCAGGTCTTTTCTTTCCAGGTTCTAACCTCTCTCTCTTTCAGTTATGGAATAGTAGGAGAAAAAAAAATATTTTCATGTCCTGTCATTGTACTCAAGACTTCAGAAACTTTAAAGGAAACAATTAGCCAGCCTGAGCCATGCTAATGTGATAAGAAAAGAGAAAGCAATCTATGTATATTTTAACAGTGCTTCCTGGAAATAATGACTTCTCTTCTGGAGTCAAAGACATTAATGAGTAAAATGGTGAAAATTCAGGGCAAGAGAAAGGAGAGAGCATGCCAAGTGAAGTGAGTGGGGTTGAAGGTCAGCAGAATCATGCTGTTTCCCTAAAGTCAAATTACCTACTCTGTAGGTATTATCTTCTGTTTGGAAAGACTTATTTTGGGAAGTAAAAAATTTGCATCCTAATTGCTTTATATATTCTTTTATGGAAATGTGTGAACTGTGATTTGAGGATTTTGAAGTCTAGCGATCTGTGAAGACGTTGCCCAATAAAATGCTTGGAGACACTGAGTCAAGGTATTAATGCAAAGAATTATGCTCTCCTCTCTAGAGCCAAAATTGACTATGGCATTTATATCATGGACAGATCCTTGTGAATTTCTTTGTATAAGAATTACCACTATTGTTCCTCTACCATATGCATAGGTTGAATGCATACGTCTTAGAAATCTCTTTCAGAAAGGAAGATTATAGAAACATAAAGAATGCAGATTACATGTACACAAATCACAGGATGCATGGCCTGAAATAACTGCCCAACAAATAAGCTAAAATGTCTCCTACTGAATGCATAATTTCTTAAGATTTGTCTGTTTATTCTAGAAATTAAGTTTTATACATGAAAATGCTGAATGATTGGCATTGTAAACACTCTTGGTCAAAGTCAGATAATTTCTGAAACTATGCATTAGTGTCAGCGAGGTTTAGTACTGAAAGAAACCATAGAGATCCTTGGTGTGATTTGTTTTCTCATTAACCAAGAAAGTATCTACTGTTTATTTCTGTGAAATTGAAAATTGATTTTAATCTTATTTTGTTAAGACTTAAACAAGTTAGCATGGATTTAGTATTCTCCTTTGCTGTATGTGCCTAAATTCCTTGCTCTTGCAAATTCACTCAGGTAACCTTAGATTACTTGAGTCCCTTGGGTGGGTACCTGTATTCTTCTAATTTCCCTCATCATGTACTTTCTAGAGAAATTTGATTATCCTAAAGGTCAATCTCATAAATTTAAAACTGTTGTAGCAACTCCATGGCCTGCAGCATATCTCAGAAATGCTGCAATAAAGCCACTGAAGTGAGTCACACAATTTTTTTGGCTTCCCAGTGCATACAAAAGTTATGTTTATACTATCCTGCAATCTATTAAGTGTGCATTAGTATTGTATCTACAATGTACATACTTTAAAAATACTTTATTGCTAAAAATGCTAACCATCACCTGAACGTTTAGTCAAGTCATAACCTTTACTGGTGGTGGAGGGACTTGCTTAATTGTCGATGGCTGCTGACTGATTAGGGGGGTGGTTTTTGAACGTTGGGATGACTGTGCCAATTTCTTAAACTAAGATAATGAAGTTTGCCACATTAAATGATTCATTTTACTTGATCCTTTAGAGGCCATTGTAAGGTTATTAATTGGCCCGATTTCAATATTTTGGTGTTTCAGGGGGTGGGGGGGCTGAGGAGAGGGAGTGAGACAGGGGAACTACCTATTGGTGGAGCAGTCAGAACACACACAGCATTTATCAGTTAAGTTCCTTGTCTTACATGGGCATGGTTACAATTATGATATAAATATAAATAAAATATAATCAAAAATCACTCATCACCATAACCAATATAGCAATAATGAAAAAATTTGAAATATTGCAAGATTACCAAAATGTGACTTAGAGACATGATGTTAGCACCTGCTTATGGAAAAATGGTGCTGATAGATTTGCTTCATATCTTCAAATATGCTGCTAATATTCAATTTGTAAAAAATCTGCGAAGTGCAATAAAGCCAGGATCAATAAAATGAGGTATGTCTGTAATCCTAGCACCTGAGGACTATTCTCATCATCTGAGAACCGACCTTATCTCCCAATGATGTAATGAGGAGGAGCTGAGATGACATTCATCCCCATCTCCTCATAAAACATTTAGCCATTCAGTAGAGGAAACACTTTCTCAAGGTGTTTCTCTAGATTTTGCTCTGTCATCTTGTTAATCAGTATAAAAGATTCTTTCATACCTAACCTGCGGTCTTGCCCAAGGTGACTTGCCCAAGGTCACACGAGTAGTAAGTAGCAGAGCTAGGGGTTGAACCCTGGCCTTTTGATTACAAATTCAGTGCTCTTTCCTTAGAATCACACTCTCTCTCTAAAATGTAATTCAGTTCTCAACTGGGGAATCATTTGAAGAAAATGATAAGCATAAATCCTGGATGAGTTCGTAAAATAATGATGTAAGTAAACTGCATACTATGTCACCAAAAATGAGCATTTGGCTTTGTTCTAGAGAGCTAATGTCTTCGGGATAGCACCAACCTTTCACCTCATGTTTTGATCCTATGCTTGCCCCTTGGATAACACCCCAAAGGTCCAGTGACCATAATAGGTCTCTCCCAGGACTCACCTATCTTTAATGTCTCCCTCTCCCTTCCAGTACCTTCTGGAGAAGTATTGATTTTTACTGCTGTTTCTTCAAAAACTCATCATCTACTTGATTTTCCGCAGCTGCTGTCTCTGGGGTATTATGTCCTCTGTGATGTTAGGAAATTGAACGGGGCCTCAAAGGGGAAAGAATTTTCATTTATGATTCCATCTCTTGACATTCACTTTATACAGAATCATTAGAAAGTTTTTCTTGTCATCATGCCTGTACCTGCCTTTTCAGGTTTTCCAACAGTTGCTTCTACTTCTATTTTCTGAGGCCAAGTAGAACAAGTTGAATCTCTCACCCATATGATAGCCTTTCAAGTATTTGAGGCCAGTTCTCATGTCTCCTTTCAGTCTTCTTTTCTCTGAACTGAGTTTCTCTAATTTATTTAGCTAAGGCTTATGTGATATAGTCTTCAGTCTTCTCAAGATCCTTGTTCCTGTCTTGTGGATATGCTCTGGCTTACCTATGTCTTCCCCAAAATTGAGTGTCCTGAACTAACAAGGGTACTCTAGATGGGATCTGACTAGGTTAGACCATAATACAACTTTTACCTCCTTTGTTATGGATATGATATAGAGGGTTTTAACTTGCAAATCTGATGTTAAGGCAAGCTCCCCAAAACATTCCAGGAGCAAGTGCTTAAGGCATCCTCAAGTCAACAATTTAAGATAAATTCAGTTGAGAGAGTTGAGGGAGAATTAGGGGATAGATTTCAAGAGAATCTTCAAATCCTAGAACACAAGGTGTTGTGAAGGGAGAAATACTGGGATATCATGAAGCAAGTTTCAGAACCTGAGGGATGGAGTAGGTCAGCACTGGTCCAGGGAGAAACTTCATTACTTGTAAGAAGGCCTGGGGTTTCCACTTTGGCCGGTGGGTAGAGCTGACTCTTATCTTTATTACATTATGGGTTGTCATCATCTGAACCCCTTTTTCATGTTTGTTTTTACTACTTTATCAAAGAGATTGAATGGGGGGAGCTGACATTGCTGCTGGTGAGATATGGCCATATGTATTGAGGATAATCCTTCCTGTGGAGGGAAAAGTTGCATATCCCTCAAAGAGGCTATCTCATGTCCCCAAAATGTAGCTAACAACCACAGAAGCAGCATGGGTAGGGCATTATATTTGAAGTTGGGATCATCTGGGTTCAAGTCTCAGCTTCAGATGCTTGACAGTTGTGGGACTCTGGGCAAGGCACTTTCTTTTTGCCTTAGTTTCCTCATTTGTGAAATGAGAGGATTGTAATTTATGGACTCCAAGGTCCTTTCTATTTCTCAATTTATGACCTTATGATTCTACAAGTTCCTCTTCCTATACCCTTCACAAATCCTTGGGAGGAAATTAGGGATGAAGCAGGGTGTGGGAAAAGGCACAGCATAGTAACCTTAATTGTCCTGGGTAGGGAAAAGAAAAGAAATACAGAGTTGAGTATGTCTCCCATCTTTCCTTTGTCTTTTATCTTCACCTCATACACTTTGAACATCAGTCCTATCCCTTTTTTAAATCTTCTTGTGCTTAATATAGCTAAAAATATTTTTTTTAGTTCTTAGAGGACTATACTATTCTTTTGTATTCCTCCTTAGGGACCAAAACTTCCTCCCATCTATCTCTTTTATATGCCTTTTTTAAAAAATAAATTTTTATTTTATTTCCAGATATGAATTCTCTTACTCCCCTCTCCTTCCCTTTCCCCACTCCTTGAAAAGTTAAGAACAGCAAAACTGAGTATATAAATACATATATATGTGTATATATGTACATATATATGAATGCAAAACAAAATCCCTTATTATCTATGTCCAAAAAAGTTAAAGAAAAAGAAAAAAGAGAAGAAAATAAGCTTCAATGTGCACTCTGCTCTCTATCTGGAAGTGAATAGGATGTTTCATCATCAGTTCTGTGGAACTGTGGTTAGTCACTGTGTTGATCAGAATCACTAGTCCTTCAAAGTTGATTATCTTTACAGTATTGTTATTATTGTATAAATTACTTCCCTGGTTCTGCTCACTTCACTTTGCATCAATCCATACGTGTCTTCTCAGTTTCTGTGAAATCCTCCTCCTCTTCATTTCCTACAGTGTAATAGTATTCCATAACATTCATATCCCATAACTTCTTCAGCCATTTCTGAATTATTGAGCAGGACCTCAATTTGCATTTCTTTGCCACCACAAAAAGATCAATTTGTTTTGAACATATGAACCCTTTCTTTCTTTCTTGGATGTTTCTTGGGAATAGATCTAGTAGTGGTATTGCTGGGCCAAAAGATATGCATAATTTATTGCTGGGCCAAAAGATATGCATAATTTAATAGCTTTTGGATGTAGTTCAAATTACCTTCCAGAATGGTTGGACTAGTCTTCTTTAAACATCAGTAGGCTGATCAGTTTTATTCCCCTGCTCTCTGTTTAAAGCAAAATGACTTTTCCTTTGGTGCCCTTTGCCTTTCCTGTTCCCTACACCTTGTATATATTCCCTTCTCACAACAGATTCTTAGAATCCATGTTTTTCTTCAAAGATCAACTAAAATGCCGCTTCCTGCCCAATATTTTTATCTGATTCTTTCAGTTTACCAGATTCTAGTGTCTTCTCCCATGAAATTATTTTACATTTACTCCCTTGAAATATTGTACTTGTTTATGCAATATACATGCATACATGTATATGTGTGTATTGTTTTCCCTGATCAAGTGTAAATTTCTTGGGGATAGGGACTCATTTGTTTTTATCTTTGCATCCACAGAACATCACCCAGTCCATAATTCTTAGTACATATTAAATAAATGCTTATTAATTGATCTACATTGTTTCCTGTTGACAATTCCCCATTTTCTTCCTCATTGGAATATCTTGTGAGTTCCTTTTATATCATTAGAATTTCATTCTTGACAGCATATTATCACATTGGTTCTCTCTCCAATGGACCTTCCCTATCTTTCCAGCAGAAACAGTAATGATTACGGTCAACCATGAGGGAACTTAGGGTGTTGCTGAGAGTTCCATGACTGGCTGCCAAGTTGGAGTTTAGAAGATCTCCCAAAGAGAGAGCTTGCTGACATGGCTCACCTAGAACTGAACCTGCAACAGAACTGCCTGGATAATGACAGAAAAGGGCAGGACAGGGATCTTGTCCCTGTGAACCCCAGCAGTCACACCTCTATACTAAACAGTTTTCTTCTGTATTTAAAAGATATTATTTTGTGGCATAGTATCCTACTGACGTTTAGAATTTTTTAACTCTATATTACCAAAATCTAGGAAGACTATCAGACCACACTGTGATTCCCTGTCTGTCTGTCTGTCTGTCTGTCTGTCTGTCTGTCTGTCTATCTATCTGTCTGTCTGTCTGTCTGTCTGTCTGTCTGTCTGTCTGTCTATCTATCTATCTATCTGTCTGTCTGTCTGTCTGTCTGTCTATCTATCTATCTATCTAGTTGTTATTTAATCACTTTCAAGTGTATCCGACACTTTATGACCCCTTTTGGTGTTTTCTTGGCAAAGACACTGGAGTGGTTTGCTATTTCCTTCTCCAGCTCATTTTCCAGATGAGAAAACTGAGGCAAAAAGGGTTAAGTAACTTGCCCAAGGTCACATTGCTAGTAAGCATCTGAGTCTTCCTGACTCCAGGCCCAGTGCTCTATCCACTGCACCATTAAGCTGCTCTTCCTAGCTATCTCTCTTTTTCTGTCTCTTTGTGTCTTTGTTTCTCTGTCTGTCTCTTTCTCTCTCTCTTTCTCTGTCTTTGTCTCTGTCTCCCTCCCTCCCTCCCAACCCCCCTCCCTCTCTCTCTCTCTCTCTCTCTCTCTCTCTCTCTCTCTCTCTCTGTCTCTCTCACACACACACACGCACACACACACACACATACACACACTAATTCTAGGATGATGTCACTCCTTGCCAAGACTTGTGCCATTTCTACTTTAGCACCTGAATTAGAATTAGAGGCAGTGTGGAATAAGGGGTAAAGTGGTGGTCTTAGAGTCAGTAAGACCTTGGTTCAAAGCTCACTTCATATACTTACTAGCTGTGCGACTCTGGGTCTGTAACTAAATCTCTTCCTCTCTCAGTTTCCCCACCTGCAACATGAAAGAGCTGAACTTGATGGTCTGTAAGATATTTTCCTTTGCTAAGTTTGTGATCTCTTCATTGATCACAATCTATTCCAAAATAGTGAATCTCCTACTGTCTGCCTCTACATCTTTTTTTTTATTATTTTTTATTTTTTAATGTTTAACAATCACTCCCATACAATTGCGATTTTATCCCTCCCACCTATCCCCCACTACCCCCCTCCCTCCCCACGACTGCATACAATTCTGTATAGATTCTACATATACTTTCCTATTGAGTATATTTTCACTATAGTCATGCTATGTAGTCAGACTAAGATAAATGAAAGAAATCGTATAGCAAATCAGAACATGATACACAAACGCATACACATACACAGACATGATCTGCTACATTATGTGAGTGACTTCCATATTTCTCTCTCTGAGTGTGGAAGGCATTTTGCCTTGAGAACCACCATTGGGATTTTTTTTTTTTTTGTAAAAAGTTCTTGTGTTATTACAAAATTCTAAGTCTACCAGAAAAAACTCTCACACACTGTGGTCGTTGCTGTGCATAAAGTTCTCCCGGTTCTGCTCCTTTCACTCAGCATCAGGTCATATAAGTCCCTCCAGGCCTCTCTGAAGTCTTCTTGTTCAACATTTCTTATGGCTGCCTCTACATCTTGAAGAATGAAATTATTAATAAGAAAAGGCAGGAGTCTCGTAGGAAATTTGCTTTTAGCATAATAACAGCTGTAGCAGATTTCTGGATAGTTGAAGTGCCTACCTTTAATTGACAGCAGTGGAAAGACTATCGCTTGTGCTTCCATTTGCCCAGGCATTAATAGTTCCTTGAAATGATTTTTAGATCCCTTCTGGTGGAAGCCTTATGTGAATCACCATAGGGGGTCATCGTAAGGGCTGACAAGTCTTAGGAAACTTTGTCTGACATTAGAAATAGAAAGACAACACGCTTCCTGATTATTCTTGCCCATTTGGCAAATGGCTACCTCAATACTTCTCATCAGAAATTTGCCAGCCAACAGTTTAAATCTTCTTTTGACCAGCACTGGATGCCTCTGCTACTGGTAGCATCTGGGGTCCTCAACATAATTTCCTGGAACACGTAAATTGTCCTTCCTTACCCAGTGTAGCAAGAGCTTTATATTCCTGACATAAATCCAAAGTTTTTTATGGGCTTTCTTTCCTATCTCCTCTGGGGCGAGGTTTTGTACCCTTGTAATTCTTCAAACAGCAAAAAAAAAAAAAAAAAAAAAAAAAAAAAAAATTTAGGTTTTCATATTGTTTTATCAATTTTTTTCCCAAAATGTTCAGATGCAAAAATACTTAAAGGGAATTCAAATGCAGAGAGATAGCAAATGAGGGCAACTCCACAAATTATATTTCTTCTCTCTCTGTTTCTTTCCTTCTCTCTCTCTCTCTCTCTCACACACACACACACACACACACACACACACACACACACATACACACAAACGTATTTCTTTTGGAGAAGGAAATATAACAAGACACAGTGCATAGTAACCTCACTATTCTCTGTCTCTCATTTTAATTTTACTGATGAAATGTGATCAAAACACAAGTCAAAAACATTTATCCCACTCATTGTCTCCATTGTCCTGTCTATTTTTCTAGTATTTCCTCACAGGATCATTTAAATGAATATGGCAAGAACTCTGAACTGAGCACGATTGAACAGAGATAGAAACCTTGCTGTGCACCAGCTAAGCAGATGAGGAATTTACTTACACAATTCGAATGAGTCCTTTGAAATAAGCATTTAACGCATGTGCCAGCTGAGATGAATTACATACAGTGGGTGGGAAAATTGGAATGGAGTTATTAGACACTTTTGGTGAGCACCAGGGACCTATTTCACTGCTCAGAGCCTTTCTAGTGAATGAATTTATCCAGAACGTAATTGCTTGGTCGTTTCAGTTTGCTGAGGTTCAGAACTGAAGCTTTGCTTAAAATCTGCTTACACGAGTGACTTACATAATATTCCGTTCTACCTCTTCATCTCCTTTTTCCTTTTTATTTTTCCTTAGTGTTTTTCCTCCTTTCTGAAAAATGCTCCGAGATTCACCTCGATAACCAAGAGTAGAGGAGCCTTCCACAAGAGCTTTTGTTTTCTGCCGTAGGAAGGGTAATATACCATTTGATTAGCATAATTCATTTTTAAACATTTCAATTTATTATTTACTTTTAACATTCTTTTAAAAATTTGAGTTCCAAATTCTCTCTCATCCTCCCTCCCACTGAAAAGGCAAGCAATAAATCAATTATACAAAACATTTCCATATTAGCCACATTTTTTAGTAAGCCAGGAAAATAAAGAAAGTGAAAAAATACACTTCATTCTGCACTTAGAGTTCATCAGTTGTCTCTCTGGAGGTGTAAAGCCTTTTTTTGTCATGAGTCCTTTGGAACTGTCTTGGATCATGTTGTAGATCAGAGTAGCCAAGTCTTTTATAGGTGATCATTATTACAACATCGCTGTTATTGTGCACAATGCTTTTCCTGTTCTCACTTCACTTTGCATCAGTTTAAAGGAGTCTTGCCATGTTCTTCTGAAACCACTTCCCTTGTCATTTCTTATAGCATAATAGTACTCCATTATGTTACAACTTTGAAAAGTATTAAGCCTTAGATGGCCCTGGACAAAGAGGAGCTCTTAGAATAATGGAACTAGAGCTAGAAGGGAATCCACAGGTCATCTATTCCAATCTTTTAATTTTGTAGATTAGGAAACTGAAGCCCAGTTTTGGCCAAGTGATTTGTCTAAGGTCATATGGGTAGTGTTGAGTCAGGATTCAAACTCAGATTCCATGATTACAAACTCAGTAGGATAGTGTGGTACGTTGTGTCACTAAACTATGCAAATTTTCCCAGAATATGAAGGGTACCAAATATCTAAACTGTTTAATGTGGTATAGGTAAGGTTTTTACAAGCTGTATAACCCTATTGTATAACCATCATCTTGTATAACCCTATTTCCACCAGTACCTGGGAAAATTTTATAAAGGCATAATCTTGTGCTGTATAGTCAGTGAGATGTGGCTGCTGAACATAATACTGCCTACCTGCATAAATGTTTGCAGAGGCTTCAGAAACACAAGATTCAAAAAGAGATCGGGGCAAGCAGGCAAGAGAGATGGTGTTTTGAATGGTGAACTTTTGAATGAAGCCTTTTGTGCCACAGATATATGTGTGAGTTAGAGCCTTGTATTCCTCAGTGTCCAGGGATTTCAACTTTAGAGACTACTTAGAGGGGACTTCATCTCTGGGAAATCATTCCCTCCCTTTTGCTTTAAGCTTAAATTTTATCAAACTCCCAGTGGAAAAACTCATTTAATATTATGCATTACTTTGCATATTCTAATCTATAGAACTGTTATTTCTGTTTACTTTTTTCCTTGGATAAATAGGTTTACTTCTTCACTATTTGTGGTGATATTTTTGTATATCCAGAATTTTGTTGGATGAGCCAAAGCTGGTGAATATAAGCTAAACTACCCTCTCCTGGAGAGTAAAAGGCAATGTGGCTTTCTCTCTGAACATATATTTGTATCCCTAGACCAGAAGATTTGAAGAATAATATATGATTCTAGCCTAATGCCCTTCTTGGAGATAGGAAGTATAGCCAGAACTCTGGTAGCTCTTGATTTTGCGTACCCCTCTCCCAGACATGTAGCTGGGATTACTTAAATGACTATCCCACATTTTTTCCATTAAAAAATTTAATTTATTTTTAGTTTTCAATATTTCATTTCTACAAGATTTTGATTTCCAAATTTTCTTTCCTTCCTTCCCCACTTGAAGACTGTGCAATCTGATATAGGCTCTACATATACATTCATATTAAACACATTTTCAAATTAATCAAGTTGTAAAGAAGAATTGGAACCAATGGAAGGGATGATGAGAAAGAAGAAACAAACCAAAAAAGAGCACATAGAATGCTTTGATCTGCATTCAGGCACCATAGTTCTTTTTCTGGATGTGGATAGCATTTACCATGAGTCTTTTGGAATTGTCTTTGGTCCTTGCATTGCTAAGAAGAGGTATGTCCATCAAAGTTAGTAATCACAGAATATTGTTCTTATTGTGTACAGTATTCTCCTGGTTCTGCTCACTTCACTCAACATCAGTTCATATAAATCTTTCCAGGTTTTTCTGAAGTCTGCCTGCTCGTCATTTCTTATAACACAATAGTATTCCATTATATTCATATACCACAAATTGTTCATCCATTCCCCAATTGATGGGCATCCCCTCAATTTCCAGTTCTTGGTCACCACAAAAAGAGATGCTATAAATATTTTCATAGATGTGGATCCTCCCATTTTTGTGATCTCTTTGGGATACAGCCCTAGATGTGGTATTACTGGGTCACTTTTATAGCCCTTTGGGCATAGTTCCAAATTGATTTCAAAAGTGGTTGGATTGGTTCACAACTCCACCAATAATGCATTAATGTTCCAATTTTCCCATATCTCCAACAAAAGCAATTTACTGTGGGATGGGTTAGGCCAGATCAGTCTCACATAATTTTTATCTATATTAACCATAGGCTATGTCAATATATTTAGACACACATATATCACTCATCTGTACCTCTATCTCTATTTATCATGACTCTTTTGCATAAAGCATTGTGAAAATGATAAAAACTAGCTTAACCTCTCTCCTAGTATGCTCTGTCTATTCTAGCTTCTGTATACCTTTTCTTGTCATTCTATTCCAGTATGCTACTTTAACCCCCAAGCTTATTCAAACTTTACCGAAATTCTTAAGACCCAACTTAAACTCTTATTCATTCTTTCTCCCTTCCTTCTCCACAAAACCTTTCCAAATTTCTCCTGTCTCTAGTGGTCTCTTTTTTCTCAATTCCTATAGTACTTATTGAACATACCATTCACTGGATACATGACTACATATTATAGACAGCATGGCATAATGGATTCTGGATCTGGATTCAGGAAGATGAGGTTACAGATCTACTTCTTATACTTAATAGTTGGGTAATCAAAAGCAAATCATTTAATCTCTCAATCTAAATTTTCTTATCTGTGAAATGGAAATAAAATGCCAGTGGTATATAAATCATATGATCATTGTGAGGTCAATTGAGTAAGTGTATATAAAAGTGCTATGTAAAACTAAAATGTTATATAATTTTTATTATTATTTTGCATTGAAATTTTGCATTCAGATTTTCATGCCTATCGCAAAGATATTAAGCTTGTCATCTAGCAAGACAGTAGAAAAGTATTGGCTCTGATATCACAAAACCTGGCTTCAATTCCTTCCTCCAATGACACCTATGTAATCCTGGGCAAATTATCTTTCTGTGATGTCAATTTCTTCCTCTGTCAAATGAGAGAGAGTTGGATTAGATGATCTCTGAGATACTTCTCAGGTTCTAGATCTGCAATTTTGTAATCTCTATTTAAAGGGGCAAATGGAGTCCTGTATGTATTTTTTATTTTCCATTATGCATAATACAGTGTCTTGGTACATAGTAGATATATACTATGAATTTGTTTAATGATTAATTGACTACAAGAAATTAGAAGCCTTTTTTTTTGGAAGAGAAATGGCTGAAAAAAATCATACCTTAAGCCAAGTAAACTAATTTTTGTGACAATGTGTAGGATGAGTGAGAAGATTGAAGCTGGACACCCATTTGAAGGCTCTTGTAATATTCCAGACAGAGGTAATAAGGTCCTGAATTGCCAAGATTCTTTCAAAGCACTTTAATGCTTCTGAAAGCATGTTGAAAAGCATAAAGTGGCATTAAAAGGGATGGTAGTTTAGAAAAGTGCCAGAGTTTTGACTTGAGTTATTCTACTGACTGCTTATCCTGCCCTCATTTTTTCAGACAAATAGCCAGATTGTCAATATATCTGCCACAAAGAGGGAGCTTTTTATGGCAGAAAAAACATTAGACCAGAAGTAAGGCCCTTGGTGCCATTTGCATTCTTCCTCCTTGTTAGCTGTGTAGCTGTGACCAAGTCAGTAACTTTTTCCTCATTTGTATCACATGGGTAATAGAAATGTTCGGCTATGTAGCACTGAAGGTTTATAAAGCCCTTCTTCATAGCAATCTTGTGATGCAGGCAATGCAAGTAACTATTTTTTAATTACATAGATGAGGAAACTGAGGTTCAGGGGATTGAATGATCAAGCCAAAGCCATATGGCCAGTATTCATAAAAGCTGGGATTCCATCTTAGTTCTTCTATCTTCAACATTAGTGTTCTTTCTACTAAACCACACTGCCTCTTCTATTACCTTCTAGTGTTGTCAGAGGAAAAGGCCATGTAAGTAAATGTGAACTCCTACACTTCATTTTAGCCTTGGAGACTTGATCGTGAAAGATATTCAAATGCTTCTATATAAAGAAGTGAACATGGCTAAAGCAGTGCTGGGCATCCTGCCTCCAGTTTAAAAACAATAAACTTTTCTGGAACAGAGTGCTTCAAAAACTTGACCTTTGTCCTCAGATCAATTATACAGCATGTACTCCAGTCTAACATGTCCCCAATGTGCACCCCTCCATTTTTTCTGATAGTATCTTTCCATTTGTAAAAGGTCTTCAACATTTCAGAATCAAAGTTCCCATATCAGAAATTTTTTTAAAGAGATGACCAGATTTTTTTTTAATCTTGAACATCACATCACAGGATATTTTTAGCTGTTTCTGAAAATATGATAGTTTGAAAGCCAGTTATTAGCCTTATGTAACTCATTCCTCATATGTATTTTCAGTCTGCTTAGCACATATCTAATGTCCATTTCCTGCTCTTTCTATGGTTTATTGAAGGCATTAAAATGTGCTCATATCGAATATTATCCAAAGGAGAACGAGCATATTTGTTTAAGTCTCTGGCAGTCACTGGAGGACTGGAGGAGTAAAGGGCAAAGGTAATTTTGGATCAAGTTTCCTTTAGAGAATGTATTGTGCACACAGAACAAATCTAATATATGTTTGATGATTGTAAGGAACAAGAAAAGTACCTTGGAGGTGGTTCTAGAAATTACTTACTCAAAAGACTTCTTTGTTCTTTGAATATTAGTCACTAAAAACTACCAGTGGAAATATGATTCCTAAAAGATAATTTATGAGCATTAGTCTAGTGGACACTAACATTCACCAAGGGCACTTATACTTTTCAGCAAACGGTCAATCACACTTATGACGAATTGTGCCTATTTTATGTGCCCCAGGATATTAATCATTTGAAAAAAAAATGCTTTCTTTTTATGTCTGTCACTATCTACTAACTCACTCTCCCCTCCAAATAGATCCCTTCCTTTTTAACAATTATATGTGTGTGTATAAATACATACATACATATACAGGTTAAACAAATACACACATATGTACACACACAGACATATGTTATGCAAGAAACATCAATAACATTTTAAATGTACAGAAGAAAACGAAAAAGAGGTGCAAAAAGGTATCCAATCAAATAGAACAATTTTATTGCTACCTTGTTAAATTAGGTGTCTCTGTATATTTCTTTATAAAATCAATGTTAAAAAAGTCTTAGGTTCTTACAATGTATAAAAGTTCATAAATTCACTCTTTTTTGTTCTCCTTATCTTGAAATGTTTGTATTTATTGATAAATTTAAATAATAAAAAGACATTTACTATAAAATAATCAGGAACTCAATGTACTCATTCAATAAATTCTTATTAATCATCTGCCATTTATAAAGCATTATTCTAGGAGTAAAAAATAAAAAAAAGTAGACACTATAAGTCTCTCTCTCTCTCTCTTTCTTTCTTTCTTTCTCTCTTTCTCTCTCTCTCTCTCTCTCTCTCTCTCTCTCTCTCTCTCTCTCTCTCTCTCTCTCTCTCTCTCTCTCTCTCTCTCTCTCTTTTCTCTTTCTCTCTCCTCCCCTAAAACCTTACACCCACTATGCTCTGAAGCCCAGGGATTCAACAAGGGGTTTCTGCCCAACCTCCACTCAAGGGCTGTTTTTGGACCCTCTTGACTTACAGTGAATGATTAGTAATAGTAACAGTTTCTCTTCAGAACAATAACCCTGAGGTTCCTGCCCCTCCGAGTGTGATTTATCTATTTTTTTCTATTAAAGTGACCATCTCCCTGACTACTTTTTAAAGAGGTCTATTCAATGAAAGGGCATTATCTCACTATAAGTGAGTACCTGAAAAGGCCTTAGCCTAAATGGCCAAGGTCTCCCGTAACATCCTGGCCTATCTCCAGTCATCCTGATGAATATCTGGTCATTGGATCCAGATGGCTCAGAAGGAGAAAGTGAGGCTGGTGACCTTGCACAGCCTTCTCTCACTCAAAGCAAAGTCAAGTGCAAGTCATATCATCATTTCTCTGATGTCATGGTCCTCTTTGAAAAGGATGGACAAAGGCAACCTTTGAGTAGACTGAGATACCTGAATGGGTATCCAGCTAGGTGGGTAACTCAGCTCATCCTCCCTCTCAACCTAGCCCTGTCTCCTTCCCTTCCTTCTTTCCTTCCTTCCTTCCTTCCTTCCTTCCTTCCTTCCTTCCTTCCTTCCTTCCTTCCTTCCTTCCTTCCTTTCTTTTTCTTTCTTTCTTTTCTCCCCTGAAACCTTAGACTCAGTAAGCTGTGAAGTCAATAGATTTAACAATGGGTACTGCCGAACTTCCATTGAATGGCTGTTTTTGGACTCTCCTGACTTACAGTGAATGACAATAGTAACAGCTCCTCTTTAAAATAACAACTCTGATGCTCCTGCTTCTCCCAGTGTGCTTTATCTATTTTTTTTCTATTAAAGGGGCCATTCCCCTGACTACTTTTTAAAGAGGCCTATTCACTGAATGGGTGTTATGGCAAGTAAAATAAGATCTTTTTGGTTTTGGTATAATCAAGAAGTATAATGCCTCTATTTGAATGTGACTGAGGAAGCTCTCTCCCACCCACTGATGGGGATGCCCTTATGGGAAGCTTGATTAGGGGAGTTGTCTTATAGAAGAGTCCCAAGTATCTTTTTCTTTTTCTATTGAGGCAGTGAGTCAGAGGATTATGCCCTCTGGCTCTTAAAAAAAAGTATATAGATACTCTGAGGGTGAGGTTTTACTTGAGGGCTTACTGACTAGAAGTATTTGACCAGAAGAGGACTCTGGGAAGCTGCCAAGGAGCCCCCCCTCCTGCTTTGAGAAACCCAGATGTTCCTCTATGGTAAAGATGTATGTATGTTAATGGTCAGACATTTTGGAAGTATGTCTTTTGACTTTTAATTTCTTAAAATTTAAATTAAATTAAAAAAAATTAGAAGCTTAAAATTTCAAAATTTTCTTTGACATTCAGGGTGCTGACACCCCTGAAATAGGTGAATTTTATATATATATGATATGCTTGGTTATAGTATTGATATACGTGTGCTTGATTTTATGAATGCGGATCTAACAACCTGTGATAGCATGTCCTCCTGTGCATGTTGGGGTGCTTACTGTTACAATGAGCGCTACCTCACTTTAAGTGAGTACCTGAAAAGGCCTTAGCCTAAAAGGTCAAGATCTCCCATTACATCCTGGGCCATCTCCAGTCATCCTGATGAACATCTATCTGGTCACTGGATCCAGATGGCTCCAAAGGAGAAAGTGAGGCTGGTGACCTTGCACAGCCCTCCCTCGCTCAAAACAATGTCAAGTGCAAGTCATGTCATCATTTTTCTGATGTCATGGTACTCTTTAAAAATGAACGACGAACACATTCTTTATGGAACCAATTTTCTGGACAAGCACCAGATTATTTGGGATCAAGTGCAATGAATGTGTAACAGGCATGAGGCTTTATTGAGGTGAAACCATACATTTTCTGAACCAAAGATCTTAGCCCTACTGTCTGTATAATCTGGAGAACAGGGCTTAAGCATCTTCCAGACCTGGTAAACACCTAGATAAAAGGATTTTTTTTTATATTACCGACTCTCAAAGACACTTCTTTTTATAGGCATCTGAGATACAATGTGGTATTGTGTAGTGGTGTAAATCTCAAATAGAAATGGGGACCAGTACATCCTGTGTAAGGATCTCTGTGGGCTGCATATTGACTTTGTTTTAAAATGTAATGTTATCTATGTTTTTGTTGCATTTTTACTTATTTTGTTAAAGAGTTCCCAATTATATTTTAATCTGGTTTAGGTCACACTCTAGAGCCTGGTAGTTCTGTATTTAACACATCTGGTAGTGGAGAGGGAATTTACTTAGGGCCAGGAGGACTGGCATTCAAAATATGCCTCTGATATATACTGCCTCTGTGACATTTCAGTTGCTATAGGCAATTCTCTAAGATTATAAATTGGAGAGAGGGATCCTACCTACAGTGGTGAAGGAATTTTCCTCAATGAGATTTCCAAATATCAATGAAATAATAGGGTAAGTCTTCAGTCCTATTCCTATTGCTGTGTACTTAGAAATCAGATGAAACTGAACAACCAAAAGACCCTCAGGTGTTCCATTGCAAATGAGAGTTCAGGTCGAGTCATGCCAAATGGAGACATCCTGAAAGCTCCTGTGATTTATTCAGAATTTCTTAGGGAAATCTAACTGGCTGGTTGTTATTCTTCATTCTTGAAGAAGACCAAAATGACATCACTATGTTGGAGTCAAGGTACAGTGTGTCCAACTGTGACTGATCAGGTCAGTACAAGTTTAGAAGGCTTTCCCCAGACTGGGCACAAATAGTCCACATGAACATCTGGAGTAGAGATGTCTCTAAATTTGCACATCTCGTATTTGTTTTGAACTGCTGCAATTCTGTTTCACTAATAGAGCACATCAAATTCTTTGATGTGGACATGCCTTTCTTGGTGGTCCTTTGCCAGTATCTTCAATGTCATACAATCAATTCCAAAGTTCTTCAGAGAGACCTTGAAAGTTCCCTTGTATTTCTTCTTCTGATCTCTGTGGGAGCTCTTGCTTTGTGTGAGTTCTCTGTAAAATAACTTTTTCTGGTAAATGTACATTTGGCATTTAAACAGCATGACCAGCCTATTGGAAAATCTATTCACTCAGGGACACTACAAATTGGCCAGTTCAAATCCAAAGTTTTCCTCCCAGTGTGACTATATATCAGGGTCAGTTCATCAGACGTCTCCTTGGAGAACCCTCAACTCCGGATTGGTCTTGGTGGCCATCCCAGAAATGAACCTCATAAACTCTTAAAAGAACCTAATAAAATCTCAAAGTCACCAAATTGCCTTGAGTTTGCCTTGATTTCTAAGAATATCATAAAAGAAGTTATAAAAGTCATAAAGTCATAAAAGCAAGAGATAAGTAGAAAAATGTCTGAGAATTAAAGAGAGAAAAGCAGAATGATCAATTCATCAACTGTAATACCTGTGACAATGGGAGTATTCTTTGTGGTGTGTGTGTGTGTGTGTGTGTGTGTGTGTGTGTGTGTGTTGAAACTGCTAAACACTCTGCTCTCTTACTGTTTGGGTAGCCAGAAGCTTAAATTTCATGCTGAATCATGTTTCATTTCCAGTTTTCTAGGCAATTCTCTGCTTGGAGTAATAAATGTAAATCATTCCACAAGTGTTTGATAGGCTTGTAGATTCTCTGTTTCCATGATATTTTTTTATTCCCTCAATTTTCTGACTGTAAAATCTGTTCAGTCTTCTCAACAGTAGCAGCCATAATTTGAGTGGCTGTTTAAGCTTTAGGAATTGAAAAATCAATTGTGATGTTATTAATTTGCTGCTGTGTGCAGTTCATTTGACCATTTTGTACTGAAAACTTGATTCCATTCCTAACTTGTCATTACACAGTTTTAGAAGACAGATTGACACCTTTAGTAAGCCTTAATTTTCATGTCTGGCTGTGGAGCTAAATGTTGAACAGCCAACAACTTGCATGGTGACCCTTTGCATCACTAAGAAGCAACAATGCAATTCAAAATAAAATGTGATTTGGAGGGATCTGGGCTCAAATCTCAGCTCTGTTGCTTTCTAGAGAATGAGTCAATCTCTCTGGGTCTCATTTTCCTTATCTATGAAGTATTTAGATGATCTCTCAGGTCTCATCTAGCTCTAAATTTTTATCCTATGTGTTAGCATTTTGTTGAGTAGATTTGAAACAGGCTTCACCTAACATCTCACTCTGTACGAATGAGTAACTGATCAAAAGAGAAATTAGTATTGATCAATAGAATAAGGTTGACGTTAGTATACATGTATGTCAGTATTTTGTCATATATATGTATAAACGATATCTATTTATGACACATACACAAGGGTTAACCTTATCCTTGTTGCACATTTTTTGTCTTTGTATACCAACTGTATACTATGTATTTTTTAATGCTTGTTGAATGAATTAATAGTATAATATCATATATTATATATCATATTATATATCATATATTATGCCTTTCAAAGAGTCATTGTTATTTTTCATATTTTTTTATTCTCATTCTGAGACAGGTTTCCCAGGATTACAGATGAGGAACTGAGTCCAAGGGAAGTGAAGTGATGCTTAAAATTACAAAAACAGTTGTGCTAGAAGGAAACTTGGAAGTCATCTAGTTCAACTAACAGGAAACAACTGTGGAAGAGGTTGGAAAGCCTGATTATGGATAGTAATGATAACGTAACAGAAGTGCCTTGGAGACATTTGGAACATATGTAGAAATTTTGTAACTGATTCTGGCCCATTAGTCATGTGATAAAGAGGATATGTTTTGATTGGATATATTCCTGGAATGGGCTGCATTCCAAAGGCACTAGTGAGCCATAGCCATTTCCCTTGGTCTAAATCCTTCCAACCTGGCTGCATTCTGGTTACAGGCAATTCTCTTAGGGGAAAAGTGTCCAGCTGACACTCCTCATATGAGGTTAACATGTGGTCCAGAAAAAAAGTCTCTGCTCCTTGATTCTTTGCATTTATTATTTATTTTAGATGAAGAACATTGGAGATGGCTACAACCTTGCGAATTTTGAAAGGCCAGGAGAGAGAGGCACCAGGAGGTCTGGGAACAATGCTCATGCTAGGTTTAGAGATGCTCTGCATCAAGACTTTGAGGTGCAATGACTGGGACCCAGATCATTGGCTACTAAGATGTGGACTAATCTAATGGATATGACTCATTTCAAAATGAACAAGATGGGACCAAAACTATGTGGAAAGTATTTTTAGTCTCAGTCCACTCTCCCTAGGGAATAAGGTGGAATAAGAAAGAGTGTGCCTTCTTTCAGTTGGAGGAAAATATTTACTTCTATGATTGTTCTAACTTCAAAGCAATATTCCTTTGGAAAAGTTAATTGGTGTTAACTTATTACATTGAAATGGTGGTTAACAATAGGGAGGTCACAATAGAATGGGAACTTGAGGCAACAGTATAAAAGATACATCCAACCACTCAGGGCTGCCTGTAGAACTCTTGGGGAAAGATGTAGCCAACCTTGATCTTGGAGAATAACAGTAGAGCCACTCACTACACCAGAGCAAAATGCTTGATGCCACATGTGTGGAACTTGGTGTGTTTTGCCTGGGATCCTAATGAAGGCTCAACCTTATCCTTGTTGCACATTTTTTGTCTTTGTATACCAACTGTATGCTACATATTTTTTAATTCCTGTTGAATGAATTAAATATTATGGTATAAATGGAGAAGCAAATGAAGAAAAAGATGAACTCCAGTAAGGGAATTTTATTATCCATTTGAATTGTTTACCTTTAAAAAACCTACTCTATATTTTGTTATAAAGACTCCATTCTATGGCTAGGGATATTATTTTTTAAATAAGAGAATAATTGTCCTCTCTTTATAGTTAAATGATCATAAAAATAGTAGCAGCAGAATCTTTTTAGTAACCCACTGGGATATATTTCTAAGGGCAAAAAACTGGAGAAGGAAATTCCGAATGAATTCTCAGTGGAAGATGCTCTCTACTTGTAGGTCATAGCAGGACCATTTGAACATATTTCTACTGAATCATTCAAATGAAAGACACCCCATGAAGTCATTTAGTGTCTTCCACTGCCTTCAGACAGACCTACATCCAAACAGTCTTCGGCATATGAGAACAAATTTATCCTATTCTTTTAAGACCACCATGCTAAAAATCATATTTATGAATAATTTCAGTGAAATAATGCTTACCAAATTGGTAGAAGATGAAAAACGGAGGGAGGGAGGGAGGGAGGGAGAGGGAGGGAGAGAGAGAGAGAGAGAGAGAGAGAGAGAGAGAGAGAGAGAGAGAGAGAGAGAGAGAGGGAGAGGGAGAGAGCAAGCTAGTTATAGTGAATGACTGAATCACAATTGGATTTAATAGCAATATAGATAGATAATACACATATATACATATATACATACATATATAATCTTCTAATAGTTGAGTGCATATACATATTCATATATAATATATATACATATATATATACATATATAATCATCTAATAGTTTGGTACTTAGATATATCTCTCATATTATCAAGATAGATGCTCCCTAAAATGATAGAAGTTATAACTCATGCTCTTTCACACTGGATAACTCTTTTCCATGTCATTTCATAAATTCTCATGGGGTACACGCATCTTGCTGGGACCTTTCTCTAGAGGTCTTTTGACATAAATCTCTGTGATGACACAACATAAGCCACTTCCTTTTGTGCAATTCTTGGTAGGCAATGTATTGGAGGCTGTTTTTAACAGTTATGTGCTTCTTCATTGCCCTCTGTGGGATTCTCAGCTATAATTCTTTTAGGTTTATGATATTCTATCCCTTGCAGTCTTACAACATCCCTGGAAGAACATCGGTTGTTTTATAGCAGAGGTAATTAAGAGGTCCTTTCTGGAATGATAAAATGAATTCTTGATTGGTTCCCAAAGACTAGGGCTGCGCTAGCTATAATTCTTTTTTTTTTAAAATTTATTTTTAACACAGTTTGTAACAGATAAAGCAATTCACACTTTTGGTCAGGTGATACATCTTTTTAAAGCATTTACAATATGGACCATAAAAGAATTTTTTTTTTAAACATAAGCCAACTGAGACACAGATAATATTTATGTTGCTAACTTCACATTTCTTGACCTAATTGTCTCTACCGTATTACTAAGAATAAAAGGACCCTAACTTAATGTTGTTGGTCTAAAGTCCTATGCTTAATAGCTTAATTTTAGACAGCCTTGGATGTTCCTCTACCCAAACTAAATAGATCTGGTATTAAGCTTACAAACCTTTTGACTATAGGAAATTGCCACCAAGAGTAGGGACATTGCAGGGATACAATATCTCCCCAACTTCATGTCTATTCCAGGCAGGAGTAAATTGTCCACTTGCATTCAGTCAGGCTTAAAGTCTGCCAGGTGTCAGTGGGGAAACTGAGTCCAGAGAATCCCACCTCAGCCCATGCTGAACAGCTGCTCTCCTACTCTTCCCTTGAGATCACGTATGCAGTTCATACTAGCATCTCATGAGCATACTGGCATCATGTAATGGAGGCTCGGATCACCTTTCTTGCTTCCCATACCTGGAGTTAGACTCAGAAGAACAGTCACTTAGTAGTCCCATAGCATCTCAAAATGGCAAGTTCCTATAACCAGGTTTAAAATATGATTATAGTTTCACTTTGGCTAAGGAACATTTTTTAGGCAAGTCTTAAGTGGCTTACATGTCTTTCTATACATGTTCTAGTTCCTGATTAAATGGCAATCATAAAATCAAATTTGTCATTAAAACCTTGACTTTTCCATCAATGCCAAATTTTATCAGAGGTGACCTTCCTCTTCGAAAGTTAGACTGAAATTCTTTTCTCCAAACTGAAGATGTCATTGATTTATTCTCAGTAATTAATTCAGTCTATTGTTTTAACACTAATTGCTTTTACTTCATTTTGTAACTTGACCAATTTTTCTCCCCATCACCCCCCTCCCCCCACTTCCTAGTATCTTGCATTCTGGTAGCTCCTTCCCTCAATGTACCCTCCCCTCCATCACACCCCACCCCTGTCCTATCCCCATCTTCCTTCTTTTCTTGCAGGGCAAGATAAATTTCCATACCCCTATCCCTGTAATTCTTATTTCCCGATTATATGCAGTAAAAATTCTCAACATTCATTTCTACTACTTTGAATTCCAACTTCTCTCCCTCCCCCCTTCCCTCCCCAGCCCCACTAAGAAGGGAAGCAATTCAATATAGATTAAACATGTGTTGTTTTGCAAAAGACTTCCATAGCAATCATGTTGTGTAATACTAATTATATTGCCCTCTGACTTACCCTATCCCCCTTATTTTTCCTCCTACAATTGACCTTGTCCCTTCTCGAAAGTGTTTATTTCTAGTGACTCCCTTCTCCCATTTGCCCTCCCTTTTAACATTCCATTTGCTCCACTTGTTGCCTCCTCTCCTACTTTTCTGTGGTGTGATATAAATTTTCATATCAAATTTAGTGAGCATGTTATTCCTTCCTTCAGCCACGTGTGGGGAGAGTAGCTTTATTCCCCCCCCCCTCCCGTTCTCCCTTATCTCTTCTATTGAACAAGATTTTTCTTATCTCTTTTATGAGTTATAGCCTGCCCCATTTCATTACTCCCTTTCTCACCCCTTAATTTCTATCTTATTTATTTATTTATTGTGTGTGTGTGTATGTGGATATCATCTCTTCTGATATAACGCACCCTGTACTCTCTATCTATCTATGTGTATGTGCGTGAGTGTATGTGTACAATCTCTCCAACTACCCAAATACTGAAAAAAGATTCAAGAGTTAAAAATATTTTCTTTCCATGTAGTAATGTACACAGTTCAGCTTTAGAGAGTCTTTTATGATTCTTCTTTTTTTTTTTTTCCTGTTTACCTTTTCATGCTTCTCTTCATTCTTGTCTTGGGAAGTCAAAATTCTAAATACAGATCTGGTCTTTTCCTCAACATGAAATCTTTAAAATTGTCTCTATCACTGAATGTCCATTTTTTTCCTTGAAGTATTAAATTCAAATATGCTGGGTAGGTGATTCTTGGCTTCAATCGTAGTTCCTTTGACTTCTGAAATATCCTACTCCAAGCCCTTTGTTCATTTGATGTTGAAGCTGCCAGATCCTGTGTTATCCTGATTGTACTTCCACAGTACTCAAATTGTTTCTTTCTAGCTGCTTGCAGTATTTTCTTCTTGATCTGGGAACCCTGAAATTGGGCCACAATATTCCTAGGAGTTTCTATGTTTAGGTTTCTTTCAGGAGGTGACTGGTGAATTCTTTCAATATCCATTTTGCCCTCTGATTCCCAAGGGTGCCTGAGTTATGGAGACACCCTGCTCCCCTCTAGGCAAGCTGAAAAGACCCTCTCACTGACTTTTGATACCTGTGGGTGGAGGGACCTGTGCTGTTGCTGGAGATTCTGTCCCTGAAACCTGCTCAGATCTGCTTCTCTCGGTGCTGCACAGCCAAGGCAGGGCTGGGCTCTGCTCCGGGTCTGGTGTGTGACAGACCTTTAATGTTGGATTTTCAGATCTCCTCCACTCCATTGTTCTGTGGCTTCTGCTGCTCCAGAATTTTTTGGGAGTTCTTCTTTACAGGTAATTTATGGGCTGTGGGTTAGGAGCTAGCCTATGTGTGTCTTCCTATTCCACCATCTTGGCTCCTTTCCCCTTAGCAATAATTCTTAACTGAATTGGGACGTGGCTTCTTTTAGGGACAGGCCACCACTTTTATGATTGATGAAAATGACCCATCTGCCTGGAGACTCTTTTCTAGTTCTTTCTCTCCTTTGCAATTCTAGCCTAAAGTGCAACAAAGGGTTGGTAGTAGTGGTGAATTTCTCCTCTGCCCCTTGGAGCAGCAATGATAATATAGAGGCACAATGACCTGTTGAATAGAGAGCTGGATTGGAGTCAGAAAGATTTGGGTTCAGACCCTCAGACACCCTCTAGCTGCAAGGTGATGGCCAAATCTTAGTTTATTCTTCTAGATAATGAAGACCTTGGATTTGATAACCTCTAATGTCCCTTTCAGTTCTCAATTTATGATTCTATGGTCCTTCTAGTTCTAAATCTATGATGCTACAAGACTATGATTTGTAGGAGAAGCATATGACATGTGTTTGCTGACAGTGAGCCTGACATTTGATCTCAAGTCCCTGTTTGCCTTCCTCCTGTCTATTTCATTTTATAAACATAGGTCAGTAAGTAACGATGCAGAGCAATGAACTTTTCTAGTCTCAGTAGTTATCTTGTGGGTCAAGCATTCTTGCAATTAGAATTTGGACATCATCAGATTAACAGATTTCCATTTCCACAACATCATTCTTCTCTGAGAAGGAGGTCACTGTCAGGGTCAACAGATAACTGGATTAATAGTAAAATGATAACAAAAAGGTAAACAAAACCATGTCTTTTGCTGTCTTTCCATGAGACTTTCTGTAAGTTGCTTGGACTGTATGTTTGAAGTTAAGTGAAATATCAACTCAACAGTTCTATTAAATATTTTTACATAGCAGGTAAATTCTAAGGAGTGTAATGGACTGAGTGTGTTATCTTTCCTGCGTTTGCTCATGATGTCTTCAAGTCCTTTTCTTTTTCACTATTTTCTGTGGTGGAGGAAATAAAAGGGGCTATTTCCTAAATCATATTGAATATTGTATAAGTATTTGGAAGTGGATTCTAAAGGCCACTTTTGCAAAGACTGTAGACAAGAGCCATGTCTAAAATTTGTTTTAAAGGTTCCAAGGTAAAGAGAACACCAGAGAAAGACCAGACCCTTTTTGGGGACAGAACTTGCAGAATGAAACTGGGTGTATATGAGTTGAGAAAGACCCTTTTCTAAATTCCTTGGACTGGGAGATCATTTATTATACCATAGTAATATTTCATTTACATTCATGTACCACAATTTAGTAATTCTTTTCTCAGTTGACTATCACTTGCTGTTTCCCCAGTTCTTTGCTAACACAAAAGTGATATAAGCTAGCTTTAATATAGTGCTTTATAAATATTATCTAATTTTATTTCCATTTGCCAGATGACAGATGGAGGTTAAAAGACTTGGTCAAGGGTCATGTAGTTAGTAAATATCTGAGACTGGCTTTGAACTAGGATCCTCTTTATTTCAGATCCCATACTTCAGCCATTGTACCACCCAGCTTTTTCTAAAAAGGTATTTCTATAAATATATTAGTACATAAGGGAAGATTCTTTTTTCATCAATGACTTCCTTGGAGAGTGTACCTAATGTACCTAATAGTGAACTCTCTGGGTCAAATTGCATCATCAGGTTTCCTTCCTTTTCCCTCCTTTTCTACTTCTCACTGTTTAAAACTTCTCATCTTTAAAAACAAAATTTTATATAGGTATGCATATATATATGTACACTGGGGTGGGGGGGGGAACCTCTGACCTTGAAGTCACATGTGGCCTTCTAGGTCCTTGAGTATAGCCTTTTGACTGAGTCCAAGTTTTATAGAACAAATCTTTTTATTAAGGGGATTTGTTTTCTGAAGTTTGGATTCAGACAAAGGGCCACACTGAGGATTTAGGGGCTATATGAGACCTTGAGGCTGCAAGTTCCCTACCTCTGATATACATACACACACACACACACACACACACACACACACACACACACACACACACACATATATATTTTCCTACATAGCTTCCTCATACTATGACTATGTAAAATAGCAAAAAGAGATAGAGGGAGAAAAAGAAAGGAAAGGAGAGAGAGAGAATGA
The DNA here is from genome assembly GCF_028372415.1 of Notamacropus eugenii. Lineage (NCBI taxonomy): Eukaryota > Metazoa > Chordata > Mammalia > Diprotodontia > Macropodidae > Notamacropus > Notamacropus eugenii. The sequence continues at coordinate 205,157,533 of NC_092875.1, read as the reverse complement.
ATTAAACCAATATAAAATTTCAGGAAAAATGGTGAATTGTAACAACTTGAGATTAAATCCTACCTCTGCTTGTGTGACATCACTTAAACCACTTAACTTCTTAGCAAGTTACTGGAGTCATGGAGAACTTAAGTGAATTGAGCCTGGTCACACATACTGGTCAGTATGTTGCACAACAAGTGCCAATTTGCATTGGTTCCAGGACATCCTCAATGGTGGGAGAAAGGGAGCTCCTTATAATGTTGATCTCTTAGATCTGTACAAAAAATATGGTAATAGTATTTTATTTTTAAATAGCAGCTTACTAGGATATACTCTTAAGGACAAATAACTGAATAAAGAAAATTTAAATATTCAGTGGGGAAAAAATGTTCCAATTAGGTAAAAAAAAATACCAACCACCAAATTTTAGAGTGGAGAAAGGGGAGACCAGCTGAACAGCAGTTCATGGGAACAAGACTAGAGTATTAGTAGATTGTAAATGTAATTGAAGTTGATTGTAATGTAATTGAAGTGAAAAAAAGGAGAAAAATGTTGATGTAATTTTAGGTCTCATTAAGAATGATATCTGAAATAAAGAAATGGGTCTGGTTAGCTCATACTTTGAGCATTTTATTCAGTTCTGTTCCTTCCGTTATGAGAGAAACTATGACTAATTGCAAAACATTTGAAGAAGACAGACAAAGATGCTGGAGTGTATGGAAAACACATCACATAAAGAGCATTGAAGGAAATGTGGATGTTTGTCATGGAAAAGAGAAGAAATGGGGAAATATGATGTTATTCAAAAAATTATTGAGAAGGATTATACTCATCCTGTGCAGTTTTAAAGGACAGATCTTAGAATAATAGGCAAAAGCCACAAAGTCAAATTTCAGCTCAGAATAAAATATAACTAGAATAACGGCAAAATACCTAAGAGGGACACATAAATGACAGTGTGCCCTCTGTTATGAAAGATTTTCAAGTATAGAATGCAGGACTGCTCTGATATGAGAGATAGGATAGAGGGAATTTCTGCAAAAAAAAATTAACTGAATGATCTGTAAATTTTTTTTTCAACCTTGATTCAATGATTCTTCAACTCTGTGTAAACTTTGGTATCATCTTCTGGTGTTTAAATTAGTGAGCCAAAAGAAAAGGGCGTTGGGTGTCAATGACTGAAAGGATTAAATTTTTACCAAAGCAATAACTTTCCTTTAAAGTTGGATGGCACAGAATATGACTATAGTACACAATGCAGTCTCAGACATAGGCACATTTTGAATGCTGTAGGACTTTTAAAATCAATACCACTTATTCATTGATTCATTACTCTTGAAGGATGTTATGAGGATTGAGATTTTCAACACATGCAAATAAGTATATTTCATGTTAACCAACTGGTAATGATTAATTATAAAATCAGAGTGAGTAGATCATTTTAAGACTTTAAGACTACCACATTATATGATATTTTTAAGCCTATGGATTTTTAAATGATAATTCATACACTATACTCATGGGCAAAGAAATTTTCATTTTAATGTTCCTTTTAACAGAAATTATCTCAAACTGCATAAATCTGTCAGCTAGTTTCAACTATGTTGATGTAAAAGCTTAGTTTAAGTTGATATAATTAGAGATTCTAATTTGAGAAGTGGCAACCATAATTTTAATCACATTGTGACTATTGGTGTCCATTGGCACTGGAATAGGTCACTCTGAGCAACATGGCACTGTATCCTTAATTTGTGTTTATTTTTTTTTCTCTTGATGTTCCATTTATCTCAGTCACTTTCTTTTGCCACAAATATTTTTCACCACCTTTTATCAGTATCTGTGTTTTAGAAGGCCAACAGTATCCACAAATATTGTGTAATCTATATTTACTTGGTTAAAGAGATTTCTGCCTAATGTGTGAGCATGTTAAATATACATTGCATTTGATGCAGTTATTGACCAGCAATAGTTTCTGCATGTCTTCTTGCCATGAATTTCTAGTTCCCTGACATAGGTTTGAAATTCTGTCCAAATAAATATCTTGAGACCTTTACTCTATAAAAGTCTTCCATGTATCCATTATCTAGATTTGGTGGTACAGAGGATAGAGCACCAGTGGAGGAGTCAGGAGTACCTGAGTTCAAGTCTCATCTCAGACACTTGACACTCACTCTCTGTGTGAGTCACTTGGGCAAGTCACTTAACCCCAATTGACTCATCCTGGGTCATCTCCAGTCATCCTGATGAACATCTGGTCACTGGATTCAGATGGCTCTGGAGGAGAAGAGAGGCTGGTGACCTGCACAGGCCTCCCTCACTCAAAACAAAGTCAAGTGCAAGTCATATCATTGTTTCTCTGATGGCATGGTCTTCTTCAGCAACAAAGGATGAACACACACAAAGGAACGGTTAATGAACAGTTGCTATGTACAAGATATTATGCTAGATGCTGAAGACAAGAATTTAGGAAATTTCTCCTAAACTCAACATCATCTTTAGGAGACTGCCTAAAGCTGCTGTGGTGTGAACTAAGGAGCAGTAAGCAAATTTTGTAGTCCTTGACATGTGACTCCAAGATCATTACAGAAACTTGAAATTTCTCTATACTCCAAGTATAAAATCTTTCACTCCACTATTAGAAATGAGGCTTACAATACACCTCTGTACATTGATAAGATTTACATTACTAATATTTTTACCCTTTTTTTGAGAACAAATTTTAATTGGAAAGTGGTACATTGGTTACCGTAATAATAGAGGGGACACAATGGTGGTAGAAAAATATGTAGAAAGGGAGGGGATTGTAGGTATACCTTAAAGGATAAATTTCCCTTTTTCCTCTAGAGGTATTCCTATTTAGTGCATAAAAATGTGTAAACTACTGGTTTCCAACTTGCTGTTGCAAATCAAATTGTTTGCAGAAGATCCATGGAATATCTCCAACAATTAAAGGGTATTACTCTCCATTCATAAACACCTACTATATGCCAACATTAGCATACATTACTTAGGTAAGGGTTCGATTATATGGCATCTAGAGATCTTTCCAATTTTATAATTCTTTGATTCTGACTTTTTTTTTTGTTAGAAGGGAATGATCAGGGAGAAGTGAGCTCTGTTGACTGTTAATAGTGAATGAATGACCAAAATGGTGATGATACTTTCTATTGAACCAGTTTGCAGAGGTTACTATCTCTGCTCCTACCTGGACTCTAAGGTAGTGTGTGTGTATGTGTGTGTGTGTGTGTGTGTGTGTGTGTGTGTGTGTGTTTGTGTCTTTGGAGGGGTAAGGGGTAGATCTAGTATCTAGTGATTTGAGGTGCAAATTTTATGGGCTTTTAGAGTTTCAGTGAGACAAGGCTAATAATCAAAAAGCAAAATATGGCTGGCTATGCATGAGGCAGTGTATGGGTCAGAGCTATTCGAATATAGTGGCTGAGAGCAGTCATTGGATGGACCATTCTCTCATCATTTATTTTTGACTCCAGAGAGGTTGTGGGAAGTAGAGATATATTTTTTCCTTGCTGAATTTCAGTTTAGCAGACCCATACTGAGATCTATTTTGAACTCCCTAAGGAAAATAGCAAGGCATAAAGTTCCAGAAATTTTATTACTATTCTTATGAAAATAATTTGAAAAAAGGAATTTGCAAAAGGTCTAAGAACAAATGACAGGAAAATAATCATAGCAAGAATATTTAATAAAGACTTGTCATCAATTTTCACTTTATTCTCAGATGTTCAAATTTGAGAATCCTTTAAAAATTCAAATATTACTAGAAGGTGAACCAAACTTCATCTTTGTAAATAATAGGTTTTATAGAATTGTTGGAACCTTAAATTAGTGATAGACTGTACTTGCAGTTTTTAAAACAACAAGTACATTTATCATTTCTCCAACCACTTCATTCAAAGCAAGAACTAATTTTTTTCATGAATTAGAGTCTCCAAGTTTGTTGGAGGAGAAAAACTATAGATTTGGGGTCAGTAAATGTAGGCTAATATCTGAGTTTGCTTCTAACTAGGATTATAATTAGAAGAAAGACATAATGCTTCTATTGCCCTACTTTTTCTTGTCCATTGTATTTGTCCTTTGTTCTAGAAGAGGACCATGACATCAAGATAATGACATGACTTGCAGTTGACTTTGATTTGAGTGAGGGAAGGCTGTGCAAGGTCAGCAACTTCGCTTTGTCCTCCAGAGCCATCTGGATCCAGTGGCAGGATATTCATCAGGATGACTGGAGATGGTCCAAGAAACAGTGGGAGACCCTGGCAATTTTAGGCTAAGATCTCATCAGATTCTCACTTTGAGTGAGATACACCCATTCAATGAATAGGCCTCTTTAAGCAGTTACTCAAGGGATGGTACCTTTAATTAAAACAATCAAATTGGGAGGGGAAGACCCTTCAGATTCCATTAATAAAGATATTGTGCTAGTCTACTTCTAATATCCTTTCCAGTTCTTCTGTATACAATTAGTTATGTCTCATTTTCTTACCCAGAAAATTAGATTAACTTGCAAAATTGCAAATATCGAATCTCAGCTTTACCTCTGGATCCTTAATTGTAATATAATGGATGGGGGGGTAGTCTTGGAAATAGAAAGAGCTGGGTTCAAGGCCCTCATCTTCCACATATTAGCTATCCCTGGGCAAAGCATTTAACCATCTCCTAACTCTCTAACATTGTATATTCCAGAACAATTGTTTATCTTCATTGTCTCTCCAATTGCTGCCCCAAACAAATCCTCAATCCCAAAGTAAATTAGATTTATTTTAAATGAAATTAAACATCAAACTCATCTTTGATCATAAAAGTCCTTCTAACATCCTGATTCTGAATTATTTATTTTTCAAAGTATCTATTTTTAAATCCTAGTTCTACTACATATTACCTATGCCATCTTGAGAATGTTTTTAACCTTCTGGGCCTCTGGAAGTGTTGTACTAGATCACATCTAAGGTCTCTTCCAGTTCTAAATCTATGATCCTTTAACCTGCAATATTGTAATACTTCCCTAATAAGTCTAATAGATGTTTCTCTCTGTTGTCATTCCTATAGACTACAGCTGAATTGATCTTTACCCCACCCTCCAAAAGTACTACTTTCATTAAAGTATGTCCCTGCTCAAAAAACATTCAGTGTTTTCCCATCACTTACTTGCATAGCCTGACATTCAATGCCTTCTACAATCTTGTTCCATGCGACCTTTCCAGTTTACCCTCTGCTATTATGTTGCATAAAACTTTTGTTTTGGCCACTCCGATCTACTTTTTCTTTCTTTTACTTCAACCTGTCATTTTGAACTCTGAAATGTTCCTGAATTTTCCTCTTGCTTTCCCACCCTCTGCTCATTATTCCTGGAATGCCCAATCCCTATTCTCTGTGCCTACTCAAAGTCCACTTTACTTAAAATGTTCAGTCAACACTCATTCATAAACCTATATACCACCTCTTCAATCCATAGTGATCTGTCCCTCATTTGGTGCTTACCATTTATCACATTTTATTCTATGTAACTTTTCACTTCCATAAGAATTTGTTAAATACCTATGTGCTATACCTTTCAGAAGCTTCAAATACTGATTGATTCATGAAATAAATGAATGATTTCCTTCAAACGAATACTTTCCTTGATTCTTTGCTTCACTTCTGTATGGAAGCCTGACTTGATGGAGGGCAGCACCAACCACAGTATGAAATGAGTGGTGGAATTATGATTATCATTTGAACTTTTTTGTGTTCACCGTAATTTTGAAGTAAACTGGATATTTCAGCTCAATATGAAACTCTTCAACTGGCTTAAAAGTTTTTTGCCATCAGGTGTGATGTCTCCCGTGGTGGAATATGCACTCAATAAGTTACAGCAATGTAGCTTTGTGATAGGTTGGCTGATACCCAGATATCACCTTCACATTCTTAGCTGGTAGACTTTCCCAAATACTGATTATGCTACCTCTGTGTGGTTAGACCTCATTGGTTTTGGGTTACAGATAGTTGTGAATTATATTTTATTACTCAAGGGTTCTTCATTACATTTGGATTGAGTAAGCACTGAATTGTGCGGAAGGTTTTTCAGGTTTCTATATAATTTAAGTAAACCATTTTTTTTTGGAGATATTCTCTCAAATGAGAAGTTAATTCTTATAATTAACTGTGGCTCATCTGGGTTGCATGCCAAGCTTTCTGTAGATTTGTTTTTGCTCTTTTGAGGTGATGCTACTCATAATTTCCTGCCATGCTCTGTTGTGCCATAAAAATGAGTTTATATTCTAAAATGATGTTGCCCTTGGATACCACCTCTCTCTGGTTGGCAAGGAGTCATTTACTGGAAGAAGTTTTTACTGGATCTTTTAGGTTTCCTACTTGTGTCAGCTACTTTATATAAGTAAGGCTTACATGGGGAATGATGGTACTGAAGGTTAGTATTTTTCCCTTTTTTTCTATTTTTGAAGCTTTGGCATTGCCAGCTCATTTGAATAGTTCCAGTTGAAACTATATTACTCTGCAAAATTTACTGAATTTCAAAATTATAAATCTCAGAAGCTGTTTAGTCCAACTTTTAATTAATCGAGAACTCACTATGCAATATTCCACCTAAATGGTAGATCAGCCTTCATTTAATGATCTCAAGGTAGGAGAAGGAAATAGTGGATATCAGGCACAAGATAGCTATTTATTTCCTTTAACACAAATGAAATCCCTAAAACACAAAAGATTCATGAGTTTGCATCAACAAATACTTAAAACTTGAAGCTGTAACCTATCACTTCTAATACACTATCCAACGATGTATGGAAGATTGGTACTCAAGGATGCAAAGAACTTGTAGGAACCCATAAATTGATACAGAAAACACATCAAGTACTCTAAGGACTCATAGAAACCCCCAAATAGCCAATCACATGTTTCCCATGACTACCCAATACAAGGATATTTCCATAGAGTTGTAGCCAGATAATTGCTGTTATAGGCATTACAGGAAAAGATATTGAGAACCAGGAAGCAGAGTTCTTGACTCCAGAGTCCTTGGCACTGTCAAATGGCTCAACATGAGAAATGGATTCATTTTTATCTGTAGAAATTACATTAAAGAAAATGAATTACCATCCATTTTGCCACTGTACCTTAAAGATCCCCTACTAAGAGCGGCCAGAACTCTAGTATTTCATGTAGATTCTTATATGAAATTTGTAAATTCCTATGAATATACTTATGTATGTATGTATATACATACACAAGGAGTTAAGAATCACCATGCTGTGCTATATAGGGGATAAAAATGTGAATGTCATAGTTTTGTCCATCAAGAGCTATAGATGGATGGATGGATGGATAGACAGATGACAGATAAACCTGTATTAAGAATACATAATAAATAAAATATATAAGAATATGCACATACATGTAGGTGTATCTGTCATATAGCTAGCTATCTGTGTATCTATCCATCCATCTATCTATAGCTCTTGATGGCTGAAACCATGATTTATTCATCTTTGTATCCCTTATATAGTATAGCATAATGATTCTTAAATTTTTTTAAAAAAGTAATCAGTAAATATTTGTTGAACTGAAAGTTTACCATACTATGTAATTGCTCAAATATCATAGATATAGATTTTTAAGTGAATTTGTACCAACCTAAATATTGTTTTTGTGTAGTTAGAGAGACAACATGATGTAGTATGTAGAAGGCCAGCCTTAGAGTTAAGATTCTTCCTTGCTTCCTTTTTTCTTTTTTTGTAGTTTCATATGCAAACATTATTTTATTGTACTATGTTGTGGAAATATTTGTTTTATTCCATAAGTTAAGATTAAAAAAAAATCATGGAAAAATTTGGTTGCCTGGAGAATTTCATCAGTATTTTGCGTCAGTTTCATGATGGCATGCTTGCATGGGTTTTGGATAATGGGTGATGCTCTCATACTTTCCCAGTTACCAATGGAGTGAAGTAGGGCTATGTGCTTGCTCCCATGTTTTTTAGCATAATGTTTTTAATGATGCTGGATACCTTGGCAGTATACTTTCCAGGGATGTACACATGGATGGTAAGGCTGGCTCATAATACCAGAACTAGTTTAGTGTTTGGAAGGCTCAGCACAGGAGAAAAGGTCTATCTCACTGAAGTGGGAGGGGAATGAGATCCAAGAGCAGCAGTCGTAGCAACCAGCCTCACAGGAGTGGGGAGGGGGGGCTGTAGAAGATCTCAGAGCTTGGGACAATCTACCCTCCTGCCAAAATTTAAATTCAAGGCCTGCCTCTAACATATAGTAACTTTGGGAACCTGAGAAAATCACCTAATGTTTTAGGGCCCCCAAAGAGCTCTTCAAGGCTATGAGTAATTGACTGTGTGCTATTCTACATTTGGGAAAAGACTTCATAAGTCATCTTTCCACTGATAAAATCACAGATCCAGACCAAAATAGAAGTAAGAAATGTAATAAATACTTTTGTGATCTGATTTCTGCAGATGACATGGTTGATTTAATTAAAACTGAAGTAACTGACATTTGTCTTATATAATGCATAGCACCATGACAGAATGGAAAGAGTCCAGTATGTAGATTATCTCTGGCAGTGCATGCATCAACCTTGTTATCAATGTGTACATCCCTAGAAAGTGTGATGCTGAGGTAAGGGAACTTATCTACAGCATTCAAAACTTCTCCATTTGCTGTAACTGAGGTTTCCATGTATGGATGCTGTGGTGGTGGCTGATGGAGCACCTGTGTTTTCTTGTTGTTAATTGTTAGACCAAAGTAGCATAAGCAGCAGAGAATTGATTCACACTTTGCTGCATTTCAGCTGTAGAGGCTGCACTGAGTGCACAACTATCTGCAAACAAAAAGTCATGCACCAACCCATCCTGCACTTTAGTCTTAGCCTTTTCAAGTTGAAGAATTTGCAATTCATCAGTGCAGCAGGTGACATTGATGTCACTTTTGTCCTCATTAAAGGCTTTTGACAACATGACTGAAAACATCATGTTAAAAAGCATGGGAGCAAGTACACAGCTTTGTTTCACTACACTGGAGACTGGAAAAGCTCCATTGTCCATCTCTATAAAAGTAAAGGAAATAGATTGTTCCTGTGAGAATCACAGGAAGGACAATCTCTTAGTCATTGTTGGTAAGATTCTTGCCAGAATCCTCCTCAATAGGTTGATTTCTCACCTGGAAGATGGTCATCTACCTGAGAGCCAGTGTGGCTTCAGAACCAGAGGAATGGTTGATATTGTATTTGCTGCCAGATAACTCCAGGAGAAATGCCAGGAGCAGAGTAGAGGTCTGTACATAACATTTATAGATTTGACCAAGGCCTCTGATACTGTCTGTTCAGAGGGCTTATGGAAAATTATATCAAAATTTGGTTCCCTCTAGAAGTTCATCAGCATTGCATATCGAGTTCATGATGGCATGTTTGCAGAGGTTCTGGATAATGAATGATGCTCTTGTGGCTTCCCAGAGATCTTGTATTCAAATGATGAATATCCTGGCACTATCTGTGTGACCTTAGGCAATTAATTCACTTGACCTTTCTGGAATTCAGTTTCCCTATTTGTAAAATACAGGTTGGGATAGGAGATGTCTTTTTAATTTTTTTTTGGAGGGTGGAAGGCAAGGCAATTAGGGTAGGTGATTTCTAAGGTCCTTTCTACTTCTATATCTTTGATCTTGTCTCTTTTTTTGACCCCTCCCATTCAGTGTTCTTCTTTCCTTTCCTCATCTAAGGCATCTGATCTTTTCATCGTAAAGAAATCCCACTTGAATAACTGATTTGTACTAACATGCTAATGATTTTACTGTTATTCTATACGGGAATATTTTCATTTTAAAATGTCAGCTTGGAGAAGGCACTGAGGAAAGCAGAGGAATGAAATGTTAAAGATGAAATGTCAAATATCATTGCTAGACAAATAGGGATTTTATGTAGATTAGACCTCATCAGCTTCCCAGATTAACTACTGATATTATTTCAAAGGAACCATTTCTCTTCAAAATTTCACAGGGCATTTATATGTGACATTTCTAGTCCAAATATTTTTTAACCTGCTCTCTAGCCTCTATGTTTATGTTAAGCAGACCCTTCCAGCCTGCCCTTAATTCAGCTTCCAGAGAATCACCATCTCAACAGAAAGAAGACAATCTGTCTCCTTGAGAAAGAAATTAATTTTCTTAAAAATATCAGTTCAGTTTCTAGCAGCTGGGAGGTTTGGTGAGCTGTGCAAAACATACACAGCACTAAAAATATATTTTGAGAATCTTTCACAATCCAAATAATTATTTTTATCCTTGGAATGCCACTTTAAAAATGACCCTAGACTATCTGGCTGCCAGAATCTGACCAGAATCATAATATATATTTCTCAAATTCTATTCCAGTGCTCAATGGATGTGGGAGACTTTCTCTTTGTATCCAGTAAAGTCTTAGAATGCCCAGAATGATTCCAAACACATACAGTTCAATCCATATCTCTTCTGGTGGACTAGAGAATACCTGGGAAAGTATGGTTTGTTTAAACTTCACCTCTCTGTACCCCAAAATATACCTTTAATGAAGATATGTAAAAACTATCTCCATTGTGATGGCCTGTGACAAAATTTCTGACTTAGAAAACATGATTGTCATCTTTCTGGACCACTAGCCTCATTTAATAAATGAGACTCCAGAAAGGTCCCAACCTAAATAATGGTAGGCCGATGACCCAAAGGAGGCTGATTTGGTAGCTGAGTGGTCAGAGAAAAGAGAAATGCTTCAAAATGAGGAGATTTTCATTTCCTTTTTCATTAGAGGGGAAAACAGTCCCTGGAGAAGTTTTGTTTTAAAAATTGGCTTACTAGCTTATTCATTGCTTTGGGGAATGCTATTTTGCATTTAATTTAGCTTGAATAACATGTAATAGCTGTCAAAATGGCTGAAGTAAAAATGCAAGGCATATTTATTACAAAGGAAGGAGACCAACTGTGTGGAGGCCTCTAATTTGTCTTCCCTACAGCACTCACTGTTAATGCTTTTTTTCCCCTTTAGCTGATACTATCCTCTTGTTGAGCTTCTCTCTTTTTCAGGAGTCATTCATTTACTTATGTTTGGTTGTCTATAAGGCAGAGTCCCACTTACTTAATGAATAACAAGTAAATTAAATTGCAAATGGTCGGTTGTTGTCCTTCCTCTATGAAAATGGCCAAAATGACATCACCATTGTAAAGTGAAATTTCAGTGTGTCCACCTGTGACTGATCAGACCAATATGAGCTCGGAATGCTCTACCACAAGTTGGGCACAGATAGTCTGTTTGAATATTTGGGGTGGATATCCCAAATTTGTGCATCCTGCCTTTACTTTGTGCTGTTTCAATTCTGCTTGGCTCAAAGAGCACAGCACCTTTTCTTATGTGGGCATGCCATGCTGAGCGGTCCTGTACCAGTGTCTCCCATGTTGCACAGTCAAATCCAAAGTTCTTGAGAGAGACCTTGAGAGTGTCCTTGTATTGTTTCTTCTGGCCACCATGTAATCGCCTGCCCCATGCAAGTTTTCCATAAAATAGTCTTTTTGGCAAGTGTACATTTTGCATTCGAACAATGTGGCCGGCCCATCAGAGTTGTGCTCTCTGAAGCATAGTTTGAATACTTGTTAGTTCAGCTTGAGCAAGGACTTTAGTGTTTAGTACCTTATCATGCCGGGTGATCCTCAGAATCTTACTAAGACAATTCAAATGGAAGCGATTCAGTTTCCTAGCATGTTGCTGGTAGACTGTCCATGTTTCACAAGCATATAACAATGAGTTTAGCACAATGTCTCCGTAGACCTTCAGTCTGGTAGTCAGTCTAATACCTCTTCTCTCCCAAATCTTTCTTCAGAAACTTCCAAACACTGAGCTTGCTCTGGCAATATGTGCATCAACCCCATTGTCAATGTGTACATCCCTGGAAAGTACACTACTACGGTAAGTGAACTTATCTACAGCATTCAAAACTTCTCCATTTGTTGTAACTGATGGTTCCATGTATGGATAGTGTGGTGGTGGCTGATGGAGCATCTGTGTTTTTTGGTGTTAATTATTAGGCCAAAATTAGCACAGGCAGCAGAGAATTGATCCATACTTTGTTGCATCTCAGCTTCAGAGGCTGCATTGAGTGCATAATCATCTGCAAACAGAAAATCACACACCAACACTCCCTCCACCTTGGTATTGGCTTGTAGCCCTTTCAAGCTGAAGAATTTACCATCAGTGCAATAGATGACCTTGATGCAGTGTTCATACTCATTGAAAGCATTTGACAAAATGGCTGAAACCATCATGCTAAAAAGCATGGGAGCAAGCACACAGCCCTGTTTCATTCCATTAGTGACTGGGAAGGCACGAGAGCTTAGTCCATTATCCAGAACCCGAGCAAACATGCCATAATGAAATTGACATACAATATTGATGAACTTCTCTGGGCAACCAGAGTTTGACATAATTTTCCATAAGCCCTCATGACTAACAGTGTCAAAGGCCTTGGTCAGATCAACAAACGTTGTGTACAGACCTCTGTTCTGCTCCTGGCATTTCTGCTGGAGTTGTTGGGCAGCAAACACCATAGTGACTGTTCTTCGGCCCTTTCTGAAGCCACACTGGCTCTCAGGTATATGACCATCTTCCAGGTGAAGGATCAGCTTATTAAGGAGGACTCTAGCAAGAATTTTGCCAGCAATGACTATGATAGAGATCCCTTTGTGATTGTCACAGGACAACCTATTCCCTTTACCCTTATAGACATGGACAATGGAAGCATAATTGAACTCTTGGGGAATAACCTCCTCTTGCCATATAACCTGGAATATTTAATTCAGCTTTTGTATGAGCAATGGTCTCCCTTCCTTGTAAATCTCAGCTGTAATAGAATCAGCACCAGGTGCTTTGCCACATGAGAGGAGCCTAATGGCCTCAAAACCTCTTCTTCAGTTGGAAGTTCAGCTAAGGAGGGATTGACTTCAACATGAGCTAAACAGTCAATGACCTCAGCATTGACTGATGATGGTCTGTTGAGAACACTATGGACGTGTTCAGTCCATCTTTCTAGGATCATGTCCTTATCGCTAATCAATGTGGCTCCACCATCAGCACAGCTGTGATGCACTATAAATTTTTGGTCCATAAGTAGCTTTCAGGGAATCATAAAAGCACTTTGGATTTTTACTATCAGCATAAAACTGAATTTCATTGGCTTTCTTACTGAGCCAGGAATCCTGCATCTCTCTAAACTTTGCTTGTATTTTGCTTTTGATGGAATTAAATGCTGCCTTCTTAGAGGTGGATGAACTATCCTGCTGGTAAATCCTGTGGAGTCCTTTTTTTCATTTAGCAGCTTCTGGTTTTCCCCATTATTTTTATCAAACCAGTCTTGGTGTTTGTGAGTATTCTGACCCAGATGAGCAAATGCAGTGCTGTACATCAACTCTCTGAGAGCTGCCCACTGCTTTTCTGCTCCACTGTTGCCAACTGTATGCTGGCTCAACTTTCCCTTCAAGTCAGCAGCAAAGTGTTCATGCCCTGAGAAGAGCTCTAATTTTTTGACATTAATTCTTCTGGTAGTCATTTTGCTTTGGGCGCGGTGCTTTTGATGAATGTGAATATTTAGCTTGGAAAGGATACATCTACGATCAGTCCAGCACTCTGCACCACACATTGCCTTTGTCACTCTCACATCTTGTCTGTCTCTTCTCTTTACAATCACATAATCTATTTGATGCCCATGTTTGCTGCGAGGGTGCATCTATGAAGTTTTATTGCGTTTAGGTAAAGGAAAGACAGTGTTGGTGATGAGAAGGTCATGAGATGCATAAGTCTTCAGCAGTAAATGACCATTGCTGTTGCTATTTCCAACTCCATTCCTGTCTAGGACTCCCTGCCAAGTCTGGTAGTCTGAGCTTACTCTAGCATTAAAGTAGCCCAGAATTATAAGCTTGTCCTCTTTTGGCATATTGATGATAACAGTATCTTCAAATTGCAAATAGGAAACAGTTGAACCCCCTTCACAAAAATATTAGCTAAAGTTCCAACCTGATTGGTAGATCTTTCAATGAGGATGTGAGATTAGTGTCTCCTTAGTTCCTCTCCTTCTTCAGAAGATAGGATTAGCCCTCAGGTGATGCCAGTAGTCTGCAGGAGATGGGATTAGTCCTAAGGGGAACCAGCCCTTTCTTGCAGGCTGGCCCAGTACCATATTGAGAGGTCCAGCAAGGTTAAAACATGGGGGATACTCAGACTGACTCTGACTTGATGAATGACTTTGTATAGTGTCATAGATCTAGAGCTAGAAAAACCTCCAAGGACATCTAATACAATCCCCTCATTCTGGAGTAAAGGAAGCTGAGATCTCCTGTGCCGTTGTTGTCATTCAATCTTTCAGTTGTGTCTGACTCTCCATGACTCCATGGACCAGAATAGAAGCATCCTTTACTATCACTTAAAGTCTGTACTACTTCATATTCATCATTTCCTTGACACTATCCATCTCATCCTCTGCGGTCCCCTTTTCATTTTATCTTCAGTCTATCCCAACATCAGGATCTTTTCCAGTGAATCCCATCTTCTCATTCTGTAGTCAAAATATTTAAGCTTCAGCTTCAGTATTTGATCTTCCACCAAATAGTCTGAATTAATTTCTTTAAGGATTAACTGACTTGACCTTTTTGTTATGCAAGAGACTCTCAAAAGTCTTCTCCAGCACCACAATTTGAAAGTGTCAATTCTGTGGTGCTTAGTTTTCTTTATGGTTCAACTCTCAGTCATACTTTGTTACTGGAAAAACCACAGTGACCATATGAACCTTTGTTGACAAGGTGATATCTTTGCTTTTTAGTATGCTGTCCATATTTGCCATAGCTTTCCTTCCAAGGAGCAAGTATTTTTTAAATTTCATGGCTGCAGCAGCTGTCTGCAGTGATCTTTGAGCCCAAGTATAGAAAATCTGAGACGGCTTCCATTTCTTCTCCCTCTAGTTACCAGAAAGTTATGGGACCATTTACCAAGACCTTTTTTTTTTATGTTAAGGTTCAAGGCAGCTTTTACACTTTCCTCTTTTACCCTCATCAACAGGCTTTTTATTTCTTCTTCACTCTCTGTTATCAGAGTGGTATTGTCTGTACACATATGCTTGTTAATATTTCTCCTGGCAACTTTAATTCTAGCTTTTGATTCATCCATCCTGGCATTTCACATGATGTACTCTGCATATAAGTTAAATAAACAAGTTGACAATATACAAGTCTATCATTCTCCTTTTCTTATGTTAAACCAATCATTTGCTCCATGTTCAGTCCTAATTCTTGCTTCTTGATCGGCATACAGGTTCCTCAGGAGACAAATAAGGTGATCTGGTACTCCCATCTCTGAGAACTTGCCACATTTTTGTGGGATCCACATAGTCAAAGCCTTTGGTGTAGTCAATGAATCAGAAGTAGATATTTTCCTGGAACTCCCTTGCTTTCTCCATAACCCAGTGAATGTTGGCAATTTGGTCTCTAGTTCCTCTACCTCTTCAAAAACCAGCCTGCTGTTCTGGTAATCCTTGGTTCACATTTTGCTGATGTTTAGCTTATAGAATTTTAAGCATAACCTTGACAAGATGTGAAATGAGCGCAATTGTTTGGTAATTTAAATTTCACTTGGCATTACTGTTCTTTAGGATGGGAATGTAAACTCATCTTTTCTAATCCACTGGCCACTGTTGAACTTTCCAAATCTGCATATTGAGTGTATCAATTTAATAGTATTCTATTTTAGGATTTTTAATTTATTAATTAAATTAAAATTAAATTTTAATTAAATTAAAACATTTAAAAAAATAATTAATTCCTTTTTGGCTGTAATTCTATCACCTCCATTAGCCTTACTGTTAGTAATGCTTCCTAAGGCCTACTTGACTTATTCTCTAGGACAGGGATGAGGAATCTGCAGCCTTGAGGCCACATTGTATCCTCTAGATTCTCAAGTGTAGGCCTTTGAGTAAATCTAAACTTCATAGAACAAATCCAAGTTTGGATTCAGTCAAAGGGCTGCACTTGAGAACCTAGGGGCCACATGTGGCCTCAGGGTTGTAGGTTTCCCAACCTTGAAGGATGTCTGACTCTAGATTAATAACCAAACCATAGTGGTTATCCTTGATGTTGAGATCTTCCTTCTTTAGTTCTTCTGTGTATTCTTGTCTCCTCTTCTGAATCTATTCTTTGTCTGTTAAGTTTCTACCATTTGTCTTTTATCATATCCATTTTTGTATGAAACGTTCCCTTGATACCTCTAATTTTCTTGAACAGATAAATCTCTTGTCTTTCCCAATTTATTGTTTTCTTCTATTTCTCTGCATTGCTCATTTGAGAGAAACTTCTCATATTCCCTTGCTCTTCTCTGATATTCTACACAAATTTGGGGATGTCTTTCCCTTTCTCCTTTCCCTTTTGTTTTCTTCCTTTCCTCAGCTATTTGTAAAATAGCTCATCAAACAGCCATTTTGCTTTATTGCTCTTCTTTTTCTTGGGAAAATGTTTTGTTGTTGCCTCCTGCGCAATATTGTGAACATCTGTCCATGGTTCTTTAGGCACTTTGTCTACTGATATAATTGCTTAAATCTGACCATCATTTCTATTTCATATTCATAAGGGACATTATTTAGGTCATACCTATATGAGCTGATGATTTTCCCTACTTTCTTCCAGTCTGATTTTTGTAATAAGAAGCTCATGATGTGATCCACAGTCAGCTCCAGGTCTTGTTTTAACTAACCATATAGAGGTTGTCCACTTTTGGCTGCAAAGTATATAATCATTGTGATTTCTGTGTTGACCCTCTGGTGATGTCCATGTATAGAGTCACCTTTTGAGTTGTTAAAAAAAAGAGTGTTTTCTATTACCAGTGAAAACTTGACAAAACTCTACATTCATTATCACAGTAATACAAGTCTATGCTCCAGTCACAGATGCCAAAGAGGCCAATGTTGATCAGCTCTAAGAAGACCTACTACATCTTTTAGAAATATCATAAAAAATGTTGTCATTCATCATAGGGGATTAGAATGGTAACAGAGGAAATCAAAAGATAGTTAGAGTGATAGGCAAGTTTGACTTTCCAGTACAAAATGAAGCTGAGACCTAGAACAATTGAATGGCTTACTCAAGGTCACAATGTAATAAAAGCTAGACACAGTATTTCAATCCAGGTCCTCAGATTATACAATGAACATTCTTTCTGCTATGCTGCTGTTTTGCTGTATGAAGTTAAAGAACACTGAGAGAAGATACTAGCATATACCTTCCTAAAAGATGTCAGCAGGGTCTTAGATATATTGGTTTCCTAGGGAGGTTTTCTACTTATAGTTTAATAAAAAATTCAGGTCTTCTTACAAAAGAAGAATGTTCACAAAAAATTTTCCAAAGAGTGAAAGGTGGAATACAAATCTTTGCCTTGGGACACTTGGCTCATGTATTTCAGTGGTTTATGTGAACTTTACTTATATTCCTAACTAGGTTGATGTTCATGAAATTCCTTGTTTTGGATACAGAATGAAATTACTCTTTAACTTAGACCTATAACCCAGATTTATTCTTATTATTCTAGAAAATACAATAAATAAAAAAAGTAAAAAAGAAAAGAAATTTGAATACGTGTCTTCATCTCATCTCTAAAATACTTTGTCCTAGTAAATCTTCTCCAGCATGTATTACAAAAACCATTCCATTTACTCAGAACTGAATATTATAATAAGGGAAGATAGTTATAATTGTTCAATGAAGACTGTGTAATGACTTCTGGAGACCACTTTCACTCATCTCATTATAGCAACAATAATTCTAATAATGTGTATGTAGCACTTGAAGGTTTGTACAATGCTTTACTTACGTTAATTCCTTTTATCCTCAACAGGCCTTAAAAGATCCGTTCTATTGTTGTGGTTTCATGATGTGCTGTGGTGTAACCATCTCAAAGAATTCAGAGTCAGACCACCTCTAATCCAAGGATAAGCATTTGCTGAGATTGCCTCTCATGAAGCAGGTTAAGTTCTGAGAGGAACCAGCAACTTCAGAGAAAGCAAGATGGATTTTTACTGGGTAAAGGATGTAATTATATAACAGAAATTATGAATATTAAAAAGACAGGAGGGATTATGTAATAGGGGAGGGGTCCCAGCCACGGTGGAACTGTGCATGTGATTACCCACAATGCATGCAAAAAAATTCATTTGGGGGGACATATATGTATTATAATGATATTTTAATAAGCCTCTCTGTCATAAGTTCACCTAAAGGACAGTTTTTATTATTACTGTGCAAGTAAGGGCAAGCAAAGCAGGATCTTTTGCTGTTTTTGTTTTAGTATAATCGAGAAGTATAAAGCCTCTGTTTGTTCCAGCATTCATGGCCCTTTAGATTGTAAGACCAAGGATCCTGGAAGGGTACAGTGTAATGGCAAGCAAAATAGGATATTTTGCTGTTTTTGCTTTAGTATAATTAAGTTGAATCTTGCCTTTGTCAATCAAAAGTCTTCACTAGGAGTAAAGTATAGAAACAAGAGTTTCTTTGACTAGAAACAGTATATGTATTTGTATTGTTAATGTGATTAAAGACCTTCCCCACCCATTAATAGGCCTGCCCATTAAGGGGAGTTTGATTAGGGAAGATTTGTAGGAAGGCACACACTTTTTGTTAATGAGACATTAGTTCTCAAGGGTTGTAATGCCCTCTGGCTCTTAAAAAAAGTATAAATACTCTGAGGGTGAGGTTTTACTTTTGGGCTTACTGGAAGTGTGGGTTGTGACTATGTGAAGCCACTAACAGCCCCTCCCCCTCAGAAAACCCAGATGTTGGTGCTTCCCTCTCTGGTAACTATGGTCAGAGAGTTGGACTTGTCTGTTGAATGTCAGGGAGAGGAAGCCATGTCTGTTGATCTTTGACTTCTCTGTATTTTCTTTGAAGTTCAGGGTGCTGACTACCCTGAACTAGGTAAATGATAAATGTACTTGGTTAAAGGAATGATACACGTGCTTGATTAAAGTGATTGTTAACCCCTCAAAAGTTGCCTTTCCTTTTATGAATTCAGATCTAAGAATCTGTGGTAGCAGGCCTTCCCTGTATATGTTTGGGTACTTACTGACACAGAGCCCACTTATGGAAAGTCCCTTCTATTGTTTTGGGGTTCACATCCTGCTTGGACATCCTGTGGTGATACTTTCTGATGGGGTGAATTGTTATTCTGTCTGAGACTAGATAGATGTGATTGTGGTTGAGTGCATGGACATACCTGTTGTTTCTGTGGGAAATATGAGCTCATGCACATACCTGTTCTTCTAGAGAGCAGTGAGGCATATATAAAGAAGTTAAGATATTGAGTATGGGGTGGTGGTGGTGGAGGTGAGTGGTTAGGTAGGGGCAATGGGCCTGCTGCTCAGTGCAGCCTATAAGGAAGTTAGAATATTGGGACTGGGGGCAGCTTTATTAAGATTCCATCAACTATTATTGCCCCTTTTTTACAATCAAGGAAACTAAAGTTTACAGAAGATAAGTGACTTGCCCAGGGTCACACAGAAATTAAGTAGGAGGAGAAATACAGTTGCACTTACTCCACTATGCCATATTTCTTCTCACATTGATTAGATTCTACAGTGGAAGTCCAAAAGGAGGTGGTGAAAATCTTACTTCAGAAAATTCTGGAATAGCCATTTCTGACATTCAGAGGAATTTCAATCCTTTGTTCTCATGGAGTAAATGATGTGATAAAGGAATTTCAGCCAATGAGATCATATTTGTAGAATGCCAAAATAAAGCTCTCTACAAATGCTACCTATTCATTAGTTATTATTATTGATTACTGCTATTGTCAGGCATTTAATGTAACTTGAAAGTGAACTCCAAACAAAACAAAACAAAGCAATACTGGAGTAGGGTAAGAATTGATGGAGATGGGAGAGTAGAGATGGAAAAAAGACAGCACTCAAGTCTGAACAGGCCTAGCAATTAAAATAGGTTTTGACTGCAAGTAGGACATTTTTACCCCATCCATAATTAAGATTTGCAGACTCAGAAATGCTGTGATTTCTGAGGGATGATTTACTTGAAAACATCAGTGACTCAAATATCTTCTTCCTTGCCTTCCTGAACAAGGTCAACTATGTGCTCTGATGATTGATTTTATATTTCATTAAATGACCTCTTGGGTCCCCTCCAAGTTTCATGTTCTAAGATGCCATAAGAGTGTTAAGATATAATATATATACATGTATATGTATATATGTGTGTGTGTGTGTGTGTGTGTGTGTGTGTGTGTGTGTGTGTGTGTGTATTTAACTTGCTTTTTAGGCAGGAAGCAGGTAAGAAACTGTTTCCATTAGTGGTGTCTTAATGCTAGAGAATGAAACACAAAGAACATTCATTGAAGAGACTATTAGAACTGATTGATTGCCTTTCAAGGTTCATCTATGAATAATACATGTTTAAATAATCATTAAGAAAGTTATCATCTAAAACAGAAATACACAGGGATGAGTAATCAGATAAAGCCATCAATGTAACATTAATAGCATATTTTATTCTCCAAGAAACCATTGAAATAGCAGAAAATGAAAGCCATTTAGATGATGGAGTTTTGAAAGAAAACTTTGCATCAACAAGAATATCAGCACTGAAAAACTGTGCTGGGAGGTAGAGAAAAATAATTTGTCTGATGGGAGTGATGACACTTGCCTTTTTGCCATGGAAATGGCATTTACTCTGATGAGTGACCCCAGGTCCTTCATGCTAGCTTTTAATTCACAAAATGTTGAAGACTTTTAGACAAGGAAAGCCTATGGCAACAGAAGGAGCTTAACATATTTTTATAGGGATTCAAATGAGATCAACAGTCTTTGATATAGGAGGCTCCCAGAAATAAGATTTATAATAGAGGTGACTCACATAAAGACTGTTTCTTATCTCCATGAAGCCCACATATTGCCTCTTTCTTTATCTCCTAATTATTTTTTTTAATATTTTTATCCTACTTAGGAATGCATAGTTAGTCATAATGAATCAAAACATGATTTTTTTAACCCATTAATGTTTAAATGGTTGTTGGAGAACAATATTTTCTGGTAAAGCAAGGTTTGTTTTTCCCCTGTGGTAAAGGTTTTTTTCATGATATTCGTCACTGTATTTTAATGATAATTTACTTAATGATTGCTTAATTAAGCAGAAACTATTCAGGGATGAAGCTTGAAATATAATTGATCACTTCTAATAGTCCCTGCACTCCACATTTCTTGTGCATTTTTATTATCAGTCCTGTAGTCTTTGGATTTTTAAGGATCTTCTATAATCCAAAATTTTGGATTGTTAGGTTTCTCTAAACTTCAAGTTGATGCAATAACTGTTTAGCTCTTAGGTTGATCTTTATTGGTAATGAGTTTTCTATCTATTCAAAAAAGATATACTTTTAACTTTTTGTCATGCCTTAGAAATCTTAAGAGAAAAGCTGATGGATTTGCTCATTTTCTCTGTGTGAGCTGTATGTGTAGGTTATTTCTTTCCCTTCTTTCATAGATCCAGGGTAACCATGCTAAGAGCTATGGACTCAGGAAAGACCAAAGATATATAGATTTAAAGGAAACTGGTCTGAGGAACTCCTACTTTTAAAAGTAAAGACTAGAGTCCCTCTTCATCATTCAAAGAATTTCTTCCATGTTCTATGTTGACTTAAAAACAATGATTTGTGAATCTACAGTCTATCCTTGATTCTGTAATTATATCTTATATCTGGACATTTCCTTCCGTTCCAGATTATGACATCTCTCCTGTCAGAATATCTAAAATCAACATTCCTTAGTTTGTTGTATAGAAATGAATTTTTAATGCCCTTTAGAGTCTATTGTTAAATCTTCATCACTCAATAACTTTTTCAATCTGATGTCCATACCATTTCTTTATACCACTTTTTCTCTATACTCATACCATTGCCTCTGGACCTATAAGTTACTCTTCCACTTACCTCTACAGTGAATGAAATGAATTAAAAAGTGTTCATTCAGTGCTTAATTTTCTGAGGCACAATGTGTCACACAGTGGTGATACAGCTAAAGAAACAAATCTTTGCCTTCAAGGAGCTTATATTCCAATAAGAAAAGATAACACATATAGGAAAGTGACAATGAGGAAAGACCTTTTGTTGGTTCTTTTTTGAGGAACTCACTGAAGTTGTGAATAGAATCCTAAGGCAACTGATTAACAACAGACCTTCCTTCCCAGGCATGGCAATACTGACAGAAGCATATAAGTGACTCTGTGAGTAGAGTGCAGGCCTGGAGTCAGTCAGAAATGAGTTCAAATCTTACTTCAGACATTTACTAGCTGTGTAACCCTGGGCAAGTCACTTATTTAAACCCTCTGCCTCAGTTTTCTCAACTGTAAAATGGGAATAAAAATGCATTTACCTTCCAGATCAAGTAAGATACCATTTGTAAAGCACTTAGTACAGCACCTTGCACATAGCTGGTGCTATATATGCTCTTCTTATTGATTTGATCACTATTCTCAGTGAAAAGCTAAGGGAGAATGAGAGGGATGAAGGGACAAATAGTGATGGCATCATGATTATCTTTGCCACTTATTAACCAAGTTATATAGAACTTTGCAAAACATGTTGCATGTTATCTCATTTGTTTCTTACAACAACCCTTGGAGATAGGTACTATATTTATTTCCATTTCACAGATAAGAAGACTAAAATTGAGATAAATTAAATAACTTGTCCATGACTAGTAGGTGTTTGAAGCAAGATTTCTACTCAAATCTTTTTGACATCAAACTTACATTACAGCTGGAGTATAGCTGGGTATGTTTAGAGTGTGGGGTACCTCTACCTGTGGTGAATTCTTAGCACTCAGGAGTTCAGGATACCAGAGTGGGAGTTGGAGAGTTAGGTCTGGATCTAAGGAAGAGGGTAGAATGCATTGGCATGCTAGGGAGATGACTGCCTCTACATTTTTGGATTGCTCTTTATTTCTATTTGTTTGTTCCATCAAGTTTAGCACCTGGTTTATCTTTATCTTGTCTGCTACCTTAATACTCCATAATTTCCACATACATATTGTTAGTCTTTCTAATCCCATGGCTTCATAATATTTGTAGATCCTCTAATGACTGCTATGTTTCTGCTTGTCATCTGGTAGTATGCCTACATGTTAGATGCCTTCATCACTTAAAACTGCTCCATCTTCAAAATCCAAACCTGTCCAAATCTTAACACATCTTGAGCCTGATCTTCATAACATTTCAAGAATGACTTAGGTTTGGATACTCTACACTTTCTTAATTCACCCTCAGTTTTCTCTCCCTTCTGATTGAGAGGATAGAGCATTAAACTCCTCCCAAAGCCTTCCTTTATCTAGAGGGATCACAACCTTCCTGACAACTCCATTCTCCATCAATAACTCTGCTTAACTTCCACTCCTTGGAACAGCCTGCCCCCAAGTCAGGTCTCTCCACCCCCATTCTGCTTTTCAGCTTTCTTTTGTGTGTTGTCTTCCACCATTAGATTATAAGGTCCTTGAGGGCAGGGACTCTGACTTTTTTATTTGTATCCTGTTCAGCAGAGTGCCTAACACATAGTAGGCACATAATACATGTTTGCTGAATTAATTAAATTGACTTACTACCATTCTAAAATCTTTTGCTTTTATTCATGGCCCTCTGCCTTTCTTATTTTATCAAGTCCTCCTTGTGGCTAACAACTGCTGTCTGTTTTTTTTAATTTTCATTGGAATAATCCAGTATTGTTAGAGAAAATTGACTGTTGATTGGGACCACTCCAAATAGGAGCAGTATCTAACCTCACTGGGATCTTAGTGCTCTTTTTCTTCATCTCATTAACTCCTTATTGAATTCTCCACTGCTTTCCCTAATTCAATTTTGCAAACATTCTTTAAGCACCTACTATCCACTAAGTACTGAAAACTGTACCCTGGAGATATAATGACAAAAAGAAAATAGTTCATGCTCTCAAGGAATTTATATTCAATTAGAGGAAACTTAAGCTGAAGAAAGTAGGTAAAGACTAAAAGGTGACTTTATACATCGATATCACCAGAAGGTCAATATTGAAATCAAAATGATTATGTACTTTGCAGCCAAAGGTGGACAAGTTCTATATGGTCACTGAAAACAAGACTAAAAAGCTGACTGTGGATCACATCATGAGGTTCTTATTAAAAAAATCAGACTTAAACTGAAGAAAATAGGGAAAACCATTAGCTCATATAGGTATGACCTAAATAATGTCTCTTATGAATATGATGTAGAAGTGATGGATAGATTTAAGCAATTATATCTGGTAGAGAGAGTACTTTAAGACACATGGACAGATATTCACAATATTATACAGGAAGCAGCAACAAAAAACTTCCCTCAAAAAAATAAGAGTGAGAAAAAAATGACTGTTGGCTGAGGCTTTACAAATAGATAAGGATGGAAGAAACCAAAAGTGAAAGGAAAAATGAAAAGATATACCCAATTGAATACAGAATTCCAGAGGACAGCAAAGAGAAATAAGGAGGATCTCTCAAGTATACAATTAAGAGAAATAGAAGAAAACAATAGAATGGGAAAGACTAGAGATCTCATTAAGTATATTATTGCTATCAAGGGAATGTTTCGAGCAAAAATGGGCAAGATAATAGACAAAAAAGGTAGGGACTTAACAGAAGCAGAAGAGATTCAAAAGAGGTGGCAAGAATGCACAAAATAACTATAGAAGGAAGATCTTAACATCATGGAAAACCACCATGGTATGACTAGTTATCAAGAGCCAGATATCCTAGAGAATAAGTCAAGTGGGCCTTAGTAAGCATTGCTAATGGTAATGATAGAGAAAGTGATGGAATTCTAGCTGAGCTATTTAAAAATCCAAAAAGATGCTATTAAAGTGTTGTGCTCAATATACCAGCAAATTTGGAAGACTCAGCAGTGGCCACTGGATTGGAAAAGATGAGTTGACATCCCCATTCTAAAGAAGGGCAATGCCAAGGAATGTTCACATCACCAAATAATTGTATTCATTTCAAATACCAGAAAGATTATGCTTAGGATTCTCAAAAATAAACTTCAGCAACATGTAAACTAAAAATTAGCAGAGGATCAGGCAGGTTTTCAGAGAGGCAGAAGAGCTAAAGACCGAATTGTCAACATTTTCAGGGTTAATGGAGAAAGCATGGGAGTTCTGAAAAAAAAAACCTAATTCTGCTTCATTGATTACACTAAAACCTCTGACTATGTGGATCATAACACAATGTGTCAAGTCCTCAAAGAGATGGGAGTACCAGATCACGTTATTTGTCTCCTGAAGAACTTGTATGCTGGTCAAAATGCAACAGTTAGAACCAAACGTGGAACAACTAATTGCTGTAATATTGGAAAAGGAGTATGACAAGATGGTAGATTGTCACCTTATTTATTTCACTTGTATACAGAATACATTATATGAAATGACAGGCTGGATAAATCAAAAGCTAGAACTAAGGTTGCCAGGAAAAATATAAAAAACTCAGACATGCAGTTAATGCCTTTTTAATAGAAGGAAGTGAAGAGGAATTGAGAAGTCTCTTGATGAGGGTGAAAGAGAAGAATGCAAAAGCTGTCTTGAAGCTTAAAATAAAAATAACCCCTAAAATCTTGGCAGTTAGTCCTAGCAAATGGTGAGAGAAGAAATGAAAGCAGTTTCATTTTTTTTTTATTTTTGGGATCAAAGATCAAAATAGATAATATCTACAGGCATGCAATTAAAAGCAAATGCTCCTTGGAAGGAAAGCTGTTGTTGTCTGTCCTTCATTGTCAAAGAAGATCATGACATCAGGAAGATAATGCCATGACTTTCAAGTGGACCAGATTTAAGTGAGGGAAGGCTGTGCGAAGTCACCAGGCTCACTTTCTCCTCCAGAACCATATGGGTCCAGTGGCAAGATATAGATCAGAATGACTGGAGATGGCTCTCTACAAGAAAGCTATGCCACATCTGGACAGCATACTAAAAAGCAGAGACATCACCTTGCTGACAAAGGTACATATAGTCAAAGTTATGCTGTGTTTTTTTTTTCCCCAGTACAATGTATATGTGTGAACGTTGGGCCAAAAGAAAAGCTGAGTGCTATAGAATCAACATTTTAGAGCTGTGGTGCTGAAGAGGGCTTTTAAGAATCCATCAGAAAGCAAGGAGGTCAAATTAGTCAATTCTTAAAGAAGTTAATTCAAGCTATTCACTGGAATGTCAAATACTAAAGCTGAAGCTTAAATACTTTAGCCACATAATGAGAAGATGGGATTCATTGGAAAAGACCTTAATTTTGGGTAAGATTGAAGGCAAATGGAAAAGGGGACAGCAGAGGATGGGATGGATAGATTGTGTCATGGAAATGATGAACACGAAGTTGGAAAAAACTTAAAGAGATAGTGCAACAATCATGACCATGGAGGGTCATGAAGAGTTGGACATGACTGAGCAACTGAACAGCAAACAAGAGAAAGAGGAATGAATCTGTACACAGAAGTAAATATAAAACATATGCAAAGTAAATACAAAGTAATTTAATAGCAGGAAGAAGTACCAATGCCTAGTGAGTTCTCAAAAGGACTTAGAGGTAGCTACTTAATCAAATTTTTGACTAGAGGTAGGGTTTCCAAAAGATGGAAATAAAGAGGGAGTCATGGGAGATAGATATGCAAAGCCATGTTGGCAGGAGGTGGATAACTGTCTATGGACAATGACAAGCAGGCATGTTTGATGCAGAGTATATCAGAGGCAGATATGTGCAATCAATTTGCAAAGATAAGTTGAGATTAGTCCCTGCAGGACTTTAGATGCCAAATGGTGGAATTGGTATTTTAGTCTAATGGCAATAAGAAGTAGCAAGCTTCTTGATTAAGGGCATGGAATAGTCAAATTTGTGCTTTATGAATATCCACGTGAAAGCTGCATGCAATGTGGTTTGGACAGGAGAGACAAGGGAGGCAAGAAGACTAACTAGGAAGACATTTCGATAGTGCAAGTAAGAAATGATAAGGATTTGAAGTAGGGTAGAAGCTATGGGAAAAGTGAAGGGGATAGATGTGTGGGATATCATGAAGATCAGATAATACTTGGCAAATGTTGATATATGGGGGATTAGGGGAAGTGAAAAGTCAAGAATAACTTCTAGGCTGCAAAACCAAGGGACTAGAATTCCTTAAAACTAACCATGCCTTGCCCACTTTTGGTATATAACAATGTTGTATAATAAATAACAAGGGTCTATAATACTGTATGGATACTACATATATATATATATATATATATATATGTACACATACGTATATATATAATATGCTAGCTAAATCTATGCATATACTACATAGCATTGTATTCTATATAGTATATTACAGTATATTTATATTATATAATTACTGCATTTACACTATTATCCTATATTATTGTAGTGCTATATCTTATACTGCTTCACATAGTATTATATGTAGTATATATGTAATATACTATGTATAATACTCTATATATGGTACTAAATAATGATCTATAATGCTATATTCTTCAATTTTCATCTTATCCACCCCAATATATCTTCTTTGCCCACTTTCTTTTCTTATGTCCTTTATATGAAGACTTGTTTCTCCTTGCCAAGGTTATTCCTATTATCTGTTAGTTTGATCCTGTTTTCTTATTTCCTCATTTTTGTTCCATCAGTTGTCTCCTGCTTTGTCTTGCATTTTTGACAGCATTCTCACTATTGTTACCTCCTCTTTAGATTTAGATTTAGGCTTTAGATTTGCCTTGTACTGTTTTAGCCTTTCTTTAATCTATTTATCTCTCCTATTTCTTCTTTTCATTTTTACATTCTTCAATGAGTAGTTTTTATTCCCTCATTAATTCTTTGAAATATAGCTTTTATCTTTAATATTGAAGTTGCTTTTTCTAAGACTCACCATGTCATCCTAATAAATAACTACAGTGGTCTTTTCTTAGTCTTCTCAATGTCACTGTAGCAATCCATACCATTGAATGCAATACTACATTTTGATATATCCTATTCTTCTACCTCTCTGATCATTCTTTTTCTAGTCTTTCATTATTTTCTCTTCCTCAGATAAACAAACACCTTCTGTATACAAGACACATTTTCTTACCTCCTCAATGTAGACATTTCTCTAGATTATAACTCTATTTTTCACTTGGTGATTTTCCAAACTCCTCACCCCAGATAATCTCATCCATGACTTTAACTGTCAACTCTATATGGACTTCCAAATCTCTGCCTATAGCATTGATCTCTCTTACTATAGGTACTAGTGTCCTACTTTGAATTTTCTGTGGGACAGCTCTGCCTGATTGTCAAACATATCTCAAACTCAATATTGCCTCTTGCTTGAATTATTTCAGTATTCAAAATGGTGATATCTACCTTTAGGATCTCCCTTGTTAATCTATTTGGCAATCTGATATGAGATAAATCTTCCTAGCTCTTAACATTACTTATTGATGCAAAAATCATCATTGATTCTCTATTGCCTTCCAAATTAAATTCAGACTCCATAGCCTTGTATTTAAAGCCTCTCCATTCTTTTACTTTCTTTCTAACCTTATATCCCATCATAACACAACACAAAGCCAATTTTTCAGTCCAAATGGATTTGACTTCCTTAAATACATCCGGGCTTTTCCTCTCTTAATGTCTTTGTTCATGTCGTTTCTTAGAACCCGAACCTCTCTCTCATCTGTTAAAATCATACCCAGTCTTCAAGGCCATGCTCAGATGCCTTTGCCTTCTTCATGATAAACGTGAAAATTTCTTCCTTCTTTGAACTCCACAGGAATTATTTGAACCTTTCTTAAGGCACATCCTGGTACTATTGTGAGTTATGTGTCTATCTTACTACTGGATTGTAAACTTTATGAGGGAAGGAACTGTATCTCATTCATGTTTTTATCACTCATTGTGTTTAGTAGAGTACTCTTCGCACATGGCAGCAAAAATTTCACCAAGGTTTTGAATTTATTTCCTAATGAAAGAATTATACTGGAACTGGAATCAATCTTGGCCCCACACTCACTAGTATTTGTTGCTTAAATTCTAAGTGATAGGATACATATCAGCCTTTCTGTCTGGCAGATTACACATCTGATTGTAGTTGACTCTTACTGAGAAAAGTCTCACATTGAGGAGATGGTACATCCTCTTACTTTTGAAATAAAAAACCAAAAGCACTCTGCAGTTGAATAAAAATAATTACCAAAATTGGGGAAAAATGTGTTCCACTTAAGTGTCAAGGGGTTCAATCTTTTCAGTGTGATTTCTAGTTGACACCAAGCAGAGTTCATCGACTTAGAATTCTACAGGGGATTAAGTTGCAATAACTATCTTATTTCTAGATTTCGTGGGAGTAAGCTTTTCTTTTTCTAGAGGAAATGCCCCTTCTTATAAAGGTTCACTTGGATCAAAGTAACTCAGAGTTCCGTCTTGGGCCGTGTTCTCTTCTCTTGCAGTGATCTAATCCACCCTTGCAGCTTTAGTTCTGCCTTTTATGTAATTATTTTCAAATCTTTATCTCCAGCATTGTCATCTATGCTAAGATCTTGACAATGTTTTTCAATTCCTTGTGAAATAAATTTACTAGCACCTCAGTTAACTATATCCAGTCTTTAATTCTTGCTTCCTGTAAGTCTATTCCTACAAAACTGCTTGACTTAATGACTTCTAATGATGATATCACTCTTGATACTATCTCTGAGTGATAAAAACTTGAGTCATATTTGAGCCCTTCTTTCCCTCAACATCCACTCAGTTGCCAGCACCTTACAATTATGTCTTATTTGTATCTCTCATAGCTCTCTCTCTCTCTTTTTTCAACCAAAGGGACTCTATCTTATTTCAGGGATTCATAATACCACATCTGAATTATTTCAGTGCCTTCTTCATTAGTTTTATTCTAAGAGAATTTATAGGGATTCTGATTTTAAGGAGCATTCTATTGTTTTAAAATTATCCAAACAAAAGAGAAAAAGCATGTGTGAAAAACTACCATCAAAATTGGGGAAAAATTCAAAACAAAAATAACAGCAAAATCCAAATCTTTTACTCATAAAGTCAAAAACTTAAGAGATAGAAGACACTTTTGAGAATCTTGTCTGTCTGTCATTTTGCTGATGAGGAAACTGAGACCTAGGGAAATTGAGTGGCTTACCCAAGGTCACATAGGTAGTAAGTAACAGAGCCAAGATTTGAACCTTTGAGCCCAAACTCAGTGCTTTTTCCATTGTACCACCACTCAAGCATTGAGGCTCATCATCTTGAGAGTTTGCTACTTGCTATTTATTGCCTCCAGTTTCTCCTCTGTATGGTTCCTTCTACACCCAGCTGTAGGAGTAATGTCCTATTGCACATCTTACAGAATAGTTACATATTCTTATAAAGACTGACATTCCAGGCCTTGCACTTTTTATTTTACTTCTTCTTGGGCTCCTAGTTTTATGCTCAATTTATACCTTTTAAATACCTTAAACTTCAGCCAAATTGTAATATTTGGTGTTCCCTGCCTTGAGTCCATATTTTTCTGCCTCTATGCTCTTATAATACTGGGACAACACTGAAATAGACTATAAACTCTGATTAAGTATGTAAAGTGCAAGAAAACATCTTAGCACTTATAACAGAAACTGAGAATCCGATATCTCTTCTGAGGTGGGACCCTGGAACTTTCATTTTACTAAGAACCTTTTGATTTGTTAACCTTGACAGCGGCATCTAGTCTGATTTCACCCTACATTTTCTGCCTTCTTTCTCTTTTAATCAGCCCTCCTACTCTACATGCTTACACATTATTCACCAGCTCAAAATCCTTTGCTTTCTTCACCCTGTGCCTTTGCCTATGCTGTTGATGTGTCTTCAATCCCTTCACTTACTACTTAAGTCCTACCAATTTTTCTAAACCAAACTCAAATGTCACCTCTTTAATGAAACCTTTGCTGATCCTACCCCTACCCTTACTCCTGAGGCAGAAATTATCTTTTTTTTCTTTCATATTAAATACCCTTGTTCACCTACCACACGCATGTGTTGTGGTACTTATATTATGATTCTTTCTGCAAATGGTTTACCTTTTCTATTAGACTGGCTAATAGATTCCAGGCCAATAGACTCCAGGACCAAGAATTGTATCTCTAAATAGCAAATATTTCTCACATAAAATTTTTGAAACTTTTAGACAAAGTCTTGCTTGGTTTCCTTTTTTACATTCAGTAAGCAAAACTTTTTAGTTTGGCATATCACCTGCCTAATTAATATTCCTCTCCTCTTAAAAAAAGTATAGTCATTCATGCGCTCATTATGTCTGTGATTTAATTTAATTGACATTAATTTAATGTGAATATGAGAGAATAATCTGAGAGTAAACATTTCACTATACTGTAACCAGACCAGCATTCAGGAATCATAAGTCTTTTGGTTTCTTTCAGTGATAGCTGCCATTTCTTTGTAAGTGGGTATCATATCCCTAAAGCTGCCAAGGAACATAGATTTACAGCTTATTGACATTTTGTGTTACCAAATTATTATTAGATAACCCCATAACTGTACATATTCAGGGATGACTGCTAACTAGAAGATAATTTATTGACAAGCCTGGATCATAGATCTCTTCGCCCTCTACTCTCCATAATTTAGTTTAATCCTACCTGCTAGGTTAGCTCTGTCCTAGGTACTGAATCATGCAAGTTCCTAGGCATTGAGACTTCATTTTGTGTGACTCAGCATGTCTAATTTTGCTGCTGGTGTTGGTCTGATTTCTGCTCTTGTTCTGGTAACTACACTTTTGTCTTCTGACCAGTTCACTGACTGAAATCACAACTGCTCTGTAAATGGTACTTTGTTCTGGATCTCTGGTATTCCCATTTTTTTTGGGGATCAAAACTTGCCTTACGTTATTCTCCATATAATCCCATGAGTAAATCTTAGTCCCTGTGGTTTAGCCCATGGTTTCACTCTATGATTAAATTAATGTACTGGAAAACACATTTACCTTAATGGCTTTTCTCAGTGGAACTGTGACCTTAGGGGGTGAAGATTCCTTCCAATGGTCCAAATTACAACCTACTCATACTTTCTCATTTTGTGTAATTGCCATTCATGTCTTCTCATGTAGTTCAATTCAACAGGCATCTGTCAAGGGTCTATTATGTTCCAGGCACAATTCTAGATGCTGGAGACACAAAAATATAAATGTCTTCAGTGAGTTTACTATCTCCACAGAGAATCCATCTGTCCAAAGCACTAGTTGGCCAGTACACTGCGGAATCTTTAGCTTTAACTGCTCTAATATATTATTCTGAAAATTTCTTTCTTCCTCACCTTGCTCAGGTAGGCAGACTTATTCAGTTGTCAGCTTATTCAAATGCCAATGAAAGTGTTTACCTCATTTAATTGTGGCTATTTTCGTATCCTGAAATATAAAATAATATGAGGAACTTGCAATCAAATCAGTAAAACTGAAAATAATGTATGAAAATTCAAGCAAGGCAAGAGTTAATCATTAACATAAGCATATTAGACCTCTCTGATACAGATAGTATCTTTCCTATACAGCAGTATTATCTATTGCAGTGATTCAGTGGTCATTCTGCTTTCTAGGATAGATACTTATGCCCACTAATAAATCAACTGCTTGACAATTTCCCTGACACTCTAAAATTTCCTGATATTGTCAGCTTCTGTGGTGTACTTCAATTGCTTGTTCTATCTTGTCCTATTAAGTCTTTAATTTCTGAGAATCTGTATTGTGGCCCATTAAACTGTTGCTGTCATTCCAGGTCTGAAATTTTGTCTGTTGTAGTTAGAGTTGTCTTTTACTGAGATTTCTACCTTAATCTGCTTGTGTATGTGAAAATTTGGCCAATTATTCCCAATGAAGCATGATTTTATGAGGGAATTTTATTTTGATGTTTACCACAAAATTGCCATTTTGTGGTTTTATTATTACTTTAAAAATTAGGAAAAGAATGTTGCTGTAGGTTTTCTAAGCTATGAATTTATTTCATAAAATGTTAGAACTGGAAGGGACCTTAAAGACATTCAAGTCTGTTCTGCTAGCCTTTCATTTTATAGATGAGAAAACTAAGGGGAAAAGAAAATTTAAGTGCTATACCCAAAGTCTTGCAATAATAAAATTATGATGATAAAAACCATCTCCACACATTTCCTCTATAATGATTAAATTTAATTATGACACAATGGTGATGCTTTTGAACAGGATATCTTAATATAAATTTCTGATATTCATAATTTTCTTTTTGACTATTTAAATGAAAAATGAATTAATTATAGTAATACCCAGCCATTAATATAGTCTTTTAAGGTTTTCAAAGTGCTTCACAATTATTTTATTTTATCCTCACAACACTGGAAGGCAGATGTTATTATCTCCATTTTATAGTTGAGGAAATAGATAGGCAGAGGTTAAGTGACTTCCCTGAGATCACACAACTAGTATCTTTGATCATATTTGAACTCAGATATTCTTTATTCTAGGTCTAGCACTCTATCTCTTGTGCCACATAGCTTTCCTTCCTATGTTGTCATGCTATGCCCCACATGGTTGATAATTATCAGAGCTAAAAGAATCATAATAAGTACTTTGCCCCTGAAGTGTTTACTTTTTGGGAGAGAGGTAGGGTACTTCTTTGAACTGGTCCTTCAGTTCATCTCCTTGCCCATGCCCAGGCTACCAGCCAGAGAACAGGAGTTCTCTCATCATAGGGTCCCTCTTTCAGACCCTACCTTATCACACTGCTGTGCCTCTCAATTTTCTAGGGATTAGATAGTGGGAGAACTTTAGTTGAGCTGTTAGGACGCAGGCTAAATTCTATTGGAGGTAACCTTCCTTTTCTCCTGGCATCACTGCACCTAGAATTCACTGTCCTTTGTTATCCTTCCCTCAACTGACTTTGAACAAGGTATAAGAATTCCTGGTTTTGTCTCTGAGAGTTGAGATCATAATGTAGATCTCTTGGTTCCTGATACAGTTTTCTTTACACTCTGTCATAATATGAGTATGTCTATTATATAATCCTGATTGGATGGCAAATTCCTTTAAAGAAAAGCTAACTTTTTTGAACCTTTTCATAATGACCAAAATAATAGCAACAATAATAGTTCATATTTGTATAGTATTTTTAAGTTACAGCGCATTATTCATACATCATCTGTATGATCTTCACAACTACCCTATGAAGTTTCACCACAATTGATAAATTCCCAAGGATATGTGTTGACTGCTTTCTAAGGAAAAAAAATCTAATCTACAAATAGCTAAATAAAAAAATGCTCCAAATCACAAACAATTAGATTAATTCAAATTAAAATAACTGCATTTCTACTTCACATCCATTAGAAAGGCAAGGTTGACAAAGGCTCTAGAGGCTAAAGAAAAACAGGTACTTTGATGTACTAGGTTGGTGGAATTGTGAATTGGTTCAGTTACTCTAGAAAGCAATTTGGAAGTACACTTAACTTATACTATACTTAACTATACTTAACATTTACTAATCTGTGTAAACCTTCTTGCCCAGCAATACCACTATTAGATCTGTATCCACCAATGATCAAAGAAAGAGGAAAAGGAGTCATATGTACAATGTATTCATAGCAGGACTGGTGTACATGGCAAAAGACTGGAACCTAAAATGTTGCCCATCAATTGTGGAATGCTAAAAGAATATAAGGGAATATTTCTGTGTGGTAAGAAATGATAAAGGGGATGGTTTCAGAAAATCTGGGAAAGAAGGAAACAAACATTCATTAAATACCTACTGTGTGCCAGGAATTGTGTTAAGCATTTTACAAATATCTCATTTGATCTTTACAATAGCTCTGGGTGGTTGACTTCCACAGATGAGAAAATTGAGGCAAACAAAACAGTGACTTGCTCAAGGTCACATAGCTATTAAGAATCTGAAGCCAATTTGGACTCAGTACTTCCTCTCTCCTGGCCTGGTACTCTGTTCATTGTGCCATCTAGCTTGTTCTAGGAAAGATTTGTATGAAAATGATAAAGAGTGAAGTGACCAGAACCAGAAAATTAAACAACAAAATGAAAAAGACAATTTTAAAATGGAGACCTCTGATCAATTCAACGAAAAACCATGATTCCAGTAAACTGATGAAGTATGTGGTTTCTTGTGAGAATGAAAAAAAAAATAAAACCCAGTTTTCAAAAAGATAATGAACCTCTTTTATTACGAAGTAAGCACTTATAACAATAACAGCCACAACCACCCAAACAAATAGACCCTAATAACAACCTGTATGTCCAGCAATCAGGGAGTAGCTGAATAGAACATGATATATGAATACAGGAGACAGAGTACCTTGGTGGACAGAAAGAGGACCTTTGAGTCAGAGCTCAGTTTAGTCCTGTTTCAGACACACACTAGATATATGACCAGAAGCAAGTCATATGACCTCTCACTGATTCATGCAACTCTCCATGACTATAAGTTACAGAACTGCATTGGTGGAGGGAGTTTCCAAATTGCGAATTCACTACACTGATTAAATCAGAAGTCTAGATCAAAAAAGACTTAAAATAGGAATTTAATAGACTGTGACCGTTCTCTGAAAATAACAAATGTGAAGCATAAAAAAGTTATGTGTATTTATATATATACACATATATGATGCAAAATGAATAGAAAAAGAGCAATGTATGCATTGATTTAAGAACATGAAGGAAATAATTACAAATAATAACACACTTTTAGAAATACACAAATGAATATTAAAAGGGACCCAAAAGAAATGCGTTATTACTTTTTTTTTTTGTTGAGGTTTATTTTGTATTTAAAAATAAAAATGTAGATAGCTTGGTCATTATGATTTTATTTGGAAATTTACTCCATACACTGCTTGATTACATGTTCATTTATGTTTGTTGAGAGTCATGTTAGGATTACTAGAACAAAACAAAACAGAAACAAAACCCCAAGGATTCGCAAACATTACAAGTACAAAACAACCATGGGAAAACATTAGAAAACACACACACACGTACATTCATATATATGTGTATGTGCCTACAGAGAAAGAAAGAGAGGGAAAGAGACAGAGAGAGAGAGAGAGAGAGAGAGAGAGAGAGAGAGAGAGAGAGAGAGAGAGAGAGAGAGAGACAGAGAGACAGAGAGAGAGAGAAAGAGACAGAGAGAATTATCATCAAATAATAACTTTAATTCTATATTCTTTGTTTATTTTTTGTTTCACAGAAAGAAAGGAGAGGTCCTTGGCTATGAGCAGTAGGGCAATTGTCTAGTGATTAACTTAATACATAGGTGATTTTTCATAAAATTCAGGTCTAATGAGTAGTTTTTTGCATTCTGAATTATCAGGATTTGTTCCCAATATTAGGATAGTACATTATATTCTTCAGTCCCCTCTAACTTCATTTTGTAGTGAAAACCTGGTTTTTTTCTGAATTCATTTCTGACTCACAAAGGAAGGAAAAACAAACAAAGAATACCTTCCTGCCCAATTGCACACTAGTGGATTGTGTCTGGATATTCTTCAGTTGGTATATTATGAAATGACAAAGTGTTTCATTTATACACTGTGGGTATTCTCCACACTTCCCAAATGTCTTTTCTTTTGGATTTGGATGTATCTTTTGTATTCAATAATGGTGTTCTCAAGGGAGCACACATATTTTACCAAAGATCAAAAAAATCACAAGATGTTTAATAAAAGAATTATTTTGAAGTTCATTTATATTTTCAATAGTCTAGAGCCCTTAGCCTAACCTCTAATACTCTCTGTAGTCTGCCTCTTATAAATCTTTTCAACCTCATTTCCCACTACTCCATTACATGACTCTTCTTCCCTAGCCAATATTTGACTATGTATTTGTTTATATGCTAGGTGGCATACTGTCTAGAGACCATGGCCTGAAGTCAGGGAGACACATGTGCCTGAGTTCAAATGCAGCCTCAGATACTCCCTAGGTGTGTGACACTGATCAACATTTAACTGGTGGCCCCATTCGTTATTTGTAAAATGAACTGGAGAAGGAAATGACGAACGATTCAGTATCTCTGCCAAGAAAATCCCCAAAAAGCATCACAGAGAGTCAGACATGACTAAAAAATGACTGAACAATAAAATCTGAATTATTAACTTCACATTTATGCTATATGCTTTTATTGTCTCTTTGAGTGTAGG
Source organism: Notamacropus eugenii (assembly GCF_028372415.1). Taxonomy (NCBI): domain Eukaryota; kingdom Metazoa; phylum Chordata; class Mammalia; order Diprotodontia; family Macropodidae; genus Notamacropus; species Notamacropus eugenii. The sequence continues at coordinate 205,120,304 of NC_092875.1, read as the reverse complement.
ATTTAATTCTTTGTAATTACAAATCCAATACCTTGGAGAATGCCCAGAACACAATAGCCACTTAATAACATATCTTTTGATTTATTGATAGAATATTTTACTTAGTGTCTCCCAAACAGATCATGGGCATGTTCCCTCTCCTCCTTCAGTCATTCTATCTCCCAAATTTTACTCGTTTATTTAGGCATATCTAAATCCTATCTATTCTTAATGACTTGACCCAAGTCTTCTCCTCTTGCCTGAATGCCTTCCTGAAATGCTCTTAGCATGGCAATCTCTCCTTCTCTGAGCTCCTATAGACTTCTATGTTTCCTGCTCCTCATTTATTATGGAAACATATATGATCTTATGAGATTTCAAAGTATTTTCTCATATAATTATTCTTCATCTTATGTAACTTATTGTACCCCTTAATTATTAATGCTCACTGAATACCCCTCAAATTAAGATTGTTTCAAAAGTCTGACTCAGTTCATTAGATGTTTACTGAATGCCTGCTCCTTTCTAGGTACAGGAGACAATAAAGAACAAAAATAAATACAAAATCAAAACCCAGTGCTTGGTCTCAACAGATTTATGTTCTATTGGGGAAATACAATATGTTCATAGACAAATAAGTACAAAGTAAAAGTAAATGTCAACTAAAGAAAAAATAATTTTTGGGGCAATACGTAGAGCTGAGGTTTGGAACTAGGTTTTAAAGGACTTTTAATGCTGACCAAAGAAGTTTTGTTTTTTTTTCTTGTGTAGGTAGGAATGAAGCAGTTACAATCAATCCTGCCTAGGTCTGTCTATAGGCACATCAAAAACTCTCTCAGCTTTAATTTCACCAATTGCAAAGTGGGGATGTTAATGCTTGTAGTACCTACATCATGGAATTGTTCATTCATTCTAGAGACATTTCAGCAGAGACAATTGTGTAAGGAAGGAGCATTTGCCCAGTCCTGGAAGGTTTTCTCAGTTTCTTCCCTCCTGGAGACTAATTTATGATAGAGGAATATATACATGTAGATCAACTACATGTATGAAAGACTACATGGAGGAGGTGACATTGAGTTTTGTTTTCAAAGGATATGATGGATGGAAAAGAGAAAAAAAAGGTAGGGAAGATATTTGAAGCATAGGAATTAACTCAAAGAAGGGCCTGGAAGTGGAAGGGTAGATGTTATTTGCAGGGAACAGAGAATATCTATTTGGTTTGGAGCACAGTATCTCCAGAAAAAAAGTAACATAAGATTATGTGAGAAAGGCAGTGTGGTGCCAGATAGTGGAGGACCTTGAATTTGATCCAGTTTTGATTTAACACTCAAGAACACAGGAAGAATATAGATTAATGCAGAGGAAAGGAGAGATAACTAGCATGGATACCAAAAAGCACAAGATCTTGTCAGGTTAGGACTACATGTGGGATAATTCTAATGGGATGATTTCAAAATTAGAGCCATTTTCTCCCACTAATGGAGTGCTTAAGAATTTCCCCTTCAGCCTGATAAATTTTTGTTCACATGTTCTTGGCTTCTGACACAAAAAAGTCATCAGCTTTGGAGAAGTACTTATTTGGATTTGGATGGGAAGATGAGAATTTTAAAATCCTTTTAACCTTTTGAAGCTCAACAGGTTCTCCTCTGGCTAAAGTGGGTGGGAGAGAGGTGGTAACAAAATCTGGTCAAGGTTAAAACCAAAGCTCTCCTTTCACCTGAGCCTGTACCTTCTTTGGTAAGTTCTGGAAAGTTATACTTGCTCACACCTTTCAATTCATTCATTCTCTACTTAGATAACTCATACACGAGAATCTGAGAGGTTATAGGCAATTTTCTTTAAGTCACCAAAGCCAAACAGGATTTTGTGAAATGTCACTAGGCTAGAAAGATTTTTTCATATTAAATCGAATACCTATAATTAGCCAATCAATTAATTTAAGCGGCATGGGGTTAAGTAATTCAATCACTTTACCATGACATAGGCAAATAATTAAAATGGATATATAGGTCTTTTAACACATAGTCCAATGAGGAAGATGCTTCATAAATTAAGTTTTTGGCTGTTAAGTATTAGCAACTGTGTCTCTTTCTTCCACCTTTCCTTCCTCTCCCTCACCTTTTTTTTTAAGGATACCACATTTTATGTCATCAGGCTATTCATTTTTTAATAGTTGAGGGGCTGCATTTTTCTTATCTGTGTTCTTCTACCAGTGAAATCTTTACTTTTTCCCTTCTCATTTCTCTAAAGGTGATTGTGTAGTGAAGAGCAGAGTGACCTAGTCAGTACGGTACAACTAGACTAATGTTCAGCTTAACAGGGAATTGGGCTTTGACTCGGACAGTCACAGCTAAAATGCAGGGTTCTTTTGTGTTTTCAGAAAGGTGAGTTTATTACATTAAATGCAAGATAAGTATCTTGGAGCTTTCTGGCAGGCTCATGCAGAGAAAACTCAAAAAGAAAAAGCTGAAGACTTTTTTCAAGAGGTGAAGTATTGGAATACAACCAATTCTGGAGTATGTTAAAAGAATGTTAAAACTTTTAGAGTTTCAAGAATTAGAAAAGTCTACCTTCAGTGCCTACTATAGAATACAGCTCCACTTCACCTCTGTCTAGGAAATTCTTCCTTTTCTTTGGGGCCTGACCCCAAGGACATCTCTGTGAAGTCTTCATTCTTCTTCTGTAAGAGGGAAAAATATGTGAAGATGAGCAGCTTCTATTTTGTTTTAGCATCTATTTTATGACTAAACCATTTTATGTAATTTTTTGTAATAAGAAAGCAAATGATTAGCATATTTTTGCAATTAGCAAAACTGATAAATAACTACTACTAATATGTGTTATTCAAATTTAGGAAACAACTAGTAATGATATGTGTACTCCAGATTTGATAAATAACTACTAATGACCATACATTTGTCCAAAATTAAAGTAATTGATAAATGTTAATGTTAGATTTTATTGAGTTTCTTTTCATCATAAACTTAGATATTCAATCACCCAGCATAACTTAAATATAGCTGTTTAGTCAGAATCATAAAAAAAACAAAAACTTCCATAGGCTTCAGCCATTAGACTATTTCTAGTTTCAGCTAGTAAAGATTCCTGCATTCCCACACTTGGAAATGTGTTAGCAGTGTGGATCGATGGAGATTTAGAGGAAGATATATATACATATATATATCCTTGGCCAACCAGAGGGGAAACCTTGACATGAAAAGCAATATAAGATATAATAACTGGGATTTTAGGTATCACACTAATACCTTGTTCCTAAAAGATTTGATGTTTGTGCTATGGAATAGTCAATAAATTTTGATCATATGCACTGATGAGGGTGTTATTAGTATACCTGCTAAGTATATACATGTGATAACATACGTACAATGACAAATCAATTTTATGTGTATACTGTGTATTACACCCTGTTAACTCAAAATGATAACATTGTCCTTTCTTTGGTTTTCCTAGAGCACTTTGCATAGAGCTTTTCTACTATATAACAATTTTAATAGCTAATATTAACATGGCACTTAAGGTTTGCAAAACCCTTTACATATTTTAACTTATTGATATTCACAACAACCTTGTGGGGTAGATACAACTATTATCCTCATTTTACAGATGAGGAAACTGAGGCTAAGTGGGTCCAGGGTCTCATAACTAGTAAGTGTCTGAGGCAGAATTGAACAAATTTTCCTCATCATAAGACCAAAGTTGATTCCCTGTGTTACTTAGCTGCCTCTAGTCTATTGTGTATCATATTTACATATACACATGACATGTCAACATATTCCCCACATCTCATCAAAATATAAGCTCTCTGAGTGCTGGACATATTTCCCTTCACTTCTCCACTAGGTACATTCAGATACTTTGAACATGGGACTTAAGCATTTTTTTTGAATCATCACTTATTTTATTTTATTCAATCTTGTTAGTTATTACCTTTTCTCTCCTCCTTTCCCTTTGCTTATTTCCCAATAAGAAAAGGTGAAATGTAAAAGAAAAAAAGCCCATTAAATAATCTGTGAGTAATTAACCTATTGCTTTTGTTTAGTTATTAGTATTTAGTCTGTTTTGACACAAAATTGACACTGCTGATCACAGTAAGTTAGCTCCCTCTTCACCTGCATACTTCTTTGTTATATTCTGATAAGATGTGATTAAAAATAGTTTTTGTTGCCTAAGGAGAAGATATATTTTCACTGAGTGATATGAACATTTTAAGGTATCATTTGCTAGACTCATAAATTACTGTGGTTAGCCAGGATTAAAAAAAACCCCCAAAAAACCCAAAATAAAAAAAAAACACATAAAAACCCAAACCTAGACAAGAAACAGTAATCAAAGCTGAGATGAGGGGAGAACACTATATAACTACATTAAATAGACAGTGGAAGAAAAATCACCAACTAAACTAGTAGGATAAAAATAATAAATAGGAAATTGTGAGAAATAGTAAGAAAGGGAAAATTGTCTGTAATTAGTATATGAAAAGTAAAATGATTTTTCTTTCTCCTTAAAAATCACTAAGGAAGACAGAGAAGCACTAGCATTGAATTCCACATTTTTCTTTTTTCTTTCCTGAGCAAAAGAAGAGGTAAAATTCTATCAAAACTATGAATTTGATGCAGGTGTACAGTGATGAATTGGTCTAGGTTTCTGTGAATTTTCTTTATACCTAGTACTTTTGAACATCAAAAAAATTTATATTTTTCTTTCCCTCCTCTCTTCTTCTCCCCATCTTTCCTCCCTCCTTCCCTCCCTCCACCACTCCCTCCCTCCCTTCCTTCCTTCCTTCCTTCCTTCTTTCCTCTATCTATCTGTTTTTCTGTATATTTATCTATCTGTCTCTCTCTCTCTCTATATATATATACACACACAAAAGTATGTACATATTTATACATACACACATATATGTACACATATATATATATGTACACACATATGTTCATATATATATGCACACATTTCCTCCAACTACCCTAATACTGAGAAAGGTCTCATGAGTTATAAATATCATCTTTCCATGTAGGAATGTAAACAGTTTGACTTTAATAAGTCCCTTATTGTTTCTCTTTCCTGTTCCCCTCATCATACTTCTCTTGATTCTCATATTTGAAAGTGAATTTTCTGTTCCGCTCTGGTCTTTTAAACAAGAATACTTGGAAGTCCTCTATTTCACTGACATTCCATTTTTTTCCCTTGAAGTATTATACTCGGTTTTGTTGGGCAAGTAATTTTTGGTTTTAATCCTAGCTCCTCTGACCTCTGGAATATCATATAGCAAGCCTTTGGATCCCTTATGTAGAAACTGCTAGATCTTGTGTTATCTTGATTGTGTTTCCACAATTACTTGCAATATTTTCTCCTTGACCTAGGAACGCTGGAATTTGACTATAATATTTCAAGGAGTTTTCCTTTTGGGATGTCTTTCAAGAGGCCAGTGGTGAATTCTTTCCATTTCTATTTTACCCTCTGGTTCTAGACTTGAAAGATGATGTCTAGACTCTTTTTTGATCATGGCTTTTAGGTAGTCTAATAAGTTTTATATTAGCTCTCCAGGATCTATTTTCTAGGTCAGTGATTTTTTCAATGAGATATTTCATGTTATCTTTTATTTTTTCAGTTCTGTTTTATAATTTCTTGATTTTTCATAAAGTCATTAGCTTCCATTTGCTCCATTCTAATTTTTAAGGAATTATTTTCTTCAGTGAGCTTGTGAATCTCTTTTTCCATTCAACTCATTCTGCTTTTTAAGGCAGCCTTCTCCTCATTGACCTCTTTTGCCATTTGGATTAATCTATTTTTAAGGTGTTATTTTCTTCAGTATTTTTTTGGGTCTCCTTTAGCAAGCTGTTGAATCATTTTTCATGATTTTCTTGCATTACTTTCCTTTCTCTTCCCAATTTTTCATCTACTTCTCTTACTTGATTTTCAAAATCCTTTTTGAGCACTTTCATGACCTGAGACCAATTCATACTTTTCTTGGAGGCTTTAGATGGAGGAGCTTTAACTTTGTTGTCTTCTTCAGGTTGTATGTTTTGATCTTTCTCCTCACCAAGGATGCAAGAAAATACCTTTTTATCAAGAAAGTAAGATGCTATTATTTCTATTAACATTTTTGTAGCCAGTTAACTTTTGAGCTCTTTGTTAAGTGGAGGGCTCCAGAAGCAACAGTCACTCCAGCAGTGGCTGCTGCTACTGTCATGTTGCTGCTGCCACCCTGGGGCTATGACTGGGGCCCGGGGCTGGAGATGGGACTGGACCACGTACCCCTCTCACCCAGGTGAGAGATTTTTTCCTAGTGACCTTCAAAGCTGTCTTTGGCATTTGTGGGTTGAGAAGCCTGGAAACCACCACAACTGTGAGTGATTCAGTCCCTTATGGCCTTCTCCAGCCCCATCTGTGCTGGCATGATCCTTGCGTAACTGTGCTTCTCTCCCAGTCTGCTGTCATAGACCCTTCCTCTTGACTTTCCAGAGTGTTTTGGGCTGGAACTTTGCTTCAGTCTGTCATTTTTTGACTTCTGATACTCTAGAACTTGTTTAGAGTCATTTTTACAGAGTTTTTGAGGGTTTTGGGGGAGAACTCAAGCTCCATCCTCATGCAATTTATTCTTACTTTATTCCTCCACCATGTTCTTCCTAGCTCCTTTGAGCTTCATCCATCCTTTTTACTCCTCCTCCTTTCAGTTTGGACTATATTCTTAAAGACCACTTAAAACTCTAAATCTATGATCCTATGATTAACTACAATGGGAAAAATAAGAATGAACTATTCTTTCTTTGAAGTTGGATGGACAGTAAATAAATCTAAGCCAGTAATAGATATAGAATAGATCCACACTTCAGATGTGTGATGCCTTAGCCACAGAACTGAAAATCTATAAAGCAGGCAGAATTATTTATGAAAATCTATGCAGTGCTTTTTAATAATGATAGGCTTCTCACCAAAATGAAGGCCCATTTTTTCATGCCAACATTCTTCTGGTGTTGCTCCCTGTCTATGACTCACAGTATACCATAGTTGATAAAGAATTAAAGCTGTAGGCCACCCAAGGGGCAATGGAGAGATGTGTGCTAATAACCTGTCAAATATTGCCAGGGAAGAACTGTGCCAGAGAAGTGATGGAAAAGCTCTTATCAGATGGGTACTTAAACAGAAAATGAAGTGTGCTGCTCATGTAACAAGACTGAGAGACAATAAGTGTCAGTCATTCCACAACTATTTATTAAACATCTTCTACATTCCAGGCACAGTGCTAAGTACTGGGGATACAAAGAAAGGCAAAAAAACAGTCCCTCCTCTCAAGGAGCTCACAGTCTAATGTTGGAGATAGTATGCAACCAACGAACCATGGATAAACAAGTTACACATAGGATAAATTCGAGATAATGCGCAGATAGAAAATAATAACCTTAAGGAAGAATGGAAATGTAGAAGGTGAAATTTTAGTTAGGACTTAAAGGAAGCCAGAGAGACAAGGAGATAAAGATGAGGAGGGAGAAAATTCCACATCTGGCTGGCAGTCAATGAAAATGCCTGGAGGAGGAAAATAGAGTGCATAGCCCTTGTCTATTTTTGTTACCTAGGTAACGTCAAGAGGAAGTCCGTAGCATGTTCGGTTTCTTCTTTGGGGAGAATTTATGAGATAACATGGATAAGAGCTATATAGTAAAAGAAGACATAGGTGGTAGCTGTTTGCATGGCTATGGGAAGAAAAGGAGAATGGCTAATGTATTCCTCTGTAGCTTGCTATAATCAAAAAAATGTCATCTGTAAAAACAAACACCTGAGTAGTCTAATCATTTATAGGAAGTTGCTCTTCCATTTGGACTCCATGCAGGACATACTCCACTTCCAGGAGAATCTTTTTGTATGCATTCATATATCTCTTTTTCATGGGTTGAAATATATATACATACATACATATATATATATATATATGTATATATATATATATATGTATGTATGTATATAGGCATATATGTAAAGACGGTGATTCTGGTCCTAGTATGAAGGATGGATTTCAAAGGGCAGTGTGTATACATTAAAATGTGTACCATTACATATGTAATTCATTTCTAGTGAATGTACTTGATTTGTGTGTCTAGGTGGTGCAATGGATACAGTGCCCAACCTGAAGTCAGGAAAACTCATCTTCATGAGCTCAAATCTGACTCCAGATGCATACTAGCCACTTGAACCTGGGCAAGTCACTTAACCTGTTTGCCTTAGTTTTCTCATCTGTAAAATGAGCTGAAAAAGGAAATGGCAAACCACTCTAGTATTTTTGCTAAGAAAACTCTAAATGGGGTCATGAAATATCAGACACAATTAAAACAAATGAATTACTATAATTTAGACCCAATAGTTTTTTATCCTAGCTTACCTAGAAAGTCCACTTCTAGTACATAAGTAACTTGTTCAAAATTGTTCAAAATTCTGCTTTTCCCTTAAGCTGCCAGAAGTTATGCTATACATAGATTGAAATAGATTGGATAATGAAGGTATTTCAGTGTTGAACCTCAAAGATAGGACTTTTAGGTGCAAAGCAAAACAGCAGCAACCACAGCAGCCATGACATATATGACTATTTCACTTAGATTTTTTTGGTGCAGAGCAGTTTTCTTTTTCCTCCAAGTTATGGGGAATGGCTATGGATCCAAATTAAATTAACTAGCTGTCAAGATTCCACCTTACATTGTCTTATTAGGCCTACTCTTATCCAGTTAATTAAAGCTTTACATGACCTTAGGAAAATATGGGAAGCTGGAGAGTAGTTAATTTCATCCATGAAAATAAGAAAAGAAAAGGTGGTCAGAATCCCCATGCCAAGACCACTCCTCTATTTTTACTTATTTACAGCAAAGAAGCTGTGCCTTTAGCTTGGCATAACAGCAGTTCTTTGCCCTAACCTTCTGGATGATCTCAACTGTCACAAAATCCCAGAATTTTTTCACACCAGCCCCAGGAAGTCCCTGAGCTTGGACAAGTACCTACAGGAGCCCATTCTGGTCATGAAGCCTTGCTATAAATCAAATTTACCCCCTATTTCCATGGTTACAGTTTACTCTGTAGTCACTAATATATGTTTTGAGGCTCAGCCTTACTGCAGTGGGTCTTCTCAGTATCAGAGCAGACCCTGGCACATATATCTAGTGTTCCTCCTCCAGTGGAATAAAGAAAGCTTTTTTCTTATAATCTCTGTAAGTTCCTCGTTTTTATTTTATTTTTCAGAGCTAACACTTGGGGTATTGCCTCTGTGAGCTCTTTGGTACTTTTCAGAGTTAACAGCATTTATATAACCTCAGTGATTCTTGAGTCATTCATTTTCAGAGTCTGACAGTGAAAAGTTAATCATTTCAAAATTCCTAGTCAATAGCATCATAGATTTAGAGATGGGAGGGACCCTAGCAGTCATCTAGTCCAACTGAGATCCAGAGAGGTTAAGTAAGTCATCCAAGATCACACAGGTTAGGAAAAGGATTAGTCAGGATTTCAGACAAGATGACGAGACTCCAAGTACAACTCTCTTTCTATTAGTATTAAGCTATTTGGGTCTTGGAGCTTTTCCGTCTGCAAAAATCTCCTATTAAAATATAAATGACACTGGCAGGACTCTGACATCATCAGCTATCACCTGGGTCAGTAGAAGAAGAAAGATTAATTTAAGCAGCTCACTAAATTAGGGAGACCTTATGGGATTAGTCAGGAAGATCTGAGTTCAAATCCAGCCTCAGACACTTACTAGCTATGTGACTCTCGACAAGCTATGTACCCTGTTTGCCTCATTTTCCCCATCTGTAAAATGGGGATAATAATAACTACCTCCCATTTGTGAGGAGCAAATGAGATAATAATTGTAAAGTGCTTGGCACAGTGGCTGGGACATAGCAAGCAATGCTAAAATGTTAGCTAATGTTGTGACTTTTGTTATCAATATCATAGCTATTATTATTATTATTATTATTATATTGGGAGTCAGTCAGTAAGTCAGTCAATAAGCATTGAATAAATGGTTATTATATGCCAGGCACTGTGCTAAGTAAGGTCCAGAGAGCAGTTGTCCCAGAAAGGGACAGAGAAGGGATGAGAAGATATTTATGTATGTTCTTATGTCACATTTCACATATAGAAACTTAGACTGAATAAACAATCTTTTTTCCTTTTTTTAATAGCTTTGCTGAAGCTAATCAGTAATTTATATATGGTCAGGTCTGTGCTAGTAAGTGTTTAACAGCTGGCTGTTTGACCTACTTTGAACTTTAATCTGTACTATTACCATTTTCTGCATAACTTACTGTAATCTAGACAGTTAATGAGGGACTAAATCAAGCCTTGATTCCTATCCCCTTTCGAGTTGTAAATGTTCAAATGAACATTTAACAACTAAGTCTGGGGACTGAGCTCTGTGATCTGGCTCCAACACACCTCTCAACCAGGGAAAATAAAGAGGCAGTGTGATATGGGGAAAGAATGCTCAAAGTCTTTCTTAAAAACAGAAAGTCCTGTGTCTAAGATGTGGTTCTGAGTCTTACTAACTATACTCAACTATGGATAACCTTTCTGAGCTTCAGTTTCTCATGTGAAGGATGCTGATAATCTACTTACCTCTAGGGATTTGTTTTGTTTTTTGGAGAGGAAAGGCTTTTAAAAATTCTCAGCATTTTATAAATATGAATTACTTGAAATATTGCAAATCATATATAGAAGGCTATAAGGGAGGTCAATTAGTCAGTAAATAAGCATTTATCAAATGCTTACTACGTGGCAGGCATTGTGCTAAGAATTGGGGTTACAAAGAAAGGCAAAAACATAGTTCCAGTCCTTGAAGCACACACTGGTTAAGGGGGGGAGAAAGATATAAATAATTAATTATACACATAAGCTATATGGGGCAGCTAGGTGGTACAATGGATAGAGCATTGACCTGGAGTCAGGAAGATCTAAGATGAAATCTGACCTCAGACATTTGTTAGCTAGGTGACCCTGAGCAAGACACTTAATCCCTATTTGACTCAATTCCTCATCTATAAAATAGGGATACACTAGAGAAGGAAATGGAAAACCACTCCAGTATCTTTGCCAAGAAAATCCCATGGACAAGTCCATTAGTTCATATAGAGTTGGATGTGATGGAATGACTGAACAACACTAGTATTTATATAGGGTAAGTGGAAGGTATTCTTAGAAGAAAAGTATTAGCAACTGGGAGAATATGAGTTGAATCTTGCAGGAAGCTAGGGAGGGTAGGAAGCAGAGGTAAGGAGAGAGAGAGCATTCCAGATCTGAGGACAAATGTGAGAGGTCAGCTGAGGAAGGGTAGAGTTTGAGGAATAGAAAGCAGGCTGGTGGGGCTAGATCATAGAGGTTGATTGAGTGAAGTAAAATATACAAAGACTGGACAGTCTGGAAGGAATCAGATTTGTGAAGGGCTTTAAATACTAAAGAGGGTATACTTGATCTTGGAGGTAGTTAAGGAGTATGTGTGTGTGTGTGTGTGTGTGTGTGTGTGTGTGTGTGTGACATGACCAGACCTACACTTTAAGAAAATTAGAAGCAAAGTGGAGTATGGATTGAAGTGAAGCAAGAAAAACAATTATTGTTTTTGTTCAGTCATTCAGTTATGTCCACCTCCACATAACCCCATGGACTTAAGATATTGAAGTGATTTGCCATTTTCTTCTCCAAAGAAAACCAACCAGAAAGCTATTTTAATAAGTCAGGGGAGAGATGATGAAAGCTTTATTAGGGTGGTGTCCAAGTGAGAAGAGAGTAAGAGCAGTATACTAGAGATATTATGAAGATACAAACAAGAAGACTTGACAATAGGATATTGGATAGATAGGGTAAGTATGAGTAAGAAGTTGAGAATGACACTGAAGCAGAGAGCCTGGGTGACTGAGAGAATGGTGGTACAGGGTACTGGTACTTTAATGAATTGTTTTGCATATGTTGAGTCTCAGATACCTATAAGATTTCTAATTCAAGCTGTGCAAAAGATGTTGGTGTGTTCATCCTTCGTTGCTGAAGAAGACCATGCCATCAAAGAAATAATGACATGACTTGCACTTGACTTTGTTTTGAGTGAGAGAGGGCTGTGCAGGTCACTAGCCTCACTTCTCCTCCAGAGTCATCTGAATCCAGTCACCAGATATTCATCAGGATGACTGGAGATGACCCAGGATGAGGCAATTGGGGTTAAGTGACTTGCCCAAGGTCACACAGCTAGTGAGTGTCAAGTATCTGAGGTGATGTTAGAGCTCAGGTCCTCCTGACTCCTGCACTTATGCTCTATGCACTGCACCATCTAGTTGCACTGTGCAAAAGGTAGCTGACAATGCTTAAGAGAAATTGGAGTTGTATATGTAGTTCTGGAAATCATATGCAAAGAGATGATTATTGAAGCCATGAATCTAATTAGATCAAGTGAGACTGGGTTGAGAAAAAAGAAAAGAAATCCTAGGATAGAGCTTTGGGGACAGTCACAGTTAGTGGAGATTACCTGGGTGGAGATCCAGCAAAGGAAACTGAGAAGAAGTAGTTTGAAAAGTAGGAGAAGCAGGAGAGTGCAGTGTCACAAAAAGCTAGGGAGCAGAGGGTATCCAGAAGGTTGAGTGTCAAAGACTGCAGAGAAGTTACAAAGGAATGGGACTGAGAAAAGGCTGCTAGTTTTAGCAATTAAGAGATCATTGGTGATTTTGGGGAGAACAGTTCCAGTGGAATAAGGAGGTCAGAGGTCAGATTGCATCGGGTTTAAAAGCAAGTAAGCAGAGAGGAAGTGGAGGCACTCAATATAAATGACTCTCTTAAGGAGAAATAGTATATGATATCTAATAAGGTGACTGGATCAGATGAGGGATTTTTAAGGATGGAGGAGACAAAGAAGTAGCGGCTGTCAGGAGGGAAGGAGCCAGCAGGTAGGGAGAGATAGAAGACTATAGAGAGAGTAGAGATGATAGTGGGGGCAATATGTTGGAGAAGACATGAGGGAATGGGATCAAGTATGTATTAAGAAGGGGAAAAATCATCCAAGAGTGAGAGAAAAGAGAGTTGGGAAAATGTTTGAGAGATGTGAAGTTAAAAAAATAGGAGAAGAGGAAACTTTAGGTGAATGGCCTCAATATTTTTCGGTGAAACATGCAGTGATGTTTCCAGCTGAGAGGATGCTGGGAGGGCTTGGTGTGGGAGGGGGGAACAGGGATGAGCCCATTTGGAAATGAGATGACAGGGATAGAGAAGTGATTAGGGAACTATAAATAGTTTGTCTTGCTGCAGTAAGGAACCAATTGAGATATATAATGTAAATGTGTAGTAGATTTAGTTAGCATAGTTTTGCAATTTTTTCCATCTCTGTTCAGCAGGGCATAAAGTATCGCGAATGAGGCAGATAGTGAGAGAAATCTTAAGTTGTGTTTTGGCAAAAAAAAAAAAAAGTGAGGCATTAAGGAAGCAAGGGTACTGTAAAGTTGAACTGATCTACCAAGGGGGTGAGATGCAGAAGGAGAGGACAATATAGTCAGAACTAGTTTATCAATATAGAGATGAATGAACCTGATGATGTCTTACAATATGGCAGCAAGAATTCAATTATAGCTTAGTGACAGAAAATTTTCCCTTTCCTGGCATGTGTGAGTTCATGTTTCTGTGTGTGTGTGTGTGCATGTGTGTGCATGTGTGTGTATGTGTGTGTGTGTGTTCTCCACCGATGATTTAACCTGCTGCTATTGAGTCAGCCAGAGTGAAAACTGACGTGTCTTTAGGTCTATCCTACTTATTTCTGTCAGACTAGGGAGTCAATTTACTGGGAACAGGAGAATCTGTAATGGCATGGTGATTCAGATATGGATTAGGATGAATACTTATGAGACTCCATTCACCCAAAGATGTATTTCAAAGCCTCAGATTTTATATATTGAATAATACCCAATTTCTCCTGAATTCAGTTTGTTTTGCTTTTATAATTCATGATGCTATATATGGACCAAACTTGTTTGTGTCCCCCCTGGGAATGCATTCAGAGGAAATATCTAAATCTATATCTAGATAGAAAGATCCATTTTATTTGCTGCAATTATAAGAAAAATTATGTAAATGTAACAGTATTGATCTATTTCCTCTCTTCCCTCCAGTAATTGAAGTCAACATACCATGGAGACTGTGGAAGTTTTCATGAAGCTGGCAATGGAGTTGTGTTTTTAGAATTCTCTGAAAATTATAATGTTAAAAAAAGAGTAGGAAAACAGCTAGAATTACTAACTTATATTTCCCTAGAAGGGAATATTTTGGAGGAGGAATGTCTATAAAGAAATATAGTTTCTATAGATTCTATAGATTTCAAGATTTGGATGATACGTGTAAAGTCACTCTGGGCAAGAGAAAGAAAGTCAAAGCTTTGAAGACAATTAGTAATGAGATTGGTCTATGACTATATCCAGACTAGGTGATAGAAAGAAAGGAGGAAGAAGAGGAAAAGAAAAAAGGAGTGATAAGGAGGTTAAGGAAAAGAAAAAAGAAGAAAGATCTATAGTTTCAGAGAAGAAAATTAAAGGAAATATTTAAGCTAAAGAACAGTCATATTCTTTATTGTGACATATGAAGAATCTAGATATAAAATTACACAGGTAGATTATTAGTAATAAAACATTGATGTGGAAAGCTATTTGAACAAAAAAAGATACAGGTGAGTTTGGTTATCTAAGAGATAGTACTTTTCAAACTCATTAGTTGCTGATAGTTCCTGCAAACCATGGGTTTAGGAATGCATTAGTTCATGCATCTATCACATATAACAAATACCCAATAGCCAAAAATAAAGAAAATGAAAGTATCTTAAGATAAAGTGAAATAATGTTGTGATCATTGGGAGAAGGAAAATATCTTGAATAGAATGAATTTGTGGGAGTAGGTAAATCCACTGTTTTTCATGAACTGTAGGACCTTCATGTAGAATGGGGGTCTTAATATTTTTGTGAACACCTTTGTTTGATGCAACTTGTGGACCCCTTGTCAGTAGGGGATTTTTAAATAATTGAAGGAAATCCTAAATTTCAGTTAGAGGTAGGTGAAAATAGACTTTTTTTTTTCCCATCCAAGTTAATAGAGTCTATGAAATCTATACAAGATTCTCTTTATGGGTCTGTACACCCCAGATTAAGAACCCCCGAGATAGATAAAACTGTGCATTTATTACGTCCCATTTCAAGATTTGGATGGCACATGTAAAGTCACTTTGGGCAAGAGAAAGAAAGTCAAAGCTTTAAAGCCAATTAGTAATGAGATTGGTCAATGACTATATCCAGACTAGATGATAGAAAGAAAGGAGGAAGAAGAGGAAAAGAAAAAAGGAGTGATAAGGAGGTTAAGGAAAAGAAAAAAGAAAGATCTAGTAACTGTCCAAGTGGAAGAGGGATTCCTTGTGAAAATATAGTCTTCTAGTTGCTCTTGCTTACCACACACAACAAATCTTCTGAATGACATATATAACAACTAACAGAAAAAACAGAGTCTAGATATAAAATTAAATTATAGCAGGTAGATTATTAGGGAAATAGGAAGCAAACAAACAAACAAACAAGTGAATGGATTGTGACTATTTTCCAGAGACTACTTTATACTATTGGATGGATAATCCTGAGATCAAGAACAATGAAAAATTCCATGAATTAATTAGTACTAATAATAAATCTTTATTAAGTACCTACTACGTTCTAGACATGACTAAAATCTGGGGATAGAATACAAAACTGAGATAATCTCAACCATTAAGGAGTTTACATTATTACAATGGGTGATAATACGTATAGGTTGGTCTTGGCCAGGGAAGGGAGTTTTAGTCTGGAGAGAGACAAAGAGATGATGGATATAGGATAGTCTATTTATATATAATTTTTCAGAGTAACAATAGTATGAATTTGACTATTTTGGCCAAAGAAGAGGTAGAAGGAGGTTGGGGAATGCATGCCTGTGGTCAGAGTTGATGGACTGAATGGATCTGTGGATGGAATGTGAACCAATGTCTGGTTTGGGTCTAGCTAGATATAAGGGGCCATTATATCCTCTCCTGGGACTGACTTCTACTGGTTTTGAAGGGCCCCAGCATGCTATCTCACCTATGGTAATTGCAAGATCAGAGTACTGTGTGTTCTGATCACCCTCCCCCACAGGTATGTTGGAACCTGCTCTTTGAGGAAGACTTGATTGCTTAATTATCACCATCAGCATCATACCTTAGAAATCATCAAAAGAGTTACACATCAGCATTTGATGTATTGTTTTGTTGATTGTCTAGACAGGAAAGTTATGGAAGAAATATTAACAATATAGTTAAAAATTAAAAGTGTGGAGTTGGCAGATTTTCCAACTCAGAGATTCCAGTTTAACCTTGCCTCTTTTCTAATTAGTAAAGTCTTCATGGGCAAGTGCTGTGCCTCACATCTCTCCCTGGTTCTCACATAATCTCCCTGTTTCTGAGTACAGTACCTGGTATAGGGCAAACCCTCAACTCTGTTTTGGAGTAGCGATGTTGGAGTCAGGTTTTCTTGACAGGCACATTACCCAATACCACATTATACATCCCATTCTTCCCCCCACCCTGGCCATCTCTTTGCCATCTGCCCTACATAATGGATTCCACTTCATATAAGCCTTCCTATGCTACTATCTTTCAGCTTTCATCTGTGAACTTCCAGGGCATTCTCCCTCTTCCCTTCAAAGTTGAGTACTTGGTTCAATCTTCTCCACACGGTCGTTGTCCTTCTGGAATGCCCTGCATTCATAATTTTTTAATCCCTTCAGTATTTATGACCTCTGGTTTGGTCTACCTTAAGTATACACCAGAACAAATATATCTCAGACTGTCCCAGCCCTCATTTTGAGTTTCTTTCATGTGTCTGCACTCCCAGTCATGATTTTGCCTTTTTCTTCATTCCAAGGGAAAAGGGCAGAGTTCAAAACTTAATCTTGGCCAGAACTGGGCAAGTAGAACAGGGGCATAATGGTAGTGAAAGTAGAGAATGACTGTGAGGGCAAAACCAAAGATTTTGAAGAGCTAAATTTGCAATTTACTTTGTAATAGCTCTTTTTGTAAAAGCAAGTGGTTTCTGGAGGTCCTGGAACGTGCTCCTGGCTTGTAAATTCTCTCTCTCTCACTCCATTCATATAGCCTTCCCATTCTCCTAGCTTTCTGTGAAGTGTAATGCCTTTGATGACATTAAATGGGTGTTCCTTCATTGTTAAAAGTATATGAAATGCCTCCTATTTGAAATAAGAAGAGAGGGAAGTCAAGTTCTTCAAATGCTAAAGCAACAATAAATTGCTGGTATATTTTCAAGGGAGCAGCTAGGTGGTGCAGTGGATAGAGTGCTGGGCCTGGAGCTTGGAATAATCATCTTCCTGAGTTCAAACTATGTGACTCTGGGCAAGTCACTTAACCCTGTTTGACTCAGTTTCCTCATATGGAAAATGAGCTGGAGAAGGTAAGGTAAAGCATTTTGCCAAGAAAATCCCAAGTGGGTTCATGAAGAGTCAGACATGACTGAAACAATTGAATGACAACAATGAACTGATGTAAATATTTTTCATATGTAACACAGCTTTTGTCTTTATGTTGCATGACCAATACATCCAGTTTACTGTTTGAAGCTGAGATTTTTCTTCTTTTCCTTCACAACCCCCCTATGCCTTTGCATTTTTTTCTTTTGTGAATTTGTATCTTTAGTCATTCTTAAACCTATGGACTCTTGTATTTTTTCCATTGCTGCTCTAATTAATATCTTTTCTGATCCACTGTTCTCAACCTCTCTTTCCAATTTTCTCTTTCTTACACAATCTGAGTTAGAAGGTACTTTAATGGTGATATGATCTTTTATTTTATTGATGAGGAAATTGAGGCCCAAATGAAGTTAAGTGACTTAGCTAAGGTCTTATGGCGTTTTTGTCACACTTTCAGGACTAGAACACATTTCTCTTGACTCTTACCCCAGTGATATTTCCACCAAACAATATTATCAAGTATTTCTTAGCTCCAGCCTTAAGATATGCATGGCCTGCCATTTAAAGTACTGTCATAACTTCCTATAAGTAATAACCAAATGCAGATTCTGAACTGTGTAAAGACTAGTTGTTTTTAAATGGTAAGGGTAATGATTACATTATTATTACTCAATATGAGCTTTGTTAAAACAACCTTGACCAGTGTTGATTAGGACTGTTGATTCTGGTCAAAATTGAGAAAGAGGAAACATTTGTCTTTGAAGTCATTGGTCGCAAAACATAGAGATGGAAGGAACCCCATGAGGTGATTTAGTCCAACCCCATTATTTTATGATGAAGGAAAATTATGGCCAGAGAGGTGAAGCTACATGTTTCAGGAGACACAGTGCAAGGGTTAAAACTCATCTTTTCAGTTATTTTTGGTAACTTTCCATTTTTCTCTTGAGGCTAACATAATAGTAACATAGGGCAACATTTAAAAAGTGGTTAAATACTAAGCTATAAAAATACAAAAACTAAAAACAGAACATAGGTTACCAAAATCTGTCAACTTGGCAATGGAACAAAATAATATTAATGAAAGGAAAATGGTTAGAATAGTATAAGTGTGCTTTAAAACAAAAACATCAGATAGTAATAATAAAATTTTAGTTGAATACTGTATTGTGGAACAAAATAGTCTTTTTACACACATTTTTCTGTCATTCTAAGAACTCAAGACACTTAATTTTTAATGCTGTTCTGCACCTATTACGTTAGAAATTTACTTTTAATAAAAGGTATTATTTTTCCCCAAATGCTTGCTCAAGCATCTATCAATGAAAAAAAGTACCAAATAAATGCATAGAGCCATTGTAATATTTGAATACCAGGAGCACAAAATCTTGAAATATCTATGAAGCTTACAAATAAAGGACAATAGTAAATTTTGTTTTTAACTACTGCAACATTACTGGTGTATGCAATGCTTCAATAGCATATAATAAATTAAATTGGAAGGATTTTATTCACTAATTTACAAAGTCATTTTGGACTAGAAACTCTGAGGATCTTCCTCTCCAAGTCTGATTGCTTTTTATTAAAGGGACCATCCTTTTAGTTCAGTAAAATTCAAAGTATGCTTGAGAGTGTTTCTAAACCAAGCAGACTCAATATTCCCCCACTAATTAGAAAGAGCTCAAACAACAAAGTTCCAGGTCATTGTTAGAAACCTCCACAAGATGAACACCAGTGGAAAATGTTAGACAAAAAGAAAAAGACGATTTATGTAAAATGCCTTCAAAAATATCCATACTCATGCAAACCTCTGGAGTGCTTATTTCCCTTGCAGTATCGAACCACAGGTGAAATTCATTTACCATGAATCCTTCTTAACTTCTTTGGATAATCTCTTTGCATAAATTTAACATGCCTCTTGCCCCTCTTGGTCCCCTTATCTTCACATTATGGGTGATTGGTTAAGGTCTTCTCTGTGCAGCTTGACTCTGGCTAACCAATTGCATGCTTCCAACAAACACAGCCTTCCTGGTACTGTTTAACTCAATCCATTTCATTACCTCTACTGTGTCTGGGTTATAGAATTCTGTCAACCGTGATAGCTCTGCCATAATTCTTGACGAGAACTTAAGCAAAGATAGATAAGTATTTTTGTTGGTTTGTTTTAAAAATTTATTTCTACATATACATATATATATACATATATATGTATATATATATACATATATATATATAGGAATCAATGATCATGTTTTATTCTAACCTCAAGTGGTACAAACTGGGTTTTTTGCTTATACATTGTCTTTATTTTTTCTCTTTTTTTGGAATCTAATAGTATTTTCTTTTTTTCCAATTACATGTAAAGATAGTTTTCAACCTTCATTGTTGTAAGATTTTGAGCTGAAATATTCTCCCTCCCTACCTTTCCTCCTCCATTCCCAAGACAACAAACAATCTGATATAGGTGACGCATGTTAGTGGATTGTTGTCCTTCGTTTTGGAAGAGGACCAAAATGATGTCACCATGATAAAGTCAAGTTTCAATGTGGCTGATCAGACCAATATGAGTTTGGAATGCCCACAGATAGTCCATGTGAATATTTGGGATGAATACTCCAAATTTCTGCACCTTCCATTTACTTTGTGCTCTCTCAATTCTGCTTTGCTCATAAAGCGCAGTATACTTTCTCATGTGAGCAGTCCTGTGCCAGTGTCTCCCATGTGACACAATCAAATCCAAAATTCTTGAGAGAGAACTTGAGAATGTTCTTGTATCACTTCTTCTGACTATCATGTGATCGCTTGCCCCATGCGAGTTCTCCACAAAATAGTCTTTTTGGCAAGCATACATTTTGCATACGAACAGTGTGGCCAGCCCATCACAGTTGCACTCTCTGAAGCATAGATTGAATGCGTGGCTGTTCAGCTCAAATAAGGACTTCAGTGTCTGGTACCTTATCCTGCCAGGTGATCCTCAGAATCTTCCCAAGACAGTTCAAATGGAAGAAATTCAGTTTCCTGGCATGGCTCTGGTAGACTGTCCATGTTTCACAGGCATATAACAACGAGGTCAGTACAGTGGCTCTGTAGACTTTCAGTTTGGTGGTCAGTCTAATACCACTTCTCTGCCAAACCTTTCTTTGGAACCTCCCAAACAGTGAGCTAGCTCTGGCAATGTGTGCATCAACCTCGTTGTCAATGTGTACATCCTTGGAAAGTACACTACCAAGGTAAGTGAACTTATTCACAGCATTCAAAATTTCTCCATTTGTTGTAACCAATGGTTCCATGTATGGATGATGTGGTAGTGACTAATGGAGCACCTGTGCTTTTTTGGTGTTAATTATTAGGCCAAAATTAGCACAGGCAGCAGAGAATTGATCCATACTTTGTTGCATCTCAGCTTCAGAGGCTGCATTTAGTGCATAATCATCCGCAAACAGAAAATCATGCACCAACACTCCCTCCACTTTAGTATTGGCTTGTAGCCTTTTCAAGTTGAAGAATTTACCATCAGTGCAGTAGGTGACCTAGATGTTGTGTTCATACTTATTGAAAGCATTTGACATCATGGCTGAAAAAATCATACTAAAAAGCATGAGAGCAAGCATATAGCCCTGCTTCATTCCACTGATGACTGGGAAGGCATGAGAGCATTGTCCACTATCCAAAACCCGGGCAAACATGGCATCATGGAATTGACGTACAACCTTGATGAGCTTCTCTGGGCAGCCAGATTTTTACATAATTTTCCAGTTTTCAAAGGCCTTGGTAAGATATGCAAATGCTGTGTATAGACCCCTGTTCTACTCCTGGCATTTCTCCTGGAGTTGTTGGGCAGCAAACACCATATTGCCTGTTCTTCAGCCCTTTCTGAAATCACACTGGTTCTCAGGTATATGACCATGTTCCAGGTGAAGCATAAGTCTATTAAGTAGGACTCCAGCAAGAATTTTGCCAGCAATGGTGTGTAGGGTGTGTTCAGGGAGTACCAGTATCTTTGGTGTGATGGTTGCCATGCCCTTTTTGGGGCTTTTTCCACGTTTGGTGTCCTCCTGTTCCACCCAACTCTCACCTGTGGCTCCAAGGAGCTACAGCATGTGCAGCAGCCACACCCCAGTAAGCTATTTTGGCAGAAGGGCCAAACCAGGTTGAGGGTAATCAAGGGGTATCAAACCCATTGGTGAGTTACAGGGGTGTCTACCCTAAGAACGTGAAGACTTCCTCTGGTGGAATGGGCGAATGAGAACATTTGTTCCAATGGCCATGAAGACAGATGAAGCAGGCAATGTAGACCACTTAGAGCTTGGTTAGACACTGAAGACGCCAAGGTTATCCACTGCATCGTGTGCCATTGCCAGCTGTCTTGACTCTGTCTTACCACAGGACTATGATGACTCTGGAGGAGAGAGTGAGTCTGACGACTTTGTACAACTGCCTCCCTTAAATCCAATTTATGCATGAATCAGAAGACATCACTCATACCACTTTTCTATTGTGCCTTGAAGTCCTGTGACAACAGGCAAGTAATGAAGTAGCAGGTGCGGATACCCTGGGAGCTCTAGTCACAACCCTGCACATAGGTGGCCCAGGCCATAGGATCATTTCTCACTGGAAGCAGCAGTGGAATTTGGCAGCCCCCTGGGTGTCTGAGCAGCCTTTTAAAGGATAGTACTGCTTACCTTCTGATGTGAGGAAGGGGGCTAGAAAAGGTGCCCTAAACACTGTCTGCTTACTCAGCCCTGGCCTGTTTACCATGGCAGGCAGGGAATCCCATTTTGTGGTCAAAACACAAAAAAATTGTACAAAGACATCCGCAAAGATGATTCTACTCACCATTGCCCCATGGAACATGCACACACTAATACAGCACAAAATCCAGTAGACCTGAAAGATGAACTGCTCTTACTGCAAGAGAACTCAACAGGTATCACATCCAAATAGCAGCCCTGAGTGGAAGAAGGTTGGCAAAAGAAGGCCAGCTTACTGAAGTTGGAGTTGGTGCACATTTTCCTGGAGTGGGCACAGTGAAGGGGAGCGCTGTGAAACTGGCATGAGTTTTGCAATCAAAACTAATCTAATCAGAAAGCTGGTATGCTTGCCAAAAGGAGTGAATGACAGGCTCATGACAATGCGATTGCCACTCTCAGGAAATCTCCATGCCACCATCATCAGTGCCTATGCTCCCACCATGAGAAAACCTGAAGAAGTCAAAGAAAAATTTTATGAAGACCTAGAGACCCTTATCATCAATGTGCCAAAAGTGTAAGTTTATAATTCTGGGTGCTAGAGTAGGCTCAGATTACCAGACTTGGCAGGGAGTCCTAGGGAGGAATGAGGTTTGAAACAGCAACAGCAATGGTCATTTGCTATGGAAGACTTGTGCACCACATGACCTTCTCTTCACCAAAACTGCTTTCTGTTTACCTAAACACTATAAAACTTCATGGATGCACCCTCACAGCAAACACAGGCATCTAATAGACAATGTGATTGTAAGGAGAAGAGTCAGAGAAGATGTGGGAGCGACAAAGGCAATGTGTGGTACAGAGTGCTGGACTGATCATAGACTTATCCTTTCCAAGCTAAATATTTGCATTCATCAAAAAGTGCCACCCCCAAAGCAAAACGACTACCGGAAGAATTAATGTCAACAAATTAGAGCTCTTCTCTGAGAGTGAACACTTTGTTGCTAACTTGGAGGGAAAGTTGAACCATGTACAATCATGCTGAACATATTTCCACATAAGTCATATTGTGAAAGAAGAATCAGAACAAAAGGGAAAAACCATGAGAAAGAAAAAAACAAAAAAAAGTAAAAATTGCATGCTTCATTCTGCATTCAGACTCCATAGTTCTTTCTCTGGATGTGGGTAGCATTTCCTATTATGAGTCTTTTGGAATTGTCTTGGACCATTATATTGCCGAGAGGAGCAATGGTTGATCATTGCACAGTGTTGCTATTACTATGTACAATGTTCTCCTGGTTCTGCTCACTTTACTCAAAATCAGTTCATGTAAGTCTTTCCATGTTTTTCTGAAATCTGCCTGCTCATCCTTTCTTATAAAACAATAATATTCCATTACATTTATATGCTACAACTTGTTCAGTCATTCCCCAATTGGTGGGAATCCCTTTAACTTCCAATTCTTTGCCATCACAGAAAGGGCTACTGTAAATGTTTTCGTACATGTGGGTCCTTTCCCCCTTTTTATGATCTCTTGGGATATGGACCTAGTAGTGGCATTGCTGGATCAAAGGGAAGTTTTAAATTTTTTTGGGTATAGTTCCAAATTGCTGTCTAGAATGATTGAATCAGTTCAGAACTGTACCAGCAACGCATTAGTGTTCCAATTTTCCCACATCTTTTCCAACATATATCATTTTCTTTTTCTGTCATATTAACTAATCTGAGAGATGTGAGATGGTACCTCAGAGTTGTTTTAATTTGAGTCTCTGTAATCAATAGTGATTTAGAGCATTTTTTCCATATCTATAGATAGTTTTGATTTCTCTGCCTGAAAACTGCTTGTTTATTTCCTTTGACCATTTAGCAATTGGGGAATGACTTGTATTCTTACCAGTTTGATTCAATTCTCCATATATTTTAGAAATGAGGCATTTATCAGAAACATTGACTGTAAAAATTGTTTTCCAGCTTTCTGCTTTCAATAGATAAGTATTAATACTGTTAATGAATATCTCATCACTTTCATCCTATGTAGAGATGGATCAATTTTAACAGTAACTCTCACGTGTCACTACTGCATAAGCCAAATGATGCAAACACCCACATATGTGATGTTCAAAGATATTTTGTTCTCATGGTACTAAATGCAAATATCCAGACAGAATAGAATGCATCTAGTTATAGGCTGTTCCAGGGTTTAGTACAACTGTGCATTTTCTCTTATTATCCATTGATTGTAGATTAGTAGAATCACTGAGGTTCCAAAGAGCAACAATAGCCACTGTCATGATAAGGAAAAGAACAAATGTATTTGGATAAAAGAGTAAAATAACATTTGTGACAGTCTTTTAAGTGTATTAAATGGTAGGAGATTGAAAGCTTCTTTGCACAAATACAGACTTGCACCAAAATCTCTTATTGCTCAAAATCCAAATTTTGTCTTTAGAAATTTAGATGTGTTCATCTGAGTTTACATTAGAAACTGTTTAAAAGAGCTCTGAAGAAAAACTGTCTAATACAACACCAACGCTAAATAGGATCAAAATTTCCTAGGCCCAGTAAGGAAATCTCCAGTTTTCAGATTTTGGGGGGAAATTTTGTTGCTATTTACACTGAGAGGTCAAGTGATTTGCCTAGGGTCCCACAGTCATTATGCCAAGAGGAGTGTCCTGGAGGAGAGACTTATACCCAGGTGTTCCTGACTTTGAGATCATTTATCTTTCCAGTACTCCATGCTGCCTCTCCAGTCTCCAAGCCTAGAAGGCTACCAATATGTCTGATAACCTTGGTCGGGCCAGTTTTCCATAGATTCCTAGATTTTGATTCTACCTAGAAACCATATTTGTAATGTCAAAAAAGGGCGCCACTGAAATATTTTTTTTTTTAAATTGTGCAAAGAAGAAGAGAAGGGAGTTCAGAGGGAAAGGAAGACTAGGAGGAGAGTTTTCAAGATAATGTGTTGTTTAATTTATCATGTATTTAAAGCAAGACATATGGAATAGAGATCATAGTTTTATGTATAGTGATTTTATGTTTTATACCCTGGCTAATAAAATGATCATTTGGGGGTATTTGTTAAGTTCATGACAGAAACAAATATTAAAAAAAAAACAAAACAACCCAGGGTTCCTGCCAATAAGGACCTTGCATTCTGCTAGAGATATTTTGTGGAGGAAGATTGCAACACAGATAAGTAAGTACAATATATTTCAAGAAAGGATAAAGTACCAACAGGTAAAGGTATTGAGAAAGGCTTCTGGTAGGTGGTATCTCAAATGAGCCTTGAAGGAAGTTGGAATTCTCAGAGGTGGAGGAAAAAAGGGAGTACTCATGAAGGTCTTGTCCACATAATACTAGATATAGAAAAGTTAAAGAAAACAAGGTAATCAATCAGTTAGATTTTTTTTCTTCACGAGCAGATTAGTGACTTCATTAAGTCATTAGTGACAATCATTGGTGATTTCACTAATTCCATCACTGGATTGACTCAATACCTTGATGTCAATAGACTCCTTCTTGTTCTACCCTTGCCATATTTTTGCCATTTGCCTGGCACCAAGAATGCAAATCATCCTCTCCTGCTCCTACTATTTTCTTTTTTCCCCCTCTGGGAACTTCATTCAAATCAATACAACTAGTGCTACTGAAAAGAGTGTGTCTATCAACTCCTTTATGGCTATATTCACAGGGTACCTATGAAGCAATCTGGCTGTTCACCTGCCATCCCTGACCCTTGCCTCATAACTTGCCTCTTTTCAATTCCTAGCATGCAAATAGATGACAAATTTCAATCTTACTCTTTAATGTTTTTCATTAGTTATAAAGGCAGATTGCTCATGGTTGCCATGTGGTTTCTTAAGACTGTAGGTTACAGATCTTTCAGCTTTCTACTGTGCTCAACAGAGGCATTTACCAATGCTAAAATCCAGTAGAATGAAACCTCCTTGAAAGCAAGGAGTAGTTCACCTTTTATCCCCAGAGCCTACCATAATAGATTGCATGTAGTAAATTTGTTGTAAACAAATAAATATTGAATTTAAATGAAACAATAGTGGTGATTTGAAGTTTCCTCAATAATTTCACCACAGTTTGTAAAAATCACTCTTACAAGAATTGTAGATATCCATAGATAATCTCCTAAGAATCCTCTATAATGATATTTAGGGTCATTATTTCCTTGCTCCTAATAGTTTAAGAAGCAAATTCCATATTCTGTTTATCTCCTTGTGTAGATGAACTACATTTCTGAGAACTGGAAGAGCTGGCACATGTGATTTGTGAGTCACTATAAATGATATTCCAAATATTCTAGAGAATGAAGGAAATTGTCTCAATGTTAAAAAAAGTGATGGTGGGGGTGTGTGTGAAGAAAATGAAATCTGTGAACTCAAGGTCAGTAAGCTTGACTAATTCCTGACAAAATTTTAGAAGAGTAACATTAAGTAGGGGTAATTACCTAGGGGTAATTGGATTCTACACACTATCCACTTTTTCTTTGCTTCCCAGCTTATGCACTTGATTTCAAATCTCGAGGTCCCTCTAGTGATGTACATCAAAATCCATCCATACCCACTCTTGATAGCTCAGAAAATTTGCTTTTCTTCCTGTTTTAAGATGTTCTGCCTACTGACAAAAGTGACAAAATCACCAGTCATTATGAGAATATATGCTTTAAATAAGTGATAATAATAGCTATCATTTATATAGGAATTTCAAAGTAAGGATCATTTTTCCTCCCAATAACCTTTTGAAGTTGTTGTTCAGTTGTTTTAGTCATGTCTGATTCTTTGTGATCTTATTTGATATTTTCTTGGCAAAGCTACTACATTTCCTTTTCTAGCTCATTTTGCAGATGAGAAACTAAAGCAAACAGAGTTAAATGACTCCCCCAGGATCACACAACCAGTAAATATCTGAAGCCAGATCTGAACTCAGGAACAAGAAAAACCTTTGTGATTCCAAGTCTAGTGCTCTCTTCCCTGTACTATTACTTTTTCCTAGCTACATTTTCCTTTTGATTTCAAAATTTCCAGCTACAGCTAAGGTTGTATATGGTCTGTGACCAAAGTATGTTTGTCTCATTAGGAAATAAAATTTTCGCTCTTAGTATATCCTCACCAATTAACCTCTGTACCACCCTCCTCTGCATTTCCTGCTTCTGTGATTTTCTTTTCTGAAGTTTGAAATGCATAGTGACAAGGCCTTTTGCAAAAAAAACAGAGCAAAACAAAACAAAACCCCCCAAAACAAACAAAAAGATCCCCCCAAAACAACCCTCTCATTTTCCATTTTTATTTTAAGAGAAAACAAAGCTGGTGAAACGAGAATGTCTCCTTTGCTTAAAAACTTTGCTCTATTGTGTTTGCAAGTTGAGCTAGATAAATCCTCAACAACAAGAGACTTGAAGTCACACATACTTAATTTTAGTGAGGGGTTGATCCGAGGCCTAGCCAATGGTAATTAACATCTAAGAAGTAAGGAACTCCAGTGCTCACAAACCAATCGCAAAGGTCAACAGAAAAGGATTTTCCCCTGCATTAACTTCTTAAGTTAATGTAGGATTATATTATTCAATAATACTACTTTAGGATTATAGGGACAGTGGAACTGGCTGGCTAGAGAGAGAAGGTTGTTAAGTTTCTGTGGGAGCATTTACACCTCTGAAAGCAGCAAATGCTACAAATCAGAACTTGATTTACTATTTTGTTGATTTTCTAGACAAGAAAGTGGTAGAGAAAATAACAACAGTGCATACTAAACTTAAAAGTGTGTCATGCTTTTCAGAGAATATGTTGTCCCACATGCACCTACACAACACCGGCTATAGATAAGAACTGCCTATTGGTTTAATAGAGGATAAAATCTTTATCCATCATTCCAGACTCTGGAAAAACATTTCCAATATTAGTATCTTTATAGTGTTGTGGCTCTTAGTTATTGTCTGCAAATGTTCTTTGCACAAGGGCAGAAATTTTCCACTAGTTGCCTCAAATGGAGAAGACTATATGCAGCGTGGTGTGAGACTTATTACTGTTTTCAGAGCAAAAGATAAATGGATCTATGGAGGGATGCTGTCTACTCTAATAACTATTCAAATGCCTACAGAGAGCAGCTTGTTTTAGTTCACAGTTAGCTTCAAGAACTGAAGTATGCTAGTTAGCTCGCAGTTTTAAATGATCCAGAAAGCAGCTGTATATCCTTTCAAGTGTTTCATTTTATTCCCTTTACTTCTGTCCATATAGTTTCTTTTACCTAGATTGTATGGTGTTCAATGAGTTTTACCATGTGTCCCTTAAAGTTCAGAGCAATCAATAGGGCAGTGTAGCTGAGACTTTGCACTAGAACGTTGGCATTTGGGGAAGGGTGCTTCTACCATATATCATAATCCCATATTGTAGGCAACTGCAGCAGGTCCCATGCTACAAGTGTCTACAATATGGGATTACCGTCCCATCTCTTCTCCATCTCTGGGTTGCTATCCCTTAGGTTCCTATCTCCATCTGAACCTGGGGCTTATCTCCCACCACAACAGCTTATCCCAGTTAAATCTTCTAGATTCCAGGCAATTGAAGGGTATACAGAATTTACTGCAGGGGTTGGGTTGGACTTTGTGGAGGACTGCATGCTATAACTCCAGTGTATATCTTCTCTCCTCATTGTTCTGACCTCCACTAACTGAATTTATCCTGGGTATCAGAATTGCTAGTCACAGTTCTATTAAAAAAAAAGACGTAAAAAACAATAATTATTCTGCCTCTGAAAGCCTGACAAATTCAGTTCAATGTAATTTCTGAGTTAGTTATCCCCACTGTTAGTGTATCTATCCGACTATCAGTTCTACTGATACTAATCAGTAATAAGCATATTGAGTCTGGTCATGGGGTTTGGTCATCTTTTTCAGTCTAGAATGTTGAGTAAATTTGATAGTATGTTTGTTTATATTCAGCTATGATTGCTGTTATCCTTCTTTTATCCAACATATACTTTAATTTTTATTATTCAGCCTGTTGTAAGTGTTTTGTAGAATCTGATTTTCTGCTAAGTTGCACAAGTCCTTCCTCAAATTCTAGACAAATTATTTCTGCCATATATTTTTCATAGACCTAATGGAGAGAGAGGAAAAAAACGTTTGGGAGGCTTAGTTTCAGAAGGGCTACTCAGGAAGGCTTCTCATCATGGAACACATCCATCAAATTCATTGGGGAAATCACCATGCATAGGAAAATAATTTTTTCTCTTTCATGATATGAAGCTCAGCTTCACCCCTCAGTATTCAGTCATGAAGGGGACCTGTGTTATCAGTGGAGTTTTATATGCTTGGTTGTTACTCAAATTTGTGGTGCAGGAGAGATAACAATAAATCCTTAAGTCTTGCATGCTTCAAATATTTTAAATACAACAAGGAAGATAATTCTGTTGTTCAAACTGCAGGAGGTAAGACTGGCTGAACTGTTGCTTTTCTCCATTAAAGCAATCCTGTAAAATGATTTTGCCATTGGTTTGCAGCGGGAAGAGCTGGGAAAAATAGCTTTCTCCTTATCACATGAATTACAACAAATAATTTGAGTTTTGTATAACATAAACTTTAATTTGGAAAACAGTTTTTGAACTCTGTGAGAAGAAAATATATCCCATAAAGGGCTCATAGAAATTCAGTGGAACAGCCTTACAGTGCTTGCTGCTTAGGATGAAGGGAAATTAGATCCTAGTCACCCAGATGAAAAGCCTTGGACTTTAAAGCTTTGTTTCCAAGAATTCCTTGGACAAAGAATCTTTGATACTTTCCTCTCCTGCTCTCACAGAATGCCCTGTCTTTTTACTCTTTCCTCCATAATATTCCTTAATATTCTTTAACCTAAAGTTCAAGACCTCATGTTTAAAAAATTATATTTTGATAACTTTATTGCAATATAATTCATTTTCTTTGTTATCCTATGCATTTTGTTTCATACGTTTAAAATTGCTTTTTGAGAAGAGATCCATAGGTTTCATCAGACTGTCAATGGGCTCATGGTAGAAAAAGGATAAAATTTTCATCTTAAATCTTTTTTCTCCTTTCAAAGACCCTTGGCATCTCCCTAGTCTAGACCACCATTACCACCTCAAATACCCATCACTGCAATAACTTCCTAATCATTTTAATCTATCGTATGTTGCTGCTAACTGCCATGTTGTATTTACCACTTCCTCGTTAAAATATGATTAACAGTTCTACATTTCCAATGGGATATAGTCCAGTTCCTTAGGATGAAATCAAAGGCTCTGTTCACTGTCTTCAGCAAATTTCTCTAAAGTTTTCTCATTGTTTTTATTCATTCAGCAAGTTTCTATAAAATTTTCTCATTGGTTTTATTCATTTAAAAATGTTATTTAACCTTTCAGTCAATAAGCATTTATTTTCTCCCATTCACACTCCTTATTGAAAAGACAGAAAAGAAAAATCTTTGTAACAAATATGCATAGTCAAATAATATACATCCCTACATGTCCAAAAATTTACATCTCATTCTGCATCTTGAAGTTATTACCATTCTGTCAAAAAGGGAATAAAAATTCGTTCATTATCAGTCTTCTGGAATAATCATTAGTCACTGCATTTATCACAGTTATTAGTACTCATTCAAAGTTGTTTTTTCTTTGTTATGTTTTTGTTATATAAATAATTCTCTTACTTTTATTAACTTCAGTCTGCATCAATTCATACAAGTCTTCTCTTTCTTTTGTCTTTTTTATAGCCTAATAGCATTCTATTACATTTATATATATATTTATATATATACATATATAAATTTCTTCAGTCTAAAATCGTTTCTACTTGTTTACATGAATTATGCACTCCAATAAAACTGGTTTAGCCATTGTTCCCTGTACAAACTATGGTCACCTTTGGTTCCACAACTTTCACTCATTGCCAAGAATGCCTTCTCCACACCTGAATTTTTCCTTCTTTTAAGTGTTGGTTTGATTTTCAGTTCTTTAATGATGGCTACTCCAACTGTGCAATTTTTTACTTCTCTGAATTTCTTCCTTCTAGCACTTATTGTATAAGGCACTTTGCAGATACTAGTGCTGCCTTGTACTGTTATTTACATTTCTGTCCTGCCTTTTCAAGTAAAGGTTCAATCCTGTGAGAGCAGAAATTGATTATATTATATCTTTGAATTCACAGTGCCCATATGGCCCTTTTCTAGGTCATCTTTTTCCTTCATGGCATCTTTTGGATAGAACATTTAGTAAGTTTTTATTATGCTCCAGGCACTGTGCCAAGCACTAGCTTGGCACATACAAGTATAAGCAAAAAAGACAGTCCTTATTTTGAAAGAGCTTACATTACAGTAGAAGGGGACAGCACAGAAAGGGGAGATGAGATGGGTGCAGAGTGAGGGGCTGGAAGAGATAGCTGGGTGGGGCCAAGACTGGTAGTTGAGAGTTGGACAATTCTGGTGACTGAAGAGTGGAGTTGGGACAATGTCTCCTTTCCAGGTCACCAGTATGCTACTGTAGATTTTTCACTGTGTAGTATGCTAATCATTGTGAAGTGGTCTCATAAGATAAGTATGACTTTGAAGGAACTATGACAAAAGAGTCAAAAGAAGAATAACCAATTCCTAGCGCTGATGCTTTATAGATATGTGACTGTGAACAATCCATTTTAACTCTCTGAGACTAAACTTGTTTTCATCTAAAAAGGACTCATTATTTGCATTGTCTGCTTCACAAATTGTAGTGGGAAAAACAATTTGTGAACTATCAAATTTGGCAAAAATAGGAGTTATTATTCACACTAAAGGATTAATGGGTGATGGTTTACTGTGCTATCCCTCCCACAGGCACTTGTGTCTTCACAGAAGACCCAGGAGAACTCAATGTTATTTTTCTATGTCTAATTATATAATTTAGGCACTGTTGTGTAAGAATGAAAGGGGAGAGATATATTTGGGTTAGTGTTCTGGAATTTGATGACATAATAAGGATCAATGTTGGGTTGGAGGGTGGTCACTAGTAGAGCGCCACAGAAATCTAAAATTGCTTCTGTTCCGTGTAAAATTTTTATCATTGGTTTGGAGGATATGCTTATAAAATTTTCAGATGTCATGAAGCTGGAAATCTTGGAGAAGTAGCTAAGTAATTTTATTACCAAAAGGTCTCAGTAGACAAATAATGAGTTGAATCTAATAAGATAAACATCAAGATAGTAGAGTAGCAAAAAGTACAGCTGAGCTCTATTCCAGAAATCTTTTATATACAGCTGAACTGGTCAAAGGAGTGAAGAATATGGAAGCACATAAGGTTAAATACAGAAATACATGTCACTTAATAGGCAAAATGAGGGCAAGAGGAATAGGAAAACAGAAAGAAATATGGATAGATTAAGGGAGGAATTAGTCCTAAAAAACAAATTCTGACTAAGTCTGTACAAAAATATCTATAGCTCTTAGTGTATGCACATCAGCTGGGAAAAGGCTGAAGAAGCTATGGTATACGAATATGAGAGAATGATATTGTGCTATAAAAAATGATGGAGAATATTTCAGAGAAACCTGGGAAGAGTTGTATAAACTGATGAAGAGAGAAGTGAGCAAATCTGAAAGAATAAGTTACACAATAATAACTATATTATATAGAAATAAACTTAGGAAAACTTAGGAATGTTGATCAACACAATGTTCAAAAATTCCAGAGGACTCATAATAAAACATGTTAGCTATTTTCTGATAGAATACTATACTTAGAATATAGACATAGAAATGATCAATATAAGAACTGATTTTACTTAACTGTACATGTTTGTAATAAGATTTATTTCCTTTCTCAACAGAGAGGAGGAAGAAGAGGGGAAGAGTTAAAAAATTTCTGCTTATTGAGAAATAAAAATTAATTAAAAAACAAGATAAACTTCAGTAAAAAATCTTCAGATCCTACACATGTATTCAAAAGTATTTGCATAAGTATAGGATTAATGGATAGATAATAATTCATATGAAAAATCTGGGAGATTTTAGCTGATCAAAAATTAAATATGAATCTCTAGTGGGAAGTGATAGACAAAAAAAGAAAGTAATTCTAAATTTCGCTAAAAGTATATAGTCTAATACAAGAAAAGTTATAATCATAACCAACCATATTGGTTGAGTAAGATGGAGTAGCAGTACAGTTTCCACTCCCAATTCCACAATTACTCCAAAAGAGACCTGGAAAGGCTTCAGACTTAGTTCATATTAGCAAATTCAAGGAAAAATCATAGTGAGTAATTTTTTCAGCCCAGGTTATCATTGAAAGACAGAGAGATCTGTGGACAGTGAAGATGAAGTCTAGCTGGAGAATATTCCATGAACAATTCTAGAAGGAAAAATAAATTGGGACCTCTGGCTGTGTGTTAAAATAAAAAGAGGTCTTGAATCCAAGATAGAGGGGCCTGTCTATGAAGGGACCATGAACAGGGGCCAGTTTTCCACTCTGTTTATCTGAATCCCAGAACTGTGCTGCATACCCAGTGCAGAATGAGGAGGTGACCTGTAACTGATGGTGACAGATTAAGGCAAGGGGCAGTTACAGGTCTGAGGTCATATACTAGAAGATCAGTAAAATAAATGAGGAACAGTTGTGTGACTGTGACCTTGGAGTAGCTCTCATTTAATCACACATTGCTTTTCAAAGCAATGACAGGAACTGATTAAACATCAGGGGAATCAAAGCAAGGAGGAGCTTAATGTTCTATTACTTAGATGTGTTGAGCAATACAGCTAGCTAACTATGACTGAGGCCAGAAGCAATCCATTACAGCTCCAATGAGGAGCTAGAGTTGTGTTGCCCAGATCCAAACCTGGGTCAAGGACTTGTAAAGCTCTGAGCCCGAATGATAATGATCAGATTTTGTCCATGAGTTGACTGTTTTCACTGCACTGAGAGTGCTCAGGTCATCAGCCTGAGATCCTTTAAGAACATGGCACTCAGTACCCAGGGAATATTGCAGCAGCAAAAAAAATCTGATAAATAAAAAGAGTGCTAGAGGAAAGAATTGTAAAATGGAGATTATGGCAGAAAAACTTGGAAGGAGAATGAATAGATTAGCACAAGAGATAGAAGACCTCACCACACTATTAGAAACATTGAAAATTAGAATGTACCAAACAAAAATTAATAACTTTAAGAAATAATATGATATATAAGAACAAAGTTAAAAAACTAGAGTGCATAATGTCAAGGCAAATGGTACTGACCTGGACTGACTCCATACTAGTCCTCATGTCATGCCTATCCTAAAGCAAAGGAGTTAGAAGGTCCTGGGTCTATGATTATTGGGAAGGGAGGACTAGCATGGAGTCAGTCCAGGTCAGTACCATCAACTGAATTATTTCTGATAAATTTGATAACCACCAGTCTTTACCAGTAGTCTTTCTACTTCACCCCAAAGAACGCTGGGTTTTATCATCTAAACTTCTATTGTGTATTAGGATGACTGAGCATTGCCATCTATCCTGCTACTCCCTCCACACCCCTGGACAATCTCATCTTTCTTACTGATTCATCTTAAGAAACGTTGGGTCTATCTGTCCTATATTTAAAGCCTCTTATATGTGTTATCTTTCCCAATGAGAATGTGTCTTGAGAGAGAAATTATCTTTATCTTCCTTTTATTTATCCTGAACTTAGTACAGTGCTTGCAGCTTAGTAAATGCTTAATAATTTTTTTTTCATTCATTCATACATTCATCACCCCATAAGCAATTTGAGGTCAGGGAGTGTTTCACTTTTGTCATCATATCCCCAGCTCTTAGTCCAGAGCTCGGCATATAACAAATACCCCATAATGCCTGGGGTGCATTAACAGGAGAAGTTATAAGCAAAGCCCTCAAATCAATTCTCGTTCATTAACATGAATGACATGAGAAAAGGTAGGAGTCAAAACCAGAGCCGACACTATCAACAAACAAAGCTAGGTTCAGCATATTAAATGTGAATATTGTGTGCATGTGTGAGAGGGGCTCAGTGGGTCTAATATTCCAGTTTTTCTAGAGATGCTTCCTGTGAATTTCAAGTCCTATCAACTATCTGCTCCATTTCTCACTTTTGCTTCCTCAAAACTTCCAGACATGTACATTCTGGAGCATATACAATTGTCTAATTGAAGGAAGAAAACAGATTTACATAAAAAGGAAATCTCATTGGTGGTGCTAAATTCTAGGAGAAATGTGTTACATGAGTCCTTATATAAAGTCATACCTTGGTAAATGACTGAAATACTTGAATCAACATATTTTTTATATTGATGTATTATGGAAAGATTATTGATATGTTATAAAAAGCTAGTAACTTAATATTAAATTTCAATTCAGTGAAGAGATTTCTAGGAAGAGTCAAGTTAATGTACTTTAAATATATTGTTTTTCTGATGATCTCTCTTTCATATTTAATATTCATTAGGCCTCAGAGAATCTTGGGGAATTGACTTTTAATATTCATTATATACGTTATACTTTCTTGAACATCTGAAATCTCAAGTGAGCCTTTGGCAAGTTCTGGATCTTATCAATACTCCTTTGAGTTATCTAAAGAGAGCACGAAATGTCCAGAATTCTGTTTTAGATGAAAGATGTATCAATATCCTTTAGATACAAGATGGACAGATTAGCATGGAATGGTTTTGGTCCCTTGTTTATAATTAATTGGTAAGATCTGTATATGTTCTGCCTCTGTTTCTGCCAATTCAGTTTCCAGATCTGTGATTTCATCACTGCAGAACTGTTGTTGAAACTCCCTACTCTTTCTGGGTAAACTCCCTTCACATATGCAGATCAGCAACTTTTCTATAATTTATAGTCTTAAAGAGTGACTGGGGGCACTGAGAGGCTGAGTTGTCCAGGGTCACATGGATCAAATTTGCTAGAGGCAGGCTTTGACCCAGGTCTTCCTAACTCCACTATTTAATATGCAATGCAATCTCTTAAGTGTGTGCAAATGCATTATGAGATTATAAATATCAGGTAAAGAAAAATCACAGGAAAGCAAAAAAACCCCACCACTCTTCTTTTTGCCTTTCTTTCTTTGACTTAGTCTCTTAAAAATATGTATTTTCTTTCCACAATAAACATTTGTGTGTTTTCATTAAAAATGAATCTAATGGCGTGGTCATTTGAATATTATTGATCATAGTAGCCTTTTTTCATCTTTATCAATGTTTATTTTACTTAGACTATTAGTGAGGGGGCAATGGTGAATAAAGAGCTGGCTTCAGAGTCAGAAAGCCCTGGATTTATGCCTTGCCTCCTTCTTGACTCAGAGGCTAGCTCTCTAGAGATATACTATATATAGAATACGTACAGAGGCAAACTGCCTCTACCTTTTGTAAAATAAACAAGCAATAAGCTTATAAGGATCTCATATTTTCTA
Source organism: Notamacropus eugenii (assembly GCF_028372415.1). Lineage (NCBI taxonomy): Eukaryota > Metazoa > Chordata > Mammalia > Diprotodontia > Macropodidae > Notamacropus > Notamacropus eugenii. The sequence continues at coordinate 205,083,744 of NC_092875.1, read as the reverse complement.
TATATGTCAGTCAATTATATGACCATAAAATAGACCAACTACTATAGAAAGTCATTCAATAAACTTGCTTATTCTCTTATATTTTCTTTTAAAAAATTCTATTTTCCCCAATTACATGCAAAAACAATTTTTAACATTTGTTGTTTTTTCCCAAATTCTATTCCTCCTCTCCCCACTTTGAAATGGTAAGCAATCTAATATAGGTTATACATTTGCAATCATGTAAAACATTTCCATATTAGTCATTTTGTGCAAAAAGATAGATAGAAAGAAAAAAAGTGAAAAATATTATGCTTCAGTTCATATTCAGACAACATCAGTTCTTTCCCTGGAGGTGGATAGCATTTTTTATCATGTGTCCTTTGGGATTGTCTTGGATCATTATATAGCTGAGAATAGCTAGGCCATTCAGAATTCTTAATTTTGCAATATTTCTGTTACTATCTGCAGTGTTCTTTTAACTTAACTTTATAACACTTCATCAAGTCTTTCAAGATTTTTCTGAATTCTGCCTGCTTGTAATGTATTATAGCACAGTAATATTCCATTATAATCATATGCCACAACTTGTTCCCCAATTGATGGAAATTTCCTCGATTTCTAATTCTCAGCTACCACAAAAAAAGTTACTATAAACATTTTTTTTTGTACAAATAGGTTCTTCTCCCCTTTAAAAACCTTTTTGGGATACAGATCTAAAAATGATATTGTTGGATCAAAAGATATACATGGTTTTATAGTCCTTTGGATATAGTTCCAAATTTGCTCTCCAGAATGATTGTATTAGTTCACAACTCCATCTACAATGCATTAGTGTCCCAGTTTTCCCATATCCCTTCCAACATTTATGATTTTCTTTTTTTTGTCATACTAACCAATATGATAGATGAGAGGCATTACCTCAGTGTTCTTTTAATTTACATTTCTCTAATCAGTAGTGATTCAGAGCATTTTTTCATATTATTACAGCTTTGATTTTTCTTTCTGAAACTACTTCTTCATATCCTTTGACCATTTGTCAGCTGGGGAATAAAATATTATAAATGGCTTGATTCTCTATATATTTGAGAGATGAGATTTTTGTGACAGAAACTTGCAGTAAAATTATTTCCCTCAGTTTTCTACTTTTCTTCTAATTTTGGTTGCAATGTTTTTGCTTATGCAAAACCTTTAAAAATTTTATATAATCAAAATCATCCATTTTAGATTTCTTAATTCTCTCTCTTGTTTGGTCCTAAATTCTTCCCCTTATCCATGCACCTGTCAGGTAAACTATTCCATATTTTCCTAATCTGCTTTGGTATCACCTTTTATATCTAAATTATGTACTCCTTTTGACCTTATCTTGGTATGTGGTGTGAGATGTTATTCTAGACCTAGTTTTTGCCATACTATTTTCCAGTTTTCCCAGCAATTTTTGTCACACAATGAGTTTTTGTTCTAAAAACTTGAATTTTTGGATTTATCAAACACTAAATTACTATGATCATTTATTACAATGTATTGTGTATTTAACCTACTCAGCTGATTCCCCCACTCTATTTCTTAGTCAGTACCAGATTGTTTTGATAATCATCACTTCATAATACAATTTGAGATCTGGTATGCCTAGGCCACCTTTCCTTACTTTTTTTTCATTGTTTCCTTTGATATTCTTGACCTTTTGCTCTTCTTGATAAATTTTGTTATATTTTTTCTTGTTCTATAAAATATTTTTTCATAGTTTGCTTGGTATGGAACTAAATAAGTAGGATAATTTGGATAAAATTATCATTTTTATTATATTAGCTTGGCCGACCCATGTGCATTTAATATTCTTCCAATTGTTTAGATCTGACTGTAGATCTATAAATGTGTATTGTAATTGTATTCATATAGTTCCTGGGTTTGTCTTGGCAAGTAGACTCTCAAGTATTTTATGTTGTCCACAGCTATTTTAAATGGATATTGTCTTTCTATTCTTTTCTGCTAGAATTTTTTTGGCAATACGTAGAAATACTGATGATGTATGTGGGTATATTTTGTATCCTACAACTTTGCTAAATTTGTTAATTATTTCAAATAGTTGTTTAGCTGATTCTTGAGGATTCTCTAAGTATACCATCATATCATTTTCAAAGGTGATAGTTTTGTTTCCTCATTGCCTATTCTATCAATTTCTTTTTCTTGTCTTATTGCTATAGCTACCATTTCTAGTACAATATTGAATAATGGTGATAATGGCCATCTGTTCTTTACCCCTAATTTTATTGGGAAGGCTTCTAACCAATGATCATTTCAGACAATGCTTGCTTGACGGTTTTAGATAAATATTACTTGTTATTTTAAGGTAAGCTGCACTGATTCCTATACTGTGTAGTGTTTTTAATAGGAATGGGTTTGTATTTTATTAAAGACTTTTTTCTGCATCTATTGAGAGAATCATATGATTTCTGTTGGTTTTGCCATTGATATGATCAATTATGCTGATAGTTTTCCCAATTTTCCTGAATTCCTAATATAAATTGTACCTAGTTATACTGTATAATCCTTGTGATATATTTCTGCAATCTCCTTGCTAGTGTTTTATTTAAAATTTTTGCATCTATATTCTTTAGGGAAATTGTCTATAATTTTCTTTTTCTGTTTTTACTCTTTTTGGGTCAGGTATCAATACCATATTTGTGTTGTAAAAGGAATTTGTTAGGGCTCCTTTGCCTATTTTCCTAAATACTTTATATAGTATGGAAATTAAGTGTTCTTTAAATGTTAGATAGAATTTACTTGTGAATCCATCTGGCTTTAGGGATTTTTTTTTCTTAGGAAGTTCATTGATGGCTTATTCAGTTTCTTTTTGTAAGACTGGTTTATTTAGGTATGCTATTTCTTCTTCTCTTAATCTGGGTAATTTATATTTTTTTAAAAAATATTTAACCATTTCATTAGATTGTCATATCTATTGACATATAATTGGGCAAAGTAGCTCCTAACAGTTGTTTTAATTTCTTCTTTGCTACTGGTGTCTGAGAATCACAGAGATGATAAATGAATCCAAGGGAGCTGATGAAATCACCAAGTTAAATAGGAATAGGGCCATACAGGACAATGAAACATTTTTTAATATTGTCTTTGTTTCACAATTTTCCTTGCCCCAAAAATTCAATATCAAGTTCCCTTTCTATTGATGATGAGCCTCTTTGTGCTGATATTAATTGGTCTTTGGAAAACCAACTTGTTTTGTTGCCAGTACCACCCTTGAAGCCTTTTCAGCATGATAGAACCAATAGAAACTATTAGAAAAGGTTTCAAGAGTCCAGGGGGCACCTGCATGAAATGATGAAGTATTAGATTTGTGCTTTGTGGAGGTACTAAATACGGGGAAGACATTTTTTTTAAAATTAATTTTATTAATTAATTTATTTTTAGTTTTCAACATTCATTTCCACAAGATTTTCAGTCCCAAATTTTCTCCCCATCTCTCCCCTCTGCTCACCTCTAGATGGCATGCATTCTGTTTACCCCTTCCTTCAGGCTGCCCTCCCTTCTGTCACCCCCTCCCCCATTCCCTTTCTCCTTACTTTCTTGTAGGGCAAGATAGATTTCTATATCCCATTGCCTGTGTATCTTACTTTCCAGTTGTAAATAAAAACAATTTTTTACATTAAAAAAAAAACAACAACAAAACTTTGAGTTCCAAATTCTCTCACTTCTTCCCTCCCCACCTACCCTCATTGAAAAGGCAAGCAATACAAAATGGGTTATACATGTGTAGTTATGCAAAACACTTCCGTAATAGTCATGTTTTGAAAGACTAAGTATATTTTCCCCTATCCTATCTCACCCCCCACTTATTCTATTTTCTCCTCTGACCCGGTCCCTTTTCAAAAGTGTTTACTTCTGACTACTCCTCCCCCAATCTGCCCTTCCTTCTATCATTTCCCCTCCCCCCCATCCCCTTCTCACTTATTGTCTTGTAGGGTAAGATATCCAATTGTATATGTATGTTATTCCCTCCTTAAGCCAAATCTAATGAAAGTAAAGTTCACCCATTCCTTCTCACTTCCCCTCTCTGCCCCTCCATTGTGAAAGTTTTTCTTGCCTCTTTTATGTGAGATAATTTACCCCATTCTATCTCTTCTTTTTTCCTTCTCCCACCTTAATTTTATTTTTTAGGTATCATCACTTCATATTCAACTCACCCTGTGTCATCTATCTATCTATCATTCTATCTACCTATATTTCATCCAACTACTCTACTACTAAGAAAGGTCTCATGAGTTAGAAATAACATCTTTCCATGTAGGAATGCAAATAGCTCAATTTTAGTAAGTCCCTTATGATTTCTCTTTCCTGTTTACCTTTTCATGCTTCTCTTGATTCTTGTATTTGAAAGTCAGATTTTCTATTCAGCTCCGTTCTTTTCAGAAATGCTCCAGAGTCCTCTATTTCATTGAATATCTATTTTCCCTCTGAAGTATTATACTCAGTTTTGCTGAGTAGATGATTCTTGTGTTTAATCCTAGCTTCTCTGATGTCTGAAATATCATATTCCAGATCCCATAATGTAGAAACTTCTAGATCTTTTGTTATCTTGATTGTGTTTCCACAATACTCAAATGGTTACTTCCTGGCTGTTTGCAATATTTTCTCCTTGACCTGGGAACTCTTGAATTTGGCTACAATATTCCTAGGTGTTTTCCTTTTGGTATCTCTTTCAAGAGGTCATTAGTGGATTCTTTCAAAATCTATTTTACCCCCTGGTTCTAGAATATTAGGGCAGTTTTACTTGATATTTTCTTGAAAGATGATGTCTATGCTCTTTTTTTTTTTTTGATCATGGCTTTCAGGTAGTCCAGTAATTTTTATATTATCTCTCCTGTTTATATTTTCCAGGTTAGTGGGTTTTCCAGTGAGATATTTCATGTTGTCATTGTTTTTCATTCTTTTGGTTTTGTTTTAGAATTTCTTGATTTCTCTTAAATTCATTAGTTTTCATTTGCTCTATTTTATTTTTTAAGAAACTGTTTTCTTCAGTGAGATTTTGGGCCTCCTTTTCCATTTGGCACATTCTGCTTTTTAAAGGCATTCTTCTCCTCATTTGTTTTTTGGACCTCTTTTGCCATTTCAGTTAGTCCATTTTTTCAGTGCTATTTTCTTCATTATTTTTTGGCAGAGTAAATAATATACTTTGCCAAAGTGATTGACTTGTTTTTCATGATTTTCTTGCATCACTTTCATTTCTCTTCCTGATTTTTACTCTGCTTCTCTTACTTGATTTTCAAAATCTTTTTGGAGCTCTTCCATGGCCTGAGACCAATTCATGTTTTTCTTGGAGCCTTTTGATGTAGGAGCTTTGACTTTTTTGTCTTCTGGTTGTAGGTTTTGATCTTTTGTCATCTTTTCTCCTGGGAGGATGTTTCTTTAAGATAAAAGTGTGTAAACAAGATATTTGTTTTTGATATGTACACTAAAGAAGATATATAGAAACATTGCTTTAAGCAAATATATCATTGAACCTAACATTGGCAAGAAGGCAAAGCAGGAGGAAGCATGAGTGGGATGCTAGAAACAAATACTAGAGAGAGAAAGTCTCATAACGAAAACTTCAAATGATGCTTTACTAAGGCATGTTGCTACTGAGGCAAAAAAGTCACAGGCACACAAACTACCTAACACATACAGACACACTCACATACCCCTCCACACACACTAATTTTCTATGACCACAAACTGGGTACCTAATAATCTTGGTCTGCACTCACTGAAGAATGAAGTTAGGAATGTTGCCATTGGGTGAATAAGTGGTGTTGCCTTGTGAAAACAGGAAAAACATGCAAAGCTTACACTTAAAATGTGTCAGCGATATCACTATATGTGAAGAATGGAAAATTAATTACTGCATATTATGGATCAGGCATAATTAATCATCAGCACTGTTTAATGCACAAGGGAATTGAGAGAAGTTAAGAGATAGATTCTGTAATTGTTGATCTGGTTCCACTGATTGCTTTAAGCAGATAGGTCTGCTTTTAGGAAATGAGAATGCTTGTGTTTCCATCCCACAAATACCTGGATTCAATACCTTTTACCTTGTGATACCCGGGACCTAAACACAATCATGTTTTCATGTAAGAATACAAACTTTTATGCTTTGATGAATCTGTGATTTAATTTACATGGCCACTGCCTCTACAGGTACAGATAGAAATTTTTCTATGGCTTCTCATTTGATTTCATCTCATCTGTGTCCTCTCCTATATCCTTTATAGAATATATGTATCAAAAATAATAAGGTATTCCTCTAGGGTTTTTAAATTTTTTTTTGACATTTTGTGGATACCATTGCAGCACTTAGAATGTTCATCTGTCACTCCTAATGCTTGTTGCATGACTGTCCCATTTCTTTCCCATCATGCATTTCTTGGGTGATGGTCATTATGGTGGCACATTATCATTGGAAATGTCCCACAAGTCATCTTTACTATCTATGTGCCTCATTGTCATTTGGGTTGGGTCACACATATTTTTTTTTTGAAAATTTGCACCAAAATAGAATTAATGGTAGAATATTCTTGTGTAAAATACATTTTTCATGATCAGGGAATAGCTTAAGATCACTGAAAGCACCAACTTCTCAGGTAAAATACAATCCACTTTCTTCCTTTTAAACTTTGGACTTTATTTTCTCTCTGTAGTGCCATATTACTCGAGAAAGCGTTGCTTATAGAAATGAATGGGCACAGAAAATTTTGTATACACTCACATAGTAATGCACTAACTTAAGAGGTTGCTCATTCTTGGTGATAAAGTTCGTAACTACTGCATAAAACCATATATAAAAAATAAATGATTAGCTTTGACATTACAAGTGCAAAGAGAACCAAAGTTTATGATTTTTAAATTGCTCTTCCTTGTTATATAGTGCATAATCAAACACTTAATTTTCAAGTTCATTGTTTCTTAACTTTCTCTGTGTTTGATTAATTTTTGAGCCTAAATGCTGTTGTTATAGCCTTGCCATTTCTGAGATTCTCAAATGAGAAAAATGGACTTTCACATATGAAAGGTCAGTAAAATAAACTTATCATTTGAATGTCAAGGACATAGTAATTTACTTTTGTCCCTTTAATGAAAATGTCAAGACTCAATGTGCCATGGTAAGCAAATGATACTGTAGTTTGAATAATGATGTGAGTTAGTCACTTAATGAAAAACAGGTACCCAGCATGAGAAAAGGTTCCATGAGCTCAGCACTAATGTGGAAAATAGACTACCAGTTTTATATATTTCTTTTTAAGAAAACATTTTTAGAATCATTGTTCATGACTAAGTAGCAGTGGTATTTGGGATAGGGCCCTGTGCCCACTGAAGAGTTGAATTTAAAATTGGGATAAATCTAGGACCACTGTTAGACATTTGCTTCTTTCCTGAATACTTGAATTCTGTCTGGGCTCTTATGTAAACATGGATACCTCACAAATTCCTCACTTCCTGTGCTCAGTTTCCTTTCCTGTCTTCTGTTTCTTCTTTCTGAGATTACAGGGAGAGTTTACTCCCTTCTTCTCTAAGGTTGCTTCATGAGGCAGAGGAAAGGGCATTGACTGGAATGAGGGACCAACTAGTTGAATTTTCCCTCTATTATTTACAATTGTGTGACCATGAGTAAGTTACTTAGCCTCTCTGAGGCTCTGGTTCCTCATCAGCTGAAATGGGATAATCCTATCTGAAGCATGTTCCTCACAAGTTTGTTACAAAAATAAAATGAGACTACAAATAAAAGCGTTATATAAATGCCTATTGTTATTTTTATTGTGGCTAGACCTCCCCCCAACCATCTTATCATTGATCAAATCCCTTCCAGTTTCCTCTCTGCCTTAGCTCCATTAGGTGTCCCATTTCTCTTATAGATCTTTAAACTCTCCCTCTTTATTGCTTCCTTTTACTTAGTTCAGATGTTCCCATCCTAAAACAACGGCAACGTTTCTGAAAGCATATAATCTCTCTTGATCCTGATACCACCACAATCTATTAAACTTTCTTTTTCTTTCTCTTCATGGCTAATCCTCTAGAAAGAGTTTATACTTCCTGCCTGTCCTTCCTCACTATGTAATCATTTCCTAGCTTCTTCCTATTGGTCTTTGCACTATTCTACCTAAACTGCTCTTTACAAGTTCACTAATGATTTCATTTCTTTCCCCACTAAATATAGCATTTTAAAAAAATTCTTCATTTTTCTTGACCTCTATGGAGTATTTTATATTTTTAAACACCTCTGTCTGTCTTTTGGGTTCTATTTGAAATTTTGAGATTGACCTTCTATTTCTCTGATTATTCCTTTTTTGTTTTTGTTTTTGTTCAACTTCTATTCCTCCTCCCACTCCATAAGTAAGCTACATTAAAAGTTTCAATCTCTGGCCATTTTCTGTTCTCTCCCATAGTGTCACCTCCTATCATAGCTCAGAATCACCTCTATTCAGCTAGCTAATAAATCTATATCCATATCTCTAACTTGTCCATAGATTTCTAGGTCTGAAATTTCCAACTACCTACTTACATAATTTCACATAAGATATGAATGGCCTTTTTTATACCTCACTATATTCCTCTGAATATGAATACAGATCTTCTTTTGCACCAAAGAAGCTATTTATAGTTAGGTTCTTTTTCCTTTGCTTACTCATTTTTTTTTGTTTTATTTTTAACAGCCTATAATTATAATCTGGCATTAATCCCGTATTGTAAGTAATATTCCTCTAGGCCTCATGTCTTCTTTACTGTTATTTTCTATATTCTGTTTGGCTCAACCTCATGGGCTCCTCTCCTTCCCTAAATCACAGTAAGGGCCCCCAGCCCTCATGTCCCTTCACAAAAAGAGTAGCATCAAGTGGTCAGAAGCCCAAAGGGGTCTTGGAAGAACTAAAAAAGAAATTCAAAAATCAAATAAGAGAGACTGAGGGAAAATTAAGAAAAAAATAAGAGCAATCCAAGAAAATTTTTAAAAAGAAAGTTAGGCATTTGTAAAAAGAAATGTAGAGTCTTAAAGAAAAAAATAACTCCTTGAATATTAGAATTGGGCAAGAGGAGTTGAATGACATTGTGAGAAAACAAGAAGTAATAAAACTAGAAAACGTAGAAGAGAATCTGAAACATCTCATTAGAAAAACAACTGATCTGGAGGCCAGATTGAGGAGAGAGAATATAAGAATTGTCAGACTCCTTGAAAGGTATGATAAAAAAAGAATATGGATCCAATATTACAAGAAATTATTAAGGAAAGTTGTTCTGAAGTTTGAGAATAAGAGCGTAAAGTGGAAGTAGAAAAAAATCCACCATTAGCTACCCAAAAGAGATCCTAGGAGGACAACTTACAGGAATGCTGTAGCAAAGCTTTGAAACTCCCAGGTTAAGAAGAAAATCTTGCAAACAACAAGAAAAATCAATTTAAATGCTGTAGAAATACCGTCAGGATTTCTGACAGCTTCTACTCTGAAAGACTGGAGGTCTCAGAGCACTATATTTCAAAGAGCAAACAAGATGGGGTTATGTGAAGAATAACTTACTCAGCAAAACTGAGCATAATTCTGAATGAAAAAAAATGGATGTTTGCAAACTGAAAGACTTTCAGGTATTTCTAACAAAAAGACCAGAACTCAGTGGAAAATTTGATATAAAAGATCCAGAAGAAATATAAGGAAATCAATAAAGAATAGTTATTAAGCAATGATTAAGGCCAAATTGTTTACTTATTCTGTATGTCAAAATGTTATCAGTATTCTTTAAACTATCATCATTACTAAGGTAGTTTGAAAGAAAGGTTGGGGCTGAGTTGTGTATAATGGGGTGATTCTAAGAAACAAAATTGGGCAGAAAAAAGGAAAAAGGAGCAATTATATTATAAAAATTGGGTGTGAAAGGAAGAACTAATATAGAGGAAGCAGATGAGTTTGGAGGGCTGGTAATGATGGAAACACTCATTTGGGTTGAAGAGGAAATGATGTGTATATCTGGAAAGGTGTGGAAGTCTTCTGAACATATAGAAAGGTGAGAAAACTGGGGGACATGGTAGAAGAGAGTATTTAAAGGGGTGTGTGTATTGGGATCAGGAGAGTAGGGGAAGATGGTGAGAGGGATTCTTGGAGGGATGGGTGAGATGGGGAGTGGGAGGGTGGTTGGAAGATAAGAGGGACAGTGTAAAAAAAGAGACTGAGAAAGAAAATAGTGAGTAAAAATAAGATGGAGGGAAATTCACAAATAGTTATTGTAAGTTTGTATGTGAATGGGATGTTTATAGCAGCTCCTTTTGTGGTATCAAAGAATGGGAAATTGTAGGGATCTCCATCAATTGGGGAATGGCAAAACAAGTAGTTTCATATAGTTGTGATGGAATACTACTGCACTATAAGAAATGATGAGTTCATTGATCTTACAAAGGCATGGAAAGACTTGCCTGAAATGGTGAAGAGCAAAGTGAGTAGAACAGAGAGAACATCTTATATAATAATAGCAATAGTGTTTTTAAGAATGACTTTGAATGACTAAGTCATTTTGTACACAAATTAAAAATAAAGGACATAAGAAAGAGGGAGCTATCTATATCGAGAGAAAGAATTGGTAAATAGAAGTATGTATAGAATAATTTTACACACACACACACACACACACACACACACACACACACACACACACACAGACTATTTTTGTCTACTGGTAGCCATCTCTGGGATAGGGTAGAACAGAGGAGGTAAGAAAAAATATAAAAAAGAAATTTACATGATAACTTCATTATATATTTAAAAGGAATAGCAAGTTGTACATAGCAGATTTGCAGTTTCATGTGCAATCATTTTTTTTTAAAAAAATTATGCTATATTATGGAAATGCTTGTTTTATTCCACAAATTAAAATAAAAGAAATTAAAAAAATAATTCCCCATGAGATGGTTGTCTCACCACCATCTCAAGCTCAACATATCCCAAACTGTTCCAATATCTACTCTTTCTCCTAAATTCTCTATTTCAATTGATGACAATACAATCCTTTCAGACTCCTCAGTTTATAATACAGCAATCATCGTTGACTCTTTTTCTTCCTCACCTTCCCTCAACCCCAACCAACCAGATGCCAAATCTTGGCAATTCCACCATGACAATATAGCTTATATATGATTTCTTCTTTCTATTCCTAATATATAAATATACACATATATGTATGTGTATCTCTCTCTCTGTCTCTCTGTCTCTGTCTCTCTGTCTCTGTCTCTGTCTCTCTCTCTCTCTCTCTATATTTTTTTTCCCCATTATAAACATTTTACTTTAGCTCTCAGTTTTTCTCACCGACACTATTCAATAGCCTCTTAACTAGTGTTTCTTTCTTCATATTTTTTTCTTTCCAGTTCATCCTTCACCTGGCTCCTCAGGTAATCTTCCAAAAGAATTGTTTGTATTTCATCATTTTACTATCCACAAACAATCTGTGATCTTGTATAAATTACAGAATAAAATCATAATATTGAAGTTCAAGGTTCTCTGCAATCTGACCCAGGGATATGCTGGTAAATGTTTAACAAACATCTCTGGAAACCAAGACACACTTTTAAATTTATTCTCCATTATTACCATCTTCTCCCACTTTGTTCATTCTTGTCAATCAATAAAACAATGCATAGACCTTAATTCGTAACGTTTGCTGATTTTCCAAGTACAGTATGCTCACACTTGAAATTTAACAATCAGCTTAGAGGCTGGCTGTAGCAGACCCTTCATACTGAGCTCTCTTCCTCCTCATTGTCATCCTGATTTCTTCTGACTCTACGCTTTTGATAACATTGTTCCACGTAGCTACTGCTACGCCTCCCCATTCCCCTTAAATAAACATTTTTCTTCCTGTAAGTTTCACTCAGGAATATCTTTCTTCATGAAACACCCCTTAACATTACTGAAAGTAGTATTTCCCTCCTCAGATTTCTTACAGCATCTCCATACCTCTGCCTTGCACTTACCATAGTCTCTTTTGTAGCAAAAATTTAAACACAAAGCAATAGCTATCTATAATCAGCACAGAGCTTGACACACAATAGGCACTTAATAAGTGTTTATTGCTTGTTAATAAATGCTAGTGAATTAATTCGCCTCTCTGGCTTCAGTCTCTCCAGTTGTCATACTCTCCTTCCCCAGCTGACAAAAACATAGGTTTGTCCAAAAAGCTTTCCTTTGAAAAAAATCTTCAGTCTTCTTGCCAAACCTAGGATAAAATAGGATTTCTTTATTTGGCATTAGAATTTGTTCACAACCTAATTTGAACTCATGTTTCTAGGCTGATTTCATATGATGCACTATGATGCTAAACTGGCTATCTGCTTTGGCAGTGAGCAACAAAAGTTGGAATGTTGTGCCTTATCCTTTTAACCCCTCATTCCCTTCAAGGACCAGATCAAATGTCATTTCCTCTATGAGGTTTTTTCTGATGATTCATTTGTTACTTCCTTGGCACCCCACATGCCACTAGAATTACTTTGTACGCAATTTGTTTTTACTCACCTGGGTACATGCTGTTTCTAACCAGTAGGATGTGAGCACCTTGAAGGTAATGACTCTTTTCAATTTTGTCTTTATATACCCAGTGTCCACATTTGGCAGACATTTGATAATTATTTTCTGAACAGATGATCAAAAACATTTGATCATTCATCTTCATGATAATAACAAAAACATTTTCAAGATCAAATTTTTCCTGCCTCTGCAAGGGTACCTACCTTTGTGCTAAAAACGCAGTTGATTGACCCATTTGTGCCCTTTAGGCTAATTATTATAGTTCCATTGTGATTAACTTTACTAAAAGTAGGACTTTTCAAACTGTATTGGTAATCTGAATCTGGCTCACATCTGTATTGCCAGTGACATGTTAACTATCCAACTGACAATATTACTAAGCCCTATCACTCTGTTCTCATTTCTAGAAAGTTTTGGGGGTATAATATATAACCTTAGTTCACTGAGGGAGTCAGCAAGCTCTTAAATTGTACCTTGAAAGTAGAAGAGAGATCATTTGCCTAAAAGTCAAGTCTTGGAATCTAGTCCTACTACCAACTATTGTTATGATCTTGGGTAAGTACTTTTACTTCTCTAGGACTCAGTTTCTTCATTTCAAACATCAGAGAGTTGAAGGATTTGATCTCTGAAACCGTATAAAATCCTATAATGCCATTTTAAGTTCTGGGTGTGAAGAAAGTCTTCAAAGTAGAGGTCAGAGGAGCTCAGCTATATTAACTGAAAACAAAAGCAAAAATACAGTTTTAACTAGGAATGATGCTGATAGGATGCAAGATTTTTGAGGTAAAGAATTGTTTAATTTTTGCCTTTGTATCCCAAATGTCTTACAGAGTGCTGGTTCGTTGTAGGAAAGAGATTGCTATAGAACTCATAATTTTGTTGATATTGGGAATTCCCAAAGAAAATCCCTTGTGCATACTCAGGTGATCACCTTCTCTGTAACGTATAATCTTAGTTGCCTAGAGAACTTGTAGGTTGTGTGAACTGCCCAGGTTTGCACAAAGTTTGCATCAAAGGCAGGATTTGAATTTCATGTTCAGGCAGGATTGTCTTCTTGATTGCTGGCTGTTTCTCTGTCCATTGCTCACTATTGCCCTGAAAAGATGATGAATTATGCCTGGAGAAGTCAAAGCCAGAAGAAAGTCTAGTGGAGGTTCATAGAGGCTGAGTCAGCAAGAAAATTCCAGTTGATTGGTGGAGGATTTACTTATAACTTAAAAATCAGAATAGAGATAGCTATTTGAGGCTATTTTTTAATCATTAAGAGTCCTAAATTATTTAGCTTCTGTGGACAGATTTATTTTATCTACTTGGAATTAGCTTACATTTTTCTAAGCTGCAGAAGGTCACCCCAATTTCTTGGAAAATGTTCATGATAATATTGGATACATCTAAGACAGGAGTGAGGAACCTGCATCCTTGAGGCTACATGTGACCCTCTAGGTCCTCAAGTATGGCCCTTTGACTGAATTCAAACTTCATGAAACAAATCCCCTTAATAAAATGATTTGTTCTGTTAAACTTGGACTCAGCCAAAAGGCTGCACTCAAGGCCCTAGAAGGCCACGTGTGGTCTCAAGGCTACAGGTTCCCCGCCCCTAACCTAATAAAATGTTTAGGATAGTAAAGTGAAGCAAATTAAATCTCAGACTGTCTCATTCAAGCCAAGACTATCTTACTTTCGTTTCATTCAGAGTATTCAAACCCAATCCGGAGACATATATACATTGAGCACCTTGAGGTGATGGACTGATGGTTCTATGGACATGTAGGGGGCAATGGTCTTGGCCCAGCTCCCTCTCACTCCAGCTCAGAAAATCCAGGATGCTCCCATACTGTGTAGTGATGATACTCTCTTGTGTTTCTCTTCCTACTCCTTCTGAGTCTTTGATTGAATCTTTTTCCAGGATATATCTACTAACCATGGGTTTCTCCCCTAACCTAGGCTCTGTCAGGCCTTCTTCTCTTTTCTCCCTATACTATCTTGTTTGGTGATCTTATCAGACCCTATGGAATTAATTATCACCTTGATTCAGATATTACCCAGAACTAGGTATCCAGCCATAAACGTTTTCAGGAGTTCAATGTACTAACTGCATTGTTGCCATTTCTATGTTGTACAGATATCTCAAATTCAAAACAGCCAAGCCATAACTCATTCCTCCACACACACTGACTTCTTATTTTCTCATATTTCCTATTACTATTATGGATATATCATCCTTCAAGTATCTGAGGCTGTCAACCTTATTGTCATCTTTCACTCTTTATACCTGCCTACCTACCCCACATATCCAATCAGTTGTGAAATCTTACTTTTAGCTACAAAATATTTCTCATTTACTCCAATTTCTCTAAACTTACATAGCTCCTACACTTGTACAGGCCCTCATCGCCATTAGTCTGAACTTTTTCATAGGCTTTTAATTGCTTCAAGTCTTTCCCCACTCCAATCTGTTCTTCACTCAGCTGGCAAAGTGATTTTATTATAAAATCTGGCCATGTCTCCTCCTTCCTCAATAAACTACAATGATTCACTGTTAACCTGCAGGATCAACTATAAAAATTTCTGTTTGGCATTTAAAGATCTTCATAACTTGATTCCTTCCCTCCATTATAGTATTACATTTATTAGGCTCCAGACACCATATCTTAGCCTATTTACAATTCTGCCATCTTCTAGCAATTGCATTCGCAATTGTCCTTCATGTCTGGAATGCTGCCCTCATCTTCCCTCTGTCCCTTGAAATATGAAAGGCAGTTGTCATGTGCCTCCTGAGTCCTCTCTTCTAAACATTTTCAGTTCCTTCACCTGGTTCTTATATAACCTGAAATTATCTTCTTGGTTTTCCTCCTCTGGAAGCTCTTCAATTTAAAAACTATGGTGCCTAGAATTGTATATAATACACTAGTCTAGTATGGGTGTCCAGGTGTATTCTAACTAGGACAGATACATAGGAGTTATTGCATTGTAATTGCTAGAAGCTCTATCTCTTAGTATAGTCAAAGATCACATTAGCTTTTCTGACATTTTTTTCCCACGCTTACATTGAACTGATAATCCACCACAACTCCCCCCATTTTTTCAGATAAACTCTTATCTAACCATACACCCCCTCCCAACCCATGCTCATGATGTCATTTTTTTAAAACCCAAGTGTAAGATGGCTTTTATGTCCCCAAATTTTGTCCTATTAACTTCAGCCAATTCTTTCTAGTCTTTCTATATCTTTTAGGATCCTGACTCTTTTTAGCTGACATGCTCTTTCTTCATTCCTTCTAGCAGTACAGGGTGAAGCACAATTCCCTGGAAACTTTCTGCCAAGCTGACATTGAACTGTTCATCCCTACTGTGGGTCTGACCAATCCCTCATCTGTCTGATTGTATTATCATTTCATCCACATTTCTATATTTTATTCCCCACAAAAGTAGGATAATTTAACAAACTTTTAAAATGATATTTTTATAGCATTATCTTTATCTACAAGTTTAGTTATTCTGTTTAAAAAATAAGGTTGGTCTGAAATGGCTTATTTTTGATGAAGCCATGTTGGTTCTTTATAATGACTTCTCCTCTTTTTCTACACTTTTATTGTTCATTTTAAAAGATACATTCTAAAATGTTCTTCAGAAATCGAGTCAAGTTCATTGCCTGTAGTTTGCACTCATTCTTTTTTTTAGGTGTGAAAATATTGATCTTTCTTTAGTCTTTTGATACCTTTTTCATTATTCTTGATCTTTCAAATTCAGAATATGTACTATTTATTTCAGTGCTCAAGTATCTAGTGCATCTGAGGCAGATGACTTGAATGCATGAAGTGTTAAGGTGTATTCCATTACCATCCTTTCAAATTATCTTGGGAGATAAGCAAAGCACCAAAGCAGAAAGAGAGAGAGCTGGTCTCAAGAGACAGGAAAAGTTGGGTTCACAGCATCACCCTGATAGGGACTGGCAGTGTGAACCTCAGCAACTCTTTAAGACTATAAATTGAAGACAAAGAGATGTCCTGCATTTATAGAGGACATTTCCCTATCAGCAAACTCCCTATATTAATGAAATTGTACATCTAGTTTCTATCCCTATTTCTAACTATCTGGAGAATCAATTAATCATAAATAATTTTTGTTCTGTCATTAGTAGATCAAAGGTTATTCTCCTTGGTAGAAGAAAAAGCAGCAAAGTAAGACTAAATCACTTTTGACTTCTCTCTGCTATCAATTAAAATCCTTTTATCCCTGCCAAGCAACAATTGTAGCCCTACTTTGATCCTCTCTTTCTTCCAAAATAGCTGAAACAAACATGTCCTTTTAGTTGTCCTCAGTATTTCTCAAATGGCTTAAGGTCATTCTAAAATTTCACACTCGATACCATTTTCACAAGACTATGCTACACTTTTACGTTTATTCCTTTTCCTGGACTTACGTTACCTACACCTATCTTTTCAAAATCTAAGTGACCTGGTGAGTTTACTGTGCATCCACATCTGTTTCTTCATGTAATTTTCATTGCTTTCCTTTGCTTGGCTGATTCCTCCCAGAATCTCCATTTCAAAGAAGGGCTCTAGGTCAGTTATGTTTTCTTTCATTCCCAGGCGATAGTCTTGAATCTCCAATTCTCCCACATCTCATCCAGGCTATGTTTATCATCCCCCTCCTCTTTTGGTTTTGCTTTTATGTTGTTTTCCCCCAATAGAAGGCAAGTTCCTTGAAAGCAGGAAATGGCTTTTACTCTGCTTATATTTGCACTCCCAGATCTTAGCACAATTTCTGGCACATAGTAAACACATGCTTATGCTTGTTGAGTTGACTTCCTTGTCGGGCATTTTCCCTTTGTGTCTTCAGGATTTCCATTCTTGAGAGTTTCCCATTCGCTCTGAGATAACTTCCAATATAGAGATTTTAATCCAAGAAATTCTACCTATCCCTCCTCTTACTGCTGTGAAGTCTGTTTTCTAAAAATCTAGATTATATATCTAACTGCTTTTCTATCCTCTATAAAACAAACTCCAGGAGGGAGTGGTCACTTCACCTTCCAGTTCCTCACCATTTTCACTTTAGCAATCAGTCTCATCCTGTTAGTGAGACTGAGCTCCAGTACAGAATTTTCACCTACATTTCGAAAAAAGGAATTGTTATTAAGATGAATGAAGATGTTATTAGATTCTACGTTCTTAGCAGTGAGGGAGTCCCTGCTGTGTCTGCATAATTGAAATCTCCCATTGCTTGTGGAGCATGTTTCTATGCCAGGCTTGTAATTTGTTTACATAACTTCTCATCTATATCCCCTTTCTAATCTATTGATTATCTCAAAAATAGATAAAGAAAGTCAATGGCAATAGACACATATATTTACAGAATTAAGCATAGTTCTTAATTTCTGAAGTTAGTTTTGGTTACCATCTCAAAAGAACGGTAATACTCAATGTTCAGAGAAAAGAAAGATTAATTTGGAGCCTATAGTCTCATTGGGATATTGAGGGGACAAAAGTGTGTCTCAGAGAAAAACACTGTAGTTTCCATCACATTCTTGAGCACCTCTCTCTTCTCTTGGGAATGTAGGACTTTGACTGCTCAGTGGATAGAAAAGCAGAGAAGATGAAATGCAGCCCTCAAGGGGAACTTGTTTTGCACAAAATCTGAGGTACAGAGAAACAGAGGAAATGCGATGCAGCTCTCAGTTTCTTGAATCTTGAATGAAAGGGTTCAAGGTCACAGAAGAGAGAGTAATCCCAGGATGGATGGATGATGATAGCAAGTTTCCCTTTACCCAGGCCTGGTCCTGAGTACATTATTTTTCTGCTCCACAATCAATCAATCAATGCTTATTAAGCACCTACTCTGTGCCAGGTGCTAAGTCCAGGAAGACCAGGTTTCAAGTCTTGCCTCTGACATTAAATGGTTCTGTGACCCTGGGAGTGTCATTTAATTTCTCTGTATTATAAGCAACTTTAAGACTATAAAATGTAAGAAGGAGTATCCTCACCTGGGAATTCATTATATCAATGACAAGTCTAGTCTCTATACTAAGATCCTGTAATAAATTGGAAACAGGAAGTATGGATATTTGTTTATTTAGACAGCATTCTGCTTTAAATAAATATACTTTACCATGATGTCAGGTATTGAATTTTTGCCTTGGTCAGAGGGAGATTCAGTGGAAAATGGGAATTTTTGAGCATAAATTTGAATAGATGACACAGACTCTAAGAACTGAATTTATCAAGGGGAGGTGGCACGACTGACTTTAGACCATTTCCAGGGAAAAACAAGTCTCCTTTAAAGATTGGGTCATTATTGTATTTGCAACTGTAGCTAATGAGAATATAAAGTTCTAGGATGATTCACTTACCTCTTACCACTGGCCAGGATGTTGCATGAAATAAATCATGTTTATGTATGCTGATAGGAATACAGACAAACTTTGTTTTGTGCCATGTGAATGTATACTAGATGCACAGGAAATTCATTGTATAACTTTATATGCTTTTGAGAATACTTTAACATTCATTATCTCATTTGATTCATTATCTCATTAAATCACATTAGGTAAACATTATTTTTTCATTATGCACCTGTACAGGCCACCAAGCAGATGCCTGATTATCCACATATGGAGTTAAATCCTGTAGGAAAATTTCAAAGTCTATAACTAATTTGTTCTAATTTGTTGTTCTTTACTTCCTTGCCTTTTTTTCTTTCCTACTTCATAATTTTTCTCCTTTAATGTTCCTAGGCTTGCCTGCTTAGTATATTTTATTTTCTAATAACAATAGGTGTAATAATTGTTTACATCATGACATTCCCCCCCCCCCGAAATAATATTTTATAGGTGGTAGAAATCCTTAATGTGGAAACTATCTTTACAAATGGAGATGAGGAATTTGTTTTTACAAAATCTCATGGGACACTGAAACATATGCCTTACCCAGTCACAGGGATAGTATGTGAAGGGACAATAGCTTTGGGGCATAAGTAGTAAGAATATGAGATTCCAAAAAGGAGAGTTGCTCATAAGTCATATCAAAATTGGAATTTGAACCCAAGCCTTCTGATTCCAAATCTAGTACATTTTTCACATATTCGCCTTTATTATCCCACTCCTCTGACCTATTCAAAGCTTAATGAACATTTTACCTAGACTCTACTCTCTGAGTTGTCTTATTTCTTTTCAGTCATTCCTCAAATCTCTCCCTCCCTCTCCCTGCCATGAAAACTTCCTTGATTAATAAGAGGAAAATTAACAGGAGGAATGAATTACCTTGGTCCTCTTCCTATTTAAACATGCAACCTTCCTGACTTTCTCCTTTGCTGTACTTTGTGGGTAATTATGAAGTTAACATGTTATTTATTTACTTTCTTATTCATTTGGGTGTCTTATTACATTGGGGTTCTTTTTTGTCTGTCTATGGTAAAGTTGTTGGTATTAGACTAAACTTGATGATAGGAAACATTTTTGTTTCCTGTCATGTGAAAATAGGCACATAATAAATTCTTTCTGGTGGGCTATATTGACTGAACTTATTATGGGAGCACTTCTAACTATTTAAAAATGATGGACCTTGTTTTTGGTTATCTATTTAAGTAATATATTCTATGCTATATTTGTGACTTATCAAAACCAGGTACAGTTTATCTTTACATGGCAGAGAGCACAGCATACATTCTGTAGATTGCCACAGGTATATGTTAATAGCCCATTCATTATGCCATAATATATGAAGACAAGACATAGACAAAATTGATGTTGGAACCTATATGATATAGCATTGCAAAGATGCTATATTAGGTGATATGAAAAACAGGAAATAGAGGAAATTTCCAACAATGTTTTTAGGAGAATATTTGATAGAGGATGGGCAGTTGGCCCACAAAAAGGACAGAGAGGATAGTCATCAGTCAAATTTCTAGGGATGATTTTAACATTATATGAAATGTCAATCCCTAAATTAGTTACAGAAAAGATTCTAGTTTTAAACACTCAAACGACAGAAAGGAGGATTAGAAACTAGTTGGATTGCTTAGTTTCTGGAGGAATCACATTTCACATTTAGATTTGACACTAGAATCAATGTAGGTTGTCACAAGGAGCAAACCAAGAGCATGTATTAGAACAAGCAAAGGAGACAGTCCAATATTCCATGACCCTGGTTTCAATATCCTTACTTATATTTATATATTCATTTTGTATTTTTGTTGTCCAGTTGTTTCAGTCATGTCAGACTCTTTGTAACCCCATTTAGGGTTTTTTGGCAAGGATCCTGGAGAGGTTTGCCATTTCCTTCTCCAGTTCATTTTACAGAGGAGGAAACTGAGGCAAACAGGGTGAGGTGACTTGCCCAGGGTCACAGATCTAGTAAATGTCTGAGACCAGATTTGAACTCAGCAAGATGAATCTTCCTGGCTTCAGGTCCCAGAGCTCTATTCATTGAGCTACTTTTCAGCCCTCTTTTAAACTGGAAAACAACTAGGAAGATTTTATGATTTGCTCTTTGGGGACTAATCTGAAGGGAGATGAGAAAGCAGAGTAGAAAATGAGAAAGCAGAGTTTTGGACCAAAAAGATTACTGTGAATATATTACACTATCATGGAAACAGAGTTTGACTCAGGCCCATTGACATTGTGAAAGCAATTTCTGTATTAACATGGACCAAAAATCTCTCTTGATAAACATGTTGGAACAATCACCATGTAGACAGTGAGACAGTGCTGAAGTGTAAATGGCTTTTAACTGGCAGAACCAATGCAGTGGGAACAGGGATCAGCTGTCTTCACAAGGAGAAGGCAGCCCATACTGTTGACATGCCACCTATTCTATTGAGAGAGATGTTACCTGAATGGACAAACCCCTTGCAAAATGGTCTCCAACCTGAGAGCTAAAGAGGTAATAGCTAAAGAACAAGAATAATGATTAATTCATGGATGGGAGTAATATTCTAACCTTTCAGGGAGTGAAGTGGGGAATAACCCACCTTCAGCCCATCTACTGGTGATCAAATGGTCAGAGAAAGAAATGGAAAGTCAGCCTAATACTCTGGATTAAAGGCAGTGTGGTTATTTGTCACCAAGGTTGCTAGGGAAAACCTCAATAATGTCCTGCTAAATATGGACTCTTGAGCAGTAGCTAATGGATTAACTATATGGTCAGCTAAGTGAGGAAATGATAATTGGGTAGAAATAATACTAAAGTCTGGGGCAAAGAGCTGTGGGAAAATCAACAATCCAAATAGTAGATTTGAAGATGTTTCCATACACAACTAAGGCAAAGCCAGAGACAAGAGAATGGAAGGATGGATCCTATTAGCACGTTAAGAAAAGGAGGTGTGAGGGAACACAGCGAAAGATACCAAGTTGTATCAAAATGGATACAAGAGAAATCAGACATTTGGATATTCAAACCACTAAAACTCATATTGAAGATAAAATTGGATTAAAGATCAGGGAAATACTTATTTGATGCATAAAATGTTATCTGAACTCTCACCAAAGGATGGACTCTGGGAACAATCTGGCAGATAGATTATATTGGACCATTCAATAACAAGTTTAGGAAAAGTTATTGCTTAACCACAATATGCCCATGCACTGGGTTAGTTTTCTTTTATTCCTGTATATGAGCCAAACAGACTTTAATATTAAAAGTTGAGAATTTTAAAAGTTGAGAATTTTTATTTGGTTATTTTGGCTGGCTGTTAATGATTGAAAGTGACCAAAGATTGCATTTCATTGCCTATAAGGTAAAGGACTGAGCAGAGTTATGTGGTGATTTTACCTAGTTTATAACCCATAGGCAGTGGAGATGATAGAAATACTTAGTGGAATGTTGAATGCTGGAATGTTGAAAAGTCATGTTAAGAAACTATTAGGAGAAGCAGTAGCAACCTGATAGACTTAGGAGAAATAATTCTATTCCTGTAGATGGGTTGTAAAACTGTTTCACAGTACAACTTTCATTGATTCAGATGATAAAGGACAGGACATTACTGAAGAATCCAAAATGTGGTGAGTGTACCATCAAACCACTAATTACTTCTAGAAGAGACTATTTGGACAGGGAATCAGACAGTATGGGTCACAGATACACCTGATCAATGTTTGTGTGTGTGTGTGTGTGTGTGTGTGTGTATTTTATATATTCTCTATAGATAATATATATTTTATATATTCTCTCTATATAATATATATTATGTATTCTACATACATAATATATATTATATATATATAAAATCTACTCCTATATTGGTACTTGGCTTAGTCTGCAGAGGACTTGCAATGACAGAGCATGGGAAAATTGGAAAGATCGATTGCCGTTTTGTATTAAGAACATATTTTAAAAGATATTGTTGCTAGATGTGATATTGATGATTGTGTATTGCATTTATTCTAAAACAAAGTGATGTAAACATCACATTTGGAATAATTATCTGGATTGTGTTAGTGATAATTTTAAGATTAATTATAGGTCATTTTAGTTGGTTTCATGGACAGTAGCAGCCAGAGGCTGGAATTGAATGAAAATAGGTTTGTTGCCTTGTCATGTCATTTGTCTTAGACCACCATTTTGTGATGAAGAATTTTGATTTTGTTTTTTACAATTTGTTTTTCAATATAAGGATAACTATGCATGTATATATATATATGTATAGTTGCACATATATGTGTTATAGGATGGTAAACAATGTTTGTACCACATTGGTGAACCATCAGGCAATAGATGGAACTCCCAGATAGGACAGCCCACCAATAGGAAACAATCTTGTCATTAGTTTATGTGATTAGTCGTTAATAAAATTAATTGGTAAGCATATTGGGCCATTGACTACCAATCAGAATTTGGGTGTGATGGTAGATGTTTAACAAAGACTGAAAGAATGGCGTCTTTCTTGTGTAAACTTATCATTATAGAGAAAAAAAATCCTCACTAACGTTTCCTGCTTCCTAACTCATACAAAAGAACATTTGGCAATTGTCAACTTGAGAGGCTGCTTTTTTTAATTCGGATGCTGTCTTTGGAATGGACCTGGGTCAAGTCCTGGCTTCCTTGGCTACTAGTCATGTGACCTCAGTGCCCTTATTCCTGTCTCACATGGATTGTTGCGAGGGTTAAATGAGACAGCGTGCACAGAGCACTTTGAAAATGCAAAGTCCTATTCTGTATCACTAAAATTATGAATTTGTGACCTGGTATGCTTTAGAAGAAAAAAGACTAAGCGTTTTAGAACCGCAGACTTTGTATCTCACTTTTCTCACAAAGAACGTGTAGAGTTTCCCAATTCCATCTGACTTTCTGAAGCATGTATATAATTCTTTTTCCTTAAATTGTCCTGTATTTACTTCTCATTTTGCGTGTTGTATTCATTCAACAGAACGTAAGCCCTTGGAGTGGATACACTGTTTTTCAGTTTCTTTTTATCGCTGACCCCTATAGTATTATGATAAGAACACAGGCACTTACGTTATACTTTAAAGTCTGTAAAATGCTTTAATTCATTCTCCTATTTTATCCTCATAACAATGCTATGAAGTAGTTCCTATACATGCCACCACCCCCATTTTACAGATGAGGAAACTTCAGCTCAGAGTGTTAACATAGTGTTTGCAGTATATTGGTAAATACTTAATAAGTTCTTGTTGGGTTACATTGAAATGACTCTTAAATGCCAAGAAAATATCTGCTTGGTAATAAGTAATCTGTCTATTTGAAAATCATATCCTTTCCCTTGCCACTCTTCCAAGATTAAGTAATAGCCTTCACTAATATGCATGGGATGAGTGTGTTTTGAAGGTCACTGTCTTTGTCTCTGTAGACGATGACTTTGTTATTTTTTTCCCCTGAAGTCGCTGTCTTCTTACATCTTAATGATCTGGTAGCTTCAGACCTTTTTTTTTTTTTTTTTAAATTTAAATAGATATTAGTACTGACAGCAGGGCTTGCCATTTTGCTCAGCACCTGTGATTTACATTCAAGCCCTTTATGTTTAATCAGCCTTGATTGAATCCCACTCTTCAGGGATGATGATTATTGTAGATTTCCTCCTATATTTCAAATTTCTAGTCAGAATTTCAGGCCATTTATAATCAGCTGTTGTATATCATTCCTGGAAATAACATCGCCGAGTCACTATCCGTAGGCCATCTTTCTGGAACTGGTCTTCCAACAGAGATGATGGATCAATGCCACTCTATATGCCAGCACACACCTATAATCTAACCAGAGTGAATTAAGGACACAAGCTGTGTTCATGGAAATGAGGGAACCTGACCGAACTATAAGAGATAGAATCTCAAAGCTTGAGGTTGCTGTGTGATGCGAAAAACGCAGGCAGAAAAAGCTGCACAAATCAACCTTTGGAGTGGTTTTTATGGTGTAGACATAGTGTTAATGTGATCGTATCGACTTTTATGTATTTATGACCTTACACATATTGTTGTTTATTACAGGATCTGAAGAATCTCCAAGAAATCTAACTTAAAATCTTTTAAAAATATCTATTTCTAGTTATTTCCTGAGCTGTGAAGCACAGTCCTAATTGGTATTAGGCTAATAAATACCATGCTGGTCAACTGAATCTGTCACTCTCCTTTATCATCTACCTCTTCTCTATGACATTCATCATTATGACATGTAGACCTAAACTGCATTTCCTCTTAATGAATCCCATGTTTAGAATTAATGTCTTTGTAGTGAAATGGACTGGGCCCAGCAAGGATTCTGTTAAATTTGAAAATGTGTCCATGGAGCCCAAAACCCTGCTCTGAAACCACATCACATCCTGACATAGTAAAGGAAAGAAAAATTTTCTTTTTTCTACTGAACTAGGATTTTAAAGCACCTGACCCAAACATTCTTTTTAACAGATCTGTTTTGAACTTTTTGGAACATAATAGGGGAAGTATCGTCAGAAAACCATGATCTTGTCAAAGAACTTGTGAGCTAAAAAGAACCTTAGAGATCAATAAATTCAGTCCTTTGTATTTATAGTCAAGAAACTTGGGGTCTAAAGGGGATGAGGTAAGTGATCTGGCCAACATCACACAACTAGTTAATGACATACTCAGAACTTTTGACTTCCAGTTCAATGTGCACTTCACTATATCATATTTTTCAGCTATGAGCCAAGACATAACGAGTATGTGGTCACTGTGCCCTTCTGCAGGGCACACAAATTTAGAGGGTACAGGCACACCTGAAATATAGAAACAACTGAGCTTAGGATCTAAGTAGCAAAATGTTTAGTTAAGTAGAAAGTTATACATGGCACAATTCCTCTTCTACCCCAGAGGAGCTCCTCCTCTGATGGACTCTACCCTGCTCCCTTATCTCATTCTGGGTAGCTCTTAGGCAGCAATTTCTTGGTGTCTTATTGTTTATAACCATAGAGGCTGTGGTATTCTGGATTCTCTGGATTCTCTGTCTTCTTGCCACAGAGCTTGGTGTCCTGAGTGATTCTCATTGCCACTTGTTAAGGCGTCACCGTGACAGGTGTAATACTTATTAGGAGATATTTTTTTCTACTTATTGACACATTTGCCTCTGTGCTTAGATACCTAATTAGAAAATATTTAATTCTCTTTGACAAAGAAGAATAATTCAGATACTTTTTAAAGTTGATAGTTAAATGTTTATTAAATGCATACTATGTGCCAGGAATTGTGCTAAGCATTAGGGATATGAATAACTGTTAGTCTGCCTGTCTGTCTGTCTCTCTCTCCATCTACTTATCGATCTATTTATCTATCTGGAAAGTCCTTGTCCTCAAGCACCTAACATTACAGTCAAATGAGAGAAGGCAACACACAAAAGGAAGCAGGAAAAGGTAAGGGAGTGAGGAAGGTATTCAATACAGGGACATGGTGAAAAAATCAGAGAAGTTCTAAATGGTACAGTTTTCCTTCCTTCCTTTCCTCCCTCCCTCCCTCTTTCCTTCCTTCCTTCCCTCCCTCCCTCCCTTCCTTCCCTCCCTCCCTCCCTTCCTTCCTTCCTTCCTTCCTTCCTTCCTTCCTTCCTTCCTTCCTTCCTTCCTTCCTTCCTTCCTTCCTTCCTTCCTTCCTTCCTTCCTTCCTTCCTTCCTTCCTTCTTTTCTTCTTTTTTTTTGTTTTTTAAAACATTTTCTTTTTAAGTTTAGATTTCATATTTTCTCTCTTCCTCTCACCCTTTCCTTATCCATTGAGAAGTCAAGCAATCTGGGATTAATTACACATTTAAAATCATACAAAATATATTTCCATATTAACCATATTGTCAAAAAAAAACAAGCAAGAAAAATAAAGAAAAAGGAAAAGTATGCTTCATTCTGCACTCAGAGTTAATCAATTTTCTCTCTGGAGGTAGATCACGTTTTTCATTGTGGGTCCTTTGAAATTGTCTTGAAGCTTTGTTTTGAT
The DNA here is from genome assembly GCF_028372415.1 of Notamacropus eugenii. Lineage (NCBI taxonomy): Eukaryota > Metazoa > Chordata > Mammalia > Diprotodontia > Macropodidae > Notamacropus > Notamacropus eugenii. Next base: position 205,056,834 of record NC_092875.1, on the reverse strand, counting down.
CAGATAGCTAGTTACTTCACAGTTGATCATTGTTGCAATATTTCTGTTACTATGTACAATGTTCTCCTGGTTCTGTCCACTCTATGTCAGCTCATGCAAGTCTTTCCAGGATTTTCTGAGAGCATTCTGCTCATCATTTTTCATAGCACCATAGTATTCCATTACAACCATATACTACAGCTTTGGCAGCTATTCTCCAATTGATGAGTATCCCTCAATTTCTAATTCTTTGTCACCACAAAAAGATGTGTTATAAATATTTTTGTACACATAAGTTTCACCTTTTTCTTGATCTCTTTCAAATATAGACTTAGTAATACTATTTCTGGGTCAAAGGGAATTCAATTCATGGTCCTTTGGTCATAGTTCCAAATAGTTCTCCAGAATGGTTGCATCAGTTCATAAATCCACCAATAGTATATCAGCATACTTATTTTTCCACATCCCCTCCAGCATTTGTCCTTTTCCTTTTCTGTCATGTTAGCCAATCTGATAGGTATGAAGTGGTATCTTAGAAGTGTTTTAATTTGTATTTTTCCAATCATAATTGATTTAGATCATTTTTATGTGACTTTTGAAAACTGTTCATATCCTTTGACTCTGTATTGATTTGGGAATGGCTCTTATTTTTATAAGTTTCACTTAGGCTCCAATAAATTTGATAACTGAGACCTATAGAAGAAAACTTGCTGTATATAGTTTTTCCACATTTCCTGCTTTCCTTCTAATTTTTGCTGCATTAGTTTTGTTTGGGTAAACATTTTTAATTTCATGTAATCAAAATTATCCATTTTGCTTCCATTGATCTCTATCTCTTGTTTGGTCACAAACTCTTCCTTTATCAAGCACCATATTACTGTGATCATTTACTACTGTGTATCATATACCTAATCTATTTCTCCTATCTGCCACTTTAATTCTTAGCTAGTACCAGATCATTTTGGTGTTGACCATTTTGAGATAGGGTTTGAAATGTAGTATAGCTAGACTGCTATCCACATTTTTTTTTGTTCACTGAATCCCTTGATATTCTTGAATTTTTGTTCATCCAGGTAAATTTTGTTATTATATCTTCTAGTTCTATAAAATAATTGTTTGGTAGTTTGATTGGTATGGCACTGAATAAGTAAATTAATTGAGACAAAATTGTCATTTCTATTATGTTGTCTTGGTCTACCCATGAGCAAGTAGTATTTCTCCAGTTGTTATATCTGCCTTTATTAGTGCAAAAAATGTGCAATTGTGTTCACACAGTACCTGGTTTGTCTTGGTAGATAAATTCCCAAGTATTTTATACTATCTGTAGCTATTTTAATTGGAATTTGTCTTTCTATCTTTTCCTGCTGGTTTTGTTTAGTATATATAGAAATGTTGATGATTTATGTGGGTTTGTTATATATCCAGCAACTTTGCTATAACTGTTAATCTGCCCTCCCTTTTTATCACCATTTCACCTTTTTTTGTGCCCTTCCATTTTTAATTTCCTGTAAGATAGATTTCTATACCTAATTGAGTAGTGTGTGTGTGTGAGTATATGCACATATGAGTGTACGTGTATGTATATATGCATATACATATGTTTGTATATATATGTACATACATATATGCATGTATTCTTCTCTCTCTGCAACAATTTAGATGAAAGTGACATTCAAGTGTTCTTTGCCCTCCCCTACCATTTCCCCTCTACTATAAAAACTTTTCCTTGCATGCCTCTTTTCTATGAGAATACTTTCCCAACTCTTTTTCTTCCTTTTCCCAGTGTAATCTTCTTTCTCATCTATCATTCATTTTTTGGAGATCATCCCAACATAATTGACTTCTGTGTGCTGTGTCTGTGTAAAGTCCTATTTGCTCTAATACTGATAAAGTTCTTAAGAGTTAGCTGCATCATCTTCCTGTATGGTTTAACTTTATTGAGACCCTTATGATTTTTCTTTGATGTTTACCTCTTTATGTTTCTCTTCAGTCTTGTATTTGAAAGTCAAATTTCTTATTTAACTCTGGTATTTTCATTAGGAATGTTTGAATGTCTTCTATTTCCATAAATGTACATTATTTCCACTTACAGGTTGTGCTCAGTTTTTTTAGGTAGGTTATTCTTGGTTATAATCCTAGCTCCTTTGCCTTCCAGAATGTCATATTCCAAGTCTTCCTCTCTGTTGCAATGGAAGTAGATGAATTTTGTAAGATTCTTACTTTGTTTCTACAGTATGTGAATGGTCTCTTTTTGAATGGAATTTTTTTTTAACCTGGGAACTCTGGGATTTGCCTATAATATTCAAAAGAGTTATTATTTTAGTATCTCAGGAAGTGATCAGTAGATTCTTTCAATTTCTATTTTATCATCTGGTTCTAGAATGTCAAGGCTGTTTTCCTTGTTAATTTCTTGAAATACGATATCTAGCCCCCTTCTACCTGCTTTTTATTATGGCTTTCAGGTAGTCCCATAACTCTTTTTGTTTTGATTTAGTAATAATTTTAATGTCAATTATTTTTGTACGCCTATACCACAGAACCGTTAATCCAATGATCAACATCAACATTACATTGTAAAAAGGAATAAAAAGATTTTTACATGAGTTATATAAATAAATTGTTGATAGTAAATAAATGAGAAATGGGTGAAGGAACACCAATTAACACAGAGTAATCCCATTTCCTAAATTAAGAGAACAGAATTCTTAATGAACACAATTAAGAGAATAAAAGAAGTCAAAGTCATGTTAGACAGAAAACACTTGATATCCTTTTACAACCATGAGATATTTCAGTAAGAGATAATGATGACTTAGAAAGGAGACATTTATAAAATCTTTTTTTTAACTATTTATTTTTAACATAGTTTATAACAGATAAAGCAATTCAAACTTTTGGTAAGGTGATACCTCTTTGTAAAGCATTTACAATATGTACCACAAAAGAATTTTTTTCTAAACATTAACCAACTGAGACACAAATAATATTTATGTTGCTAACTTCACAAGCTCTTGACCTAATTGTCTCGACAGTATTACTAAAAATTAAAGCACTCTAACTTATTGTTGTTGGTCTAAAGTCCTGTGCCTAATAGCTTAATTTTAGACAGCCTCAGATGTTCCCCCACCAATAATCTATAATTGAATAGATCTGGTATTAAGCTTACAAACCTTTTGACTATAGGAAATTGCCACCAACAGTATAGACATTGCAGGGATACAATATCTCTCCAACTTCGTGTCAGTTCCAGGCTGGATTAGATTATCCACTTGCATTCAGTCAGGCTTAAAGTTGGCAAGCTGTCAGTGGGGAAATTGAGTCAGGAGAATCCCACCTCAGCCCATGCTGAACAGCCACTCTCTCACCCTTCCTTTGACATCACCTTGTGCAGTTCATACCAGCATCTCATCAGCTTGCTGGCATCATGGACTGGAGGCTCAGATCACCTTTCTTGCTACCCATACCTAGAGTTAGACTCAGAAAAACAGTCACTTAATAGTCCCATAGCATTTAAAAATGGCAAGTTCTAATAACCAGGTTTCAAATATGATAATAGTTTCACTTTGGCTGAGGAACATCTTCTGAGGCAAGTCTTAAGTGGCTTACATGCCTTTCTATACATGTTCTAGTTCCTGATTAAATGGCAATCATAAAATCAAATTTACCATCAAAGCCTTGACTTTTCCATTAATGCCAAATTTTACCCAGTGCTACTTTCCTCTAGGAAATTTAGACTGAGATTCTTTTCTCCAAACTAAAGATGTCATTGATTTATTCTCAGTAATTAATTCAATCTATTGTTTTAATACTAATTGCTTTTACCTTACTTTGTAACATGTCCAATTTTTCTCCCCATCACTCCCCTCCCCCCACTTCCTAATACTTTGCATTCTGATTACTTCTTCCCTCAATGTACCCTCCCCTCCATCATACCCCGCCTCTCTCCTATCCCCATCTTCTCTCTTTTCTTGCAGGGCAAGATAAATTTCTATACCCCATTCCCTGTAGTTCTTATTTCCTGATTATATGCATTAAAAATTCTCAAAATTCATTTCCAATACTTTGAATTCCAACTTCTCTTCCTCCCCCCTCCCTCCCCAGACCCACTGAGAAGGGAAGCAATTCAATACAGACTAAATATGTGTTCTTTTGCAAAAGACTTCCATAATAATTATGTTATGTAATACTAATTATATTGCCCTCTGTCCTACCCTCTCCCTCCTTATTTCCCCCCCCACAATTGACCTTGTCCCTTCTCGAAAGTGTTTATTTCTAGTGACTCTCTTCTCCCATTTGCCCTCCCTTCTAACATTCCCCTCACTCCACTTGTCACCTCCTCTCCTATTTTCCTGTGGTATGATAGAAATTTTCATATCAAATTTAGTGAGCATGTTATTCCCTCCTTTAGCCACATGTGGGGAGAGTAACTTTATTTTTTTCCCCCTCTCCCCTTCTCCTTTATCTCCTCCATTGAATAAGAGTTTTCTTATCTCTTTTATGATTTATAGCCTGCCCCATTCCATTACTCCCTTTATCTTCCAAGAATTTTCCTTCTTCACCCCTTAATTTTTGTTTTATTTTATTTTTGTGTGTGGATATAATCTCTTCTGATATAGCACACCCTGTACTCTCTATCTATCTATGTGTATGTGTGTGTGTATGTGTATGTACAATCTCTCTAAGTACCCAAATACTGAGAAAAGATTCAAGAGTTAAAAATATTTTATTTCCATGTAGTAATGTAAACAGTTCAGCTTTAGAGAGTCTTTTATGATTTTTCTTTTCTGTTTGCCTTTTCATACTTCTCTTGATTCTTGTCTTGGGATGTCAAATTTTTAAATACAGATCTGGTCTTTTCCTCAATATGAATACTTGAAAGTCATCTATATCATTGAATGACCATTTTTTCCCTTGAAGTATTATATTCAGATTTTCTGGGTAGATGATTCTTGGTTTCAATCCCAGTTCCTTTGACTTCTGGAATATCCCATTCCAAGCCCTTAGATCCCTTAATGTTGAAGCTGCCAGATCCTGTGTTATCCTGATTGTACTTCCACAGTACTCAAATTGTTTCTTTCTAGTTGCTTGCTGTATTTTCTTCTTGATCTGGGAACTCTGAAATTTGGCCACAATATTCCTAGGAGTTTCTCTGTTCAGGTTTCTTTCAGGAGGTGATTGGTGAATTCTTTCAATATCCATTTTGCCTTCTGATTCTATAACATCAGGGAAGCTTTCCTTGATAATTTCATGGAAGATAATGTCTAGGCTCTTTTTTTGATCATGGCTTTCAGGTAGTCCAATAATTTTTAAATAATTTCTCCTGGATCTATTTTCCAGGTCAGTTGTTTTTCCAATGAGTTGTTTCACATTATCTTCTATTTTTTCAAATTTTTGGTTTTGTTTATTAACTTCTTGGTTTAACTCATAGTCATTCATTTCCCTGAACTCAATTCTCTCTTTCAATGAATTATTTTGTTTAGTGAGCTTTTGAACCTTCTCCTCCATTTGGGTAATTCTGCTTTTTAAAACCTCCTTGTCCTCATTGGCTTTTTGGACCTCTTTTTCCAATTGAGTTAGCCTCTTTTTAAAGCTGCTATTTTCCTCAGCATTTTTTTTGGTTCTCCTTTAGTAAGCTGCTAACTTGTTTTTTAAGGTCTTCTATTGCCTCAGCCTAGTTTAAGTTCCCTCTGGAGGCAGAGGCCTTGACTTCCTCTGACAGTATGCCTTGTTCTTCCTCATCTGAAAGGATGGGGGAAGACACCTGTTCCCCAAGAAAGTAATCTTGTATCATCTTATTTTTCTTCCCCTTTTTTGGGCATTTTCCCAATCAGTTGCTTGACTTCTGAGTTTCCTCTCCACAACCTCTTGGCCTCCAGCTTTACCAAGCCAGTGCTTGGGGGCTGAGATTGAAACGAGCTCCTCCCAAGCCTCAGGGGCTTTTGTTGGAGGCAGGGGTGCTATTAAGTGTGAGATTAAGTTCAGCTGCTCCGGTGGAGGCATGGCCATCACACAGGGTTCAGTTCCCTCAGGGGCCTTCTGAGGAGACCTTCAACAATGGATGTGGGCCACTGCCTTCCCTGGGAGCCTTGTCCACTGCTGCCTCCACTGCTGCCACCTGAGGAGGCCTGAGTCAAGGGGACACCCCACTCCCCCGTCGGCCAGCTGAAAAGACCGTCTTACTGACCTTTGGCACCTGTGGGTTGAGGGATCTGAGCTGCCTCTGGAGATTCTGTCCCTGAAGCCTGCTCAGATTTGCTTTTCTTGGTGTTGTGTACTGTGCTCTGCACTGCATCTGGTGTGTGACAGACCTTTCCCATCGGTCTTTCAGGTCTCTCTGGGATAGAAATCTCCTCCACTCTGTTGTTCTGTAGCTTCTGCTGCTCCAGAATTTGTTGAGAGTTCTTCTTTACAGGTATTTTATGGGCTGTGGGGTAGGAGCTAGCATAGGGGTATCTTTCTACTCTGCCGTCTTGGTTCCTACCCCTAGTCCCATAATTCTTAAGTGATCTTTCCTTGATCTGTCCTCTACATCAGTTGCTTTTGTAATGAGATATTTCACATTTTCCTCCATATTTTTATCCTTTTGATTTTGTTTTATGGTTTCTTCATATCTTATGGAGTCATTAACTTCTACTTGCCCAATTCTAATTTTTATTACTTTTATTTTCTTTTTTATTTAGTATTTTATTTTTCCCAGTGATATGCAAAAAGAATTCTCAATATTTGCATTCAAAATTCTGAGACTGAAATTGTCTCCCTTTCTCCCTCCCCATTTTCTTCCCATTAAGAAGAAAAGCAAATTTTTTTTCCACAGTTACTATTACAGTCTTTTCCTCTATCCTATTCCCAGCCCCCCATTTATTCTATTCTTTTTCTCCTTTTACCCTGTCCATTCTCAAAAGTGTTTTGTTTACACATGTGGTTATGCAAAACATATCTATAATAGTCATATTGTGAAAAAACCAGATAAAAAACAACAAAAAATCTGAAAAATAAAGTAGAACAAGTGTTCAATTTGTATTCAGACACCATTAGTTCTTTCTCTGGGAATGGACAGCAATTTTCATCGTAAGTCCTTCAGAGTTGTTATGGATCATCGTATTGCTGAGAATAGTTAAGTCATTCACAGCTGATCATCATACAATGTTGTTGTTACTTTGTACGCAGTACATTTTATAGCAGCTCATGCAAGTCTTTTCAGGTCCCTGAGAGCATCCTGCTTATCATTTCTTATAGCACAGCAGTATTCTATCATAATCACATATAACAACTTGGTTAGATATTCCCCAATTGATAGGCATCCCTCAATTTCTAATTCTTTGCCCCCAGAAAAGAGCCACTATAAAGAGTTTTTCACACGTAGGCCCCTTTCTTTTGGGAAATAGACCTAGTAGTAATATTGCTAGGTCAAAGGGCAGACATGGTTTTATATCCCTTTGGGCATAGTTCCAAATTGCTCTACAGAATGGCTAATCAGTTCATAGCTCCACCAACAGTGCATTAAAGTCTCATTTTTTCCCCACATCCCCTCCACCATTTGTCTTTTAACCTTTCTGTCCCATTAGCCAATCTATTAGGTATGAGATAATACCTTAGAATTACTTTAATTTGCATTTCTCTAATCAAAAGTGAGTTAGAGTATTTTTATATGGCTATAGCTTTGACAGCTCTCACTTCTCAATTTTTTTAAGATATCATCCTTTCATATTCAACTCACCTCTGTGCCCCCTGTCTATATATACTTCATCTATCTAACCTAATAATAAGAAAGATCTTATTTACTATTTTAATTGTATTTATTATTTTTGATAAAACTAATTTTTAATAAAAAAGTGAAAGGGTCTCTTAAATTTTGCCAGGTCACAGCATTCTACATACTGGAAAAAAGAAAGGGAGAGGGATGTATCATGGCATCAGAAAGGCCCATGTTCAAGTCTTGCCTCTAATGTATTTTAACATCATCAACTGAACAAGTCATTCAAACCCTCAATGTTTGAGACAACTCTAAGATTGTAAGTTTCAGAGAAAATACTGACTGATTCACCTTGGTAGAGGAAGTTTCCTCATCCTAGAATTGCCTATATCAGTGAAATAGAAGGTCACCAGTCTCTATTTACTATAAGAAAGAAGAAAAATAGAATTTCACTTTCATCCTTTACTCCTACAGGCCTTGTCTTCATACCAACATGCTGACTGGGGAAAAGCAGTCCAGTGTTAACAGTCCAGCTTTGGTGTGACCACAGTATTAATTAAGCTATCACATTTGCTTCAAGTGACTCCCTTCATAGAGGCTTATTTAGGGTAGATGAGAATGGTGATACTGGCAGAAGCCATTAACATTTTGTGTAAATTTGTTGATTTCTGAAGTCTAGGTTGGGATACAGATGAGTAGAGTCCCAAGAATATTTGGCTTAGCAGTTATTGCCAAGCTATAACTACAGAGTTATTGTGACTGTTTTTTGTGTCATTTGACCTGATATTGAATAAGAGAAAATCTTCTGATACCACTGTTTGATTACTTGTGATGTAGTGGAAAGATCTCTATTTTTAGGAGATGAGAGTTGCAGACCTGGCTCTGCTATTTTCTAAACAGATGACCTTCACCAAATTACTTCAATTCTCTATGATTCTCACTTTTCAAATGGAAATAACAATGCTCAAAATATGTAACTTATGAGTGACTGTGACCATTCATATGAAATAATAGGTATGACGTTTTATAAGCCATGAAGTGCCATATATTTGCCAACTCTTGTTATCACTGACAATGGGGAAGTGACTTTTTTTTTAATGAAAGAAACTAGAGAGGCATTGCCACTCATCTCTAAGCAAGGCTTAATCGCCAGTTTCTTAGCAAAGTTTGTTTCTTAAAATGCACTGGTTACTAGATTTAGTGTTACATTCAACAGTAATTAAGTTGAGAAACAATTGCTTTGACAATCCAATTAATTCAGGTTATCTCTATCTAAACAATCCAAATGAATATGGGCTACAAGAAGACAGACTATATAGGAGACATGGGTTCTTCAATGATCTCCAGTATCAACAGATTCTTAAGTCACTTAAGCAACATGTTTGATAAAAGGTGCCATTAAGTCTGTGTACCCATTTCCATGTTGGCCTGAGAAATTAAAACTAAGCAGCTTCATATCTGAGAGTATTCACTAATGAGGTTATTTCAACTTCCAAAGTCTTTTTGAGAACTTCTTCAAATATACTATGTGTTTTAAACTACTGTAGAACCAATGATCTTTCTAAAGGGAATGCTTTAGCAGAGAGTTATCTCATGCCATGCCACCTGCACTCCAGTCTTCTCCCATTTGAACTGAAAGTTCCATCCTTAGGATCCTGGACTCAGATAAAAGCTTCCCTTCTACCCACTTCCTTACCATCTTCATGCCATACTGCCCGCTTCCCCATTCCCACCCCAAACCCTACTGTTTCTGAAGCGTATTCCTTTATTTCCAACTATTAGAACATTTACATTCCTTTAAGGTTCATGTTTGTTACCACTTTTTCCATAAGTTTTTTTAACAATTGCCCCAGTTATTGATTTTCTCTTTTATTACCCACTTGCCTTATATTTACTTATTTCTATACATATTATTCCTCTCCACTTGCCACTAGATTATAGTCTCCTTGAGGCTGAGACTATGACATTTTTGTTAAGCTCATTGCCTTCTTTGAGCTTTATAAATCTCTAATAAGGGTATGTTGAATATAATAAAAACAATTGGGGGTAAACCCCATGATAACACAGATTTGTATTATAAAAGACATTTGACTGCTCTCACTAGTAATTAGCTCAATGATACATATATTTTCTGGCAAATAGAAGAAATAGGCCAGATTTAATTTGTGCAGTTACACAATACTTTCAATGATCCCCAGTTGCTGGGGGTGGAGGTGGGGGTGTGGAGAGAGAATATTATGTAACCATGGACCAACACAATCACTGGAGAATCAAAATGACATGGAAGGATATAGAAAAGTATTTGGTGGCAGTCAGTAGTCTATAACAAATGACTAATAATGACTTGCATTCTATGATTAGTCTAAAAGATATTTGGAGGAAGATGTGAGTTAGTCACAGTGGAAGAGGTAAGGAGCTTGTGGGGGGATTTCTTTGAGTAGTTGTTGCAAGGTATGTTGTATCAAAACCAAAAGTATCCATGAAAAGAGATGGAGGTTTTTTTTTTAAGTAAGAGAAACACCAGAGACAATAAGAAAACCAGAAACGCTTCCTTAGGAGGATGTCTTCTTTAGATCAAGGGGAACTGGTATCAAAGCCTAGCTCTCCTGAGAGAAGGAAAATGAGATTAGAGACGAACTCAATTGTTGGTTGAATCATTTCAATAATTTAATTAGTAGCAAAGTATTTTGTTATAATACATTACTTAACATTGAGATTTTAGGAGCTATGATAGATGTAACCACCAGGTGGTACTTGTGAGCAAATAAGGTATGGATTTCTTTTCAAGCAACTCCTTTTGTAATGGGCTTGGCTATCGGTAAAATACATGGCTGCCACCTAACTCAGTTAGCTACTTCTGTAGATAATACGGCAACCCAAGCATCCCTTGGTCATTGTTTGGGTTCTGATGGCTCAGAGTGAGTGTAAATGGCAATTATTTCTATTTTGTCCAAAAACCTTGAGGATTTTCTCCTCCCAGATTGATTTTATTTATTTATTTTTGACTTGGTAAAAGAGGCCATGTTTTGCTTCATTTTTACCTAGCCTTAATCAGTGAATGGGCTTTGCCTCAGAAAAACTGAGACCTGGGAAAGACCTTACTTCAAAAAGGCCAAGGTCTCCTGCCTCATCCAGGATAATTGACAGTCATTCTAATCTATGTCTTGCCAGTGGAACCAGATGGCTCCAGAGGAGAGTGTGAGGCTGGTGACTTTGCACAGCCCTGCCTCACTTAAATCCGATTCACTTGCAAGTTATGACATTACCTTCCTGATGTCATGTCCTTCAGAAATGAAGGACAACAACCCCTAGTGTTTAGCTTTACCAGAAATATTTATCTTGAGAATTGTTTCTTCTCATTTTAATAAACCCTCTCTTTTAAATGTTTTCACTTTTTATTATGAACATTGCAAGTACAAAAAATGACAAAAGAAGATTACTCATAAAACCATTACTATTATGTTATTATGTATAGCTTATTTTTAAGGAACAAATTAAATATAATATGGTAGGACCAATATTCTTCTGTTTCTTTATGTCCCATTCTCAATTTTTTTTTGTTCTCTCCTATGCATTTTTAAATATAGTATGTCATTTATGGGTTCTCTTTTCTTTCTGACTTTTTTGTTGATTGTATCATTTCTATCTTTGTTTCCACAGTGCCTGACATATAGTAGGTCCTTATAAATCGCTTGAAAAAGTAGGGATAAGGTTGAAATGATAGGGTAGAACCAGATTAAATGATCTTGAATGTCAAGTGTTGGAATTTGAACTTTATTTAATATACAGTGGAGACCTTCAGATAGATTTTGAGAATTGAGATTAAAAGTGAACTGGAGAATTTAAGTATTACTATAATTCATATAAAAATGTCTTTTATATTTCTATTGAGGAAGAGAGGAGATTTCATCATAGTTCTATAAGCATTATAAATGCAGGGACCCATTGCAAATTAAATGACCACAATCTGTCTACAAATCAGATCTCCAATTCTCCCTGGCCTTTGGAAGAAGCAATAAATAAAGCTTTATTCAGTTAAGCACTGAAGGACACCTCTTATACTTGGTACCATTGTTCTCTAAACTGCTTAACACATTTGTTAGTTTCAAGAAAAAAGAATTCTGCTAATTCAACAAGGTTTTATCAAATATCTATTACATGCAGACAATTGGTGTTCCAATACAAAGAAGAATGTTACGTCTTAGGGAATTTGTATTCTATTTGGGGCAATAACTTATAGAAAGGTAAGTAAATAAAAACACATACTTAGTCAATAAAAAGAAATTTCAGAGTGAGAAGATTCTTGCTGCTGGGGTCTTCAGGAAAATACTTATGTAGGAGGTAGTCTTTGAACTGATTCTTGAAGGGGCTAGGGATTCCAAGAGACACAGGTGATAAAAGGAAGAATTTAGTTATGTAGGAGAGGGGTTTCAGCCTCTTGGCCAGTTGTAGAAAGTGAGAGGGATCAATATGAAATTATTCTTAATAACTAGGTCAAAGCCAGATTATGAAAGGCTTTAAATGGAAAAGAAAGGAGTTTTCATTTTGTAGTAGAAATAGTTGGGAAGCTGTGAAACTTCTTGAGGATTTGTATAGTCAGAATTGCATTTTAGGAATATAAATTCATCATCTTTGTGGAGGTCAAGTTAAAGTCAAGTTAAATCAGGAGACTATTGTAATAGTTTATATGAGAAGAAGAGACTAAACTATGCTGGTGAGTGAAGAGAAGGGGATAGAAAAGAAAAATGTGGTGGCTGAGTAAAGGATAACTCCAAGGTTTTAAGCCCAGATGAAAAGGAAGATGATGGTTACTTTGGCACAAACAGAGAAACTAAGCAAAGGGGGGAGAGTTAGGGAGAGGCAATGAATTTCATTTTGTACACATTGAGCTTGTGATGACTATGGGACATTTTTTGTTGTTGTTCAGTGGTGTGTCCAACTCTCCATGACCCCATTTGGGGTTTTTTTTTAACAGAGATACTGTAGTGCTTTGACATTTCTTTCCCCAGCTCATTTTACAGATGGAGAGATGAAGCAGATGTTTTTTTACTGAATGCTCTTCCTTGTTCTTTTCAGGATATTGGAATGTTTGACTTTATTGGTGATTATAAAATTTGAAATTAAAAAATTAATTTGAAATTAATTTGAATTAATTTGAAAATTAATTTGAAATTAATTTGAAATTTAAAAAAATCACAGAAGTTGAAATAAATACAAAGTTTAGGAATTCTCTAAATTTCTCTAAACCACTACAAGCTGACAATTTATAGTCTTAGAGCAGCCTTTTCTGTGTCATGGACCCCTTTCATAATTTGGGAAAACCTGTGAACCCTTTCTTTGAATGTTTTTAAATGCGTAACATAAAATGCATTAGATTGTAAAGAAAAACAATTATTTTGAAATAGTTATTAAAATATTTTAAATGCCTACTACTGCAGTTCAAGGTGGAAATTTGAGACTGTTATACTGGAAATGAAGCAAACTGTGAACCTAATCCTTGTCCCTTCCCCAGAATATGTTTGGCCCCAAATGTTGAGAAATGTAACATGGTTATTCTTGCTATACTTTTGAACTTAATATTCTTTTGTAAAATTTAATCTGACTGTTGGTGGTGCAGTGGATACAGCACTGGGCCTGGAGTCACGAAAGCCTGAGTTCAAATCCAACCTCAGATACTTACTAGCTGTGTGACCTTGGACAAGTTATTTAATACTATTTGCCTCAGTTTTCTCATCTGTAAAATGAGCTGGAGAAGGAAGTGACAAACTACTTCAGTATTTTTGCCAAGAAAGCCCAAAATGGGATCATGAAGAACTGGACATGACTGAACAACAACAATCTGGCCATTAAATATGTAAGTGGTTAAATGGAACTGGGGTGCAGGCATTCTTCCTGCAGTTGTGGGGGAAGCCATTGGTAGGTACTGGAGCCAATGGCAAAGACACTAGACATCCCCAAACCTGTTCATAGATGTCTGAGAACTCTGGGAAAGGGGTAAAATGTAGCATTCCTAGTCTTCAAGCAGTGGGGGCCAGGGTAATCTCTGTTATATTCTACAAAGAGCTCTGAGAACCTACATTGAAGGCTGGTCCCATATTTTTTTGGAACTGAAATGTGAAAAGTCTCTTGTCAAGGTTCTTTCAAGTGTGGTGAAATGCAGCAGAATGTCAGTCTGTCAGATCTGTTATTTTCAGTGTATTGTAATGTGTGTGTGTGTGTGTGTGTGTGTGTGTGTGTGTGTGTGTGTGTGTGTGTGTGTGTAGGAAGTAACTTGGACTTTTTGAGTACCTAACTATTTTAAAAATCAGAGACATTTTCATTCAATTAGCCCAACCACTAGAGGTTTCTGGACCTCCACTGACATTTAAATAATTTGCTCTGTGTTTTAGGAAGATCCCGTGACTGGCTCAGCGGAACAGTGTAGGTCCATTCAGCTTAGTTTTGTATTTTAAATATCATCTGAAATGCATTTATCCTTTCGTATTTTAAAGAAGCGTAGACCAAATAAATAAAATGACTGTCATTATTTTCCATCTTTACTTCTCCCAAATTTATATTTATTTATTTTTGCCACCATTATTTATAACATTTCCCCCTACTTTTCTCTCCTTTTATCAGCATATGTGCAAGGTCACATAGACTGCTGATGTGGTAACAAAGGAATAACAATTCTACAGGAAAAAGAAATTGGCCCATTTATACCCCAGGCTGATAATTTTCTTCTGCTAAAATGTAAGCTCCTGCAGGGACTTTCATTTTTATCTTTGTATTGCTAGCATGTAGCTCAATGATTAGCACATAGTAAGTAAGCCCTCAATAAATGCTTGTGTTTAGATAGGAATACAGCATCATAGATTCAGGGGCAGGAAGAGACTTTAGAAACTGACTTCAAACCTCTCATTTTAATGAGGAAGCTGAGGCCCAGAAAGTCTGTGACTTTCCTAGGGTTACACAGCTAGTAAGTAGCAGGGGGATAATTTGAACCCAGGTCTCATTTATTCCAATTTCAATATTCTATTGAATTGAATACATACTGTGATAAATTGTAGATATCATATTCCTAAAGATTAATTATTATATATTATTAATTATTATGTATTAATTAATTAATATACATAACATTGTCCTTTCTCTTTGTATAAATGGGTAATAGAACTTTTTAAAAAAAACAAAATGTTTTACATTTCTGCCCTGGATATTTCATTACCTGATAAATCAGGTTGGGCCATAAGGCAAGGCTATCTTATTACTGACCTTTATCAACGATTATAAATATCCAATAAATAATTTCTCTAACCCTTTCACATCATTCCTATCCAAAGACTTAGATCTTGTTGCTTTTGGAGGGGAATGGGTAATACTTTCTATTGTCTGAAAGAATGACTGCTTGATATTCTGCTTTTTTTGCCTCAGTGGTTGGATGAATCTTTTTCACCTACACCTTGGAGTGCTATGTGTCTAATTATTTTTTCCTGGCATTGCAAAACTATGCCTTTCAGAATTCATGGGGCTTCTGTGCTGGGGCTTACCTGGCTTTCAGATGATAGCCCCAGAAGAGCTTCATAAGAAGTCTATCCGCAGCAATAATTTTATTGGGTAAAGTCTGAATTCAAAATGACTTTAAAACTGTACAGGTTTTCCTTGTGCTAAGTAAATGTGAAAACCATAACATTAAAACTTCAGGATTTATGAAGAAACATCTTTGCTTGCCAAGAATTGAAAGCTTTAAGCTTAAACACACTTCCAATTGGGGGAAGCTTAAAAGCCTCCTGATGAATTTGCCCTTCTCCTTCTTAAAAACTATAAATACAAAAGAAAAATGGGAGTAGGTTCAGGGCCATGGTGATTTCAGATGTGGATGATCTCCAGGGAAGGACAAAATTATTATGGTTTCTAAGGGAATAAATGACTGAAAAATAAACATTTATTAAGTCTTATTAAGTATAAAACACTGTGCTAGATGCTGGGGATACAAATCCCAAAGCAGAAACAGACCCTATTCTTAAGGAGCTAATGAAGGAAGCCAACACATATGGGGAGTGGTGATCAAGGAAGAGCACTTTGTTTTGGAAAGTTAAATGAAGGGTGAGTGGGGTCAGAGAAATAGACTGACACATTCCAACTAGGATGAATGGAAGCACTGAGTTAATCATGATCATGGTTCCAGCAGTGAAGACTTGTGACTGGGGTTATCCCAACCTTAAATAATGGTGTGGGAGAACTAGTAGCCAATCAAGAGAGTGTATGCCCAGTGAGAAATTTCCTCTAAGGCAAGAGCTTTTAACTTGGGTTTGAAGATCCATGGATAGATTTCAAGAAGTCTGTAAACATGGATGGGGAAAAATCTCTCTCTCTCTCTCTCTCTCTCTCTCTCTTTCTCTCGTGTGTGTGTGTATGTGTGTGTGTGTGTGTGTGTGTGTGTGTGTGTGTGTAATTTCTAGTAATATCTAACTGATATTTAGCCTTTCCATCAATTATGAATGTCAGCAATAAAATGTAGCATTAACAATATTTTTGGCTGTGATTTTGTCACCAATAGAAATTATAGACATTTTTATATTACATTCTTGTTGATTTGGTAAAAATTATTTATTCTTATCACTAATTTGGAATTAATTTTCACTAGATCCATCACCGGATTCCATATGATTATAGTTTTTCTCTTTACAGACTGTATTTCAATATAATTGATTTCCCTTGTATTTTGTTTTGTGCACTTAAAAACATAATAGCAAGAAGGGGTCCATAGGCTTTATCAAACTACAAAAGAGGCCTCTAAAACACACAAAAAAGATAAGAACATCTGTTCAAGAGCATGGTCTTTGGTGTGTGTGGTAAAATGATTGGGAAGCTTGTAGAGAAAACAACTGGGAATAAATGAGAAGGAGGACAGTAAAAGGATAGGTAACAAAATTGGTCCATTGTTATAAAGGAAAGTGAAAGGTTAAAAAGAGTTTATATTTTAACTGATGGGTAATAAAAACTTCTTGGAATTTTTTTTTAAAATTAATTTATTTAAGTTTTCAACATTCATTTCCACAAAATTTTGAGTTCTGTATTTTCTCCCCATCTCTCCCCTCCCCCAATCCCAAAACACCAAGCATTCTAATTATCCTTATCATCAATCTGCCCTCCCTTCTGACATCCCTCCCTTTCCTTATCCCCATCTTCTCTTTTGTCCTGTAGGGCAAGATAAATTCTATACCCCATTACCTGTATTTCTTATTTCCAAGTTGCATGCAAGAACAATACTCAACAGTTGTTCCTAAAACTTTGAGTTCCAACTTCTCTTCCTCCCTCCCTCCCCACTCATTCCCTTTGGGAAGGCAATCAATTCAATACAGGTCATATCTGTGTAGTTTTGCAAATGACTTCCATAATAGTCATGTTGTGTAATACTAACTATATTTCCCTCCATCCTATCCTGCCCCCCCATTTCTTCTATTCTCTCTTTTGAGCTTGTGCCTCCCCAAGAGTGTTGACTTCTAATTGCTCCCTCCTCCCATTGCCCTCCCTTCCATCAACCTCCCACCCTGTTTATCCCCTTCTCCCCTACTTTCCTGTATTGTAAGATAGATTTTCATACCAGAAGGAATGTGCGTTTTATTCCTTCCTTGAGTTGAATGTGGTAAGAGTAAGCTACATGTTTTCTCTCTCACCTCCCCCCTTTTTCCCTCCACTGAAAAGTCTTTTACTTGCCTCTGTGAGAGATAATTTGCCCCATTCCATTTCTCCTTTTCTCCTCCCAATATATTCCTCTCTCACCCCTTAATTTTATTTTTTTAGATATTATCTCATCCTATTCATCTCACCTTATGCTGTGTGTGTGTGTGTGTGTATGTGTGTGTGTGTGTGTGTGTGTGTGTGTAATCCCACCAACTACCCAGATACTGAAAAAAGTTTCAAGAGTTACAAATATTATCTTTCCATGTAGGAATATAAACAGTTCAACTTTAGTAAGTCCTTTATGATTTCTCTTTACTGTTTACCTTTTCATGTTTCTCTTGATTCTTGTGTTTGAAAGTCAAATTTTCTTTTCAGCTCTGGTCTTTTCATCAAGAATGCTTGAAAGTCCTCTATTTCATTGAAAGATCATTTTTTCCCCTGAAGTATTATATTCAGTTTTGCTGGGTAGGTGATTCTTGGTTTTAGTCCTAGTTCCTTTGACTTCTGGAATATCCTATTCCATGCCCTTTGATCCTTAATGTAGAAGTTGCTAGATTTTGTGTTATCCTGATTGTATTTCCATAATACTTGAATTGTTTCTTTCTAGCTGCTTGCAATATTTTCTCCTTGACCTGGGAACTCTGGAATTTGGCCACAATGTTCCTAGGAGTTTCTCTTTTTGGATCTCTTTCAGGCGGTGATCTGTGGATTCCTTGAATATTTATTTTGCCTTCTGGTTCTAGAATCTCAGGGCAGTTTTCCTTGATAATTTCATGCAAGATGATGTCTAGGCTCTTTTTTTGATCATGGCTTTCAGGTAGTCCCATAATTTTTAAATTGTCTCTCCTGGATCTATTTTCCAGGTCAGTTGTTTTTCCAATGAGATATTTCACATTATCTTCCATTTTTTTATTCTTTTGGTTTTGTTTTGTGATTTCTTGGTTTTTCATAAAGTCATTAGCTTTCCTCTTCTGTTCTAATTTTAAAAGAGCTATTTTCTTCAGTGAGCTTTTGAATCTCCTTTTCCATTTGGCTAATTCTGCTTTTGAAAGCATTCTTTTCCTCATTGGCTTTTTGAACCTCTTTTGCCAATTGAGTTAGCCTATTTTTCAAGGTGTTATTTTCTTCAGCATTTTTTTGGGTCTCCTTTAGCAGGGTGCTGACCTGTTGTTCATACTTTGACTTCATGTCTCTCATTTCTCTTCCCAGCTTTTCCTCTACCTCTCTAACTTGATTTTCAAAATTCTTTTTGAGCTCTTCCATGGCCTGAGCCCATTGGGTGGGCTGGGACGCAGAAGCCTTGACTTCTGTGTCTTTGCCTGATGGTAAGCATTGTTCTTCCTCATCAGAAAGGAAGGGAGGAAATGCCTGTTCACCAAGAAAGTAACCTTCTATAGTCTTATTTCTTTTCCCTTTTCTGGGCATTTTCCCAGCCAGTGACTTGACTTCTGAATATTCTCCTCACACCCACCTCGCCTCCTGATCCTCCCAGCCAGCCCTTGGGGTCTGAGATTCAAATGCTGCTCCCTAGCCTCGGGGCTTTTGGCAGGGGCAGGGCTGCTATTCAGAGTGAGATTAAGTACAGGTGCTGAGGTCTGGGCAGGGCCGCCTCTCAGGCTCAGTTCCCTCAGGGGGTTTATGCACAGACCTTCAACAATGGATCCCGGATTGTGGAGCCCGGGTCTGCTGCTGCCTCAGCTTCTGCCTCCCAAGGGGGCCTGAGTTATGGGGGCACCCCACTCCCCTCTCGACCCGCCAAAGAGACCCTCTCACCAACCCCCATCACCTGTGGGTGGAGGGATCTGCGCGGCTGCTGGAGATCCCATCCCTGAAGCTTGCTTGGATCTGTTCCTCTCAGTGACGTGGCTGTGGCAGGGCTGGGCTGGGCTCCATGTCCACAGCACGACGGACCTTTTGCGAGAGGTATGCAGGTCCCTCTGGAACAGAAATCTCCTTCGCTCCACTGTTTTGTGGCCTCACTGCTCCAGAATTCACCGTGAGTTACTTTATACGGATGTTTTATGGGTTGTGGGTTCAGAGCTATGTGTATGTGCGTCTTTCTGCTCCGCCATCTTGGCTCCGCCCCCAGAAAGACTTAATTCTTAAGAGGCAAACATACCCTTAATGTTTCAAATTTATAAATTCTCTGACTCATTTTATGTTATTTCTTAGTGGAGTTCTTTTTGCAGCTGAATCATCATCCACAGCCTGTGTTTCATAGTTCTTGTTAGTTTCACAAGTCTCCGTCAATGAATCATTGAGGATAATCTGTGAAAATCTCTAAAGCTCCTGAATTTGTTCTGAGGCAGATTTGTCAAATATGATGACAGTGTGCTGAGAGACCAAAGCGTGGATCCTAATGCAATTATTAGGGCCAATAATTAAAAGGTAATGCTATTTTTATTTACACTCTGAATTTGCTCTTTGAGGGGAAAAGGACAATGTTAAGTCAGAGAAGAAAAACGTATTTTAACTTGTCAGAGGAAGAGCAAAGGAAAACAACTGATCTGGAAAGGATTGCAGTAGAGCAAGCTATTAGTATACAGCCTGGATAACTTCAGTTTGTACATATAAGGTGCTTTGTCTTTCTGAGATAGTGCTTTACACACACACACACACACACACACACACACATACAGACACACAGCATAATAACATTGCTCAGGAGTACATTTTTAGCATATATGTAATTGTGAACTTTAGCTTACTCTATTCAAAGGAAACATTTTACCATTTATACAAAATGCAATCAAATCCCATAGAAATGCAAAATGGTCTTGGATTTAATAACCCTAAATTCTGACTCTTCAAGTATAATTCTAGGAATGGCATTTTGTACTCAAGAGTCTTCAGAAAAACTGTCCAAGTTCACTGTCACACTGTCTGTCTGCACATGTAGTTCTGAAAACAAAAACAAAAACCATTCTTAGTAACTTTAGCACAGACCTAATAGGAAAAAACACTGCAGAGAACTGTATTTTTTAGACCCTCTTAAAATAGAGTGGGATCTGCCTCATGCCCAGTCTGTTCAAAAATTAATTTTGTGATAATGGTGTAGAAGGATGATCTTATTTTTTCTCTGTTTCCTATAAAGTCTAATAATATTTCTCACTAGTTTCGTTGAAATGTATGGGTAAGTATCAGAATCTTAACATTAACTCTAGAGATAAAAAGATTTGAAAGCATGAAGGGAACAGAACTTCCTTCTGTTTCTCAAAAAAAAAATAACAAAGGAAATAAAAGCAAAAGCTATTACTTATTAAATGTACTCTTCTGAGAAGAGATTTTGGGATCATTGAAAAATAGAGCACAAGATGCTTGGCTGGTTGAACTCCAATGGGGGAAAAAAAGAGATATTTTGTTTAAGAAAAAACGGGAAAACATCAAATACATTTTTTAAATTTAAAGGGACTTTGGGGAAAATTTTCCAGTTCAGTTAAAAATGTATATGCAGATCCATAGAACAAGGACACACACACAGAGATACACAGAAACACACAGACACACAGACACACAGACACACACACACGTACCCTTCTACAGATGGAGCTTATATTTCTGTAGAATGTCTTTGAGGGCAGCAACTTTTAATTTTTGTTTTTGTATTCTTCATGCCTACCACCCTGCCTGGAATATTAATAATAAGCACTTAAGAAGTACTTGTGGAATTGAATTCCATGGCACTTTGGAAAAAGTGCTAGATTTGGAATCAGAGCACATAGCTTTGAATCTAGGCACTGCCACCTTAGATTTGAGCAATACTGGATGAGTCACATAAACTCTCTGTAGCTCATCTACAAAATGAAGATGTTAAACTTAATAAGTTCTAAGGGTCTTCTAAATAGAAGTCTATGATCCTGTGGTTTGAACTGAGAATATAATAAATCCTGAGTAACTCTAGAGTTAAAAATCATGCATATATTACTATAAATGTTATCAGATGAGATGACTTCTGAGAGAAAAAGAGGGGCCCTGTGCATATAGTGAGGACACTTTAAGGAAGGCAAAATAAACCTCTCTTGTTTCTTCTGCTCCTGTGCCTTCTCCAAAGGAGGCTTTGATCCCTGCTAGAAGAAGAAGCAAGAATTTGGGGCCAAGGTCACTCCTTTCTTCAGAGAAAGAGAGGTTATTGGGATAGAATTATGTCTACTGGCTCCTTTAAGTGTTGTTCATCTAGGGATTTGATTGGGTTTGAGCTAACTTCTGATCATTTTATCAATTTTTGAGAGAAGAGGTACCTGGATCTTTATATTCAAGGCTTGACCTCTTTTCCACTAAATACTAATTCCACCATGAATATATAGCAAACGGAAATTAGAGAACATATGTAGGAGAACATACCAGCAAATACAAAGGGAAGGAGGAGAAAGAGAGAGCGAGAGCGAGAGCGAGAGCGAGAGCGAGAGAGAGAGAGAGAGAGAGAGAGAGAGAGAGAGAGAGGGAGGGAGGGAGGGAGGGAGAGAGAGAGAGAGAGAGAGAGAGAGAGAGAGAGAGAGAGAGAGAGAGAGAGAGAGAGAGAGAGAGAGAGAAACAGAGAAAAGAAACTTCATCTGACTGTCCATCATCCTATCCTTGCTACCTAATAGCTGCTCTAACCACTGGAAAGACAAGAAGTAGACTTGCTGTTTGCTTTTCTGCCTATCAGGAGGAACATTCCATTCATTCAACCAACAACCATTTTTTAAATTAAGTGCCTATCAATCAATCAGTAAATAAATATTTATCAAGCAACTATTATGTTCTAGGAACTATTCTGTGTTGGGGATACAAAGAAAGGTAAAAACAGTCTCGCTTCAAGGAGTTTACAGTCTAATTGGGGAGACATGTAAATAAAATATACACAGGATAAATTGGAGATAGTCAACAGAGGGAAAATACTATCATCAACAATAATCAGGAAAGACTCTTTGCAAAAGCTGGCATTTTAGGTGAGGCTTGAAGGAAACCAGAAAAGCCAGGAGTCAGAGAAGTACAGAATCCAAGTTTTGAAATTTGTTTTTATTTTATTGACTTCCAGACAACTCAATTTTAAATCAAGGAGACCTAAATTTCTTAACCATAAGAAACCAATTCCTCAATCTAACCATGTGAACTTCTGCTGAGACCTATTGCTATGACTGGACCAGAATGAGAGGAGAAAATTATTTTAGTCCCTATTCTAAGCAACTCAATAGTTCATACTTATGAAATTGTCAAGGAAATCTAAACAGATAGACTTACCCATTATAATCTATGCTTGCAAATATTTAATTTAATATTCCTCTATTTGACATTTAACCAGACTTCAGTCTACCTTTCCAGATTCCTTTCCAGTTTCTTCTTTTAATATACTCTATGATCTAGCCAAACTGGTATTCTTTTTAATCTTAACACATACAATGCACTCCATATTCCATTTCTACCTTTTTGCACTGATTGTTCAGCCTGCCTAGAATCCCATTGCCTCTCACAATCTCTTGTTTTCTTAAAGCTCAGCTCAGATAACTTCTATATAAAGAATTTATCATTTCTTTTGGTTCTAGGACCTGTATCACCCCTGTAATTACTTTGTATTTATTTAATATTTTTTTGTACGATGTATTTATGTGCTTGGTGTGTTAGTTGGTAAAATGTAAGTTCCTTGAGGGCAGGGGTTTTTCATTTTTGTTTTTGTATCTTCAATGCATAGTATAGCGACTTATGTTTAGTAAATGGTAATTTATTGATTTATTGTCATGTTTGATTCTAGTTTAGGGTAGGCTAGTATTATAGAAGAAAAATTTTTTCCCTTTTTAATTTATTTTTAACATTGATTTAAAAAAAACAATTAAGTTCCAAATTCTCCCTCCCTCCCACTCTTCCCCTACTCATTGAGAAGGCAAGCAACATGATATCAGTTATACATATGAAGTCATGGAAAACATGTTTCCATACTAACCACATTGAAAAAATGTAAGAAACATAAAGTAAGGGGAAAACAAGGTGTGCTTCCATATGCACTAAGACTTCATCAGTTCTCTCTCTGAATTTGAATAGCATTTTTCATTATGGGACCTTCATAATTGTCTTGGATCATTGTACTGATCAGAGTAGCTCAGTCTTCCACAGTTGATCATTGTTATAATGCTACTGCTTCTGTGTGCAATGACATCTTGGTTCTTCTCACTTCACTCTGCATCAATTCATACTAGTCTTCCAAGGTTTTTCTGAAACTATCTTACTCATCATTTCCTATAGCACAGTAGTTCTTCTTCACTATCATATACTACAACTTGTTAAGCCATTCCACAATTGATGAACCTCACCTCCACTGTCAAATCTTTGCCACCACAAAAAGAGATGCTATAAATATTTTTTGTACATATAGCTTCCTTTCCCTTTCCCTTTGATCTCTTTAGGGTATAAACCTAGTAGCAGGTCACAGTTGTTTTTTGTTTATTTGTTTTTGCCCTTTGGGCACAGTTCCAAATTGCCCTCCAGAATGGTTGAACCAATTCATAATTTTACCAACAGTACAGTAGAGTACCTATTTTTCTATATCCCTCAAGCATTTATCATTTTCGTTTTCTGTCATATTGGCCAATCTGATATCTGTGAGGTCTTACCTCAGAATTGTTTAATTTGCATTTCAATCAATAGTTATTTAGAGCATTTTTTCATGTGATTATTGATAGCTTGATTTCTTTTTCTGAAAACTGCCTGTTCATACCCATTGATTGGGTATTAATTAGGGAGTGGCTTCATTTTTATAAATTTACTTCAAATTCCCTATACATTTCAGAAATGAGGACTTTATGAAAGAAACTTGCTGTAAATTTTTTTTCCAGTTTTCTGCTTAGAGAATACAGTTATAACCTTGTATTTGAGAATAAGAATAACACCTATTGTCTATTTTTTTCCATTTTAGATGTTTGCATACTATTATATCTGAGGGACATGATTTGAATTAGTTGAGTACATAGAGTTGAGATTAAGATGTGATTAAAAATTGGATAAAAGAGATTTTCTCCACGAAAGTCATTATTTGACATTAGTTGACACTAATTGTTGAAGTCCACTCCAGTAGAGTGCATCTTGTAGTAGCTTCCACGTAGCTTGGAAGGATATCAGTGCACACCTAGTATTAGTATGTATATCTATGATAGGAAGACCAGATTAATTAAGGTTGAGAAGGATTATCATTTGATACTTGATCAGTAGGGTTTTTTGGTCACAAATATTTTAAATCTTTTCATCACTGAAGGTGGAATTACCCCTGTCAATGAAAAGGTAAAAGAGATCCAACTTGTCCTAGAAGATAAATGATCTTTACTTTTCTGTCTTTTCCCCCCCCTTGTGAGTCCTATCATTCTGAAACCCTAGAAAAGATATACTGCTCATAGCTAGCAGAACCAAGGATACCTTAAAAGATACAACTTTTATTATCTTTGTCATGTCTGAGTAGTGGCCAAGCCAGAAATTAATCTTGTGAAGAAAACTGTGCTATTGAATTGATTATGTATAAAAGGTCACCAGGTAACACAATACTTCACCTTTTCCAACCGTCATCAGAGAAAGAACAGAGAAAAGAAAAACTTTATTTGATATAATGAGAAAAATATTTACTCAGGGAAGAAAACAAAAGTAACAGGTTAAACTGACATTAATGAGCAGCGTAGTACTCTGGAAATCAATCAACAAGCATTTTACTAGTTCCTAAACTATACCAGGCTTTGAGGTTATGTCTACAAAGAACCAAACATTCCATATTCTTAAGCACCTGGAGTCCTTTTGTTTTTTTGGGTCTGCCCTGGGATTCTGACAGTGCCAATTATAAGTGATTAGATTTAGTAGATAAAATTAGCCATTAGCTATTTAGATCAGAAAATACTCAGGTATTTTCCTATTTGATATCTGGGAATAATTCTCTATGAACAATGCATGGAACCAAACTGAAATTGCAGAAAGTAATTTAGAGCATTGTTTTTTAAAAAAAATCCATCTTCAACAAATGCTATCCACTCTTGACAGGGCTGAACTGGGGATCTTATGGAGAATTTGAATAAGATTTTATCCATTTGTTTCAGTCTAAGATTTTAACAACTCATGAACTTAATGGGTTTAAACTTTCTAACCTTTTATTTCTTTACCCTTCCTCTGGTGAAGGAAGTGAAAAAACCTTGACTTATTACTTATGTCTAAAAGGTAGTCAAGAAGAAGAAATTAAACTCAATGCACAATCTAGAAATTCATGAATGACTCAGAACTGACTTTATGTCTTCTGATTTAAAGAGTTGGCATTCAGCCTAAAGGGGGGGAGTTTATAATTTGTATCAACTGTTGAGGGGTATCTAGTAGCAAAAAGAAAATAGGACCTTCTTTTATTGTTTATTTCAACACTGAAAGCAACTCTTGTAGCTTTATCAGTCATCAAGTTTGATAAAAGTGACTTAGAAGGAACCTGGTCTTTGGGTTCTCCACATCACTCACTAGGGTTCTGATGGTTTGCTTGGAAAGTTTGTCTTATAATACAGCTTTGAAGACTACTTCTGAACTAAGATCAGGTCACTGACTGTGCGTGATTTCCTCTCATTTTCATTGGTAATAATAAAATAATTGTATGATATTTCCCATTGTCAATTTCCTTGTCTTGTTTTTTTAACCATAAAATGTATTATCAGAGATTTCCAGTAGTAACCAAGGAAACTCAATTATGTTGTGCCTTTTTAACTTTTCATTTATTTAACGTTCATATAATGAAAAGGTCAGGCTCAGTCTTTCAACTGAAAGTACTCATTTTAACTGTTTTTGACAATGGTGCCTGTGGTGTGATGGTTTCTTAGCAATATGCCCACTTTGTTAACAGGGAAAAAGCAATAATATTTTTAAAAGAGAAAATTATACTTTTGAAAAAAAAAACCACTTGTTAACATAGTCATGTGTACACTTCTCACATGTGGTGTAGGAGAAACTTGACCATAGACTATTCATGGAGGCCAAATTATAGTAATGAAGTAGAAAGAAACTCTATTATGACTTGGAAGAAGGAAACAGTTAGGAGCCACCTAGTACTTCTGAGCAGTCCTATATTATGTATATCCTTTTTTCTTCCACAATTCTTCAACTTTTACCCTATTTTGAAGTCATTTATAAAATTATTCTTTTATTTAACCTGTAGCTGATTTTTCCCCATTGGTTGTTCTACTTGGCAGGAAAATGATTAATGATTATTGACAGGCAACTTAGGTATCTGGTCCTAGAAAATGTCTTTGAGAAACTGGGCTATGAGTATAAAGAAAAAGCAAGGTCTGAAATTGTATTCTATAATATAGATCTGGTATCTTGTTCAAGTACAGAGAAAATCCAAGGTAGTCAACATGTGTGGGCATTGCAAAGATGATTCAGTGATCAACAGGGTTATTAATAATGATGGAAATGTTCAGAAATGGGAAGATTTTCAGAAATGGAATATAATGGGTTTTGTTTTGAACATGTTGAGTTTAATAGGTCTAGAAGACATCTAATTTGAGATTATTAGAAATATGTGACTATAACTCAGTAGAGAGACTAGACTACCTTTATTAATCTGGGAATTATCAGCATAGAAATGATAATTGCACCCATGGGAGATAATGAGATTACCAACTGAAATCATATGGATTGAAAAGAGACGGGGGCCATAGATAGAGCCTTTGGGGGACACCTATGGTAAGACTCATGGAGGCAGTGGATACATCCCTAGGTCTGGAGTCAGGAAGATATGAATTTAAATCAGCCTCTGATGTTTACTAGCTGTGTGATTCTGGGTGGTTCTATTACTGTAGAGAGGTAGTATGGGAACTCAGAGAGTTTGAATGATTTGCTCTTGGTCACACAGCTAATTCAGCTGAGATGCGAATCTAACTTCTTCTTCCAGGTGCTGTGCTTTTTCCCCCTCCCAGTTCTGGAGCAGAGGTAATGAGGAACTTAGAATGAATGACTTTTGTTACTGCACTTCTCAATTGGGGTAGAAATAAGAATAAATGAAAAGAATAAAAGCTAAAAACAGTTAAGTATTCAATACAATGTGGTGCATGATATTATGGGGGAAGTAAGAGTGTTATGAGGGCATAGTGATAAAGCACCACTATTGCTGGAAGTCAGTATCCAGTATATTTGTATCTGGATAGACACAAATCTAGGAGTTCTCAGAGTTACCTGCAAATTCTTTTGAAAAATGGTGTTTTTTGAACATCTCATTCTTCAAACATCCAGCTGGAACTTAAACCCAGAATCTCTTCTAAGTCAAATGCAAATCATGTTCCTAGCATATGAACCACTTAAAAACTTCTTCTCTTCCTTAGTGTCAAAAACTTGCTATGAAACAAGGAGATGCTTGGGTCTACAAAAAACTTGGGCTTTCTCAAAAGAAAGACAGAAAATTGAATCCACCATCTTTTCTCTAGTAGGATAACAAAATTCATCACCAATTGGAACTTTGATATATCCTTGATATTTCTTAGTGCATCCTTACAACAATCTTAGTGCTTCAGCAGGAATAGTAGAAGTGCGGTAGGGTATCATCCATTTGTTACATGTAAACATAGGTGTTTGCATGTCATCTCCCCGATTAAGTAGACTATGAACTCCTTGAGAGCAGGGTCCGTCTTTTGCCTTTCTTTGTATCTGCAGCACTGGTATAGAGTAGATTTTACTTCATGTTTACTGAATGACTGACTGAACCAATGAGACACAAATTACACATTCTAAAGCAACAAGGCATAGAGACCCTCAGATGCTCCTTCTGCCCTTTCATCAACAGTCTCTCTCCCCTGATCCCACAAATTCAAGAGAGAAATTGAATAGGAGGAGAAGGAGAAAGATGAAGATGATGGTGATGAGGAACCTTTGAAGATCATTTTCAGATCTGCAAAGCAGTTATTTGATCCTCAGAACAATCTGGTGAGATAGCTGTTATTATTACACCCAATTTACAGATGAGAAAACTGAGGCTGAGGGATGTTAAATGACTTTGCTCAGGGTCATATAGCTAGTAAGTATCTGAGGTAGAATTCAAAATATCATCTTTCTGATTCAGCTGGCCCTCACCATCCAGTGTACTGATGAGCTGTTCTCAGAAGGGAAAGCTGAGGAAGTGTTTTATAAAGCTTAAAACACTAAAGATGTACGAGTAGCCATTATTAGTGTTAACAGGGATAGTAGCAGTTCAGTCTGAGTTTAAAAAATTACCAGGAAAAAATCATTGAGTACAAAGAAATAAGGTGTACTTCATCAATTCCTTATCAGTCCTGATATCACAGGTGGATAAAACATCACTTTCCGTGGTTGAATAACCATATTAGGAAGTAATATCATCCTCTATAACTTCACAGAAACATCTTCGGTGTAGCTCTGGCAGCAGATAGGAGAACAGAGATGATAATCATCTCATCCTATTCCCATATGATTTTGATCTTTTTTTGCTAGGTTGTTATATTTAAAAAAAAAAAAATTTATCCCTGGTGGCACAGTGAATCAAGTGCTAAGCCTTGAATCAGGAAGACCTGAATGCAAATCTAGCTGTATGACTGAAGGCAAGTAACTCAACCTATTTGCCTGTTTCCTCAACTGTATAATGAGGATAATAATAGCACAGGGTTATTGTGAGGATCAAGTGGATACTCTGTGCAAAAAAAATACTAAGCACAGTGCCTGGTGTAAAATAGGTGCCATGAAAAAGCTTATTCTGCTTTCCCTTATATTTTATAGATTAATGCTATATCTATGTGATTGTGGATAATAATTCTATCTGTGGTAATGGTCCTGTTATAGCTCTTATAGTGAGAATGATGGCGATAATGGTCCTGTTCTAGCACTTATGATGAAGAGTGTACTCAAGAAGATGGTTGCCTTAATTACCCATGGCTATAATGCAATGGAATAGTTTTAAGAAATCTATGGACTTCCTCAGTCAACGAAAACCAAAGAGAAAATTCTGGAGCCTAGTTTAACTTATTGCATCAGCAGTGAGCTAAGTTGAACTCAGGGACAGTGAACCAACTACAAAAAAGATAATACTAGGAAAAAAAAAAAACCAACTAGTTGGGTCCTTTAGTGCCAAGCCAACTCCTTTTCAGTTTGGCTGTATGTGCACTGTAATTCTAAAAAGTGCTATTTCAAAAATGATGACAAGGATCTGATGATTTTATTTTTCTATTTGAGTTTAAACTCAGTATCAGCAGCACATCGATGTGGGGGGAAAAGCGCTTCTCACTGTGGAAACATTTGGAGTTTTGGATATAAAATTCATGGCTCTAGTGAGATGTGTATGTCAAGAAATGGTAAATTATATAAGAACTATGTAGTTTATATATGTTTCACTGAAGAATATCAAACTGCCTTTCCCAAATGAGATTTCTTTTTTCAATAGCTCCTGAGGGAGTTATTTTAAATTTGAACAAACTCAAGAGAGTCACAAAGATGTTTAAAAATTAAAATAGAAATGTATGACAGAGTTTGGGTTACCTTGTTGTCTTTTGGAATTCTTTAAATAAAAATTACTGTAGATTCAAATTAATTTTGAATGAAATGCCAGAGGAGTGAAAGCTGATGCCTTTTGCCCTGCTTTACTAAATCATGAAATTGGGTTCTGAATAGAATGTTAACTTTTGGTGCTGCATGGTTAGGTGTTTTGGAGTTAATTTATGAATATAAAATGTGATTCAAGGCAACAAGAAACGTTTCTTACATTGTACTTGCCTTCTTATTTATTTTCTTCTGATTTTGTGAGCTGTATTCAATGTCCAAAATTTTAAAAATATTTTGCCCATTAATTCATTCAACAAATGTATCAGCCAAGGCATTGTGGGAGGACATAGAAACATAAACAAATGAAGCAGGTTCTGTATATGCCATCAGGGAGCTTAAACTCTAATACAAAAAGAAAAGAAATATACAAATAATAAAATGTTATCTGTTAGAGGGTAGAGACTACTTTTTATCCCTAACACTTAACACAATATCCATCTTATAGTAGTTACTTAATGAATGTTTGTTAATTTGCATTGATTCAAAAGTACATAAACCACTGAGTATATTTTGGTGTGTTCCTCAGAGATCATAAATATAATAGAAATGAGAGGAAATGGAGGTATCTGGAAGAAAGAGAAGCTTACCATTGGCTTGATCAGGGAAGAATAATTATAGGATTGAAAGAGGAATTGAAAATTGAGTCATACTTACATTAAAATAAAAATGCCCTTTACAATATTTCTGAATAAAACCCTAGTTTTCACTTGAAGATATCTAGAGAAGGGGATCTTATTATATCACAAGGAAATCTTGTCTTAAATCAAAACCAAACTCCACTCCATTTTCCACTCATTGATTCTAGATCTCTCTTATGGGACCAAGCCAGCTGAGTCTAACCCCTCACTACAGGATAGTCCTCTGTATAGTTGAAGACAGCTATTATGTTCTCTCTAAACCTCTTCAGACTTACTAGCTGCTTCAATTGAGAGTTGTTTGACTTGATACACTATTAACCCAATGATCCTCCTTAATATCTTTTCTAAAATGTTATGACTAGGAATGGATACCCCCAAAGTAGAATGACACTGATAGTGCCTTAAGAAACTATGACCTTGACCACCGTGGATATGATTTTATTTTACTAGCCTAAGATCACATTAGCATTTTCACTAGTAGGTCACATAGCTGATTCAAATTAAACTTTGATTCACTAAACTCTTACCTTCTTCAGAATCACTGATATTTAGCCATATAATAGTATCAACTAATATTTATATAAGATTTTCAGTTTTGCAAAATGTCTTACAAATATTTTCTCATTTTATCCTCAAAATCTTTGGAGGTAGGTTCTATTATTATCCCTGTTTTACAGATAAGGGAACTGAGGCAGAGAGAGAGAGAAAGGTTATGTGATTTGTCCAGGGTCAAACAACTTGAAAGTGTATGAGGGAAGATTTGAACTCAGTTTTTCCTTACTCCAGGCTCAACCATCTATCCATTCTTCCACTTAGCTGCCTTTTTTTGCCCTCTCTACTTGGGTTGATTATTTGAAATCAAGTGTAGGACTTTATATTACTCATAACTAAGATCTGTTTTATTATATTGTGTACATTGTTCTAGGCTCTCGAGATCATTTTGTACCCTGTTTTAGCTACAGAATGTCCATGTATTTCAGCTTCTTATCATTTACAAATTTAGTAAAACAGGCCACCTGTGCTTTTATACAAATCACTGATGAAGATTTTGAAGAGTATAGGGCTAAGAAATAGATCCCTGGTATTTTTCACTAGACAGTTTGCTCCAAACTGACATGAGTTTATTAATCATTTCTCTTCTTTTCATCCAAATAGTTGTAAATCCATCTGCTACAGTATTTTATTATTGAATTAATATTTCTTCATCTTGTCAGCAAGAATACATGACACTTTTTAAAATGACTTGCCAGATTTACCACAAACTTTACACTTTGCATTCTCCAGTAAAATAGCTATCGTAACAGAGAAAGAAGTTATTTTTCTATGACATTGTTTTGATGAAATTATGGTGGCTCTTAGCCATCACTACTTCCCTTTCTAATTTAATTCAAATATTCTTTTGGTAATACATTTTAGAATGCATATATTTAATGTGGTTACTCTGAGTTTGTATTTCTTCTGTAGAAAAATCTTTGTTCATATCCTCTACATACAAAGAATTTCCCCAATCTGCACCTTTATATTTGATTTTTGATTAAGTTTCTTTTTTTAAAATCAACATTGTCCATTTTATTTTTTTATTGGATCTCTCTCTCAAACAAAATCCTATACTTAGGCTTCAGAATGGTATTAGAGTGAGGTAAAGTTCTGAAAGACAGGTGCCAGTGGAGCCCAAGCTCTGGCAAGGTAATTCATAGTGGAAAGATTTCTAATAGCATCCTTGTGTCTGCATGAACTGGCAGAGTGGAAGGAAAAGGATCAAATAGTAAGAATCAAACTTCCTGGGGAACAATTTTTTTCCTTTCTCTGTCTTTTTCTTCACCAACCTCCTCCTCCTTTTCTTTTTTTTCTTAACCACTTCTTACTTCCCATTGACCATGTCATCAGGAAAACTGGACCACCGAGAAGCAGCAATCTAAATAAGAGTAGGGAGATATACTGGAGACCTATGAATGTAGAAAGGGAGGATTCTGAGAAATGTGATCCCTTGTGATGAGGAGAAGTGCTGGCTTTGGATACAAGGAAAGCTGTGCAAAGTCACCAGCCTCACTCTCTCCTCCAGAGCCATCTGGGTCCAGTGGTAAGACATAGATCAAGAGGACTAGAGATGGCCCCAAACAAATTAGCACAGTAATAACAAAGGAAATAATAAACATCTTCTCTGCCTTTGTGAGAATTATTACTTACTTACAAAAATTCATAATGCATGTAATTATATACAAAATACTTGTAAGACACATGGTTAAAAAAATAAAAATCACCAGATGCATCTACAAGTGTAAGTACTAATAGAGTTGCCATGGTCTGAGGTTTGGGAGTTGATGTTTATCTGAGAAGGCTTCATGGAAGAAGTGAGTTTAGAGAAGTACATAGGAGAGTGACTGGGGAAAAGAAATGAAATAAAGTGAAGACCTGTCACTGACTAACTTAGCTGACAGAGAAAATAGATATTACTTTAATGATTTTGTAAGAAGTCAAATGACAAATATAACTCCTTATATCCTTTTAAAAATCTTTAATTAAAAAACATTTAATTTATATGTTTGCTTTTTATGTTACAAACTATTATGTCTACTCCATAAAGGGTTTCTTACAGCAAAAGAAGAAAAATAAAACTGATAATAGTGAACTAACTGAAATTTCACTCAACATTCTACACCTGGAGCACCATCCTCACTTTTCTTTTTAAAAGAGCAGAAATCTATTTTCTTTCCATCTTTAAGGGGATAAAATACTTGTAACAATTATGCATAGTCAAGGCAAACAAATTCCCTCATTCTCTTTCATTCTCTCATTCTCTCTCTCTCTCCCTCCCTCCCTCCCTTCCTTTCTCTCTCTCTCTGTCTCATCCTTCTCCTCCTTTTGACTCTATTATAATTACATATATATACACACACACACATATATATATGTCTTAATTTGCACCATAAATCCCTCACTTCTCTGTCAGACATTTGGTAGTATACTTTGTCATTGGTCCTTTGGAATCATGAATGGTTATTGTATTATATAAGACTTAACAGCTTTCAACATTGTTTTTACATTGTTTTTATTGTACGAATTGTTTTTCTAATTTATCAGTCTATAAAGTTCTTGACATTTTATGTTTCTATATTATTAATACTATAGATTAAATTGTTCTTTTTTGGTTCTGCTTGCTGCATTTTTGCATTAGTTCATATAATTTTTTCCATCTTTTTGAAACCACCTGTTTTCTCATTGCTTACAGAACAATTGATACATCACATATAGTTATACTATAACTTATTCAGTTACTCTTCTAACTTTAACTGGCTTTCCTTTAGTTTCCAGTTTTTTACTGCCATGAAAACATTGCAGTAAATACTCTTGTATATATAGGACCTTTTCTTTTTTTAAAAAAATCCCTTTTTTATATGTCTTCTAGAGGTATCAGAAGACATGCTTTATTCAATAATTTTTTGTATATAATTCCAAATTGCTTTCCAGAATGTCTTACCTATTCATTTTTTTCTGCACCCCCTTCAACATTTATCATTTATTTATAATTCTTTTGGCTTCTTTGCCACTTCTATAGTTGTGAAATAGCTTCTTAGAATTGCTTTAATATTCATTTCTCTAATTAATAGTGATTCAAAGCATTTTTCATATGACTATAGATAGCCTGGGTTTCTTTTCTTTTGAATTGCCTCTTTTCCATTAGACCATGTATCATTTGGGGAATGGCTCATTATAAATTTGAATCAGTTCCTTACATATTTTGACAAGGAGATCTTTATTAGAGAAACTTGCTGCAAAGATTTGAATTCTCACTATATATTTCCATTGGGCTGGAAACAACTATTATATTTTTACATAATTATAATTTTGAATAGTGTGAAGTGTAATACATGCTCCTACTTCTTAGGATTCATTAATCTTAATAATTGGTACCTAGCTATATCCTGCAAGTTTGCTGAAGTTATGAGTTGTTTCATTCATTTTTAGCTGACTCAGGTTTTGCAATTACAACATGTATATCTTCTGCAAAAATGATAATTTTCTTTATTTTTAAATCTATATTTTCTCAGTTTTTCTTGTCTTATTGAAATAGCGTTTCTAGTACTCTAGAATACTGAAGTGATTACAGTGGACATCCTTCTTTTATCCCTGTCCTTTAAAGTAAGTTTGTCACTGAATTTATAACTCCTCATTGCTTTGAACCTTGAGAAGGTCTCGGATATTTGTTTTTGTTTGTTGTTGTTCAGTCATTTCAGATGGGTCCAACTCTTTTGACTCCATTTATCATTTTCTTGGCAAAGATACTGGAGTGATTTGCCATTTCTTTCTACACCTTTTGTTTGTAAAGATGAGGAAAATGAGGCAAACCAGGTTAAATAACTTTCTCACGGTTACACACCTAAGAAGTGTCTGAGGCCAGACTTGAACTCATGATGATGAATCTTACCAATTCCAGGTCTGGCACTCTATCCACTGTGTCACCTAACTCCAATTTTTGCTCATGTGAGTTAAATTTTATGATGAGAGACTTGTTGACTTTTCACTAGTTTGGTCAGACTCTTGGTCTAACATTTCTTAACTTTTGTTACAGTTTGACCTGTGATCTTTGCAATCCAAAGGCCAATAATCCTATTAATATCCTGTTCACATACTTTCTGATTCTTTGTCTTTGATTTGTGAAAGATCCTTTCCTCATTCCAAAAACCTCTTACTCATTCCTCTCCAGAGAAACATCTTCCGATGCTTCAAGCTCCAACTGGCTTTCCTCTTTGTTATGTATTTTTAGAACTCAGGTCATTCCAATAGTTTCTGGAAGTCCCATTTGTTCTTCACACTTTCTCAAACTTAACATTTATATCAGTAACTTTGTATGACCATAGTTGGGTGTTGAGCTGTAATTTGTTAGTTTGCCAGCTGCCAAGAAATACGATCTGTCTTCTTTTGTTCTTCCCATTGTCCTGGCAAGATATTCTATGCACAGTAGGCTCTTTAGGTACTGTTAGCATCGTAGAGTACGCTGCACATATGAAAGGCCTGTGCAATATTTCTTTTCCCCTAGTGATTATAACTGCCCCCTCTTCTAATCTATTCCTGGTTGTGCACAAAGTGTGAAACATTATGACCAGCCTTTCTTTTACTTGCTGTTTTTTCCACCTCATCTGTTATTACTAATGTGTCATTAAACAGGTTTAATGTACCCATTAAAAAGCTATGAGCAGGCCATTGAGACATTTGCCTTCCTAGTAAATGCTTATTGTCCATGGAAGAAAGATTTTTCTTTTCTGTTCTTTACTATTCCATTACATTTATTTTTCTACTTACCTTATTCATTAAAATAGCCAAGATGCAAAAATCGTTTTGGACTGGATAGAGAATCTATTTAACAGGGACAAGAAGGAGGATGTGATAATTGTTACTAGCTCATTCACGGAAGGCTATGCAATGTTTTTACAACTGTCATTTTTACTCACTTCCTTTTCAACTTTTAGAAGGTAAAATCTCTAGGAATATGGTAGAAAAGCCTGAAGAAATCTTGACATATGACAATATTGCCACTTCTCACAAGATCAAAATTTTTTTTTTCCTTTTGTTTTTCTTGACATCCCTACATGTTTTTCTAACTTTGCTTATCATAGTTTCATTTTTCTCTGGATTAAGGTCAGCATGTGCTACTAACCTTTATAAGAAATCCACTCATGGTTTCATAAACTCTGGAGTTCTAGTTCTTACTTCAGAATATAAATAGAGAATGCATCCATGATCTGAGGAAGAGAAAACAAAATAAATCCAATTGTTATACAATAATGTAAAATGGCAATAGCTTAAATTTCAAGCAATAAAACCAATATATACTTAAACTTTAATGGTGCATGGTACCAAACTCAAGAAATGTATCCCTGCCATGTATTGACTTACAAATACACATGTTAATATTATCTATGTTTTATTGTACTTTTATTTATTTTGTTAAAAATTTTTCAATTCAACTTTAATTTGGTTTGGGCTATACTTGGAGTTAAACTGGCTGCTGTGCTGCTTATGGGTCGTATGTTTTTCACCTGCACTTTACTTTAACCTTTAGAACATGAATAAATAGTACAGGGTTTATAATGTTAAATAAGTTGGACTTGGAGCCAAGTAGACCTGAGTCTGCATTCTGTCTTAGATCTTTACAAGTTGTGTGATACTGAGAAAGTTTTTTAACCTCTCTTGGCTTCAGTTCTCATCTATGTAATGAAGATGATAGTGGCATATACCTTGCAGGGCTTTTGTTTCTATCATACGAGATAATATGTGTAAAAAGTATCGCAAGACTTAAATTGCTATGTAAATGTTAATTATTGCCATTAGAGATATGCTTAATGGCATTGCTAGGGGTAGCTAGGTGGCATGGGGGATAGAGTGCGGGTTCTGGAGTCAGTAAGATGTAAATTCAAATCTGGCTTCAGACACTTACTAATTGTGTGATCCTTAACTCTGCCTCAGCTTCTTCATCTGTAAAATGACCCAGAGAAGGAAATGGGAAATCACTCCTGTATCTCTGTCAAGAAAACCCAAACTGGATCATGAAGAGTTGGACATAAAGCATTGGAAACAACTGAACAACAAAAAAGACATAACTTCATAAAAATGAGTTGATCATTTATAGAAAGCTAAAATCCAAGTGTTTGGAAATGACAAGAGCATGTAAGTGGCCAAGTCATAATAAGAATAAATGTCAGACATATCAAGATGGTGGATGACAGTGAGACAGCATATGAAGCCTTGTTGCTGCTGCTTCAGATGCCACTGCTGATGGAAGGAATGGGAATGATTATGAGTGCTGCAGCAACTGGAAGAATGAGGAAAGTACTACAACAGGAAGTTTAATAATAGTGGAGCCAAAAAAGACATAGTACAAGAAGAAAGAGAAAAGTAATGGACTATTAGAACATTAGGATCAACCTGTGAAGGTGAACTTCATCAACTCCATCTCCACAAGCATCCATACCTATGACACAAAGAAGATAATGGTAAAGATCAGTTTTATTTATATCTACAAGAAATTGCACTCCATGTATGTGGTACCAGTGGTGATTAGACATATCACAAGGGTTTAATTGGAGGGGATCTTCCAGGTTGTTTACACTGCTAGGGTAGTGTTGCCCAAACTTGTTGGCCTTTGCAAGGGCCAGTGTATTTTCTTATGGATGTTGATTGAAGTGAAATTCTCCCCTTTAAACAGTAATCGGATTATTTAGTACATCATGAAGCTATACTGGCTGCTTGAGACTCCACAAATATCTGGGTGGTAGCCCAGAGCACAGGAAGACATTCCAGTGGTGTAGCAACTCCTGAACAAGTACTTGAAGTACTTCTATCTAATCCCTATCTTGAGCTGGGATGAGGTAGAGCACTGGTTCTTCCCTTAGAAGAATATCATTGCCACTTTTGTGATAGAGAATGCAAGTAGTGAGGTGACAGACTTCTTAAGCTTCTAGACTCTGCTTTCCAACATGATGAACCACCTGATCTACAAGAGCCCGAAAGCTGCTTCTTCCATTCTTTTTCACTTCTAGAACTTATGAGTGGTGACCTGGTCCTCACCAAATGGAAAAGATTTGATGTATTCAATGTACTGGATCTCACAGAGAATAAAACATTTTTAGAGAAGATGAAATTTGGAATTAAGGATGGCAACCAGCAGTATTGTGTCTACTACTGGATTGAAAGCATAGGAGTAGAGAAAGTTAGACTGTTTTTGTAGTAATCAACTGATAATGAAAACTGGACAAAGCCACTAAGAATTCAGTCCAGGGAAAGGAACCCCATAGCTTGTTAGTCCAATTTTCCTGGAAGTAAGAATTCCTAACTGAAGAAACAGACTCAAGTCAGCTATACTGAACAGCCATTGCTTTTGAGTTGTATCACAACATAGGCTGTCAGCTCTGGTAGCCTCACTGGTCTCTGTTGCCCAATTAATTGTATCTTTATGCAGCCGTGATCAAGTGTCTGTAACTGCTGAAAATGAGTTCATGATTGACATATTTTAGAGTTAACAATTAATAAAAATATTCATATATGTTTACATATATAATATATGTATGTAATAGACACATAATATACGCACACACAAATATGTATATATATATATATAAAATACATGTGCATATGTAAATTGTGTGTGTATGTGTAAAAGTAAGGTAGTAGAGCCAGAAATCGAACCATTCTAAGAGGTCTGAAACCTTCCCACGTTCACTTGGTAGGGAATGCTTTGTTGTTGTTCCTTTACTGCAACTGTATCTGAAATCATTCTGCTGTTCACAGAGGAGGAATGAGGCTGCACTATTCAGTGTCCCCAGCTGTAATTTAGCTATTCTGAGACATGTAATGGCTTTCTCTGGTCATTCACAGGATAATGCTATCTTTGTATTTCATTTGACATTTTATTGTTAGTGCTGCCTACCATAAATGATAACTTAAAAGCCCTATAAATAGTCCATCCAGGATGCATTTCATCAATTGCACTCCAGAGACCTTAAAGAACTATCTATTCAATGAAATGATGCATTTAAAAGCACACCTTGTGATTTGAGTTGTATAATCAAAGTCCAAGTCAATAAACCCTATAAGTTATTCAAATATTCTGTAGAATTAAATTCATCAAACAGCATCACCTTTTTATATAAATTGATAGGGGATAAAACATTTCTACTTAACCTGGATAGTGTTCAAGTCAGAGATTCTTACAAAGAAGCATATTTGAATACAGCCTTTGCTTTCTTAAAATATCAACTAGTTGGTCAAATTGCAAGGCCTTGCTAGCCACAGTGGAAGATCAAAATAAATAAAAGTGTTCTTGTCTTTAAGGAAAATGTAATTAAAATGTGAAATCTAATACAGGACATAATGATTTTATATATTAAAAGGGATATAATAAAATAGCACAAGATTAACTTCTAGAGGAATAGTATGAACAATTAGTGCCTTGACATTCAAAGTATGGGAAAAAATCACTGGGATGAAGTGATTTGGGAAATTTTCATAGTAGAAGGTGGACTTAATCTAGGGCTTGAAAGAGAAATAAAATTTGGAAAATTAGAAAGACATTGTAGGTGAGTAAAGGGCATGAAGCAAAGCACATGTACACTATGTGGAAAACCACAAAATGTATTTGGTGAAGTGAGGAGACAAGCTCCTAGAGAGCAGAGATTATCTTTCTTTTTAGTATTTGTATATCTAGCACTTAGCCAAGTACCTGGTAAATAGTAGGCAGGTAATCAATATTTATTCACTGATTGATGGACATGATACATGTGAAAGTGAAGTGAAAAAAGCAGCCTAGATAGATATAAGGTATTAGCATTATGGTATTATTAGATGGAGGACCGAGCAGACAAAGATGACTCCAAAGTTTGAGCCCGACTAGAAAAATGATGATCTCAACAACTGAACTAGCGTCCTAAGGAAGGAGACCTAATTATGATAAGAACCAGGAGTGAGAAACATGATGGGTTAGGTTTTTAGATATAATCGTTTTGAGATTACAATTCAGAGTTCATGTCTACATCCGATTTGAAAATCTTTCTCTGAGGAACATTTTCCTGAGATCATTATTTTTGTATGATGCTAATTTATTTTTATAAGCTTAAAATATCTCACTTTTTTCAGCAGGGACATATTTTACATCCAGTCAACTTTGGTGAAGAAAATGCTCATTACAAAGAAGAATCAACATGTTTTGTCTAATTAAAAAATTTTTCATTGTTAATCACATTGTTGGTCATTAGTAATTGTTATTGTAGTTAATCACTACAAATATACAATTGAAAGATGTAATGCATTGTGTATGGTTGGCCAGTTTACC
This sequence comes from Notamacropus eugenii, assembly GCF_028372415.1. Lineage (NCBI taxonomy): Eukaryota > Metazoa > Chordata > Mammalia > Diprotodontia > Macropodidae > Notamacropus > Notamacropus eugenii. Next base: position 205,016,507 of record NC_092875.1, on the reverse strand, counting down.
CTTCTATATGCTGACGAATGTGGTGAAAACATTAATTCAGACTTATGCTCTTCAGTGCAGGTGTAATCACATCAATATTTATTGAATAATACAAACATCAGCCCCTTTGGGAACAAACCACCAACCTGATTCCTAATAGATGGATCATTAGATAGAATGCTGCACCTGGTGTCAAGAAGACCTGAGTTCAAATCCCGCATTACCTTGAGGAAGTCACTTAACTTCTATTTATAGCAGTTTCCTCTGGAAAATGGAGATAATAATTGTAACTATCTAAGAGGGTTGTAAGAATAAAATGAGGTAATATTTGTAAAGGACCTAGCAAACCTTAAAGCAATATGTAAATACTAATTATTATTTCAAATAACAGTAATAAAGGTTCCGATAAGCACTTTTCATATTAGTATTTACAACAAATTTTCCTCTTTGCCTAGCAAGAGGCCACATCTCCCTACAAGATAGCATTCTGGTGAGTCTCCATCAATTGATTTCTAGAGAACATGGGATGCTCAGATCTTTGAGTAACAGAAATTCAGAGTTCTGTGCTACTGCCAATCCAGTGCCAGAATGATGGCTGAAGTCTAGAATGGGTTTCTAATACTTCCAGCTGTGGTATTTACTGGTTAAATGCACTTAGCTAAATTCTGATTATATTTACAACACAATTTGACTGGTTATGGTTATTTTTGTCTATGATATGATGGAAGGATTCTAAATTGTTTGCAATAATTTTTGGTTGCAATAACTATTTTAAAGTACACACATGTTTGTTTATTAGTTGTTTGGGAACACACATATGTTATTTACCAAACTACACTACACAGATATTTATTTTATTATGGAATTCCACAATGCAGAAAAATAACAATCATAAAATGGAGGCTTAAAACTAAGTCGAGTTTTTATTCTCAACTCAGCAAGAAAAGATGATGACTAAGATTAATGCACATATATACAAGCTAGCATATGATATATTTCCCCAGGAGGGCTTCATAAGTGATATTGCCACTTAGATAGCAATATGAGTTTTCTTTGTAAGATATTCTCAGCAAAGAGAAATTGATACGCACAAATGGTTCTATGGATGCTAATCTGGCTGTTCCTTTCATAAGGCATTAAGAAACAATTTCACCTACTTGACTCTTGTAAATTATAGTTAAAATGTATAAGCATAAATCATAGAATGTCAAAGATAAAAGGGAACTTGTTTAAAAAAAGCCCCACCAAAAACATCTTCATATGAGAAGCAAGGAAATTGAAGTCCAAACTGATTTCCTATTGCCTCCAGGATTAAACACAAAATTATCTGTTTTGCATTAAAAACCCTTCAAAACAAAGTCCCCTCCTACTTTTCAATTCTTCTTATACTTTACTCACCAACACATACTCTTCAATACAGTGACAAAGATGTTTCATGAAATAATACTCTCTATCTCTAGTTCTAAACATTCATCCTGGCTGTGTCCCATGCATGGAATGCTTTTTCCCTTCCATTCCAGCTACTGTCTTTCCTGATTTCCTTTAAATCCTAACTAAAATCCCACCTTCTTCTGGGAAGCCTTTCCAACCCCTCTTAATTCCAGTACCTTCCCTTTGTTAATTATTTCCTATTTACCTTGCATCTAACTTGCTTCATTTTTGTGTTGTCTCTTCCATTTGATTATAAGCTCCTTGAGAAAAGGGACTATCTTTTGCTTCTCCTTGTATCCCTGGTACTTAGCACAGTGCCTGGTGTGAGGTAGGTACATAAATATTTATAGATTGATTGATTGGTAAAGTAACCCAAGGGCATGGCTAGTAAGCCACAAAGGTGGACCTAGAACTGAACTCAACTTAGTGCAAGGGATAATACAGGAAACATAGTAACAGTAATGTATTGATGAAGAACCACTTTTGGAAAGCAATTAAGAATTATGCAAGTAGTAGGGACAGCTCGATTGTTTAGTGAATAGAACACCACCCCCAGAGTCAGAAGAACCTGAATTCAGCTTAGGCCTCAGACACTTGACACTTATTAGCTGTGTGACCTTGGACAAGTCACTTAACCCTGATTGCCTTGCCTTACCCCTCCAAAAACGTTATGCAAGTAAAGTGATTATAATGTTCATATCTTTTAACTCAGAGATTCCATTAATAGTCTAATATCTTGAAGAGGTCATTGACAAAAACAACTCCCCTTACATAACAACATACTCATAGCAGAACTTTTTGGATTAGCAAAGACCTGTTTACCAGTTGAGGAATATCTAAACAGATAGTTGTAGGTGAATGTGATGGATTATCATTGTTGTATAAGAAATGATAAATATGATGAGTATAGAAAGCACAGAGAGACTTAAATGAACAATATAGAGTGAAGTAAGCAGAGACAAGCAAATAAAATGAACAATGAACAGAACAGTTAAATGGAAAGTACAATAATCACAAAATAATTTAAGGTGAACCTTGCAGTATTAGAAGAAAGCACGGCTTCAAAGAAGGGATGAGAAGACATACTTACTTCACTCTTTTGCAGAGGTTACAGGTGTTTAATATTGCCTATACTCACAGATTTTATTTTTGATATATTGATTAGTTATTATTTTCTTCCTATTCTTCCTCTTTTTCTTTAAAATTCTTTGTTATCCAAAATGGTCTGGGGGTGGAGTCGGAGAAGGATACAAGGGGAGAGTTAAGAGATATAAAATTTAAAAAATACAAATGCAATTTTGAAAAAAGAGGTATTTGAAACAGAAATTTAGGTTTTTTTCTGCAAAACGAAATATGGATTTTTCCCTTTGTCATGCTAATTAAGAAAATAAACAAATAAAATTTGTGAAAAGTTGATATTAAATTTGTCATCTTTATTCTAATCAGAAATGGAAGTCTGCCAAGACAAAGCATTGCATCTTCTTCTGTTAAAGGAGTTTCCACAAAACCTCTCGTCACCTGTGCCAACATCTAAATGTCCTTTTTCTTTTAAGTTCTTCTATGCCTCTAAGCTGAATCTATATCATTAAAATTTTAACACTTCACCTAGGTTGAACAGTGGTTAAAGAGACAGGAAGTATGCAGTAAGGAAGACCTGAGTTTTCCAACCTCAGACACTTACTAGTCATGTGACACTGGATAAGTCACTTAACCTGTTCACCTTAGTTTCCTTATCTGTAAAATAGAGATAATGATGATACTTACATCCCAGAACTGTTGTGAGGATCAATGAGATAATAACTGCAAAGTGCTTGGCACAGTATCTGCTACATTAAATACTGACTGTTATTATTATTCATTTATTCAATGACTCTTCCCCCTCTAGAAAGGTGTTTATTATAATGAAAAGAACACTGATTGTGGAGCCTGAAGATGTCATTTCAGATATCATTTCTGGAATATTTTCTAACTAGTTGTATGACCTTGGCAAGTCCTAATTTCCTCATTTGTAAAAAGAAAGGTTGCCTAGATGACTTGGGTGCTTCTTTTTGATCTAAATATATGTTCCTATGATTAGGCATCAATTGTATATAGAAGTGGGGGAAATACATGGTTTAGCTAAGTCAAGAGTCCCTACAATCATGGAACATACAATCAACTGGGTGATGATGTTGGTGGTGGAAGGTGAGTAATAAACAGGGTTCACTGGAATACCAACTTTTATATGATAAATATGTTAAAGATTTATCCTAAAGTGCTGTCTGACATGTGAGGGAGAAGAATGTTATTGGGTGAAGGTAAGAGAAGTGGTAGTTGAGTTAGGATTTAGAGTAAAGAAGGGGATGTAATGAATAAAAACAGGAAGAAGGAATATTAAATATGTGATGAAAAGTATGAGCAAATATAAGAATAAAGGAGAGTATAGGGGAGTTGAAAGGAGAAGAGAATAATTCAGTTTGACTGGACCATAAGCTGTGGAAGGTAAGTTGACATCAGATTGAAAAAGTTTTTGTAAGTTTAGAAAAGGAGTTTGAGTTTATTTAAAGGAAATAAAGAGCCATGAAAAATTTTTAAGTAGAAGAGTGTCTTGACAAAGACTATGTATTAAAAGGGTTGTTTTGGGAACATTTAAAAGTATAGGTTTGATCAGGGAGAGAGTGGAGGCAAGAAGATATTCTAGGACAACATCATGATATTCCATGTCAATGTTATAGAAGGCTTGTGTTAGAGGTGTAGCAATGGTAATAAAAAGGAAAGGAAAAGTACAAGAGATATGGAAGAGGAAGAATGCAAAGGACCTGATAACTAAATTGTTGTGAGATAAGGGTGAATCCAGAGTCAAATTTATAAAAACAAACCAAAATAAAACAAAATTGGGATATTCAGGTACAAAAGTACTCTGAGCTGCTAGGGACAAATCTAAAGTTTTTTAACCTGGACCTCAGAAGAGATGTAAGGAATCATAGGCATAGAAATAGTTGTTGAAACCATGAGGAATGAATGAAACTGACCAGGGAGACAATTTGGATAGAGAAAAGGCCCAAGGGCAGATTCTTGGGAAAACATCCATATACAGAGGTGTGAGAAGGATGCAGAATCAACAAAAGAGATAGAAAAGAGTAACTAGAATAGATAGGACCGGTAAGCTGCAACCAATGGAGGAAAGGGTCCACAAAGTGTGCATAATGGTAATCAGCATTATCAAAAGATGCAAAAATCAAGGACATTGAAGACCGAGAAGCTATGGATTATTGATTATCAAATCAATGATTACCTTAGGAAAAGTGCTTTCAATAGAGTTCTGGAGGCAGAAACCTAGCCATGAGTGAGTAATGGGGGAGTAGGGAACTTTTAAGGGTAGTTTAACAGGTTGTTAAGGAATGAACATGCATGAAACCAAAGGAATGACTTTTGGGCTAAAGTCCTAAATGAAGCAGAAGAGAGTAAGGGTGTAAGTAATAGTTAGGGACAGGGAATAAATCATCTGAGAGTTGAGGGCAGAAAGAAAGAATAGATCCAGATTGAAATGTGAGAAATAGAATATTGGAGCAGGAGAGCTGAAGGAATGCTAGGTCATTTGTTGAAGTGTGTGTGTGTGTGTGTGTGTGTGTGTGTGTTGTGTACCTTTCTAGATTTATGTACCATAAATTTTACTGAGTAAAATCATATGAATTTTCAAATATTCTCCAAAGAATGAACAGTTTTAGAGAAAGAGGAAAGAAATCAGATGGTGGTCATTACTTAGAGATTAGTATTTGCAGGTTGTGAAAAAAAGATGGTCAAGGGGGCAAGATTTACAGGATATTGGCTTGTGAAAATATGAAAATGGAAGACTATAGAGTCTTCCCCTGGACTGGAAGGAAATTAAATCATTACTAGGGAGATGAACTGTGAGAACAAGGATGATCTAAGGGTCCATAAATACACTGTAAGAGAGAGAAATAGGTTTAGTATGTGGAAGAATAGGAGTGGGAGAGGAAAAACAGAAGACAAGAGAGTGGAATTGCAAAGTTTTCGTGCAAGTAGTGAAATTCTGAAAGATGTGAACTTTACGATATGACGATGTCAGTGTGTTACAAAAGTGAAATATAAAAGGTCTTGATTACTGTGAACAGTGAATGTCCTGAATTGGTCATATTATTAAAATTCACATTGCACATATCCATTGGGTTGGAAAAAATGGCCACATGGTATGTGTTTATAAGTTCGAATTATGCAAATTTGAATACATGTGATTGAGTGATAGGATTCATTATTCATACTAACTGGGACCTAGCTGGAGTTTCCTCAGAGTAAGTCAACTTCAGGCAATTAAAAGTTGAAATAAACTTTCTCTTTAAATTCATTAGATATTTTCAACAAACATTTTAACTTGTATTTTACAAGTCACTGTGCCTAAAAGTAATTAGATGGAATAATAATTCTTCTCTTTGAATGCAGCTTTCAGTTAAAACAAACACATGTTCAATATCTTTGTCAGCCTTTGTGACATGCTGATTGCCATGGTTTCTAGGTTTGTCTGCTTCTAATTGCCATGTTTAACTGTCATCATTCAGCCCAAATATCGTATTGGAAAGATTCTTCTAAGTTTCATTTCTGCATGACTCAATTCCCCTCTTATCAAAAGTATACACTTAATATTTCCTTTCCAAGTATAATAACCCTGATGTGTTTGTATACGTTATTCTCCCTACACTCTACCATGATGAAACCTCAAGAAAATACATACTTTTCTTTTTCTATTTTCAATAGATTTCATTCAGTGTCACCTCAGAAAGTTCATCCCCATCAGTTATCTCTATTGAATGCTGGTCCATTCATAACCTGTATTAGCTATTTTATAAGATGAAGGTTCTGTTTCTTCTTTTGAATTATTCATATTCACCACAAACTATTGGCATATTTTCGAAAGAGAAAATCATCTAAAGAGGCAGTGTTGTAGGAGGAAAGAGTATGGCATTGTAGAGTCCCAAAATTGGGTTAGAGTTCAGATTATGATACTCACTAGCTTATATCACCCTGGGCAAATCAGTAAATTAGTATAGTCCTTAGTCTTCTTATCTATAAAATGAAGAGTCATTCATTGCCTATTTAATAGGAATGTTGTAATGAACACTATATAGACCTTTAAGTGTTATGTTAGTGGAAGTTAGTATCAACTTTGGGAGACAAAAATCAGAGTAATTCTTTGTAGTTTGACTTTTGTGACCCTTAATATAATCTCAACAAAGTTTTATTATTTGGTAAACAGTTAAGTAAAAAAAGAGTATGTGTGTATTTAATATCATTCCACATATATGTGTACACAATATGCATATTGTATATACAAGCCTCAGCTTTGGATCATTTCCACCATTTGTAGCCTTCATACCTTCACATGAACTACTGAATGAAGGTGAAGAAAATCATGCAACTGTTCTGATTGGATCCACTACAAATCGATGTTACATAACTTCAACTGGGTCCTCACTAACCCTAAATCCAACTGTACCTCCCTTATCAACTCACCATCCCACTCTCCACAATGGCTCTTCCAACCTTTGTAATCCCTTCTCAAACCTCCTGTGGTTGTTCCCTCCACCCTTTCAGCTGAGAAACTTGCTTCATATTTTGCAGAAAAAATTGAGGCCATTTGCTATGCACTCCCTCTTCTCTCCTCTTTCTCATCTCCCTTCACTCAAAAGCCTTTTGTTACTGTCTCCTTCACCTCTACCTCACATGATGAAGTAGCTTTAGTCCTCACCAATACTAACCCCTGTACTTGTTTAAGTAATTGCATTCTACCCATCTCCTCCAACAGATTGCTCCCTCTGTCATTCCCACCATCACTTATTTTCTCTGTTTAATGACTCATTTCCTACTGCTTACAAATGAGCTCATGTCTCTTCTTTCCTGAAAAAAATTCATCACTTAGTAGGTGGTTAATAAATGTTTACTCGTTGAAAATGCAGAGGCTTAGTAGCCTTTAATAAATTATAAGTACAGATATCATTATAGTAATTTTACTGAAAATGTCACCTTCTATTTTTAATGTTTTTATTCTTTAAAATGTTCATTTATTTCTCAATACTGCTACATAAAACAAATATGATGACATCTACACAGTTACTAAAATAACTAGTCAATGGAAATGAGCAAATAAGTTATGGTATATGAACGTGATAGTATACTTATTTACTGTAAAAAATGAGGAAATAGATGATTTTGTTTGTTTTTGTATCCCCAGTATCCCCTTAATAAAAATTTTCTAATGTATGTATTGAATACGTGTGCACATACAAATTAAAGAGAGGCCTGTGAAGAGTAGATAGAAACCATGAAAATAAAGAGTATAATATTATTGAAAAGATTTGTAAAAGATTTAGAGAATTGTGATAAAACCTACATCAAGGTTAGGCCAAAAGAACTCATATAGTAGCAGTTTTCTTAAAAATTGACAAACCTTTTTGATCTTGCAAAAATTCCTGATCCAGTGACAGTAGGAGATAGTACTAGAAATTTATCTCTCTGCCCCACCTCCTCAGAGGGCAGAAGTAGATTAAAATACACACACATGCTTACTAACTGTATGACCCTGGGCAAGTTACTATTTCAGCCCAACAGAGATTAATTGACTTCTCCAGAATCACAGAGCTAGTAAATATCTTAGACCAGATTTGAATTCAAGTGTTTCTGAATCCAAGCTTAGTATTTCATGAGTTAACTAGCTACTATATGTCACATGTTTCATTATATGAAATATGTCATGACATGACATGGTGTGATATGATGTGACATGATCAGACATTAGAATACATAGCATAACACAACTAATATAATTAATATAATATGTAATGCTGTTATATATTACATAACACAAGAATTTCCCATCTAATTTTATAGTCCACAACCATATTACCTACCTTGTAGGGCAGAAATTGTAATGAAAACACTATGTAAGCATTAAAGTACTGTATAAATGAGTTATAATTTGATTAAAAAAAGAAAATCATTGTGGTTTGGGAGATCTACAGATAAATGTCTAAATTCTGCCTTGAACATATATACGTGCATGCATACATATGTACCATACATACAATTATATAAACAAAGAGGAGTGTGTTAATAACTATTCTTTCAAGTTTAATCTGTATTATTTACATTTTTTCCATCACCTTCCTGGAACACACAAGGTGCTCTAGTTCACCACAGATGCTGTCTGTTTTTGTATAGCCCATGAACTAAGAATTTTTTTTTACATTTTAAATGATTGAAAAAGATAAAAAGAAGAATATTTTTTCACAACATAAAATTATATGAAATGCAAATTTTGGTGTCCGTAAATCATTTTATTGAAGCACCTCCTTGCTCATTTGTTTTCCAATTGTCTATGGCTTTTTTTCCTACAATGGCGGAGTTGAGGAGTTGTGACAGAGACCATACATGGCTGAAAACTACAGTGATAGTTACAAATTGACAATGTTTTGAATGCTCTGTGTCTTGCCATACTGTGATATTTTCATTTTATTATTACTGCATATTATCATATCAAAGAAAAAGACAGAGAAAAATGTATTTTTTAATCTTAGTATCAAGACTGAAATTTTTCAGATCAAAAACTATATTCAACCAATATTACCAAATATTGAATGGCTTTGGAAATTAGCTTTTGCTGTAGATTTGATAATATTTCTTAATAAATTCAACCTAAAATTACAGTGCAAAAAAGTGTTTACATATGAAACTCGTACTTTGGGAAGGTAAATTTGATAGCTAATGTTGTTTGAATCAAGCAATATCAAGGTGCCTTAAGCACTGTATTGTAGAAGATTAAAACAAGAAATGAGATCTATTTTCTCACACAAATTTTCAGCAGATGCCTTTCCTGATCACAAACTACAGTTTCAACTACATTCATATGACCTCTGAGCAAAGGCAAAATGAATATTGATGCTTCAAAATCCATTTAACTGTGCAATTGAGTAGCATCCACCTAATATTCAATTGGAAAAAAATTAATCTACAATGTAATGACATGATAAAAGTCAACTACCAAGAGAAGAATGTAATAGAATTTTAAAAAATGCTTTCCGAGAAATGAATAAGCTCAATTAAATTCATATGTTCTTGGATTAATATCAATATTTGGGAGTAAGTGTCTGTATGAAAAGGAATCTTCAAAGATGAAATATGTAAAGTCTCATTACAGATATGTATTAATATATAAATATCAATTTCAATTTTGATGAAAGAGAACACTAACATTTAATTTAAATTAAGCAAAATGCTATTCCCCTGACCCCACAAAGAATTCTTTGCTTCTCATTAGTAGATCTATGTTACAAAAATTATACTTTATTATTTTGAGTATTGTCAACAAAAGTGGTGGAAATTTCTTTTCTTTGTTGTTGCTTAAATACATATATAATATGATTTTGTTTTTCAGCTCACATAGTCTAAAATATTTCCTATCTGACTATTTACAGAAAAAGTTTGCTGATTCTTGGTCTAGACAATCAACTAAACAGTAATTCAAATTCTGATTTGTAGCATTTGTCTCTTTCTGAGGTATAAAGGCTCACCCAGAAGGTTTAACAATCCTCAAGCTGACTCTAGCAGATACTTCATAAACACATATATGCACATACACATAGCTTAGTATGTACTTATAAATACCTGTATCTGTACATAGGAGAAAGATACAGCAAGGGTAGATACATGCATAAATACATAAATATGCATACATATATACACACATACATGCATACATACACACATATACATGCTTACAATGTTGTTGAGATTCAGGATTCCTGAGACTAATGAAGGACCTTTCTGATCATAGAGAATCCTCAAAGAGCTTGAATAACCTCCTTAGGATGATAAAAAAAAGCCTTATGTGAAACTATTATCAGACACTTCGGAGAATTCAGTGTGATTTGGGGTCCTAACGGCTTTGAGGAAGGGACTTCAATGCAGGTTTGGGGATTCCCAGATGGGGTAAGTAGTGAGATATCACTAGAGTTCAAAAAGCAGAAAGTGAGATGAGAGGACATAAGCATTATACAGAAAGTGAACTGAGACCAGTCTGAGCTAGTCTTTGTGATAGTTTTGGCAGTTAACAATTGAGAAATCCAGTTAATAGTTTTTTTTTTTAAAATATATTTTCCATTAACATATAGAGTTGCCCTAGTTTTGAGTTTCACAACCACCTTTTAAGTGCTTATTTACATCTTATATTACTTGATTTTGCAGTTACATGAGTATCATCTGTGGTTTTGTATGGCAGCAAATTTTGCTTATTGTTTTGAGACTGACACAGACTGGCAAAAGTAGCCTATGGAAGAAGAGATTTTCAGGGTGAGGCCTGAGTCAACTAGAGAGACAGTCTGAGCAATTATAGGAATTTCTCTTAATAGAACATACTCACTAAAACGGAGAGTGAAAATGAATAAGTAGACCATCCAACGGGAGGCAGTTGGGTTAGAATTTGGTGCAGTGATCTTCAAATGTCCCTGAGAGATCCTACACCATACTCTCTCACTCCCGTATTCTCTACATGTATATGTGCATATGTATATACAAACACATATATGCACAGAAATAAATATGTGTATATTCACATACATATATTAATATATATCTGCATCTCTCTCTCTCTCTTTCTCTCGTTAAAGATGGAAAAGACCAAGAGACTAATGACTAATGAGAAGAGAGATTTGGTAATTAGTTTCCTGATTTTAAGCAGAAATGGGGAAAAGGCAAAACTTTATAGTAAATATCCCATATAAACAGAACCACCATATTTATCTTGTCTCTTTGAATTATTTAAAAAAAAGCAACTTCTGAAAAAGAAAGCAAATTATTTCCATGGATTCCTTTAAATTAGAACATTTGGTATGGAGGTATATTTGCTGATGTTAAGTTTCTTCTCACAGAATGAGCAAATAAACTGGTAGGATGTTCCATACAAAAGTTTAAATCAAAGGGTCAGCTTAGTTCTCTGCAATCTTTTTCAGGCAAGCAGGCAGAAAGAAATTCCAATATACAGGCTTTCTTCTGATAACTGATTCAGAATTCAGTTCTGTTAGCTTTAGGGCAGAGTTTACCTTCTCATCTTTGGTAGGCATTTTTCCTTTGTCATAAGGGTCTGAAATGAGAATACATTGTGTTCTGTTGTATAGTGTAGTTCCAAGACTGAATAAATGATCTGTTTACAGACTGATCAAACCTGCAACCAACATTATTAAAGTTTAAATGTGTACAATGCCTTCTGGAAGACCCTTTAAAATAGGAATACACAATGCTGCTGCATTTTCAGAAGGGCGCTTTCAACTAGAAAATAAATAAAGATGAGGGCGATAAGTGGGAATAGATGTGATACCCAGAGTTATGATAAAAAGGAAATAGATGTGGGAGGAAGGAAAAAGATGAAGAAGCAGAGGAAGAAACTTGGAGACTTTGCAAGAATAGTCAGCAGGCTTCTCTGCTTTGGAAAAGAGCTTTTATTTCTGAAGAAACACTAAAGACAGCAGAAAGTACTAAAAAAAATGGAGTCAGCATAATTAGCAGGCAGGATCATTACTGCAACTGAGCCATAATCAGGACAACAGTTTTGTTTAATTTTATAGATAAAATATTTCAAAAATAATCATTTTTCTTAAGTTACGTATCTATGTCATCAAGACTCCATCTAATATCTACCCTGAAAGACTTGTTTAAAAATATGTTTCTCCTGATGTTGCAAAGATAATTTCCACTTAATTAACACAGTACTTATGAAACACCTCTTGGTGCTTTGATTGGAGGATGATCCCTCTGAAGATACATATACACATATATACATTAAAAGATTATAAGATTATAATTTACATACACATAAATACATAAGATTATAATTTATATACACATACATTCCTAAGCCCAGCACTTACTTGTTTATTTATAACATCAAATGTTAAAAAATCTCAACAGTGACAATTATACATACATATGCATATATATGTGTATATATGTATGCATACGTATATATATATATATCCAGACATATGAATACATGCACATATGTGAATTTTTTCCTTTGCTGATCAGTATTTATTGAGAAGCTGCTAATGTCATATAGGGGATACAAAGGAGAATTAAGACACAATTCCTGTCATCATGGAGATTATATTTTAGAAGGGAAGATAACATGAGGACAAATTTTATAATACAAGGTATACTACGAAAGGAAAAAAATTATATTACAATTTTACATGTGTACATTTAAAAAAGATCTAGATAAAATGATGGCCATATAAATTGTCATCTTTCCTCACTTTCAATTGCTCAACCTGAGGAATTCTTTCCATAATTTGCATTCCACTGAAGCTCCTTTTAAATAAAATCTATTTTAAAAGTATTCCAACATTTAAAAATGAAATAAGCACTTTGATACCATTCTAATCAATTCTTTTTTGATCTAGTGCCTTGTTTCCTATTCATTTATCCAGTAATATCAGTGGTAGAGTGAGAGAAACAATAATAAATTTTAAATAAGCTGTGATTGCAATGGTTGGGATAAGGATACAAAACTACATCTAAGTGTTGTAAAGAATCTGGAATGTTCATAAGGCATAAAAGTGAGAACACTGGGTTCTATGTTCAGGTGCATCTTTTCCTGAAGAGGTCTGATATTGATCCTATAAAGAATCTGCATTTTCCTCTCTTGGATTCTCTTTTTGTAGAATAACTTGTACAACTGAAAGTTATTTCTGAGAGTAGGCTTAATTTTGTTCTAAAAATAAATTTAATGGAGCAAGTGAATGTATGAAATGCTTATTATATGCAAAGGATTATACCATGTTTTAGGGTAAAAATGACAAAGATAAAAATAGTCCCTGTCCTTGTTAAATTCTACTGAGACATACAAAAGGTAAACGCATTAGTAGATACAAGAAAACTTGAGGAGAGGACTGGGAGCTTAGTAAAAGTTTCTCATAATAAGTGGTACATAGCCTAGTCTTAATGGAACCAAAGGGATTTAAATGGGATGATCAGAAGACCAAGAACTCTAGACACCATTGGATCTCTACAAAGTCAAGGAAATAGGGGACTGACTGTAGTTTCCTCATCTGTAAAATACGGATAATAATAATTTGACTACCTACCTCAGAACTCTGGGAACCCTAAAATTCTCTATAAATATGAGATACACTTATTGACAGCAACTTTAAAAAATGCATCCAGATGAAATAAAGTTCTAAAAACTTTCTGTATGTTTTGTTTACATTTTGCAAAACATTTGTATTAGTCTAAGCAGAACATCATTTAAAAAAATAAAAGTGATTTGGTTTATCTCCTTCATTAGCAAAATCTTAATTACAACATGTGCTAGAAAACTCAGCTTATTGGTATTTAATCACTAAAGCAAAACAAAGCCAACTTAAATATGAAAATTAAATCTTTAATGAATTCCCAAAGCAATTAGTGCCTGTGCAATTAATTTGCCAATTAATTCTGTCTTGCATCATGAAGTCTTTCCCACTCTTGTCTAGAACTGTTACTTTTTATACTCCTAAAGTTTTCTCCTGGTTGTCTTGTCTCTTCAATTAATTTGTAAACTCTTTGATGCAGTGGGAGACCTTGGCTTTTTTAAGTGGAAGTCTTTCCCAGGTCTCTATTTGAATAAGTCGTGGCACTGGACTCAGATGACTTTGGAGGAGAAAGTGAGGCTGATGATTTCCCACAGCTTCCCTCACTTAAATCCAATTCATGTGCAAGTCATGACCTCACCTTCCTGATATCATGGTCCTCAAGAATGAAGGACAAACAACAATCTCTTTGAGGGATGTGAATATTGCCTCATATTTCTCTGGTTACCCCCATAAATTTGAACATATAGCTTGTGGACCATAAATATTTGATTTGCTTTGTTGATGATATTTCTATTTTCTTTCATTGACCAAACACCAAGATGCTTAATCTGAAATGAATATCTGTCAACATAATTCATAAATTTGAAAATTATCTTAGAGATCATTTGTTTAGCAAGTATTTTTGCTAAATGAGCAAAGTTGCAGAGGTGACAAAGCTATATTTTCTATACACTTTGCTTCTAAGAGCTTATCTTTTAATTAGGGGGAAAAGAATATACATGATTACCTGTGACACAGGGAATCTTTATTTTGTGGGCTGGCAACACGGGGAGTAGAAAGAGAGAAAGAGAGGAATCAGAGGATGTGTTTTCAAATCTTATCTCTAAAGCCTATTATCTGTGTGACCTAGGTAAAACCATGTAATTTTTGTGGAACTCAGTTTTCACAACTGTAAAATGAAGGAGTTTGGACTGCATGACCTTGAAAGTCCATTCTTTCTTTGATGCCATAATACAATAAGAGTGAATGCAAAGGCTATCTCTCCATAAAGAAGTTGAGGGAGAAATCATTTTCACTAACAGGCATAAAGTATGAAAAGACTGAAAAGAAGTACATGATGCTTATGAAAGCCTTAAATGCGAACCAGAGGATTTGGGCAATCTAAAAAGAGTGTCTGGTTTCCAGTATTAAATATCACAGAGAAGTCAAAGATGATAAGAATGATAAAGCCATTGGCTTCAGCAATGATGTTATTAGTGACTTTAGTAGTATTATGAGTGGAATAAAATCCAATCTCTTATAATAAGCTTTTCCCAATCCCTCTTAATTCTAGTGCTTCTCTCTATTATTCCCTATTTATCTTGGTGATAGAGTCTTTGTACATCTTTGTTTACATGTTGTCTCCTCCATTACATTGTGACCTCTTTGAGGGCAGAGGGTAATTTTTTTGCCTTTCTTTGTATTAAACATAGCACATGTTAAATAAATACTTATTGATTGAGTGGCAAATGAAAAACATCTGAAAGATTAAAAAAAATCACATCTAATATTTTTATCCCTCATACAACACTGCACATTCAGTTATTTAGGAACATTTCTTCAAAAATATGCAAATACCTTTTCTGTTATCTCTCATTATGAATATTAAAAATTCTTTTTTTTACCAGATTCAGCTGCAGTAGCCCATTTTTCTTTGAGACTACTTTTTGCTTTATTAATTTTTTACATTGATTCTTATAATTTTGAATATATATGAAGATAAATTGGTTCCTGTGTTGAAACCAGTGGTCCAAAGGCATCCTCTTCCTAGTAGTTGAGCTGTATTTTCAAATGGTCCTTCCTTCAATCTGATCCTCCTCCTTAACTACTTATTGCACAGTATTGACGAAAACTTAGTAGCGTTTTGTGTCTGCCACATATTTATTTTATTTGCAATTTTTCAAATTAAAATAATAAACATGTTATCAGTTCTTACTCAGAATAGTAGCCCCCCCCACAACAATTGAAATTAACATGATAGTGATTTAAAAATTGAATTCTGTACATTTCCTTACATTGATAATGAGGCATGACATTTTCTTATAGAACTGAAAAGTACGTAAAGTATCGCTCATGGTGTAATCTAGGTGTGATGAGGATTCCTCTTCTAGGTCTCTGGGTTCACTCACTCCAGCATGAACTCACAAAGGTAAGTGTAAGGTTTCCAAAGCAGGTATATCATGCAACTTTGACACACTGCTTTCTCTAAGGGTGTTAGGGGTTACCATAGTGTGTATGTGTGTGTGGGGAAAGAAATACTCATTGCTTCTTCTCATCACTTCTGCTTCTATACTACTACCTCTCACTTTTGTGCTTCTCATTCATACAAAATAATGGCCATGACATCATTTAATCCTAAGCATAAAATATTTACTTAATAAGACAAAAGCAGAATAATAATATTTACATAATAATAATTTGCTTAAAAATAATATGCTTTTTCACAAATTAAAAATAGAAAAAACCCCTTTTTTTCTTTTTACAAAAGAAGACAAAAGCAGAGCAACCTCATACCTCACTTATAAAACTAGGTTTCATACTCCCACAAATACAAATAGTGTTCTTGAGGAAGAATGGATACACACAACAACCTAATAAGGAGTTTCATAGGTAGAAAACCCATGTGTCTGATGGCAAGTTACAACTCTGGGCTATAGCACTTAATCCTTTGTACCTCCAGGAACAATTTGCATCACACAAAGCCACTTTTTTGCCGGCTGCTTCTCTTCTGGTCTTATGACCTATACTGCTAGGCAGATATTCTTCTGCTCCTGAGCCCATGCAGCACTGATAATCTCTTTTTGCTCACAGCTATTCTTAATAGGGTAATTGTGAAAAAGTGTTATGCTCTTCTAGTGACAAGAAGTTTCCTTAAACCAGAGGAATATTATATGTTTCAGATCTGCAAATAGCAAGGGATTCTATTTTGTCTAGTCAACTCTAATCCACTCCTCACAGAGAAGCACGGATCACAGCCCAACCTGATCCCCTCCCCTCCCATTTATCCCTTTCAACAGTAAAGAACAGGAGAGGGTAACGAGGCATCCCTGAGAGGTTTACTCTCTCTCAGGCTATAAATGTCAATATAGAACACTAAGCTAGATTTTAGCAGGGTTCTGTACTCACATCCTCCCAGCAGCTGAGTTCTCTTAGACAATCAGCAAATCAATGGTATTCTTCTAATCAGTAGGCTCCCAGAAAAGCAGCTGATGTCATCGTGTCTGGTCCCCTCCTGTCACATTCTGCCTTCTATTGTCTTGTAAGAAGCTTTTCTCATAGCCTTCTTTATCTTTTGCCTGCCTTTTTATGAATCCTCCAGCATTTAGCTTATATTACTACTTTTTCTTCTTCTTAAACTACTCAAATTGTTCACACACAAAAACAGGCACTGGATAAATGTTAGTTTATTGACTTACAGCAGTGTGGTGGTATCCAAAAATCCTTGGACTGTAATTCAAAGGACTTAGATTTGAGTAAGTTGCAGATCTGCCACTTTCTAGCTCTATGATTGGAGACAATCCTAAATTTGTCTAAATGTTGGTTTCATCATGTATAAGATGGAGGATAATGATTCTTGCCATGACTTCTACACAGTATCATTCTGAGAATGTATATAAAAACACTTAAAAAAACCTATAAGCTACTATAGAAATATAAAGTGTTATTAATATGATCCATTAGAAGTATAAGTGAGGGAATTAGCTATGATATAGTTCCCCAAACCTAGGAAATCTTATAACTTATTAAGATGATGTGAATCATTATCCTATTATTTATGAAGACCTTGTATATAGCTGATTACTTATGGTAACAGGGTTTAATGCATGAACAGACCAAGTGAATGAAACTACTACAACTCACAGAGCATCAAAAGATCAGTGTATCTGAAAAAAACATCATTTTTCTTTTTTACTTTCAAAATTGCATTTTGGTGTCAACACCACAAGGAAGGACATCTGTGACACCTTAATTCATAGTGATGTTTTTTAGCTTGATAGTTTGATCCCTTCCTTCTCTTTCCACTTCTAAATTTTCTGTCTCTTTTTCTGAATCTTTCTCTTCTCATGTCTTGTCCTTCTGTCTATTTCCCCTTTTCCAATCTTCTTCTTCCTTTTCCTTCACTTTCCCTTCTCTCTTCATGTTTCCCTTCTTCCTTCTCTGGAAAAACAGCAACAAGCTCTTCACGCTTAAAGTCACCTACCTTAAAATAGCAAGGTTACCTTATTTTGTGGAGTACCTCTTTAAGCTCCTCTCCCTAATGCCAATACCTCTGGGCTTTCTATAGTGACAGTCATGAAATAATAGAGAAATTCAGGGATTATACCTTTAGCTATTGGCTCTAGGAATTACTCAGTGGGTCACATTTGGCAATATTCCACTCTCAGTATCTTGGGACTTCCTCTTGTTTTTCAGATATTGAGTATTATGTTTCTAATGATCCTTAGTCTCAAACTTGTTTCTCATTTATGGTTTGTCTCGTTCCATTATCCCTGGATGGTATACATCAGATCTAAAGAAACATATCTTGATGATATTTGCTTTCAGATACAATCATGGATCTGTTGAAGTTACATCTGCTTTTCTGTTTCTAGAGAAAGAGTGTCAGAGTTGCCACCATAGGCAGCACCCAGACAGAGCAAATAAATCCCTTTGAATTAGAGGTGGGTCAGAGCTAAAGGCTGTTTCCACTCTGATGAGAGATTCTGCTTGTGCTTAACGATTTATATATCTGGGGTTGCCATCAGAGTGCAGGAGAAGTACTCTTGAAATCAGTACTGGGTTTTTAAGTCTTCCTTTAATCCTTTTTTTTGTTGAATAGTCAGCACATGTTCCAACCTCTCAGAACCTGTTTATTCATCTGTTAAATGTATTACAATACTTGAGCTACCTATATTGCAGTTTTGAGGAAAGTATTTTGTGTTTTATACTGGACATGCAATTTCTAGTTTCCTAGAATGTTTGGATCTACACTGGGGAATCATTCAACGTACCCTTAGCTAAGAATTGATTTAAATTCTTCCAAGCAGCCCTGACTGTGATGCGGTCTTATGATGCATTAATAGAATAGCAGCATCTGTAATAAAAGAAGTAATAGTACTCTGTTCTGATTAAGTTGCTTTTGAAACATTATATTCAGTTCTGAGAACCAAGATTTCAAATCTGGCCTCAAATACTTACAAGCTATGTGATCCTGGTAAGTCACTGAACCTCTGTTTGCCTCAGTTTCCTCAACTCTAAAATGGGAATAAGAGTAGCACATTCCTCGCAGCATGGTTGTGTGGATCTGGCACATGGCAGGCACTATATAAATGCTTTTTCCTTCCTTCTCACCCACCTATTAGATAATGAAACTACTAAGTGGCAAGGCAGAGGGCAATGCCAACATATTTTAGGGGGTTAAGAGAGGGGAGAGTAAAATTTATTATTTACTTTTCCTCCCACCTCTTAAGTGGAAGCGGTCTAGTTTTCCAAACTAAACATTGCTATCTGTAGAGGGAACCTCAGTGACTTGGGGTGTTGGATCCTTCTTCAACTACTTCAGATTATTGTTGTGGTTATTTCTCCTTCATTCTTGAAGAGAACCGTGACATCTTTGAGGTGATGCCATGGCATGCAAATGAGTTGGATAAGAGTGAGGGACGGCTGGCCAAAGTGGTCAATCTTGCTTTCTCCACTGGAATTATGTGTGTCAGGGTGACTGGAGATGAGGAAGCCTTAAAGCACAACTGATGATAGAAATACTCAGGTATGAAAGTAAAAATTGGGAGAGGGGAGAGAGAAAGAGAGGAGACAGAGAAAGTGAAAGACAGAGAGGCAGAGAAAGAGGTAGAGAGAGACAAGGAGAGAGATTATTATAATTTGGTTAAGTCTAGATCTATCTGCCTAGTAGTTCCCCCTTTGTCCTTCCCCATTGTATCCATTTACTTATAGTAAACCTTCACTCAGGATAAATAAAATAATTTTATCTTTATTTGCCGACAGAATCCATTATAAAAGTACAGTCAATAGAACAGCAAAAAAACAATGTTATAAGAATTTTAGTATTATCATTTGCTCGAGACAGCAAGTCATATTACTAATTAGAGTTTATAAAATTTAACTGAAATATCAAAATTTAGCTTAGGTGATTAACTGGTTTATGTTAGAATTTCTAACTTAGCTTTATTAACTCAATTGACTTCTGATGAACATATTTTGTCAGTAGCTATAGTGCTACTGTTAATGATTTGTCTGCAAATTCCAGTTGAAATCCCTAGTAGAGGGGTATTGTTTGGTGCAGTAAACAGTGACCTTACCTGGAGATTGATTGGCCTGATTCAACATACCTTCCCTCTATCTTTTATCTTCTTTTCAGGTCTCAAAGATTCCATTGATTCTTACCTTCCATCATCCTTCAGTCTGTTTCTGAATGAGAAAAACTATGCTTTCCATCATTCTACTTGCTGATAAGGAGTTACATTCATACATCTGGAATTTCTGGTGATGGAAGCAAGACCGCTCAGACAGGGAAGGCTTTTTTGGTTCTGCATTGAGAACACCCACTAAGTTTTCATATTTGAAGAACTGGGAGGTTTATCTCTGAAAGTGTCAATGTGTGGATTCTGAACAGATCTAAAGAATTTAGGCCTGATAAAAGCCTCAATAACTTAGAGCAAGCTGACTTATTTTTATTCAAGATATCATGGTGAAATAGTCAATGATTTTTCTTATTGAACTGTCATTTTCCCCCCTCTTTCTTCTGTGAGCTCTGTATCTACAGTTACATTCTCTGTGAGGTAGGGAGAAAATGAGATTAACTTTTGAGCATTTTCTTTCACAGGAAAAGTTCAGTGCTTCTTTTTAAAACACCAACAGCAACATAGTTGAGTTCCCCATGGAGCCATCGTTGAAAAGCTTCATGCTCTCAAGCCTCATGGGAGCCATTAAGATGTACCTTCCGTTTTATTTATGATCCTCTGGAAAAGAAGGTCTGAAGTCTATATCCAACACAATTTAGGAGGCAAAGTAGCTTATAAATGGGGCCACACTTCACAAAGAACCTTCTTGAAACCAGGGTCATCCAAGTATTAGCGAAAACTCTTCATATGAGATTTCTCTTTAAGGGTAACTCTTGAATAAGAGGCTACTCCTTTCTTGTCTTTAATTGCTACCCTGTTTCTTTAAGCATCTACTTTGCCATAACCATTCTTTATGGTTCCATTATTGACTAGGGAATATTTGGGAGAGGAATACCCAGAGAAGATATAAGCTTCCAGGGAATGATAGGGAACAATTCCTTAGTCATTTCTTTCCTAAGTGGTTTTTATCTCTAGATTCTTACTTGCCAAAGAGAAAGAAATCCTTTTTGTCTATGATAGATAAGAGAAGCCTCGAGGACAAGATAATGAGGCATTATAAATCAAAGTAACAGTTAGGGTCATTGTGGTTTATTTGAAGTATAATTGCTTCCGTTTTTATGTAGACCCAGTGTGTATAAAACTGAGAAGTCTGAGAATTAGTACACTCTGCATCTGGGTGTCCAGGTGCCCTACAGTAGGGTAGTAGGTCTGACATTAAAATTTTCCTTATTGCATATTTTGTGAAGGCTTAATTAATGTATTTCCTCATCAGTTATTTTTTTTTGAAAATGCTATTCATTTCCCCTACCCAGTAAGCCTTTTCTAAAAACAAAGAAAAATGAAAAAGAACTAAAATTAACCAAGTTCACCAAAATTAATTGATTGCTAGACTGCCTTAAACAGTGTAAACAGCATTTCACTCCAAGAGCTCCTCTCCAAAGAGAGCACGGAGGCACATTTCATCATTTCTAATCCAGAGTCAAGTTTGAGTATCGTATTTTGGTAGAGTTTGGTTTTATTTTAGTGTTCTTTCTATTTACATTGCTTTAGTCATTATGTCTGTTATTCTCCTAGTTCCATTTACTCTTAATTCCTAATATTGGTCATTTCTTAAGGAGCAATAATAATCCATTGCATCCAAGTGCTACAATTTGTTAGCCATTTCCCAGTCCATAGGTGCCTATTTTTCTTCCAGTTCTTTGCTCCTCACTTCTCCCACACCATTATATGAAACATATAATGATGCTCTGTAATAGTTGGTATGTTTTGGACATTTTTGCCCTTAAACTCCGCATGAAATTATGGAAATTCTGAGTCAAAGTATATGAACAATTTGTTATCATTTTTGTTGTAAAATCCCAAATTATTTTGAGTTTGGACTATTTTATAGCACTAATGACAATGCAGTAGTGTGTCTATCTATAGTTTCTTCAACATTGATTTTGTCCACTTTTTAAAAAATCTGTATCACTTTATTATGCATTAGATGAAAAAGAAAGTTCTTTTGAGTTTCACTTATTTTCAGCTTGGGATGTTCTGCAAATGGTTGTTAATAATTCTTCAGCACTGTTTTATTTTTCCCATTTTCTTTGACTATTTGTCTATTGGAGAGTTTTGGTTGTTTGGTCTTAAATATTTGAACTAGTTCCCAATATATCTTGATATCAGACTCTTATCAAAGATATTTAGTGCAAATGCTGTCTCACCAATTGACAATTTCTCTTCTTATCTTGCTGTATTATTCTACTTGGGGTAAAAACTTGGGATTAAAAAAACTATCTTTTGACATTTTTAGTAATGTAGTTATTAATTTAGAATTTATTTAGAAATTCAATCTAGTTTTTCAAGAGTGTTTTACAGTTTTGTTCATGTAAGTGTTAAGTATGTCTTAAAAATACACTGTAAGATATTTCAGACATTTTGTAGTTATTTTGAATAGGATGCACCTTTCTATTATTTGCTGGTGGATATTTGTATTGTTACATAGAAAGTTTGATTTTTATGGATTTATTTTGTGTCCTGATACACTTTTTG
The DNA here is from genome assembly GCF_028372415.1 of Notamacropus eugenii. Taxonomy (NCBI): domain Eukaryota; kingdom Metazoa; phylum Chordata; class Mammalia; order Diprotodontia; family Macropodidae; genus Notamacropus; species Notamacropus eugenii. The sequence continues at coordinate 204,993,850 of NC_092875.1, read as the reverse complement.
TTTCTGTTGTTCAGTTGTTTCAGTCAGACTGACTTTTTATGGCACCATTTAAGATTTTTTTCTCAAAGTAATGAGAATGGCTTGCCATTTTCTTCTCTAGCTCTTTTTACAGATGAAAAAACTGAGGCAAACAGGATTATGAAGCCTGCTACTTTACTGAAACAATTAATTACCTCTTTAAAAAAAACTGATTTCTCAGAGCTTTCCTGGTATATCATCATATTCCCTAAAATAGGGATTATTTTGGCTCAGCTTTTCTAGTGGTTTTGTCCTTTGATTCTTTCTCGTCATATTACTATCAATAGCATTTCAAATGTTAAACAATAGTAAGCAGAGGAGACATCATTATTTTAACTTTTCACTTAATGAAAACTTCTAGTATTACTATTAAAAATAATTCTAGTATGTATTTGTATATTATGTAGATGTATGTTTTTGTATACTTACATATGTATATGTATGTGTATGTATGTGTATATAGATAGATAGACAGAGAGACAGATAGATGGCATAGAGTGAACTGAATATAAAAAAGAGGATACCTAGGAAATAAGCATTGAGAGGAATATACTGAAAGAAAGAGAAAGGAAGAGGTAGAATATAGTAAATCATTTCACAGAGAAGAAGTGAGAAAGAGCTTTTACACTGGAGGTGAAGAGGGGGGAGGTAAGAGGAAATAAGTGAGCTTTACTTTCATTGGATTTGGCTTAAGGAGGGAGGAGCACACACTCAGCTGGATATGGAAACCCATTTTACCCTACAGGAAGGTGAGGGGAAGGGGATAGGAGAGGGAGGATACTAGAAGGGATGATAGGTTGGGGAAAGTGGTAATAAGAAGCAAACACTATTGTGGGAGAGGTCAAGGAAGAGAATGGAATAAATGAAGGGCAGGGCAAGAGAGAGGGAAATGTAGTTAGTCTTTCACAGAATGACTATTATAGAAGTGTTTTGCATGGCTACACATGTATGGCCTATATTGAATTACTTACTTTCTCAATGGGGGTGGATGGGGAGGGAGGAAGGGAGAGAATGTGGACTCAAAGCTTTAAAAATGAATGTTAAAAATTGTTTTTGCATACAATTGGGAAAAAAGATATACAGGTACCGGGGTATAGACATCTATAAGAAAATAGAAGAGAGGGTGATGGGAGAAGGAGGATGATAGAAAGGAGGGCAAATTGGGGGAAGTGGTGGTTGGGGTACATGGTTGTCCCGAAGTAAGGGTAGGGCAGAGATGGGGAGAATTTGGAATTCAAAATCTTGCAGAAATAAATATTGAAAACTGAAAAAAAAATTATATAATAAATTAAAAAATAATGCTAGCTTTCAGTCTTAGTGATATCATTTATCATCATCTTGTAAAAATATTCCTTTTATATCTATACTTATTTTTCACAAAAATTAGTAATATATTTTGAGTAAGGCTTTTTCTATATCTCCTTATATGATAACATAGTTTGGTTGATTTTAGCTTTGTTATTATTAACTATGCAAGGTGATTTTCTAATGTTGAACCATCCTTGAATTCATAATATCAATCTAATTTGGGCAGAGTGAGCTTTTTTTGAATACATGGCTCTAATAAGAGCTAGTATTTATAGATAACTTCAAACTTTGCAAATCACTTTACAAATATAACTCTTTGTTCTCACAACAAAGCTAGGAGATAGGAGATAGGTGCTATTCCTATTCCTATTTTACAGATGAAGAAACTGAGACAACCAGATTAATTTAATTGCCCAAGGTCATATGGTTAGTGTTTGAGGTGGGATTTAAAGTCAGGTCATCCTGAGTCTTAGTCCAGCACTCCATGTACTACATCAAATACCAGCCTATATTCTTTTTGTTAGGATTTGATTTAAAATATTTGCAGGAACATGAATGAGTACTATTGGTTTACAATGATCTTTCCTTGATTTATCCATCTCTGTTTTAGGTAAATGATGGTATCATTTTCATCAAAGGAATTGGGTAAACATTTCTTTCTGAATGACTGGGAATAAGTCATATTACATAGGTAACAATCATTTTCTTTTTAGAAATTTGTCTAGATTAGTTTTTTTTTATTTCTTCCTAAATAGTTTCCTTTTGGTTCATTCAGTTTCACTTTCTGATGTTTAAAGTCTGTATTTGTATTTTGTCAATTTGGGTATTTATATATTTTAATGGTAATGATGAGCATTTACATAGTTCTTGAAAGTTTGCTAAATGCTTTAGAAATATTATCTCTTTTGATCCTCGCAACAAGTCTAGGAAGTAGGGATCATTATTATCCTCATTTTACATATGAGGAAATTGAGTCAGATAGAGGCAAACTGACTTGGTTCGGTTGCACAGCTAAGCAAGTATACACACAATAATTGTCTAAAACCAGATTTGAACTCAAGCTTTCTTTATTCAAAATCCATGACTATATTGAAAGATTTTTTAAGATGTATTCACCGCGTTGCTGATTTTCTCCTCATCTTCCTATACTTTATTTTCTTTTAAAGTTTTATTGAGTCTTATGTTTATATTGCAAACATATTACAAATTACTACCACTGGGTGAGAGGTCTTTTTTAATAAAACAAAGCAATAAAATAAAGCAAACAGTAGTGACCTCATCTGAAAGAGCAAGCACTATTTTCCCTTCTCTCTTTTTAACTTTTTTTAATGAACAGAAATCTGTTTTCTTCCCTCATAGCCCAGAGTGGAAAAAAGGATAAAGAAAAACAAATAACTAGTAATAAATATTCAGAGTGGAGCAAGATAAATTCACCAATAAAAAACTGTTATATGAGATAGCATTTTGGGGAGGTGGTGGAGGGGAGAAGTACAATGAAAAATATAGACATGTAAAAATAAAATATATGAATTAAATGTATTTTTTAAAACCTTTGCTATTGACCACATTATAGGCCTTAATAATTTCAAGAAGGTAAATTTGATAAAGGGTCCATATGCTATGACACACACACACACACACACACACACACACACAGGCACACACACACAGAGCAACCAGGTGGTGCAATAGATAGAGTTTTGGGCCTAAAGTTAGGAAGACTTGAGTTCATATTTGGCCTCAGACACTTACTAGCTGCGTGACTGTGGGCAAGTCACAACTCTGGTTTTCTTCACCTGTAAAATGAGCTGGAAAAGGAAATGGCAAACCATTCCAGTATCTTTGCTAAGAAAACCCCAAAAGGGGTCATGAAGAGTAGGCCATGACTAAAAAATCACTAAGCAACTATACACACAGACACACACACACAGACACATACCGTATACTCTGTGTGTGTGCATTGAACCATCGTTGCATCCATGATATTAATCCAATTTGGTTTATGAACAGTTTTTTGGATATATGGCTTTAGTAAGAGTTAGCATTTATATATATTTAATGGATGTAAAACTCAATTCATATTTATTACATACACCATTTATATGTAAATACATATTTACATATATGTATCATATAGATAAAGATGTTAAACCATTTATAGCAGCATTATTTTAATAGCAAAATGTTAGAAACAAATTGTGGGCTCAGTGACTTGAAAATGATGAAACAAATTGTGGTATATGTGCTAAATGCGTATGGAATGTCAGCTACTAAGAATATGAAGAAATTTCAGAAATCCTGCATGAATTGATGCAGCATGGAGAAAGCATAAATAATGGAGAAATAAACACGATGGTTTCAATAATGTAACTGCAGGAAGCACTGAATTATAACAAAACTCAGATCAGATACGGTAGACAATGCTGTTTCCAAATACTAACAAATAAAATGCCTATCCTTTCTCTTAACAAACAGTAAATTTCAGAAAGTGAAATCTATGTACATTGTATTAGGTACTTAGAATTTTTTTCAATTAGAAGTTTATGGCTGAGGAAGTTTTATATGGTGGGAAGTGATTGATGTATCAAAACATCAAGAGAAAAATTCAGACAAGTTTGTTAAAAAGCAACATGCAGACTTTTTTTTTTTAAAGAACCTTTCCAACTCATGAATTTTCATTTTCTCAGTGATAAGTTCATTGAAGGCTCTCATCCATAAAATCCTTGTTTTCAGGAAGGGAAAAAATATTAAAAAGCAGAAAACTACTTTGATTGGTTAATTTTGTTTTGCCTGAATTATTAGGATAACCTATTTTTCTAACCTTGTAGTTGGTGAATGACTGTTAGTTTTTTATCTTCTTGTGTCTGTGGAATCTTAGGCTACTGTAAGACCCTGAAATCTTATTATTTCAGTCAATGCAAGACAAGAAATTAGAAGGCAAACATTCAAACTTGCTGGGGGAAAGCAATCCTGGCTTCATCTTTAAGTTCCACAAAGACGCTCAGCTGCTTTATTCATTCTTGTTTCTTTCAGACATAGCTGTTTCAGTGGTGAAAGCCTTCAGGTGTATTTGTGATTGCCAGCACCATTATTTATCTTCACTAGTACAGAGAGAGTTCAAGGTTGACTGTAAATGCAGGTGCCCTTGGGTCATTAATTTTAGTTTTTCAGGCATGTGCCTTTTTGTTGTTGTTCTTGATGTTGAATAGATGTTTAATTGCATAAGGATTCCTGGTGAGTGCAGTTAGGTGGCTCAGTGGAGAGAGTGCTCACTGGGAGTCAGGAAGATCTGAGTTCAAATGTGACCTCAGACACTAACTAGCTGTGTGACTCTGGGCAAATCACTTTACTCTGTTTCAGTTTACTTATTTCTAAAATGGCTGGAAAAGGAAATGACAAACCACTTTAGTGTCTTTGTCAAGAAAAGCCCACATGGGATTGTGAGGAGAAGGGCATGACTGAAACAACTGACCAACAAAAATCTGGTGAGTACAGTTTCTTTTATATAACACTATTTAATAACTCTTCTACCCCTTTCAATTACTTTTAATAATACACTGTAAAAATTTTGTTATGTTATTTTGTGAACCTAGGTATATTTGCAGGGATCCCTTACTTCAAGAGCTCTTCCTCTTCTATACTGTGACTAAGTTGGGTTCCAGTTGTATAAACTCATGTTGTATCCATGTTGTACCCAAAATTCTGTTGTATCAACACCCAGAGAAGGTAAAGAACCATTGTTTCTCATTTCCTGCTGACATTTAATACTGCATGTGTAGGCATGGTCCCAAAGTGAATGAAGTCACTTTTGTTTCATTCAGAACCAAGAGGCTGTTACTATCAAGCAGTTTCTGTCTAGAAACTCATCGTATATATGTTTTTGCATTGTGATATGCTTTGAGGATTGATAGTTGGCCTTTGTATAGGAAGGGAGGAGAACCTGTCATTCTCTCAGTGGCAGGAGAGAACAGAGCTAGTGGGGGACATTTTAACTACAATAGATAACCACAAAGTCTGGTGACTAGCTGACTTCAATTGAACACTTCAATCTCCTTTGACAGATTATTATTCATGTCATATTTTTCATTCATGGGCTTTTCCCAGTGGAATGTGAATTCCTCATGTATAGAGATGGTTTAATTTTTTCATTGCAACCCCAGTTCTTAGAAGAGTAGCTGGCCTATAATAGGTGCTATGTAAATCAAATTCAATTCAACATTTTTCCCCACAGGCTACTTTTTTAGTCATTTCAACATTTTAAAGTACTTACTGTGTGTAGTACACAGTATCAAATGTTTGGGAGAAACAAAGTCTCGTATGATGTCTGAATCTTGGACACCAGTACACTTATGAACCTTGTTTAAATACATCTTTAAAAATCAAAGTATGTTAAGTATTTTAATTATTTCTAGAAAATTAAAATAAAAAAATTGTGTGTGAAATGTAGACCTGCCAACTCACATCCATGAAATTATGAGCATGAATGGGGTTTTAATGATGAGTAAGTAGAGTTTTGTCACCATACATACATATATATGTGTGCACGCATGCATATACACACACACACACATGAGATAGTATGGTGTAAGTGAATAGAAAGCTAACCTTAGAATCATGAAGATCTGTTTTCAAGTCCATATACTAATACTTTCTGTCTTCAGTTAATTAGTCACTACCAAGGCAACTTTCTAAGACTGTGAGTTGCTGAGAAAGTACTGATCTCTACTCTAAGAGGAATTTTTTTATTGAGATTCATGGGATTGAATTATTTGCGTAGTAGTCAGGAGACAGTTTGCCTTTCCTTTTCATCATTTAGAGGGAGAAGGAAGAGAAATAGTTGGAGAAACTTTGAACTCTAGATATTTAGTATGTTTTCTTTGTAATCCTGGCTTCATTTCTGAGATGTTTTGTGGGCTGCTCTTAGGCATGATTTCATATTGGCAGAGAGAATGATGACTCAGCAGTGTATCTGGGTAAAGGGCAGATTTGGTACAAGGGTTTTGTAGGGGAAAGCCATCGTCTTTAATTTGAGAGAGACATGATTCAGACTCACTTCAGGGAAAGTTTCATGAGGATGGGGTGGGGGAAACTTTGACAGAAAAGTCTTTGGTAGGAATATAAAAGAGTTGATATTCACACAAGTCCCTGTTTTCCTGCATGTGTTCCTGCAGGCTGAGCAATTTCCCATTGAGATCAGTGCTTTTTTCTTGATTAAACTGTGTAGCGATTTAATATGTGTGTGTGTGTTCGTCCTTCGTTGTCAAAGGAGACCATGCCATCACAGAAATAATGACACGACTTGCACTTGACTTTGTTTTGAGTGAGGGAAGGCTGTGCAGGTCACCAGCCTCGTTTCTTCTCCAGAGCCATCAGGATGACTGGAAATGACCAAGGATGAGGCAATTGGGTTAAGTGAGTTGCCCAAGGTCACACAGCTAGTGAATATCTAGTGTCTGAGGTGAGATTTGAACTCAGGTTCTCCTGACTGTGACTGGTGACCTATCCACTTCACCACCTACCTGCCAACAACAATTTAATATATGTGTTTTTTTGGTATGCCCAAATCTATACAATTTCTTTGATTTGATTACAGTTTGCTTGGATTAATAGGCTTAATTTTCTCAGAGGTGAACAGAACTGACAGTCTCTTGGTCACATCTCTTGCAGTCAGGGATTAAGGTATCCCTTTGAAAGATTGAAGAAATATGTATACGTACTTCCCAATGAACTACATTTTTTGTTGTTCGATTGTTGATCCATATCTGACTCCTCATGATTCCATGGACTTGTCCATGGAGTTTTCTTGCAAAAATGCTAAAGTGGTTTGCTATTTTGTTCTTCAATATTTCTCCATGAGTGTCTAGGGTCACACAAGTAGTGTCTGAAGCTGAGTTTGAACTCAGATCTTCCTGACTCAGACCTGGTGCTCTTTCCACTGCACCATGTAGCTGTCCCATATATCTTATATGTAGACAATTATTTGCATGCTTTTCTCCCATTAAATGATGATCCCTTCAAGGACAAGAACCATGCATTTGTCTTTCTTTGTAACCCCATTTTTGAACACAGTACCTGGCATGACAAGCACTTAATAAATGTTTGTTTACTAACTAATTGACCTCTCTTATAACCTTCCATCTACAATATGCAATATTTTAAGTAACTCATATCTATAAAGTGCTCTTAAATTTTAGAAGTCTTTCCTTCACAAAAGTAGATTGGAAGAATGAGCATATAAAAAAGAATTCCTATTATGGAAAAATGCTATCCACATCTAGAAAAAGAACTATGGAATCTGAATGAAAATCAAAGCATGCCATTTTCACTTTCTAAAAATTCTCTTTCTTGTGGTTTTTCCCTTTTATTCTGATTCTTGTTTCATAACATGACTAATGTGGAAATACAATTAATATTATTATGCATGTTTAACCTATATCAGATTGCTTGCTGTCTTGAGGAGAGCAGACGGGAATGGAGGTGAGATGAAGAGAGGGAGTAAAATTTGAAACTCAAAACCTTATAAAAATAAATGCTGAAAATTATGTAAACATGTAATTGGAAAAATAAAATACTATTAAGTTGAAATAACAGCAATAAAAAGTGGATTCCACCATAAAGAGCTATAATGCTAAACTTGGGTACTGATTGGTTAAGTGACAGAAAGTATTAGTGGATGAACTTGAACCCAGAACTTCATGATTCTGTGGTTAGTTTTCTATCCACTATATTACCTCTTCTGTGTTTGTATATATGTGTATGTCTCATTACAGAAGTCTTAATCATCATTAAAACCGTACTCATTGCTGAAATTCTATGAGTATTAGTTGGTAGATCTACGTTTCACATGTAAATTTTTAATTTTCATTTTCTAGAAATAGCTATTATTAGGGAATCCTAAGACACAACTGTAGAAGAAGGAAATAAATACATAATGCTTACAAGCAAGTTCTCCAAGAAAAATACAATCTGTAGACAAGTTCAGACAGAGTTGGTAGATGATATAAAGCAATTTTTAAAAAGCTAAAGTGATTTTTAAAATTTATCCTTATTTTTTTCAAATTCAATTTATTTATTTATTTTTTGCTCTCAGCATTCATTTCCACAAGATTTTGATAACCAAATTTTCTCACCGTGTTTCCCCACCCCAAAATGCTGTGCATTCTTATTACTCCTCCCAATCTGCCCTTACTTCTATCTCACCCCTCCCTTCCCTTATCACCATCTTCTCTCTTTTCTTGTAGGGCAAGATAGATTTCTTTATGCCATTATCTTTATGCATTATCTAAATGCCATTTCTTATTTCCCACTTGCATGCAAAAACAATTCTCAACATTCATTCCTAAAACTTTGAGTTCCAACTTGTCTCCCTTCCTTCCTCCCCACTCATCCCCACTGAGAAGGTAGGCAATTCAATATAGGCTATATAAGTGTAGTTTTGCAAAAGACTTCCATAATAGTCATGTTATGAAAGACTAACTGTATTTCCCTCCATCCTGTCCTGCCCCCTATTTATTCTATTCTCTCTTTTGACCTTGTGCCTCCCCTAAAGGGTTTACTTCTAATTACTCCCTCCTCCAATTTGCTCTCCCTTCTATCATTCCCCCTCTCACTTATCCCTTTCTCCCTTACTTTCCTTTGATGTAAGAAAAATTTTCATACCAAATTGAGTGTGCATGCTATTGCCTCCTTAACCCAAATGTAATGAGAGTAAACTTCACTTTTTCTGTCTCACCTTACCCGCTTTTCCCCTCCATTGAAATAGTTTTCTCTTCCTCTTTAATGAGAAGTAATTTGCCCCACTCCATTTCTCCCTTTCTCCTCCCAATATATTCTTCTTTCACCTCTTAATTTTATTTTTTTACATATCATCCCTTCCTATTCAACTTACCCTGTACCCTCTCTCAATATGTATTTAATCTCTCCAACTATCCAAAATACTGAGAAAAGTCTCAAGAGTTACAAATATTATGTTTCCATATAGGAATGTAAACAGTTCAACTTTAGTAAGTCCCTTATGATTTCTCTTTCCTGTGTTCGAAAATCAAAATTTTTATCACCTCTGGTCTTTTCATCAAGAATGCTTGAAAGTCCTCTGTTTCATTGAATGACCATTTTTCCCTGGAAGTATTATGCTCAGTTTTGCTGGGTAGATGATTGGTGATTTTTATCCTTGTTCCTTTGACTTCTGGAATATCATATCCCAAGCTCTCCAGTCCCTTAATGTAGAAGCTGCTAAATCTTGTGTTATGCTGATTGCATTTCCACAATACTCTAATTTTTTTTCTTTCTAGCCACTTGCAACGTTTTCTCCTTGACCTAGGAACTCTGGAATTTGGCTACAATTTTTCTAAGAGTTTTTATTTTAGGATATCTTTCAGGAAGCAATCAGTGAATTCTTTCAATATTTATTTTACCCTGTGGTTCCAGAATGTAAGGGCAGCTTCCTTGATAATTTCATGAAAGATGATATCTAGGCTCCTTTTTTGATCATGACTTTCAGGTAGTCCCATAATTTTAAAATAGTCTCCCCTGGATCTATTTTCCAGGTCAGTTATTTTTCCAACAAGATATTTCACATTGTCTGTTATTTTTTCATTCTTTTGGTTTTGTTTTTTAATTTCTTGATTTTTCATAAAGTCACTAGCTTCCATCAGCTTGATTCTAAACTTTAAGGAATTATTTTCTTCATGAGCTTTTGGATTTCCTTTTCCTCTGGCCAATTCTGTTTTTTAGGGCATTCTTTTTCTCATTGACTTTTTGGATTTCTTTGTCTTTTGGGTTAGTTTATTTTATGAAGCACTATTTTCTTCAGCATTTTTGGGGTCTCCTTTAGCAAGGTGTTGACTTGCTTTTCACAATTTGCTTGTGTCACTCTCATTTCTCTTCCCAATTTTTCCTCTACCTCTCTTTTTTTTTTGATTTTCAAAATCTTTTTTGAGCTCTTCCTTGGCCTCTGACCATTGCATATTTACTTTGGATGTTTTGCATGCAGCAACCTTGACTCTCAGGTGTTTATCTGATAGTATGCATTGTTTCTCCCCATCAGAAATAATGTAATAAAATATCTGCTCACCAAGAAAGTAACCTTCTATTTTATTATTCCCTTTCTTGGGCATTTTCCCAACCAGTGGCTTGACTTTTGAGTTCTTTGTCAAGAGTAGGTTATACTCTGGGGACCTGTAAGTTCTCAGTTCCTCTAAGGTAGCACAATCAAGGAAGAGGAGTATACTCCTCTCCTGGCCTGTGCTCTGATTTGTGAGCAGGATTACCTCTCCAGAATCTCCACTAGCTCCATTGCATTAGCCAGCACTCCTCCTCACCCCAGAGTTGCCACTCAGGGCTGAGGTCTAGATCATCTGCTCAATTTACCCAGGGTCTTTAGGCCAGTGATCCAATAGTGAAAGCTACAACTGCTTGGGGCTGGGGCTAGACCAGTATGTTCTCTTCTCACCCATGTGTAGCAGTTTTCTCACTGACCATTGAGGCTGCCTTTGACATGTGTGAATTGAGGAATCTGGAACTTAAATGCTGCTGTTGCTGGTGCCTTGAAGCAGGCTCCAATTCTGTCCTTGTGGTGGTGTGGTCAAGGCTGGGCTGAGATTGGCTGTGGGCCCAGTGTGATAGATCTTTCCTGTTGGCCTTCCAAGCTGTCTTGGGCTTGAAATCTCTTTCCCTCTGTCATTTTGTGGCTTCTGCTGCTCTAGAATTTGTTTAGAGTCATTTTTTACAGGTATTTTATGGACTGTGGAAGGAGAGCTTCTAGAGATGTATCCTTCTATTCTGCCATCTTGGCTCTGCCTCTGGCAATTCACATTTTTCTTGGAGGCTTTTGATGGATGTGCTTTAACATTGTTTTCTTCTGTTTGCATGCTTTGGTCCTCCTTGTCACCAAAGTAAGTTTCTATAGTCTGATATTTTTTTCTGTGTTTTTTTCTCATTTCCTAGCCATTTACTTGACTTTCAAGCTCTTTTTCAAGATATTTCTCTGTTTCCATTTGGCATAGGGGTGTACTGTCAGCCATTCATTTCCCCCACAATCTGTGTGCCTGGAGCTCCAGAAACAGTCCCTGTCTTTGTCCCTGGTGCTGCTGTGGCTGCCATGGGTTCCTTTGTCCCTTTCTCCCTCTGCTTCCCTGAGTCTGGGGCCAGACCACTCCAGTCTCCTGCACTGGTCCCATGGGCTTTTCCCACCGACCTTCCAATTTATCCTAGGCATTTGGGGGTCCCAAAGTCTAGAAACTGCCACAGATGTGAGAGATTCAGTCTCCTCAAGGCCTGCTCAGGTCCTATCTCTGCCAGTGTGGCCCATGCTGGACTGTGCCCAGCCCCCTCCATGGCATGATAAACACTCCCTGGTAACCTTCCTGGCTGTCTTGGGTTGGAGATTTACTTCACTCCATCATTCTATAGGTTCTGTAGCTCCAGAATTCATTTAAAGCCATTTTTACAGGTATTTGTCTGGGTTTGGGGGCAGTGCTCTAGAAAATGTGTGCTGTTACTCCATCATCTTAGCTTCACCCCCACCCCCCATGTAGCTAAAATAATTTTTAAGATCTATTAAGAGTAGTAGAGGAAACACTGGGAAAAGAAAATGACAGGGGTACAAAAAATATGAAATTACAATTAACAGCTTTGGAAAAGAACAAAAATATTGAAGAAAACAATATTTTAAAAACAGAATGGGCCAAATGAAAAAAGACGTGTGGGAAACAATGGAAAAAATTCCATTTCCACGAGATCAAAACTTTCAATGGTGAAAGTTAATCAGAATTGTTACATAGCAGAGTCAGGTAAAGAAGGTCTGAAACTTGTGTGCAGGCTTGACAAGCTTTTTGAGGGAAAGCCTATCAGAAAGGAGAACATGAAGTCATTGTAAGAAGCCACCTAAAAATCCAACTGTGCTTGTTAATGATATTCAGTGGCAGTATCAAAAGATTGTGACCTGAGAGAGAATCCATTCTCTAATGGGAAAATCTGCCCTGCATTAACTTTATAAAAATGCCCTCACTTCCAAATCTCTCCCCCACCCCCCCTCCCTCTTTCTGAAGAAGGATAGAATTCACCTTGGCCTTGGTGTTCCATTACTCTCAACTCTAATAACTTTCCTTGATACCTTTTTGTGTGTCAAGCACATCTCCAAAAGAGGCATAAAACCTTATTGAAGAAAATAATTCCTTAAAAATTAGAATTGGGCAAGTGGAAGTTAATTCTCTATGAGATACCAAGAAACAATCAAAGAAGGTAAAAATAATGAAAAAAAAATAAAAAAAGAAGAAAATGTGAAATATCTCATCAGAAAAACAACCGACACAGAAAACAAGGAAGTGGTAATTTAAGACTTATTGGATTATCTGAAAGCCATGATCAAAGATAGAGCCTAGACATTATATTTCAAGAGACTATCAAGGAAAACTCTCAGTATCCTAAAAGAAGAGGGTAAAATAGAAATTGAAAGAATCCATCAATCATCACCTAAAAGAGATTTCTGAATTAAAACTCCCAGGAATATTATAGCCAAATTCCAGAGTTCTTAGGTCAAAGATAAAATAATTCAAGCTGTAAGAAAAAAAAACATTAAATTACCATGGGGTCACAGTCAGCATCACACAAGATTTATCAGCTACTCATTAAAGGAGCAGAGGACCTTCATTCATTTCTGATGAAAAGACCATAGTTAAGTAGAAAATGTCTTTTACATACAAGACTCAAGAGAAACATATAAAGGTAAACATGAAAGAGAAATTGTATGGGGAGATGAAATGTATTTCTTCTCAGATTGTTGTTATTAGGGCAGTTAGAAAGATTCTAAATAAAAGGGGGACAGGAGAGAGTCAAAGATGTTGGGATACTGTAAAAAAAAAAGGATAGACAATAAAGGGAGAAGGGAGAAGGGAGAAAAAGAATGAGAAAAATTATCTCATGCAAAACAGGAAAGAAGGAAGAGTTTTTAAAGTGGAGGGGAAAATAGTGGTAAAGGGAGGTGGGCAGGCAACACTTGAGCCTCACTCACATCTACTTTGGCTGAAAAAGGGAAAAATATATATAGTCCCTTTATATGTGTATATATATATATATATATATATATATACATATATGTGTGTGTGTGTGTGTGTGTGTATATAAAATATATATATAAAATTTCCCTTTTTATATGTACTCAACTGGTAATAGCAATCTATCTGACAGGGAAGTAAGAAGAGAATGTGATAAGTAAAAGAGGGATGATGAAAGGGAAGTCAGTTAAAAGAAGGCATTGGTGAAAAGCAAAACAGACTTTAGAGAAGGAAAAAAGATAAAGAAGGATTAACAAAAGAAAATAGGTTGGAGAGAAATGTAGGGTCAATCATCATAATTGTGAATGTAATGGGATGAATTCACTTCCAAAACAGAAACAGAAGAATGATTAGAAACCAGAATTCAATAATATGTTGTTTACAAGAACCACAATTGAAACATAAAGACACATAAAGGCTAAAGGACTAGACCAGAATCTATTATGTTTAACAGAAGTAAAATAGGCAAGGGTAGCATTTATGATCTCAGACAAAGCAAAAGCAAAAATAGACCAAATTAATAGGATAAGCAGGGAAAGTACATATTGATAAAAGGGACCAAAGGGAATGCAATAATATCAATACTCCACATACATGCACCAAATTTACATGCCATACAAATTCTTAAATGAAAAGCTAAATTAATTACAGGAGGGAATATACAGTAAAATAATACTAGTGGAAGACTTTAACTTTATTCTCTCACAGATAGATAAATCTAATCATAAAATAAATAAATAAGAAAGAGGTCAAGGAGGTGAAAAAAGTCTCAGAAAAGTTAGATAGGATAGACTTTTGGAGAAAACTAAATGGAAATAGAGAGGCATATACCTTTTTTGTCCATTGTACATAGTGTCTTCTCAAACATTCACCTTGCAATAAAAGAAAATGCCTCACAACCAAATACAGAAAAGCAGAAATATTAGATACCATTTTCAGACCATAATGAAATAAAATGGCATCTTATAAAGGTCCATGGAGCTGAAATTAAAAGCTAATGGAAAACTAATCTAATCCTACAGAATGCGTGGGTCAAAGAACAAATCATAGAAACAAGCAATATTTCGATTAAAGAGAATGACAAAAATGAGACAACATACCAAAATTTGTAGGATGTAGTCAAAGCAGAATTAGGGGAAAATTTATATCTTTAAACACTAACAATAAAATAGACAAAGAGCAGATCAATGGATTGGGCATGCAATTAAAGAAATGAAAACATCTCATATTGAAAACCAAAATGGAAACCCTGAAAATCAAAGTAGAGATGAATATAATTGAAAGAAAAAAAATGCTATACAATGAGGTATATAAGCCACTGGTTAATTTGATTGATGAAAGGAAACAAAATTACTAGTATCAAATGTGAAAAAGGTAAATGCAACAACAAGGAAGACAGAATTAAAGCCATTATTAGGAGTTATTTTGCCAGCTTACATGTCATTAAAACTGACAGTATGATGAAATGAAAGAATATTTACAAAAGTATGAATGTCTCAGATTATTAGAAGAGGAAACACAATACTTAAATAAACCTATCTTAGAAAAATAAACTGAAGAAACCATCAAAGAGCTCCCTGACCAATCAGATGGATTTGTGAGTCAATTCTACCAAACACTTAAGGAACTATTATTCTTAATACTATATGGACTACTTGAAAAAAATGGGTAAAGAGAAATAAAAACTATCAGTAGTCACATGAAAAAAATTATCTAAATCAATACTGATTAGAGAAATACAAGTTTTAAAAAAGTCTGACATACAACTTTAACACTTATCAGATTGGCTAAAATGACAGAAAAAAATGACAAATGCTGGAGGGGATGTGGAAAAATTGGGACACCAATGCACTGTTGGTAGAGTTGTGAACTAGTCCAACCATTCTGGAGAACATTTTGGAATTAAACCCAAAGTGCCATCAAACTTAAAATATGCTTTGACCCAGTAACACCACTACCAAGGCTGCATCAGAAAGTGATTTTTAAAAGGGCAATGGACCTATCTGTACAAAAATAGTTATAGGCACTCTTTTTGTGGTGGCAAAGAATTGGAAATTAAAATTATGCCTATCCATTGGGGAATGACTAAACAATTTTGATGTGATTGTTATGGAATGCTATTGTGCTATAAGAAATAATGAACAGCATGGTTTCAGAAAAACCTGGAAAGACTTGTTCCATGATTTCCTTCAAAGTGATCAGAACTAGAAGAACATTGTATAAAGTAACAGCAATACTTTAAGGATGATCAATAAAATGATCCAAGACAATTCTAAAGGACCCATGGTGAAAAATTATGTTCAGAGAGAGGGAGAGAGAGAGAGAGAGACAGAGAGAGAGAGAGAGAGAGAGAGAGAGAGAGAGAGAGAGAGAGAGAGAGAGAGAGAGAGAGAGAGAGAGACAGAGACAGAGACAGAGACAGAGACAGAGAGACAGAGGCAGAGAGAGAATTGGTGAACTCTGAATAAGACTGAATCATACTTTGAAAAGAAAACTTTTTTGGTATTTTCTTTTGCTGCATGTCTAATAGGGAAATATTTTACGTGACCTCACTTGTATAATAAAAATCTAATTGCTTGTCTTCTCATTGCCTTCTCAAGGAGGGGGCAGGGGTTTGTGAAAAAGAGATAATTTGGAACTCATAAATGAAAAAAAATAACAAATTTTTTACATGTAATTGGGTAATATGTAACAAAATAGATACAAATAATTTTTAAAAAGAGAAGTAAAAGGCTTAGTCAAAATAGAAAGAAAAATTTTTCATCTCTTGAATAATACCTGGAATTGAAAATTCCAAGGAACATTATAACTAAAATCGAGACCTCCCAGTACAAAAAAAATGTAATTTCAAGTAGTCATAAAGAAAGAAATCAAGTATTGAGGAGTCAGAATCCCACACGATTTAACAGCCATAATTATAAAGAAGAGGAAGGCTTTACATATGGCATTCCAGAAAAGATATAGGTTTACCATCAAGAGTAATGTATCCAGCAAAACTGAATATAATCTTATGGGAGAAGTAGTGGTGTGGACCTTTAATGAAATAAAGGGCTTCCAAGCATTCCAAGACCAGAGCTATGTAAAGATATTGACACATCAATACAAGAGTCAAGAGTAAAATAAAAAGATAAACATGAATAAGTGATCACAGAGGAGTAAATTAGAAAAGTGAAGGTACTATAAAATTCTTTAATTTATACAAATAGTATCTTGATACTGGTGCTGAGGGAGTCAAAACAGAAAATACTAATTATAGACCAATATCCTCAATGAAGAGTGATGCAAAAATCATGAAGTGTTATTAAGAATATTACAACAATGTATCACAATGACAATACATCTTGATTAGGTTGGATTTATGCCACCAATGCATAGTTGATAACTATTAAGAAATTTCTAAATATAATTGATTATATTAGTTGATTATATTAATAATATAAAGGAAAACATGTGATTATATTAATATATGAATAAAAAACTTTTTAGAAGACATAACACCCATTACTAATAAAAAGTGATGGAGGGGGCAGAGCCAAGATGGCAGAATAAAAGCAACAATTTGCTTGAGCTCTCCCAAACAACTCCAAATACCTGTAAAAATGACTCTAAATAAATTCTAGAGTGGTAGAAACGCCAAAATGATAGAGTAAAACAAATTTCCAACCAAAGACAACTTGAAAGGTTGACAGGAAAGGTCTATTGCACCAGGTTGGGAGAGGAGTGCAGTTCAGTGTGGGCCATGCTGGCACAGATGGGCTGGAGCAGGCTTCAAGGGACTGACTCACTGGAAATTGTATTGGTTTCCAGACTTCTCAACCCCCAAACGACAAAGACAACTTAGATGGTCAGCAAGAAAAGTGTGTCAGACCTGTGTGAGAGACAAGCATGGTCTAGCCCCAGGCCCAGGGTAATGACAGCAGCAGCAACATCAGGAGCAGCCACAGTAGAAGCAGCAAGAACAGTAGTAACAGCAGCAGCAGCAGCTACTTCTGCTTCTAGAGGTGGGGAAATTGAGCAGGTAATCAGAGGGGCATTGTAAAGATCTCTCTGATGGCACTCAGGCAGGATTCTCTTTCTTTGCTCATCTTTGGATGTGGGTTGCAGTCCTGGGTAGTGGTCCTGGGGCAAGGAGGAGCACTGGCGTGGGGAAGCTTGTGGCTGCTGCAGAAAGAAAATCTTTCCAAGACAGAAAAGAGTGCTTGTGGTTACTCACAGATCACATCACAAGCCAGGAGAGGAATAAACACCTTTTTTTTGATCATACCACCTTGTAAGAACTGAAAACTTACAGGCCCCTAGAAGTGTATCTGAAAATAGCTACACAAAATCCATATGGTTTGGGATAGTACACTCCCACCCTCCCCAAACCTGGAAGCAGAGTGCAACCTTAACAAAGAACTAGAAAGTAAAGGAATTGGCTTGTAAAATGAGCAAATAGTGGGAAGAAATCAGACTACAAAATCTTACTTTGATGACAAAGAAGATCAAAACATACACTCAGAAGACAACAAAGTTTAAAAATGAATGTAAAAATTGGCTTTACATGCAACTGGAAAATAATACATATAGACAATGGGGTATAGAAATCTGTGTTGCCCAGCAAGAAAATAGAGAGGAAGGGGATAAGAGAACGGGTGTGTGTGATAGAAAGGAGGTAAGATGGGAGAAGGGGTAATCAGAATGCCTGCCTTCTTGAGATGAGGGAGGGTAGAGATGGGGAGAAAATTCAGAACTCAAAATCTTGTGGAAGTGAATATTGAAAAGTAAAAATAAAAAAAAAATTCTTGTAGACTTAAAAAACTGCTAGGAAGCATAGGAATAAAATAAATCTTTCTTAAAATGATAGGTATAATCTGTCTAAAACTAAGAGAAAGCAACTGTTGGTAATGGGTATGAGATAGAAGCCTGTCAAATAGCATCAGACATAAAATAAGCATGTTCATTATCATCATCAACAACAGCAATATTATTTAGCATTGTGTTAGAAATGCTAGTTCTAACAATGATAAGAAAGTAAATTAAAAGTACATACATACAGAAAGGAAAATAAATGATCACTTTTTGCAGATAGAATTAACGTACTGAAACAATGAACAATTTCATTCAAGTTTCAGGAAATAAAATGAAGTCACACAAACCATAAGTATTTTTACATATAGCATTGCTGATAAAATCCAGCAGTAAGAGATACAAAGAGAAATTTCATTTAAAATAATTATGGACTGTATAAAAAATTTTAGAGTCTATCTGAAAATAGAGAGTGGAACTGCATAAACGTAATTATAAATCATTCATTATACAAATATAGATCTTATAAGCTGGAGAAATATTAACTGCTTATGAATAGATCAACTTAATATAGTAAAAATGATAATACTACTCAAGTTAACTTAGTTTTTCAGTGCCAAAACAGTCAGATTAATGAAAGATTTCTTTATAGAGCTAGGAAAAATAATAAAAGAAGTCATCTGGAGGGAGAAAAGGACAAGAACATTAAGACAAATAATTTTTAAAAATGGAAGGGAACCTAATACTACCAGATATCAAATTGTATGACAAAGAAAAAAATCATCAAAACAATTTGGTGCTGGGTAAGAAATAGAAAAGCTCATCAGTGGAACAGATCAGGTATGCATTAAAAGAATGAGCACAGTAGCTTAGTTTTTGTTACTTCAATCGTCCTAGCTATTAGAACAAGAATTTACTATTTAACAAAAGCTACAGGGAAAACTAGAAAGCAGACTGGCAGAAACTAGGCACAGACCAACATCATATATGATATAGTAACAAAAACTCCAAATGGAATAGATATAAAGGTGATGTCATAAGGAAAATTAGTGGAACATGCAAAAAAGTACCCTTCAGATCCAAGGACAAGGGAAGCATCATGATCAAATATGAGACAGAAAGGTACAAAGTGGGTAAAATGGACAGGGTTTTTACTAGAAAAAAATTAAAAAGTTTGTGGACAAGAAATACTGATTCATCTAAAATTAGAAGAGAAGGAGACCAGTAAGAATCATTGCTACTAGGTTTCTTTGATGAAGGACAATTTTAAGACATATAGGAAATTAATTGAAATGAATAAGTCAGGGTAGGAGCCAAGATGGAGGAGTAGAAAGATACACATATGCTAGCTCTGAACCCACAGCCCATAAAATACCTGTAAAGAAGAACTCCCAACAAATTCTGGAGCAGCAGAAGCCACAGAACAACAGAGTGGAGGAGATTTCTGTTCCAGAGAACCCAGAAAAACCAACAGGAAAGGTCCGTTGTGCTCCAGACCTGGAGCAGAGCCCAGCCCTGCCTTGGCCCCACAGCACTGAGAGGAGCAGATCCAAGCAGGCTCCAGGGACAGAATCTCCAGCAGCCACACAGGTCCCTCCACCCACAGGTGCTAAAGGTCAGTGAGAGTCTCTTTGGCTGGGGGGAGTGGGGTGCCCCCATAACTCAGGCCCCCTTGGGAGGCAGCAGTGGAGGTGGCAGCAGACAGGGGCTCCCAAAGAAGGCAGGAGCCCTGGATCCATTGTTGAAGGTCTCCACATAAACCCCCTGAGGGAACTGAGCCTGTGAGGCGGCCCTGCCCCCACCTGAGCATCTGAACTTAATCTCACACTGAATAGCAGCCCCGCCCCTGCCAAAAGCCCTGAGGCTGGGGAGCAGCACTTGAATCTCAGACCCCAAGTGCTGGCTGGGCAGATCTGGAGGCGTGGTAGATGTGGAAAGGAAATTCAGAAGTCAAGCCACTGGCTGGGAAAATGCCCAGAAAAGGGAAAAAAAAATAAGACCAGAGAAGGTTACTTTCTTGGTGCAGAGGTGTCTCCTCCCATCCTTTCAGATGAGGAAGCACAATGCTTACCATCAGGGAAAGACAAAGAAATCAAGGCTTCTGTATCCCAAACATCCAAAATAAATATTCAATGGGCTCAGGCCATGGAAGAGCTGAAAAAAGGATTTTGAAAATCAAGTTAGAGAGGTGGATGAAAAACTGGGAAGAAAAATGAGAGAGATGCGAGAAAAGCATGAAAAGCAGGTCAACACCTTGCTAAAGGAGACTCCCAAAAAAATGCTGAAGAAAATAACACCTTGAAAAATAGGCTAACTCAATTGGCAAAAGAGGTTCAAAAAACCAGTGAGGAGAAGAATGCATTCAAAAGCAGAATTAGCCAAATGGAAAAGGATGTTCAAAAGCTCACTGAAGAAAATAGTTTTTTAAAAATTAGAATGGAAGAGATGAAGGCTAATGACTTTATGAGAAACCAAGAAAACACAAAACAAAACCAAAAGTATGAAAAAATGGAAGATAATGTGAAATATCTCATTGGAAAAACAACTGACCTGGAAAATAGATCCAGGAGAGACGATTTAAAAATTATGGGACTACCTGAAAGCCATGATCAAAAAAAGAGCCTAGACATCATCTTTCATAAAATTATCAAGGAAAACTGCCCTGAGATTCTAGAACCAGAGGGCAAAATAAGTATTCAAGGAATCCACTGATCACCACCGGAAAGAGATCGAAAAAGAGAAACTCCTAGGAACATTGTGGCCAAATTCCAGAGTTCTCTGGTCAAGGAGAAAATATTGCAAGCAGGCAGAAAGCAACAATTCAAGTATTGTGGAAATACAATCAGGATAACACAAGATCTAGCACCTTCTACATTTAGGGATGAAAGGGCTTGCAATATGATATTCCAGAAGTCAAAGGAACTAGGACTAAAACCAAGAATCACCTACCCAGCAAAACTGAGTATAATACTTCAGAGGAAAAATGGTCTTTCAATGAAATCGTGGACTTTCAAGCATTCTTGATGAAAAGACGAGAGCTGAAAAGAAAATCTGACTTTCAAACACAAGAATGAAGAGAAGCATGAAAAGGTAAACAACAAAGAGAAGTCATAAGGGACTTCACTAAAGATGAACTGTTTATATTCCTACATGGAAAGACAATATTTGTAACTCTTGAAACTTTTCAGTATCTGGGTAGTTGGTGGGATTACATACACACACACACACCCACATGCACACTTACACACACACAGAGACAGAGAGCACAGAGTGAATGGAATGGGATGGGGTTGTATCTTTAAAAAATGAAATTACCAGTGAGAGAGATATATTGGGAGGAGAAAGGGAGAAATGGAATGGAGCAAATTATCTCTCATAAAAGAGTCAGGTAAAAGACTTTTTAGTGGAGGGAAAAAGAAGGGAGGTGACAGAAGAACATGAAGGTTACTCTTATCACATTTGACTCAAGGAAGGAATAAAATGCACACTCATTTTGGTATGAAGACCTATCTTACAATACAGGAAAGTGGGGGAGAAGGGGATCAGTAGGGTGGGGGGGGATGATTGAAGGGAGGGCAGTGGGAGGAGGGAGGAATTTGAAGTCAACACTCTTGGGGAGGGGCAGGATCAAAAGAGAGAATAGAAGCAATGGGGGGCAGGATAGGATGGAGGGAAATATAGTTAGCCCTATACAACACAACTATTATGGAAGTCATTTGTAAAACTACACAGATTTGGCCTATATTGAATTGCTTGCCTTCCATAAGGGAATGGGTGAGGAGAGAGGGATGAAGGGAAGTTGGAACTCAAAGTTTTAGGAACAACTGTTGAGTACTGTTCTTGCTACTGGGAAATAAGAAATACAGGTAAAGGGGTATAGAAAGTTATCTTGCCCTACAGGACATAAGAGAAGATGGGGACAAGGGAAGGAAGGGATGATAGAAGAGAGGGCAGATTGGTGATAGGGGCAATTAGAATGCTCGGTGTTTAGGGGTGGGGGAGGGGACAAATGGGGAGAAAATTTGGAACCCAAAATTTTGTGAAAATGAATGTTAAAAGTTAAATAAATAAATTTAAAAAAAAGAAATGAATAAGTCGATACTCAATTGATGAATGGCCCAAGGATATGAATATATACTATTTTAGGGGAAGAAATAGAGGCTGTCAAGTTTATATAAATATTCTTAATTGCTAATAACTAGAGAGATGTAAATTAAAATGACTTTGAGGTACAACCTCACTATCATTAGAATGGCAAAGATGATTTTTACAAATGCCAAATGTTTGAGTGACTGTGGGAAGACATACATCAATGAACTTTCAACTCATTCAGCCATTCTAAAATTTTCCTAGGAATGTACCTAAAGAAATTAAATAAAGAGGAAAAGTATTTACGCATAAAAATATTTATAGCAGTTTTTTTGTGGTCAGAAAGAATTGGAAAATGAGGGGGTAGTACCCATCAATTTAGTCATGACTGAACAAATTGTGATAAAGGAATGTGATGGGATATTATGGTGTAATAAAAGATAAAGATAGTTTATAAGAAATAAACAACTGTGGAAGATTTAGAACTCTGATCAACACAATGACCAACCACAATTCTAGAGAACTTGTGATGAAATGTGCTTCCTATCACATGATACAGGAGTGACAGAGTGAAGATTGAAGCATGTTTTTTTTTTTTTGAGGGAGGATATAACTATTTTCAAATTTATTTTGTTTAACTAAACGTGTTTGCAATATTTTTAAAAATTTCTCTTGATTTCTCAAGGGGGTGATGGAAACATGCTAGGAATAAAATAAATACTTGAAAATAAAATATAATTGACTTAAAAAAACTAAAGGAAAATATTATAGTCTCTAACTAAGAAGAGGTCCTACAGAACAATGGGGAGGCAAGAGGAAGAACTGAAATGGGGAAAGAAAGTGCCACATCAAAAGTCAGTGGTGGCATATGGTTCCATCAAAGCCTTCTATGGTGTAGGGGGCAGAACATTACTCTTTTATTTGTCTATTTATTTTTAGATTTCCACATTCATTTCCACAAAATTTTGAGTTCCAATTTTTCTCCCCATCTCTCCCCTCCCCCTACCCCACCTTGCATTCTGATTACCCATTCCCTCAATGCATCCTCCCTTCTATCACACCTCATCCTTCCCTTATCCCCATCTTCTCTCTTTTCTTGTAGGGCAAGATATACCCCATTTCTATACCCCATTACCTGTATTTTTTATTTCCCAGTTATATGCAATAATAATTCTCAACATTCGTTTCTAATATTTTGAATTCCAACATCTCTCTCTCTCTCTCTCTCTCTCCCTCCCTCCCTCCCTATCCCCACTGAGAAGACAGCCAATTCAATACTAGCTATATATGTGTCGTTTTGCAAAAGACTCCCATAATTGTCATGTTGTGTTAGACTAACTATATTGCCCTCCATCCTACCCTGTCCACCCCTCTTTTTTTTTCTATTCTCTCATTTGACTTTGTCTCTTCCCAAAAGTGTTTACTTCTAGTTACTCCCTTCTGCCATTTGCCCTCCCTTCTATCATCCCCCTCATCCCACTTGTCCCCTTCTCCCCTACTTTCCTGTAGTGTAAGATAGATTTTCATACCAAATTTAGTGAATATGTTATTCCCTCCTTAAGCCATATGTGAAGAGAGTAAGCTTCACTTTTCCCCTCTCACCTTCTCCCTTTTCTCCTTCATTGATCAAGATTTTTCTTATCTCTTTGATTAGTGATAGTCTGCTCCATTCCATTTCTCCCCTTCTCCTCCTAATATTTTCCTCTCTCACACCTTCATTTAATTGTATTTTTTATGAATATCATCTCTTCTGATTCAACTCAACCTGTACTCTCTGTCTATATGTGTGTGTGTGTGTGTGTGTGTGTATAATCCCTCCACCTACCCAAATACTGAGAAAAGTCTCAAGAGTTACAAATATCATCTTTCCATTTAGGAATGTAAACAGTTCAGCTTTATAAAGTCCTTCATGATTTCTCTATCCTGTTTACCTTTTCATGGTTCTCTTGATTCTTATGTTTGAAAGTCAAATTTTCTATTCAGTTCTGGTGTTTTCATCATGAATGCTTAAAAGTCCTGTATATCATTGAATGACCATTTATTCCCTTGAAGTATTATATTCAGTTTTCCTGGGTAGGTGATTCTTAGTTTTAGTCCCAGTTCCTTTGACTTCTGGAATATTCTATTCCAAGCCCTTCAATTCCTTCATGTAGAAGCTGCCAGATCCTTTATTATCATGATTGTATTTCCACAATACTAGAATTATTTCCTTCTAGCTGCTTCCAACATTTTTTCCTTGACCTGGGAACTCTGAAATTTGGCCACAATATTCCTACGAGTTTCTTGTTTTGGGTCTCTTTCAGGAAGTGATTGGTGGATTCTTTCAATATTTATTTTGCCTTCTGGTTCTAGAATGGCAGGGTGGTTTTCCTTGATAATTTCATGGAAGATAATGTCTGTGCTCTTTTTTTGATCATGACTTTCAGGTAGTCCCATAATTTTTAAATTGTCTCTCCTGGATCTATCTTCCAGGTCAGTTGTTTTTCCAATGAGATATTTCACATTATCTTCTATTTTTTCAACCTTTTGGTTTTGTTTTGTAACTTCTTGGTTTATTGCATAGTCATTAACTTCCCTGAACTCCACTCTCTCTTTTAAAGAACTATTTTGTTCAGTGAGCTTTTGAACTTTCTTTTCCATTTGGCTAATTCTGCTTTTCATAGCCTCCTTCTCCTCATTGGCTTCTTGGACCTCTTTTTCCAATGGACTTAGTCTATTTTTAAAGATGTTATTTTTTTCAGCATTTTTCGGTTCTCCTTTGGGCAAGCTGCTGACTCTGTTCAAGTTCTTCTATGGCCTGAGCCTATTTCATATTCATTTTGGAAGTACTGGAGGCAGAACCCTTGACTTCCTCTGACAGAATGTATTGTTCTTCCTCATTTGAAAGGATAGAAGGAGACATCTGTTCACCAAGAAAGTAACTTTCTATGATTTTATTTTTTTCCCTTTTTTGAGCATTTTCCTAGCCAGTTACTTGACTTCTGAATCTTTTGTCAAGAGGAGGGTCCTAGTGCTCATCCTCCCCCCAGTACCATGCTGAAGGCTGAGATTCAGATCAGCTGCTCAATTCCCCCAGGGGCTTTGGATGGGGGCAGGGCTGCCACTTAGGGCTGATATTCAGGTCAGTTGCTCAATTCCCCCAGAGGCTTTAAGCTGAAGCCCCTGGACAATGAACCCAACCTGCTTTCCTGGGAACTGTAGAGGCCTGCTGCTCTTACTGCAGCTGCCATCACCTCTGCTACCACCTGGGCCAGAGCTGGAGGGGCTGTGCTCCCCTCTTGCCCAGCTAGGAAAGCCCTCCCACACTGACCTTTGGAGCTTTCTTTGTTGCTTGTGGGTTGAGGCACCTGGGATCATCCCTGATGGGAATTCTGTCCCAGAGGTCTGTTCAGGTCCTGTTCCTCCCAGTGCTGCATGGCCACGGCTGGGCTTTGTTCTGCTCAGCATCCCTTGAGCTAGACCTTTCCTGTCAGCCTTCCAGGTTACCTTTGGCTGGAAACCTCTTTCACTCTGTTGTTCTGTGGCTTCTGCTGCTCTAGAATTTGTTGAGAGTCATTTTTTACAGGTATTTTGTGGGCTATGGGTGAAGTGCTAGCATATATGCATCTTTCTACTCCACCATATTGGCTCCATTCCCCCAGAACATTATTCTTACATGAGAAAGGGAGACCTGAGAATGAATCTCTACCTGTGTTCCCAAAGCAAATATATATATATATATATATATATATATATATATATATATATATATATATATATATATATATATCAGAATTTAAACTCTGCAGAGAAAAAAAAATATGCTCTCAATTACAATGTAGTATGTAATTTATTAAATTACTTCATACATAATATCTGCTTAGTAAGCATTTGTTAAATAAAGTTGAGTTTGCTGATTCAAAGCAGATAGCGATGATTAGCTTGAAGAGGAATCGGCATTGATTATAGCTGACTCCAAAGCAAAATTGGAGGTCTAATGAGATTGCTTTTGTCTGATGCTTTTTGCTGGAATTAATTTGAACTAAATACATAACTGATTTTGTAATGTATTTTTTTTTTTTAGCAATTTTCTTCTAAAATATTTAATCACTGAACCTCTATCACAAAACACATCTGTGACACTACCAATTCTGTTTGAATATGAATAAAAACCTCAGAGGTTTTAAATCATTGTGGGTCATTATCATTCTAATACTTTCTGATATTAAAGTAAATATATTTACTTAATGGACTTTGCCATATAGTATTTTTAAAAAATCCTCTGTTGGTTTTTCTACTTGGCTATTTGAATGGAATTCAAAATTATCATTATTTATTTTCTTCTTTGCTAGTACAACAGCATAGTGGATGGGGCAAAGTAAGTCAGAAACTTTCAAGCTCTCAAGATTTTTCCCCACAAAAAATGATAATATAGTACTTCAGGATGAACAAAGTGTGATTAAAAATAAATAATGGTGGCACAGCAGGAATCCTTCTGGGACAATCCTAGAAGATCTGAAGAAAAAATCTTGGGATAAAGTTTGGTTCCTGTGAAGAATAAACACCTCCAGGCTAGGGTCTACTTACAGAACAAGGGACCAGCCTGGGTTAGCTGATTTGGGAGACTGCTTTGGCCCCAGCCACAGGAACTTTTACTCCTGGGTCAGTGAGCAGAATTGGGCATCTAAGCCAGGGAAGATTGAGGGAACCTCTGTTGAGAAGAAACACCAGACCCAGCTGTGCTGCATGGAGAAGGAACCAATACATGCCAGGTGAGTGCAAAAGCAGCCAGAGGTGGGCACTTAACAGGAGGCTAGAATTCTTGGTTTGAGTTCAAAATCAGAGAGGAGATGTCCATCAATTCTGAACAAACTGTGATCTATGATTATGATGAAATTCTTTTTTGCCATAAAAATCGATGAGAGGAGTGTTTTAGAAAATCTGGGGAGACTAATGTGAACCGATGCAAAGTGAAGTGAGCTGATCCAGGACAACATTGTCCACAGCAATGGCAGTATTGCGTGATGAACACTTGTGAAGGACTTAGGTCTTCTCAACAATCCAGTGATGCAAGATAGTTCTGAAGGACTTATGATGAAAAATGCTATTCTCCTCTATAGAGAAAACTGAAGTCTGAATGCAGAATAGAATCTACATCTAATCTATCTATCCCTCTAACTAATTTTAGTTTTTAATTTTTTTCAACATGGCCAATTTGGAAATGTTTTACATGATTTCACATATGTAACTGATATCATATTGTTTATCTTCTCAATGAGTGGGAAAACAGCAGGAGGGAGGAGAGAATTTGGACTGTGATTTTTTAAAAAAAAATATCTTAAAATGCATTAAAAAAGTTTATTTACTTACATATTCTAATACAATTTGTATTTGTAAATGTCCCATGGACTTTGAAGAAATGTGACATTCTTTAACAGTCAACTTTAGAAGATACCATAAATATTCCAAATCTGCTCTCTCCTCCTCACTATTGGAAAATTATTTCTATCTATCTATCTATCTATCTATCTATCTATCTATCTATCTATCTATCTATCTATCTTTTTATCTATCTATCTATCATCTGTCTGTCTGTCTGCCTATAAATTCTTTATTTTCTCTTTTGTTTTTCTTTTTGTCAGATTTGTCCAAAACTGAGAGAGATTTGCTGAAATATTCTACTATTACTAGATTACTAGCTTTGTTTTTTTGTTATTTTTCCTTTATGAAGTTAGGTGCTAAGGCAATTAGAGCATATAAGTTCAATAGTGATATTGGTTTGTTGTTTATGATTGCTTTCAGCACAATGTAGTTTCTTGTTTATCTTTTCTTGTGTTGTGAATTTATGGATTTGTTTTCTCTGATAGAATGATTATGATTCCTGCTCTTTTGGATTGACCTCATGTACATTAAATTTTGTCTTAGCTTCTTATTTTTTTATTTTCATATTCTTGAGTCATAGGTGTGTTTCCTGAAATCAACAGACTTATTTTTGTTGTTCAGTCATTTCAGTCATGTCCAATTCATCACGATCCCATTTTTCGGGGGAGGGGAGGAGGTTTCTTTCAAAGATATTGGAGTGGCCTGCGATTTCTTTCTCTGGCTTATTTTACAGATGAGAAAACTGAGGCAAACAAATTTAAGTTACTTGTCCAGGGTCACACAGCTAGTAAATGTCTGAGGCTAGACTTGATCTCATGAAGATAGCTCATATTGACATAAAGTTCAACATCAAGGAATATTGAGTAAACAACAACAACAAAAGAACTTGACCATATGAACAAAATTACAACACACTAAAGACAGATTCAAAAAATTGGAGAAATGTTCATTGCTTATATGTAGGCTGAATCAATACAATAAAAATGACAATTCTACCTAAATAAATTTATTTATTCAGAATCATACAACCAGAAAGTTATTTTATATAGTAAGAAAACATAACCAAATTCATCTGGAAGAGAATGAAAGAATATAAAGAGAACCAATGAAAAAAATATGAAGGGAGATGTCCTAGTTGTATTCAACTTCAAACTATATTTCAAAGTACTAATCATCAAAGCCACCTGAACTGGCTAAGAGATACAGTCATGGATCAGAGAAAGATTAGTTATACAATAGCAAATGACCATAATAGTCTAGTGCTTGATAAATTCAAAGATCCAAACTTTCAGTCAAAGACTCACCGTTAGATAACAATTGGAGGGAAAACTGGAAAATATTTTGGCAGAAAATACACACAAACCAACATATAACACTATATACAAAAGTAAGGCCAAAATGAGTAAATTATTTAGACATAAATGGTAATGTCATAAATAAATTAAGGGAATATGGAAAAACTTGCCTGTCAGATCTATGTATAAGATGACAGTTTATGTCCAAACAAAAGATAAAGAGGATCATAGGAAGTAAAAATTAAAATTTTGATCATATGAAATTGGAAAATTTTTGGACAAAGAAAACCAATGAAACCAAAATTATAAGGAAGCAGAAAACTGGAAGAAAATTTTGCAGCATGTTTCTTTGATAAAGGCTCCACTTCTCAAATATATAGGGAACTAAGGCAAATTTATAATGATAAGAGCCATTCACCAATTGATAAATGGTCAAACAAACAATTTTCTGAAGAAATAAAAGCTATCAAAAGTCAAATAACAATGTTCGACATCACAGTTTATTAGAGAAATGCAAAATAAAAGTCTCTTGAGATATCACCTCACACCTATCAGAAAAAGAAAATGATAGATACTGGAAGAGTTGTGGAAAGATTGATATACCACCTAATGTTGATGAAGTTGTAAACTGGTTCAACTTTTAAGGAGAACAAATTAGAATTCTGCCCCAAAGTCCATCGAACTATACATATTCTTTGACCCAGCAATACCACTAGCTGGTCTATATCCCAAGGAAAATAAAGAAAAGGGAAAGGGAACTATATGTACAAAAACATTTATATCAACTCTTTTTAATTGTGGTAAAGAATTTGAAATCAAGAGAATACCCATCAATTGCAGAGTGGTTTATGATTGTGATGGATTACTATTGTGCTATAACAAATGATAGTTTCAGAAAAACTTCAGAAGACCTATGTGAAGTAATGTAAAGTGAAATGAGCAGAACTAGGAGAACATTGTACATCTTAACGGCAGTAATGTAAGGATGATCAACTCTGAAAGACTTAGATACTGTGATCCATACAATAGTCCAAAGCAATTCCAAGGTATCCATGATGAAACATTCCATCCACCTCAAGTGGAAGAATTGATGAACTCTGAGTACAGATTGATTATTATTTTTTCTCTTTATTTTTCTTGCTTTTTTGCAATATGGCTAATGTGGATATATTTTATATAACTTTATATACGCAACTGATATCATATTACTGGTCTTTTCAATGTGCTATGGAGAAGGAAAGAATTTGGAACACACAACTATAAAAAGTTAATGGTAAAAGTGAAAGTGGCATAATGACTTCTTAAATTGCCATTTCTTGACTATTTCCTTAATTCACTTCTTCTTCCTACAAATATTCCTAATACCTTTGTCTATTGAGCCACAATTCTGTTGGTAAAAGTAAAGAAATTGATGTCATAATGACAATTATAAATTCAAAGAAATTTGTATCATATCATTACTTTTTGTTCACCAGAACAGAGGATTTTTGTGTTTCAATGCCCTCAAAACAAGATACTTTAAAAAAATTTCTCCATCTGAACGATTAATCTTCTACAAATTATCATCAGTTTCTTATGTAAAATAGTTCATTATCAGCTATATAGGAAAAGATGGGTGCTCCCAAAGTACAGTCCTACTTACCACAGCTATTCAAAAAAAATGCCTTTTTAACATACATGATTTCTTTAATACTTGCTTTGGAAAGCTACAAAAATACAATTCAAGAATATAACAGTCCTATTAGTTGTTATTTATTTTCTGATGTCTGAAACTGCCTTTCTTCCCGTGAATTTGAAAAATTGTCCTCAGAAAAAAAAGCATTATGTATTTTTAACAACTGACAGAACTTACACATCTTACAAATTTTATTCACTATGATTAGCATCATTATCTTCTGTCACTTGGATATGAAATTTGAAATAGCAATGTGGGTTTGAAATATGATGAGATTTTTACTGAAAATTCATAATTCACATGCTGAACACTCTTACCATAAAGTGCAACTGTCAAATTTGCCAAATAACCTTCATTCAGTTCACAAAGTAGAAGGGCAGAGTCTTTAAACCAGATGCTAGAACTTGCCAAAAGCAAAATTTGTAATTGACTGTGTAGAGAGAGTAAACATTAAAACTGATATTTCATCTATGTATACAGCAGCATTTTTCAATTTTATCTGAACCAAACATTGGCTTTTTTTTTTAAAGAAATATTTAAGTCCAAGTTTTGTTATTGTTATTGTTGTTGTGGGTGAGGTTCTGTAAGGATTAGTAGGGGAAATTATGTGATACCAAATAACGTTTGAC
Source organism: Notamacropus eugenii (assembly GCF_028372415.1). Taxonomy (NCBI): domain Eukaryota; kingdom Metazoa; phylum Chordata; class Mammalia; order Diprotodontia; family Macropodidae; genus Notamacropus; species Notamacropus eugenii. The sequence continues at coordinate 204,962,634 of NC_092875.1, read as the reverse complement.
ACTTTTACTTCAGAGTTAGATAGTGTGTAGAATAGCGGATTTTGAAATATGAAGACTGGGATGCAAATACCATTTCTTATGTTTCATTAGCTGGTAACAATGTGCATTTTAATTAATCTTTCTCAGTTATAGTTTTCTCATTTGTAAAATGGGAGAGCTGCTATCAGGTAGTAATGAGATAATATTTTTAAGAATGTTGCAAACTTTAAAGTACCAAGTGATTTCAAACTATCATTGTCGTCATCATTGCTATCTCATTGCTATAACTGAACTCAACACACAATTACTAAGCTCTTAATGTTCTAGGCATTCAGAATCCAAAGACAAAAATGAATATCCTTCCTATTCTGGTGATCTTTTCTCATTAATCGTTGCCTTACTTTGATTGTCGTGATCCTCTTTATAGGTGAAAGTGCTACTGACATAAATTTCCATTCATAGAAATGAGATCAAGACATTGTTATTATGATTATTTCTTAATTTGCATGGAAATGATAAGCACAAGCTCATTTGGAGAGACTGATTTCCAATAGAAATGAAATATTAGTATAAATTATGCTTTATGATTATATTTTACTCACATTGTAAGAGTCAATAAAATTCTGGAATTTGATATTTGGAAGGAACATCATTGACCATCCAGGTCAACCCATAAATTTGAATTCTAAAAATTCACCTTTTTTTCCCATAAATTTTTAAAATTTATTTCTTTATTATTTCATTTATTTTTTTGATGTTCTACAATCACTACCATAAAACTTAGATTTATACCCCCCCATACTTATTCCTCACCACCCCCTCCCTCCCTAAGATGGCATACAATTCTATATAGTATCTACTTATACTTTCCTATTGAACATGTTTTCACTATAATCATTCTGTGTAGATGAACTAAAAAAAATGGAAGAAATCATATAACAAATCAAAACATAATACACACACACACACACACACACACACACAAGCAAACATGATCTGCTACCTTCTGCGAAAGAATTCCATAGTTCTTTCTCTGAGTATGCAAGGCATTTTGCCTTAGAAAACCATTGGGAATTTTATTTTTTTTAAGTTCTCACGTTATTACGAAGTTCCAAATCTATCAGAAAAAAACTCTCACACACTGTGGTCATTGCTGTGCACAAAGATCTCCTGGTTTTGCTCCTCTCACTCAGCACCAGATCATATAAGTCTTTTGAGGCCTCTCTGAAGTCTTCTTGTTCATCATTTCTTATGGCACAATAGTACTCCATTACATTCATATACCATAATTTATTCAGCCATTCCCCAATTGATGGGCATCCCCTTGATTTCCAGTTTTTGGCAACTACAAAGAGTACTGCTATAAATATTTTTGTACATGTAGGACTCTTTCCCATTTTTATGATCTCTTGGGGATACAGTCCTAGTAGCGATATTGCTGGGTCAAAGGGCATGCACATTTTTGTAGCCCTTTGGGCATAGTCCCAAACCGCTCTCCAGAATGGTTGGATGAGCTCACAGCTCCACCAACAATGAATTAGTGTTCCAACTCTTCCACATCCTCTCCAACATTTATCATTTTCTTGTTCTGTCATGTTTGCCAATCTTATAGGTGTGATGTGGTACCTCAGAGTTGTTTTGATTTGCATCTCTCTAATCAAAAGTGATTTAGAACATTTTTTTCCATATGATTATAGATACCTTTAATTTCGTCCTCTGAAAATTGCCTGTTCATATCCCTTTGACCATTTACCAATTGGGGAATGACTTGTATAGTTGTACATTTGACTCAGTTCTCCATATATTCTAGAAATGAGGCCTTCATCCCTGAGATTAGCTGTAAAAATTCTTTCTCAATTTACTACATCCCTCTGAATTTAGTTGCATTGGGTTTGGTTGTGCAAAAACTTTTTGGTTTAATGTAATCAAAATTATCCATCTTGCATTTCATAATGCTTTCTATCTCTTCTTTAGTCAGAAATTCTTCCCTTCTCCATAAATCTGATAAATACACTATTCCTTGCTCCTCCAGTTTGTCCATGGTGTCAATCTTTATACCTAGATCATGTACTCATTTGGACTTTATTCTCATGTACGGTGTCAGGCATGGGTCTAGGCTTAGTTTCTGCCACACTGTTATCCAGTTTTCCCAGCAACTTTTGTCAAACAGTGAGTTTTTATCTCAGAAGCTGGGGTCCTTGGGTTTATTGCCATATTCCTTGCATACTGTGTCTTGAGTGCCAAGTCTATTCCACCTGTCTACCCTTCTGTTTCTTGCGAACACCAAGTGGTTTTGATAATTGCTGCTTTATAGTACAATTTGAGATCTGGTAGCTCCAGGCCACCTTCCCTAGCATTTCTTTTCATTCATTAGTCCCTTTGATATTCTGGACCTTTTGTTCTTCCAGATGAATTTTGATATTATTTTGTCCAGCTCTAGAAAATAATTATCTCATAGTTTACTTGGTATGGCACTAAATAAGTAAATTAATTTAGGTAGAATTGTCATTTTTATTATATTACCTCAGCCTACCCATGAGTGACAGTTTTTCCACTTACTTAAATCTGATTTTATTTGTGCAAAAAGTGTCTTGTAATTGTGTTCATATAGTCCCTGGGTTTGTTTTGGCAGGTAAACTCCCAAGTATTTTAGAGTGTCTACCCCAGCTTTAAATGGGATTTCTTTTTCTATCTCTTGCTGTTGGACTTTGTTGGCAATATATAGGAATGCAGAAGTTGAGTGCAGGTTTATTTTGTAACCTGCAACTTTGCCAAGGTTGTTTATTATTTCAAGTAGTTTTTTACTTGAGTCTCTGGGATTCTCTAAGTATATCATCATATTTGCAAAGAGTGACAACTTACTTTCTTCTTTGCCTATTCTTATTCCTTCAATTTCTTTATCTTGTCTAATTGCTACAGCTAACATTTCTAGTACCATGTTGAATAATAGTGGTGATAACGGACATCCTTGTTTCACCGCTGATCTTATTTGAAATGAATCTAGCTTACCTTCATTGCATATAATGCTTGCTGATGGTTTTAGGTAGCTGCTGCTTATTATTTTATGGAAAGTTCCTTTATTCCTATGTTCTCCAGTGTTTTTTTTTTTTATTTAACTTTTAACATTTATTTTCACAAAATTTTGGGTTACAAATTTTCTCCCCTTTTCTCCCCTCCCCCCCCAATCCCAAGCATTCTAATTGCCCCTGTGACCAATCCGCTCTCTCTTCTATCCTCCCTCTCTGCCCTTGTCTCCGTCTTCTCTTTTGTCCTGTAGGGCCAGATAGCTTTCTTTACCCCTTAACCTGTATTTCTTATTTCCTAGTGGTAAGAACATTACAGTTGATCCTAACACTTTGAGTTCCAACTTCTTTAGCTCCCTCCCTCTCCACCCCTTCCCTTTGGAAGACAAGCAATTCAATATAGGCCAAATCTGTGTAGTTTTGCAAATGATTTCCATACTAGTTGTGTTGTATAGGACTAGCTATATTTCCCTCCATCCTATCCTGTCCCCCATTACTTCTATTCTCTTATGATCCTTACCCTCCCCATGAGTGTCGACCTTGGATTGCATTCTCCTCCCCATGCCCTCCCCTGTATCCTCCCCCCCCACCCTGCTTGTGCCCTTGTCCCCCACTCTCCTGTATTGTGAGATAGGTTTTGCTATCAAAATGAGTGTGCATTTTATTCTTTCCTTTCGTGGAATGTGATGAGAGTAGACCTCATGTTTTTCTCTCGCCTCCCCTCTTTATCCCTCCACTAATAAGTTTTTTGCTTGCCTCTTTTATGAGAGATAATTTGCCCCATTCAATTTCTCCCTTTCTCCTCCCAATATTTCTCTCTCACTGCTTGATTTCATTTTTTTTTAAGATATGATCCCATCCTCTTCAATTCACTCTGTGCACTCTGTCTCTATGTATGTGTGCGTGTGTGCATGTGTGTGTGTGTACTCCCACCCAGTACCCAGATACTGAAATGTTTCAAGAGTTACAAATATTGTCTTTCCATGCAGGAATGTAAACAGTTCAACTTTAGGAAGTCCCTTATGACTTCTCTTTGCTGTTCACCTTTTCATGGTTCTCTTCATTCTTGTGTTTGAAAGTCAAATTTTTTTTTCAGCTCTGGTCTTTTCATCAAGAAAATTTGAAAATCCTCTATTTAATTGAAAGACCATTTTTTTCCTGAAGTATTATACTCAGTTTTGCTGGGTAGGTGATTCTTGGTTTTAGTCCTAGTTCCTTTGACTTCTGGAATATCCTATTCCATGCCCTTCGATCCCTCAATGTAGAAGCTGCTAGATCTTGTGTTATCCTGATTGTATTTCCACAATATTTGAATTGTTTCTTTCTAGCTGCTTGCAATATTTTCTCTTTCACCTGGAAATTCTGGAATTTGGCCACAATGTTCCTAGGAGTTTCTCTTTTTGGATCTCTTTCAGGCGGTGTTCTGTGGATTCCTTGAATATTTATTTTGCCCTCTGGTTCTAGAATCTCAGGGCAGTTTTCCTTGATAATTTCATGGAAGATGATGTCTAGGCTCTTCTTTTGATCATGGTTTTCAGGTAGTCCCAGAATTTTTACATTGTCTCTCCTGAATCTATTTTCCAGGTCAGTTGTTTTTCCAATAAGATATTTCACATTATCTTCCATTTTTCCAATCTTCTCGCTATGTTTTGTGATATCTGTCTTTCTCATAAAGTCCTTAGCGTCCATCTGTGCCATTCTGGTTTTGAAAGAACTATTTTCTTCAGCGAGCTTTTGAATCTCCTTTTCCATTTGGCTAATTCTGCTTTTGAAAGCATTCTTCTCCTCATTGGCTTTTTGAACCTCTTTTGCCAATTGAGTTAGGCTAGTTTTCAAGGTGTTAATTTCTTCAACACTTTTTTGCTTCTCCTTTAGCAGGGAGCTGATCTGCTTTTCATGCTTCTCTTTCATCCCTCTCATTTCTCTTCCCAGTTTTTCCTCCACCTCTCTAACTTGATTTTCAAAATTCTTTTTGAGCTCTTCCATGGCCTGAGCCCATTGGGTGGGCTGGTACACAGAATCCTTGATTTCTGTGTCTTTGCCTGATGGTAAGCATTGATCTTCCTCATCAGAAAGGAAGGGAGGAAGTGTCTTTTCTCCGAGAAAGTAGCCTTCAATAGTTTTATTTCTTTTTCCTTTTCTGGGCATTCTCCCCAGCCAGTGACTTGACCTCTGAATATTCTCCTCACACCCACCTCGCCTCCTGGTCCTCCCAGCCAGCTTTTGGGGACTGAGATTCAAATGCTGCTTCCCTCCTCAGGGCTTTTGGCGGGGGCAGGGTTGCTATTAAGTGTGAGAATTAAGTTCAGGTGGTCAGGTCTGGGCAGTGCCGCCTCTCAGGCTCAGTTCCCTCAGGGGGTTTATGTACAGACCTTCCACAATGGATCCAGTCTCCCGCCAGCTTGGGGAGTCCCTGTCTGCAGCCACCTCTCAGCTTCTATCTCCTCGGGGGGCCCGAGCCATGGGGGCACTCCACTCCCCTCTCGACCCGCCAAAGAGACTACCCCACTGACCCCCGTCACCTGTGGGTGGAGGGGCCCGCGCGGCCGCCGGAGACCCCGTCCCCGTAGCCCGCTCAGATCTTTTCCTCACGGTGTTGTGGCTGCTGCAGGGCTGCCCTCTGCTCCCAGTCCCAGCTCCCAGTCCGCAGCTCGAAGGACCCCCCGCGAGAGGTTTGCAGGTCTCTCCAGAACAGAAATCTCCCTCACTCCAACATTCCGTGGCCTCTGGGTACAGAATTCACCATGAGTTGGTCCCCTCTAGCCGTTCTGTGGGTTATGAGTTCAGAGCCATGTGTATGTGCGTCTTTCTACTCCGCCATCTTGGCTCCACCCCTGTTCTCCAGTGTTTTTAATAAGAATGGATGTTGTATTTTGTCCAAAGCTTTTTCTGCGTCTTTTGAGATAATCATGGGGTTTTTATTAGTTTTGTTGTTGATATGATCGATAATGCTAATAGTTTTCCTAATATTGAACTAGCACTGCATTCCTGGTATGAATCCAAACTGATCATAATGTATTAGTCTTGTGATAAGATACTGTATTCGTTTTGCTAAAACCTTATCTTAAATTTTTGCATGCATATTCATTAGAGAAATTTTTCTATAATTTTCTTTCTCCATTTTTTCTCCTCCTGGTTTAGGTATCAAAACCATATTTGTATCATAGAAAGAAATTGGAAGGATTCCATCTTCCCCGATTTTCAAAAATAGTCTATATAGTATTGGAATTAACTGTTCTTTAAATGTTTGAGAGAATTCACTTGTAAATCCATCTGGCCCTTGAGATTTTTTCCTAGGGACTTCAGTGATGGTTTGTTGAATTTCTTTTTCTGAGATGGGGTTGTTTAAGTATTCAACTTCCTCTTCTGTTAATCTGGGCAATCTGTATTTTTTAAAATACTCATCTGTCTCATTTAGATTATCGAATTTGTGGGCATAAAGTTGGGCAAAGTAAATTCTAATTATTGTTTTAATTTCCTCCTCACTGGAGGTGAGTTTACCCCTTTCATTTTTAATACTAGCAATTTGATTTTCTTCTTTCTTTTTTTTAATCAGATTGACCAAAGGTTTATCAATTTTATTAGTTTTTTCATAAAACCAACTATTAGTTTTATTTATCAATTCAATAGTTTTCTTAATTTCAATTTTATTAATCTCTCCTTTGCTTTTCAGTATTTCTAATTTGGTATTTACTTGGGGATTTTCAATTTGTTCTTTTTCTAGCTTTTTCAGCTGTGAGCCCAATTCATTGATCTCCTCTTTCTCTATTTTATTTATGTAGGCATTCAAAGATATAAAACTTCCCCTAAGAACTACTTTTGCAGTATCCCACAAGATTTGGTAGGTTGTCTCATTATTGTCATTCTCTTGAATGAAGTTGTTGATTGTTTCTATGATTTCTTTTTTAACCCACTCCTTCTTTAGGATTAGATTATTTAGTTTCCAATTGATTTTTGATTTATCTTTCCATTGCCTTTTATTACATATAATTTTTATTGCATTATGATCTGAGAAAGATGCATTGATTATCTCTGACTTTCTGCACTGGACTGTGAGGTTTTTATGTCCTAGTACATGGTCAGTTTTGTAAATGTGCCATGTACTGCTGAGGAAAGGGTATATTCCTTTCCATTCCCATTCAATTTTCTCCAGAGATCCATCATATCTACCCTATCCAGAGTTTTATTTAGCTCCTTAACCTCTTTCTTGTTTATTTTGTGATTAGATTTATCAAGTCCAGAGAGGGGGAGGTTGAGGTCCCCCACTAGTATAGTTTTGCTGTCAGTTTCTTCCTTCAACTCCCCCAACTTCTACTCTAAGAATCTGGATGCTATACCACTTGGAGCATACATGTTTATAATGATATTGCTTCATTGTCTATGGTGCCTTTTAGTAGGATATAATTTCCATCCTTATCTCTTTTGATTAAATCTATTTCTACTTTAGCTTTGTCTGAGATTAGGATTTCTACTTTTCTTACATCAGCTGAAGCACAATATATTCTCTTTCAAACTTTGACCTTTATCCTGTGTGTATTCCCTTGTTTCAAATGTGTTTCTTGTAAGCAACATATTGTTGGATTATGGCTTTTAATCCATTCTCCTATCTGTCTCCATTTTATCTGAGAGTTCATTCCATTCACATTCACAGTTATGATACAATCTGTGTATTTCTCTCCATCCTTTTTCCCACCATTTGTGCTTTTTGCTCTCCCATCTCCCTTCCCCTCCTCAATAGTATTCACTTTTTACCACCTCCTTCTGCAACCTTCCCTTCCTTCTTTTATCCCCCCTCCCTTTTACTCCCCTTTACCCTTATTGCTTCTTCCTCCCTTTTACCTTCCCTCCCCTTTCTTCCCCCTTCCCCTCCTACTGCCTATAGTGTTAGTTAGGATTATCTACTTAAGTTTATTGTTCCCTCCTTGAAACAAATCAGATGAGAGTATCTCTCAAACAATGCTCATCTCCCTCCCCTCTTTCCCTCTACTATAATTTTGTACTTCCTGTGGTGTAATTTACCATTTCCTGCTTCCTCCTTTTCACACCTCCTGTTACAATCCCTTCACACACTTAAATAATGTTTTTATCATCACATCATTTACTTTATATCTGTTCCCTCTATGTATATCCCTTTTATATTTCATAATAGCTACACAATTCTCAAGATTAACAGGCATCATCTTCCCTTATAAGAAAGTAAACAGTTTACCCAAATTGAGTAACAAGTTTTTTTTTTCTCCCCCCTGTTTACCTTTTTATGCTTCTCTTGAGACCTACATTTGAAGATCGAATTGTCCATTAAGTTCTGATGTTTTTGTCAGGAAGGTCTGGAAATCTCCTACTTCGTTGAATGACTATAACCTTGCCTGAAATGTTATGCTGAACTTTGCTGGGTAGTTGATCCTTGGTTGAAGTCCCAACTCCTTTGCCTTATGGAATATTGGATTCCAATTCCTTCAGTCTTTTAATGTAGAAGCTACAAGGTCCTGTGTCATCCTGACTGTAGCTCCTTGATATTTGAATGGTTTCTTTCTGTATTTTCTCCTTCACTCAATAGTTCTGGAATTTGGTAATGATATTTCTTGGGGTTTTGAGTTTGGGATCCCTTTCTGGAGGTGCATGGTGGATTCTTTCAATGACTATTTTGCCCTCTGAATCTAACACTTCTGGGCAGTTTTCCTTGATGATTTCTTGGAAGATATTGTCCAGACTCTTTTTTTCATCATGGCTTTATGTCAGGTCAATAATTCTTAAATTTTCTCCCCTGGATCTATTTTCCAGGTCAGTTGTTTTTCATATTAGATATTTTATATTTTCTTTTATCTTTTCATTCTTTAGATTTTGTTTGAGTGATTCTTGCTGTCTCATTGAGTCATTAGTTTCTACTTGCCTAATTCTAATCTTTATCAAATTGTTTTCTTCAGTTAACTTTTGTATCTCCTTTTTGATCTGTCCAATTTTTCCTTTTAAGGAGTTATTTTCTCCAGTTAATTTTTGTACTTCCTTTTCCATTTGTCCCATTTTCCTTTTCAAAGAGATGTTCTCATCAGTGAATTCTTTTTTTATAATTTTAAAATCATTGGCCAGTTTTTCTTCTATTTCCTTTTTCAGCTGTTCCAGGAGAGCTGTTTGTGCATATGAGCAGTTCATAGTCCCTTCTGAAGTTTCAGATGGAAGTACAGTCTCAGTACTGACCTCTTTGGCATTTGTGTTTTGGTCCTTTTCCCCATAGAAAAATTCTATGGTTTTTTCATGTTTATTTTGCTTTGTTTTATTCATGATGTTGATTGTGTGTTGTGGCTTATGGTTCTTTCAATTAGAAGCTGCAGAACGTTGTGTTGAGCTGACTTGTGTGAAAGAGCTAAGAGCAGGTTTTTGTTTTGTGTTTCCCGGACCAGCCCTGGGGTTAGCTTGTTAAGTGTGGGAGAGAGATGGTCTGGTCAAGGGAGATCTCCTCAGCTGAACTGAGGTAAAGGCAAGCTCAGAGGATGGTGATCCCAGCTGCCCTATTGTCTTCCCGTTTCCCCTGGAGTACTGAGGCCTAGTGTGAGTTTTTACCCCTCCTGGGGCTCCTCTCCTGGTGCTGATGCTTGCCTGGGTCCTAGTGTGACTTTCTTCTGCACTGGGTCCTCTGTCCTTCTGATTTGCCCCCACCACAGTAGGAGAAATCCCCCTTAGCTATTTTTCTACCCTCAGGTGTTATGAGACTATTTGCCCTCTCTGCTGTTTCTGCTGATCCAGGATTTTTCTGGGGAAATATTTATGGTTCTTTCAAGGTCATCAAGGGGGGAGGAGAGAACATTTACTGATCACTCTGCCATCTTGGATCCTGGAAGTTCAAGTAGGTGACTTTCCGATGTTTAATCTGTGGGCTGAAAATCTCAGGAGCTGACGCGCTGATATCTGGCACTCAGTGGCTGTCACTCCTTCAGCTCTGCTGGTCTCCCACCCTCGGCTGCTACTCTGCCAGTTCCATCTGGTACTGTCTCAGGTTTCCCAGGGCCCTTCTGTTCTGCTGCACTGGAGGCACTGCGCTGTGCACTGTGGACTCACCTCCGAGGAACAGATCCTTCCCATGGACCTTCCAGTCTATCCTGGACTCTGAATCCACCACAGTCTATCTCCCACTGGATTCCTCACTTCGAAAATTTGGTCAGATTCTCCTTTCAGAGGTATCCAAAGGAGTTTGTCCAAGAGTTTAGGTGAGTCGTTACTCTCACTATGCCATCTTGGCTCCTCTCACCTCCCATAAATTTTTATAAGACTTTCTTCCCCTTCTCCTCCTCTGAACATATAAGCACTCAAAGTCAACAGTAACTTGTCAAGATTTAACTTAGAATATTTGTTAATCAATCAGTCGGTCAATAAATATTTATTAAGTACTTACCATATGTCAGACACTGCGTTAAATTCTGGGGACATAAAGAAAGGCAAAAGACAGTCCCTCTTCTCAAGGAAATTGAATCTAATAGGAGAGATGACATGTATACAACTATGAATAAACAAGCTATATACAGTATAGTTAGGAAATAAATTAACAGGAATGTCATTATAATCAAGGAGTTGAGGAAATGTTTCCTGCAGAAAGTGGGATTTTAGTTGGTATATGAATGAAACTACGGTAGCTGGGGAAAGGAGAGGAGGAGTGAGAGTCTTCCTTGCAGCTGAGCACACTGACTGAACTGAGATACCTGCTTTTCCTTAATATCACCGACCATTTATCAGTTTTAGATTAATTGTGAGAAGTCCATTATTAATTCCTCTCCTAATGCACCTATAATCTAAGGAAAAGAGTCCCTAACGTGTACCACATCCAAGTTGCTTAAAAGACTAACATGAATCTAGGAAAGGTTGTCTATGAGCTCAGAAACATGTAGCCTGACCAATGAAGGCTCTTAAATCATCAAGAAGAATGGGGAACTTTCTGATATATGAAATCAAAAGTGGAGCATTTATGCATATTTTGTCCATATGTAAAAACAACCAGTCTCAAATTGTATTGCTGAGACAGGCTTGACCGAAAACCTTCATACGATTACTGGTACTAGTATCAATTTAGAGAAGATGGCCCAAAGATCAGAAATGAAGTAGATACAGAAAAGCATGCCACTTTGCTTATCATCCAGAAATATCTGAAGACATTTGAGCAGTTTTGGTAATCCCTCTGCTTATCAGTAATCAGAAAATTAGTCAGTATAACTTTTATCCTTCAACAAGTCTCACTGTAAAATATCTGAGCACTGAGTTAGGTTTTGCTTTCATCTTTTAGTAGCACTGATACAGGCAAATATTTAACAATTGACTCTCTGCAGAAACACATGACAACACTTTTAAAGTCAATTTGTACAATTGCCATTAATATTAATTTCTGCAGTTACCATTTTCTCCATCACTTTCTTAAGTTTATACCATCAATACAACAATAAACCAAGCCCTGATTTGTAGTATTTACTTAATTCCAAGGTATAAATACCCATACTGAAAATTTAACCATCAGTCCCACTGAGCTCCAACATTCCCTTACACTTAGGTAACATTTACCATATAGCCATGTTTTTGGAGAGTATTTCCACATTTACTCTTAAATGTGAAATGTTGGTCAAAAATCTTAATTACAACTCTAACAATATGAATTATCCTCACTTTCCTAAAATATTTTTCCTCAAGGATTTTATTGTATATTAGGGAGAAACAACATACACAACAATAAGTAAATGCAAAATAAAATTTAAAAAAAATTGTGAGGTAGGCACTGACCACAGAGGGAATCAAAAAAAGCCTCTTTTAGGTAGTGTCATGAGCTGAGCATTGAAGGCAGACAGGATTACTATCAAGTGGAGGTAAGGAGTGAGTGTATTCTAGGCATGGGTAAAAACACGTGCAAATGTAATGAACCTGAGCATAAATCTGTTATATGTCCCATATAGAGTAGACATATTTGTCTAGAACATGGAGCGTATAAGTGAAGTGATATAAAAAAGTCTGAGAGATATGTTGGAGACAGATTGCAAAGTGTTTTGGATGCTAGTGGTATTTGGCTTTTATACTATAGGTGCAGAGAACCTCTAGTTTCTTGAGAGACAGGTCCAGAACTATTCTTATGTACCAAAGATGGATCAGAGGAGGAGAGAAGAAAGGCAGAGACTACATTTAGGAGGCTATTATAATATTACAGATGAGGGGTGATGGACAAAGATGACAGGTTTATAGAGTTGACAGAAGGGTGAAGGTGCAGGGGAGGCATAATTGAGAGGACTTGTTAATTGTTTGGACATAAAGGGTGAGGGAGAATCAAGAATGTCTCTGATGTTGAAACTTGAATAATTAGAATGTTGGTGGTTGTCTCAACAGCGATAAGAAAGTTAGGAAGTGTGATTTTCATGGGAAAAAAATGAACTTTACTTGAGATGTTGAGTTTGTGATGACCCATAGGACATCTAACTGGAGACATCCAGCAGGTAGTTGGTGACATGCTACTAGTACCCAGGATAGAGAAAAGTGCTCAGTTTTCATTTTCTGATGAGGTCACAACTTCTACTAGTAATAAATAATACTAGTAATAACAAAAACAATAGTAATAGCATTATATAACACTTTAAAGTTCACAAAGTTCTTTACAAATATTTCATTTGCTCTCACAATAGCCCTGGAGTTAAGGTGTTATTTTTACCCCCATTTTATAGAAAGTGAGGCAGAAGTAGGTTAGGTCATACCTCTAGTAAGTGTCTGAGACTGGATTTTAATTCAGGTCTTCCTGATTCCAGATCTAGTGCTCTATCCACTATGTTAGGTACCTGCCTCTAAAAAGAGCATTACCAAGTTGTGAAAAGAAAATCTGAGAAGTCATTTGAATTGAGAGCTGATAAGATACCTGAGAGAGCTTCTAGGGAAATAAAAGGCAAAGATCTAGTACAGACCTCTGGGGCACATCTGCACCTAGAGGAAGCAACATAGATGATCATGTTGTACATGAGATTGAGGAGAAAGTAGGAAGAGAAAAAAGACAGTCAAGTATCTCAAAAACTCATGGAGGAGAGATTATGTAGGAGGAAGAACTGGTCAATAGCTTTAAATGCTCCAGAGAAGTTCAGAATGATGAGAACTGAGAAAAAGTAATTATATTTCACAATTATTGGTGACCTTGGAGAGAACAGTTGCAGTTGAGTAATAAAATCGTATCGTAAGGGAGTAAAAAAAGTGAATAAGAAGTAGAATCAACAAGTGTAGATAGCTTTTCTAGGAATTTGTGAAAGGGAAGAGCAATGTAGAATAACTTGAGATGATAGAGTTGAGAGTTATGAAAATGGAGATCTAAGGTTGTTTTTAAGTGGAAGGTAAGGAGTCAGTAATAAAAGGGAAATTGAAAATTAGAGATGAGGGATGAATAAATGCATAAACTCTAACAGGACTGATGAAAAAATGGTATGTAATGAAAGCTTGAATTCAGCGAGGAGAAGGCACACTTCTTCCTGTGGGACTTGAACAAAGGAGAAGGGATTGGTAGATAATGATGAGATGACTGATGTGGAGAGTTAGAGAAGAAAGGGAGGTCTGAAGGAATATGTTAAATTAAAAAAAAATATGAAGCTAAATCCATAGACGATAGAGGGGGTGGAGGTAGCATGAGGAGAGAAAAAAAACTTCAGGTAGAGTAGTATTTTCTTTTAAAAAATCTAAATGCAGGCAGCCAGGAGGCATGCAGCTTATCTCGTATTTTTAAAAACAATCACATAACAGTTGAGATCTACAGAGTCATTTCTGGGAAACTGAAATAAAAATATTTGGTCACAGATACATTTGAGAATATAAAGCACAATTCCTTCTAGTTTATAGAAGTAGGAAACAAGGAAAGGAGACAAAGACACACTGAGAACATGATAGAAGTTAAATGAACTAGCCCATCTAGTTTTTTCATTAACTTTTTTTCTTAGCAAGAAAGAGTCTCTTCTTTAAGTATTCTTTAGAAATTGGGTACTTTCAGATTAAATACTGTAAGAAAGCAACAATTTTAAGTATACACTTAAAAAAGAAGTAATGCTAGTGTTCTTAACTCTAAAATGACTTATCACGGTGTTGCTAATCCATCACCACCCTGTGTCCTTAACTGTGAGAAACGAATTTGTATAATCTAGAGGACACTTTTTCATGATTTCCAATTCACATTTGAATAAGAAAGGTGCCTGCTAGCTTTCCATTTAGAATTTATGCCTAAGTAGCTTTTGAATAGGAACTCATGTCCTCAAAATGGCATCCATTTTCTAATTTCTTGAGAAATATGGAGATATACGTATTTCCAAGTGGGGGTGGTTCAATTGTGTGAAAGGGCAACAGTGGAAAATTCTTGATGGTTTTCCCTTCTTCCCAACTGTAGATAGTGATAAGACAAAGTAGCCTTTTCCTAGTCAGATCTTCAAATAATAGAAAATTGTTTTATCTAGTCTCTTCTAAGCAAAGCAACATCTCTTCTTCACTTGGCATAAATCACAAATGTGACAAATGTGAAGCCTGTCTTTCTCTCAGTGTTTCTTCTTCTCAGGTTATGAATGGCACTAAAGGGCACTAAAAATTCACTTTTTTCTGTCTTAGGGTATGAATGTTGGAGAGCCTCTTTTGCTTTAGTCAGGTCTCTCATGAAGCAACTACTCAAATCTCTTGAATTTGCCTGCTTCTTCTAAGCATCATTGTAGCCACAAGCACTGTGACACATCCAGGTTAGCCTCCTAGTGCAGGTTCTCAGATATACTTTTAGAAAAGGAAAGAAACTTTTGAGGGGCCAACAATCTTCTTTCATCACATGTACCAACAAAGAAAATGCAAAGAGAGGAAATAGACCAATAGACAGAGCTTCTATCTATCCAACCATAAACAATGCATACATCACAGATCAACAGAGAGATCCAATTGTCTGACTGTTACATACATATATAGTTACCAGAGAGAGAAGCAGCAACATCTAGGTTTTCAAAGCCAAGGAGTTCCTTAATGGCTACCCACAGTCTCATCTGGCACAAAAAAGCTTCTCACAAAGAATAAGTCCCAAAGGAAAACCTCACCTCAAAATACATACGCACTTTTCGGAGCTGGAGGTCATCAAGACCCTCATGACCCAGTGGCTTATTAGACACTAGCAGAAGATGTGGGCCTTTCTACAAAACAATTCTCCCCCAATCACGTTTCCCTTAATGGGCTCCACCTGAGGTACATTAATGGATGGGGAAGATCTTTAACTCTCATTGACATTACAAGCAGTGAGCAAGAAAAGTCTTCAGACCTTTTTCACTCTCTTCCTTTGACTAATGTGGCTTTTTCTTCTCATTTTTGCCTATTTAGGTTCTAATGCCTTAGGCCTAAAGCTTAAGCAACATTTTCTACATGAAAGTTTCCTAATCCCTGCAACTGCTAATGTCTTCCCTCCCAAAGCACCTCATATTTAAATATGTTGTATATATTTTTAATTATTCCCTTAAAGTTTATGCTGTAATGAGGGACTCCTCATGAGTAGTGATCCATATCTAAATCTGGTAGAAAAAACCAAAAGTCCACATTCCTGTCATATATAACACAAATAATGGCTCAGTGAATGACCTTCATGTCTTTGGTGTCTAACCAAGTCCTAAATTGATGAGATCAAAGAAAAATTTTATGAAGACCTAGAGATCCTTATCATCAATGTGCCAAAAGAGGATAAGCTTATAATCATGGGTAACTTTAATGCTAGAATAGGCTCAGACTACCAGACTTGACAAGGAGTTCTAGGGAGGAATGGAGTGGCAAACAGCAACAGTAATGGTCATTCACTGCTGCAGACTTGTGCATCACATGACTGCTATGGTAACGGCATAGCACACCAAGAGGAACAAGTCTTATGCCTGACCAGCATAAGACCTCCTGTGGAGCTCATCCTCCTGTGGAGCTCACGAGTAGAAGAATGACGGGGGAGAGCAGGCCATGAAGCAACTCTGATTTATTCAAGCAAGCACTCTGGTTATATAGTCTCTGCCAGTCAGCCCAACGAACCACGTCAACACACACAAACAAACCTGAAACTATAGTAATGAACACAAACCAGAACTATAGTAACAAACACAAACCAGCAGTGGGGCTGTGCCTTCCAGCGCCATCTTGTCCACCCTTCCCTGCTCCAGATTCAGTTTACCTGATGTCCGTGTAGCATCCCAGATGGCGTGGTGGTCAGCGCCCCTTACACATGATGTTTTTATCACCAACAATTTAATGTAATCAAAATTATCCATTTTGCACTTCATAATGTTCTCTATCTCTTGTTTAGTCAAAAATTCTTCCCTTCTACATAAATCTGATAAATACACTATTCATTGATCTGCTAATTTGTTTATAGTATAAATCTTTATACCTAGATCATGTACCCATTTAGACTGGCATTGGTCTATGCCTAGTTTCTGCCACACTGTTATCCAGTTTTCCCAGCAATTCTTGTCAAACAGTGAGTTCTTTTCCCAGAAGCTGGGGTCCTTGGGTTTATCAAACAGTAGATTGCTATATTCACTGACTACTATGTCTTGGCTACATAACCTATTTCACTGGTCTACCATTCTGCTTCTTAGCCAATACCAAATGGTTTTGATAATTGCTGCTTTATAACACAATTTGAGAACTGGCATAACTAGGTCACCTTAACTAGGATTTCTTTTCATTAATTTCCTTCATATTCTCGAGCTCTTGTTCTTCCAGATGATTTTTGATATTATTATTTCTAGCTCTACAAAATAATTATCTGATAGTTTGATTGTTATGGCACTGAATAAGTAAATTAATTTAGGTAGAATTGTCGTTTTTATTATATTGGCTCATCACATACATGCGCAACTGATATATTTCCAGTTACATAGAACTGATTTTATTTGTTTGAAAATTGTTTTGTAATTGTGTTTATATAGTCCCTGGAATTGTTTTGGTAGGTAGACTCCCAAATATTTTGTAGTGTCTACCATAGATTTAAATAGGATTTCTCTTTCTATCTCTTGCTGTGGGGCTTTGTTAGTAATATATAGGAATGGAGAAGACTTGTGTGGGTTTATTTTGTAACCTGCAAATTTGCCAAAGTTGTTTATCATTTCAAGTGGTTTCTTACTTGATTTTCTGGGATTCTCTAAGTATATCATCATATCATCTGAAAAGAGTGATAACTTAGTTTCTTCTTTGCCTGTTCTCATTCCTTCAAGTTCTTTTTCTTATCTTATTGCTACAAATAACATTTCTAGTACAATACTGAAAAATAGTGGTGATAATGGACATCTTTGTTTCACCCCTGATCTTATTTGAAATGCATCTAGCTTATCCTCATTGCATATAATGCTTGCTGAAGGTTTTAGGTAGATACTGCTTATTATTTCATGGAAAGTTTCCTTTATTCCTATGTTCTTGAGTATTTTCAATAGCAATGGGTGTTGTATTTTGTCAAAAGCTTTTTGTGCATCTATATCCAAGGGAATTCATTGATGGTTTGTTCAGTTTCTCTTTCTGAGATGGGGTTATTTAAGTCTTAAAATTTCTCTTCTGTTAATCTAGGCAATTTATGTGTTTTAAAATAATCATCCATCTCATTTAGATTGTAGAATTTATGGGCATACATTTGGGCAAAGTAATTTCTTATTATTGATTTAATTCCCTTCTCATTGGAGGTGAGTTCACCCTTCTCATTTTTGATATTGGTAATTTGGTTTTCTTCTTTCTTTTTTTTAAGCACATTGAGCAAAAGTTTATCAGTTTTATTGGTTTTTTCATAGAACCACCTCCTAGTTTTATTTATTAGTTCAATAGTTTTCTTAATTTCATTTTTATTAATCTCTCCTTTGGTTTTCAGTATTTCTAATTTGGTATTTACTTGTGGATTTTCAATTTGTTCTTTTTTGAGCTTTTTCAGCTGTGAGCCCAATTCATTGATCTCCCCTTTCTCTATTTTATTCATGTAGGCATTCAAAGACATAAAACTTCCCCTAATAACTGCTTTTGCAGTATCCCATAAAATTTGTCAGGCTGTCTCATTATTGTCATACTCTTGAATGAAGTTGTTGGTTGTTTCTATAATTTGTTGTTTAACCCACTCATTCTTTAGGATTAGATTGTTTAGTTTCCAATTAATTTTTACTTCATTTTTCCATTGCCTTTGATTACATATGAGTTTTATTGCATTATAATCTGAGAAGGATACATTGGCTATCTCTGCCTTTCTGCACTGAATTGTGAGGTTTTTGTGGTCTAGGACATGGTCAATTTTTGCATATGTGTCATATTCCACTGAGGAAAAGACATATACCTTTCTATCCCCTTTCAGTTTTCTCCAGAAATCTTTCATATCTAACTTATCCAGAGTTCTATTCACCTCTGTAACTTCTTTCTTTTTTATTTTGAGGTTAGATTTATCAAGTTCAAAGAGGGAGAGGTTGAGATCATCCACTAGTATAGTGTTGCTGTCTATTTCTTCCTATAACTCCCTTAACTTCTCTTCTAAGAATCTGGATGCTATACCACTTGGAGCATATATGTACAGTAATGAAATTGCTTCATTGTTTATGGTGCCTTTTAGCAGGATATGTTTTCCTACTTTATCTCTTTTGATTAGATCTATTTCTGCTTTTGCTTTGTCTGAGATTAGGATTGCTACCCCTGCATTTTTTACATCAGATGAAACACATAATATTCTGCTCCAACTTTTTACCTTTACCCTGTATGTATTCCCCTGTTCCAAATGCTTTTCTTGTAAACAGCATATTGTTGGATTATGGTTTTTAATCCATTGTACTATCCTTCTCTGTTTTATGGGAGAGTTCATCCCATTCACTTTCAAAGTTATGATTGCTATCTATTTCTTTCCCTGCAACCCTTTCCTCTTTTTTATGCTTTTAGTTCTCTCTTCTCTCTTCCTCTCCACAATAGAGTTTTAATTTTTGAGCACTGTCTCTCTCAGTCTTTCCTCCCTTTTCAGCCCCCCTCCCTTTTAATCCTCCTTTCCCTTACTACCTCTTCCCTCTCTTTTAGCCTCCCATCCCTTTTCTTTCCCCTTCCCCTCCTACTGCCTATAGAGCTAATTGTATTTTTATACTTAACTGAGTTTGTTGTACCCTCCTTGAATCCCATCAGATGAGAGTACCCCTCAAAGAATGCTCATCTCCCTCCCCCTTTCCCTCTACTGTAATATATTTTTGTGCCTCTTCCTGTGATGGAATTTATTTTTTTCAGCCTCCTCCTTTACATATCTCCCATTACAATCCCTTGTAATCCTTAAATCACATTTGTTATCACATCATTTATTTTAAACCCACTCCTTGTATCTATGTTTATCCCTTTTACATTTCATAATAAATATATAATTCTAAAGATTAACAAATTTCATCTTCCCTTATAAGGATGTAAACAGTTTGCCCATATTGTGTAATAAGTTTTTTTTTCTCCCTCTTTACCTTTTCATTCCTCTCTTGAGACCTACATTTGAAGATCAAATTTTCTACTGAGTTCTGACGCTTTCATCTGGAAGATCTGGAACTCCTTTATTTCATTCAGTGTCCATCTCCTCACCTCAAATATTATGCTCAACTTTGCTAGGCAATTAATCATTGGTTGTAGTCTCAGCTCCTTTTCCTTACACAATATCATATTCCAATTCCTTTGGTCTTTTAATGTAGAAGTTGCAAGGTCCTGTGTGATCCTGACTTTAGCTTCTCAATATTTGAATCATTCCTTTCTGGCTGCCTATAGTATTTTCTCCTTCATTTGATAGTTCTGGAATTTGGCAACAGTATTCCTTGGTGTTTTTAGTTTGGAGTCCCTTTCAGGAGGTAAACAGTTGATTCTTTCAATGACTATTTTGCCCTCTGAGTCTAGGACTTCTGGGCAGTTCTCCTTGATGATTTCTTGGATGATATTGTGCAGATTCTTCTTTTCATCATGGCTTTCAAGTAGATCAATAATACTTAGATTTTCTCTCCTGGATCTATTTTCCAAGTCAGTTGTTTTTCCAATTAGATATTTTACATTTTCTTCTATCTTTTCAATCATTGGATTCTGTTTAACTGATTCTTGTTGTCTCAGATTCATTAGCTTCTACTTATCTGATTCTATTTTTTATCAAATTGTTTTCTTCAGTTAACTTTTGTATCTCCTTTTCCATCTGTCCAGTTGTTTCTTTTAGAGAGTTATTTTCACTAGTTAAGTTTTGTACTTCCTTTTCCATTTGTCCAATTTTCCTTTTTAAGGGGCTGTCCTCTTGTGAGTTCTTTTTGCATATTTTTAAAATCATTGTTCAGTTTTCTTCTGTTTCTCTAATTTGGGTTTTTAAATTTCTTCCTGAGCTCTTCTAAGAAGGCTCTTTGTGCTTCAGACCTGTTCATATTCCCTTCTGAAGTTTCACATGGAAGTACAATCTCAATGTTAACTTCTTTGGTATTTGTGTTTTGGTCCTTGTCCCCATAGAAAGATTCTATGGTCTTTTCTTTTCTGATTTGCTTCTTACTCATGATAATAATCATTTCCCTAAGTTTTAAAGTAGATCTCTGTGTCTGTGGTACAGAGAGCTCTGTCCCAAAGTTCTTGTGCCTAAAACTTGAGATTTTGTGTGTTGTGGCCTCTGATTCTTTCAGCTAGAAACCAAAATGCTGCAGCTTAACTGGTACTGAGCTGCATGGTGTTTGGAAGCAGAGGCCAGGTGAGGTCTTTTTGAGTTTTCCCTGCACTTACCCTGGAGCTAGCTCATCAAGTGTGGGGAAAGGGTAGTCTGGACATCAGAGGCTCCTCTGTTGAGCTAGAGTATAAACAAGATCAGCTGTCTGTGTTAGTGTCTTTCTGATTCCACTGGGGTGCTGAGACATGCTTGAGGTCCTGGTATTGGCAGTTGCTGGCTTTACCCCCTGGAGTTCAGAATCTTCTCCCAGCTTGTTGAGGTGAGGCTGTCTGGGACAGCTCTGATCCTGCACTGGTTGCCTTCAACCACAACAAGAAGAATCCTCCTTAGTGGTCTTTGTAGCCTCACGGCCTGAGAGTCTGTTTACTCCTTCTGCTGTTTCCACTGTTTCAGGGTTTTTTCTGGGGAGATATTCTCTGGGCTCAGTCAACAATGGAAGTAAGATAGCAATTACTGATCACTTCACTATCTTGGTTCCTAGCCAGAAATCTGGGATTTCTTCTTATTCTGGTGAATAACTTTTTCCTGTGTTGGACTGCAACTAGTCCCTGGTCTGAAGGTGCCCCCAGTGTCTGTCTCTTTATGCTGATATAGGCTAGAAAAATTATCATTTTTTTTTTGGATTTCTCAATTAGGATATGGACTGACATATATGTATATATGTATAGATAGAGATATATAACATAAATGTACATACATGTATTTATATGTATGTGCTTATATATAAAATATAATATATATGATATATAAATATATAGATGTATATATATATGTATGTGTGTACATGTGCACATATGTGTATGAATTTTCAATTTTCTCTTTTGCTGGGGTTTTTATTGAAGTGAAAAGTGTGCTATAGTTCTTCCTGCTATCCTGGCACCTTGGCTCTACCTCCACATATTAGGTTCTTAATGAAGATTTTTAGAATGATTGAAAGTCACATCAAGGAGATAACATACAGAATTCTTGTTTAGTGTCATAATATTCTGCTGAGATAGGAATTTTTTTTAACTTTAAGAAAAGAGCTGAAATATTTCTAAATATTTTCCTATTGAAACTAGATTCCCATATGGCATCACATATGCAAGGAATTAGCTATGTTGTAGAAGTGATGGAGTGCTGCAGATTCTGTTTCAGATGCCTGAAATTCCTACCATTAGAATAATTAGAAATAAGATTTATCTTTTTCTTCTTACATCATAGTGGTTTCAGGTGGCATATTCCACTACTCGTCAAATTAGCTCTCTTTTGTAAAAAAGGAAAAACAGTTAATCAAAAGTAAAAAAAAAAAGCAAATATGAATATGACAGCGTGTAAAATTTTATAGACCCACACATTCCCTCACTTCCAGGACAGAAATGCTTCCTCATTTCTTCTCTAGCCTCAATATTTAGTCATGCAATTATTTAACATTTTGCTTGAGTTTAATATTCTTTTCATTTACACTATTGTTATCTTTACTTATTCTCCATTTTTGTTTTCTTGATTTTGCTTATTTAATTCCTTACCACTTCATATACATTTTCTTGTATTCTTTTAAATCACCATTTTTAAATATTTTCTGAAATTATATGTATTTCAATTGGATTAAGGCATTTAAGACTTCAAACTAGGTCTGAAAATAATAGTGGGAAAAACCCTGAAGCTTGAGACAATGTCCCCCACACCAATCCCAGGAACTAAACTCAACTTTAACATAAAATTCAAAGTCAATAAAAGGCTAAAAAATGAATAAAGTAGCACCCCCCCCCCCCCAAATCTGATCATAAGAACCTACTATCATGACAGAGAAGATTAAGAAACAAAATCAGAAGGTGACAGTGGTGTCAAAACAGCCACAAGCAAAACCTTAAAAATGAATTGGGCAGTAAGAAATTAAAAATGACCTCAGAGGAAGTGAGGTCTATGCTGTTCTTGTCTGGGGTAATATTTATTGCTTACCTATAGCAGAAGCAGTTTTTAGGAAACTTGTTGCTGAGAAAAATATTTCAGATAAGTGGATCACTGACAGTGGTTCTATCTCTGACTGGAATGTGGGACATTCCCCAGATGCAAGAGCTAAGATGCAAGTACTTAAGAAGTCATGGCATTAACACAACTCATAAAGCAAGACAGATTACCAAAGAAGATTATATGCTCATCTTGGATTATATACTATGTAATGATAAAAGCAATTTGATAGATCTGAATAGAAAAGTTAATGAAGTTAAAAACTTCAAAGCTAAAATTGAACTTCTTAGAAAGCTATGATCCACAGAAGCAACTTATTATTGAAGATCTGTGTTATGGAAATGACTGTGACTTTGAGACTGTATATGAGCAATGTGCGAAGTGCTGCAAAGCATTTTTGGAAAAATCTCATTAAGGCTCACATTCCTTGGTAAAGGATAACAGTGACTGATATTGACTTAAAAATGATGTATGTATATCAGTTGATATGGTATTAAAGAGTAATAAGGTACTACATTTGGAGACCATCCTTGTTTTTCCAATTTATTTAATGCTCACATATGCTCTAATTTAAGAAAAATAGTGAAAATCAATAATATTTTTGAAGCCGGAATATTGTATTAAATCAATTATAATTCTTAATCTGACTAGAACTCCCAGTGTATGCCTCAGATTTTAAAAATGAATTAACTATGTAGTGGAACAAACTAAAATTTGCATGTGAAAATTAAGAAACCTCAATAACACAATCATTTATTAAAAATGTTTGATAGAAATTTATTTTAAGACAGTTTTATTTATATCTAATTGGGATCTTCATCAGGTAAAGAAAACATTTATCTTTATACCCTAGAAAGACATTTGAAAATAACTGATATCATTGTGAAAAATTAAAGAAAAATTTATTTTAGTGTTTTAGCAGTCATTTGAAGACAATGACATAATGAAGAACAAATATTCTTTCTGTTCATCTTTACCATCTTTTAATATTTTCGCTCTCTATTAAAATAAATGTATCCCCTGCCATGGGAGTTTGTGATGTGAATTTTATACAATTACACTTCACAATGAGGGAACAAGGGGAAGTTGTTTATGTATTTATTTTTTAGGGCCTGACTAATTTCTTGATCTTTATATAAAGTATCTCAAAAGTGTTAATATAGTTTTAAGTCATTAAAATGTCATCGGACATCTTGTATATAAGGACTTTGTTTCAAAGAAAATCAGTTAATTTGTCCTTTGACTTCCATTGTCTCCTTCAAATTTTGCATTTATAAATAATGAAGAACAATATTTTGCTATTTTATATCATTTAGACTCTTTTATTTTATCAGTTTGAGTCAAGTTATTTTGCTGTCAACATCACCTGAAACTTCAAATATACATAGGCATGAATAATGAAATGAACTGAATATTTGGAATCAAAAGGAGTAATAATTACAATATACCACAATATGTTTAAATTATAATATGTAGAAAAATTTGGAATGTTAGTAGATTTTCTTTCATCTGTGTTTTAGAAATTTGTAGGATATGGATAATATCACATTGAAGAGATTGTGCTTTTTAATTCATTTGAATGTTTCACAAAATTTAATTGTGAACAGAAATTTGCAAAAAGACAAAAAAATAAATTGGAAATAAGTCAAACAAGAATACCTAAAAGAGCTAAAATTATTTGAAAAATGAGATAGGAATAGGAAAATTGGCAAAAGAAATGAGAACAATGCAAGAAAATTATGAAAAGAATAATAATGGCTCAGTAAAAAAGGCACAAAATTTCTGGGAAAAAAACTTAAGAATTTTTCAGATGGAAAAAGAGGTTCTCATAAAGAACATATTGCTGGATCCTGGTTTCACTGATGAAAGTAACTTCACTGATGAATGTAACTACTTACAAAGCAGGATGGCCAAAATGGAAAAAGAGGTACAAAAGCTCACTGAAGAAAATAGCTCATTAAATATTATAATTAGGCAAGGGGAAGATAATGGCACCAAGAGCTATTAACAACAAAACAAAATCATAAGAATTAAAATATGGAAGAAAATTAAGATATCAGATGGAAAAACAACTGACCTGGGAAATATATTAATGATATTTTAAGAATTGTTAGACTTAATGTCTAATGTCTGTATGAAAGGTATTTTGTAATTGTGTTCATAGAGTCCCTGGGTTCATCCTGGCAGGTGGATTCCCAAGTAGTGTGTGTGTGTGTGTGTGTGTGTGTGTGTGTGTGTGTGTGTGTGTGTGTGTCTGTGTCCGTGTCTGTGTGTGTTTGTGTGTGTGTGTATCTCCTAAGAACTTTATCATTATTAGGGAAGTTAGAAGAACTCTACTTAGAAGGCACAGTAGTAAGTTGAGTATATTTGAATGATGATATAAAAATGAATGAAGGAGAAAGGGATGCACTAGAATGAGAATGAAGAGAAAGGAAGAATGGGATAAAATTTCATGTAAAAGAGGTATGTAAGGAAGAGTTTTATAGTTAAGGGGGAAAAGCACAGGTAATAATGATAATTCTGAATGGGATAAGTTAACGCATAAAACAGAAACAAGACACCAGAACACATTAGAAACCAGAATCCAGAAATATGTTCTTTATGAGAAACACAGTTAAAACAGAGATAAACACATTTTGGTCCCAAGGGAAGAGGTTCCATGAGAAGTAATGTTTATTGCTATCCAAAGGGATCACTGAAAAGAGTAAAGACGCCACTAATGGTGAAGAAACTATATCAATTATTAGAAGTTATTTTACGCAATTATGTGCCAGTAAAAATACAATCTACAATCTAAGCGAAGTGGATGAATGTTTACAAAAATATAAATTGCCCAAAATAACAGAAGAGGAAAAACAATATTTAAATGACCATATCTTAGAAAAAGAAATTGAACAAATCATAAATATGCTTCTTAACAAAAAAAATGTCTTAGAATAAATGAATTTACCAATGGATTCTATGAAACATTGAAGGAACACTTAATCGCAGTATTATAGAAACTATTTGAAAAAATAGGTAAAGAAGGAGTCTTATCAAATTCCTTTTATGACACAAATATTATACTGATACCTAAATCAGTGTGAACAAAAACAGAGAAAGAAAATTACAGACATCAGTAGATTCAGAGATAAAATAAAGCACATTATGACTAAAAACACTAGAAAACATAAGAATAAATGGAGTCTCTCTTAAAATAAGTAATACCTACTTAACACTGAGAGCAAGCATTACCTTTAATGGGGATAAATCAGAAGTCTTTCCAGTAAGATAGGAGGTGAAGCAAGTGTGTCCATTATCACTACTATTTTTTAATATCATATTAGAAATGCTAGCTATAGCAATAAGACAAAAAATTGAAGGTGAAAGCAAAGACAATGAGGATACAAAACTATCACTCTTTGTAGATGATATGATGATATACTTAGAAAACCATAATCAATTTAAAAATATTTGAAAAAATAACAACTTTAGATAAGTGGAAGGATATAAAATAAATCCACGTAAGATTTCAACATTTTATACATTACCAAAAATAATCAGTGGCAAGAGATAGAAAAAAAATTCATTTAAAATCATTCTAGACAGCATAAAATGCTTGGGAATTCATGGGCCAAGGTGAACCCAGTGACTATATAAACACAATTACAATACACCTTTCATACAGACTGTTACAATCAGGTGGAAAAATAATTATTGCTTAGGAGTAGGCTGAGCTAATATATTCAATATGACTATTCTATCTAAATTAATTAATTTATTGACTGAGTTAGGAAAAATAATAAAACTCATCTAGAAAAATTTTAAAAATAAGAGCTGTTTCCCAGTTGATCATTGATCAAAGGATATGAATGGGCTTCTTTTCAGAAGAGGAAACCAATAGTTACATGAAAAAAAATGTTCTAAATAACGATTGATTAAAGAATTGAAAATTAAAAAAAAAACCTTTGAGGTGCCACCTCATGTTTTAATACTGGTTTACTTGAAAGGAAAAGAAAATGATAAATTCTGAAAAGTATGTGGAAAAATGGGTTACACTAAGGCACTATTAGTAGAATTGTGAACTGGTCCAGCCATTCTGGAGAACAATTTTTAACTGTCTCCAAAGGGCTATAAAATTCCATATTTCCTTTCATCCTGAAAAATAGCTAAAAGAAAATAGAAAAGAATCTATTTGTACATAAACATGTATAACAGCTTTTTTTTGTGTGGTGATAAAGAACTGGAAATCGAGGGGATGTCCATCAATTGGAAAATAGCTGAAGAAGTTGTGGTATACAATAGTGATGAAATACTATTTTTCTATAAGAAATGATGAGCAGGATAATTTCAGAAAAACCTGGGAATATTTACATGAGTCTCTGAAATAAAGTGAGCAAAACCAGGAGAATACTGGACACGACACAGTAACATCAGTATTGTAAGGATGTTCAACTATGAAATAGTTAGCTACTCTGATAAAGATCATGCTTCAAGACATTTCCAAAGAACCAATGATGAAAAATGCTATCCACCTCCTGGAAGAGAACTGACAAACTCTGAATATAGATTGAAGCATATGTTTTCACCTTCTTTATGTTTCTTGCTTTTTATTTTTATTTTTGCAATGCTGATAATATAGAAATATGTCTTTCATGACTTCAAAACCAAAACAAATTATTGCCTGCACCCTGGTGGAACACTTGAATGATGAGAGTTTCCAGGTGCCTGCAGTTAAACATGTGGTCACTAAACCCTCTGTGAGGAGAAAATAATGGAAGGATTAGAAAAGGGGTAGGATCAGGATAATGCATTAAGAGAATTGTGAATTAGTGCAATCATCCTGGAAATAAATCAATAAATATGCAAATAAGTAGCTAAAATAAATTTTATGAGTCAAAGATTCTACTTCTAAGCATATAGTCTAAGAAGTTACTGACAAGAAGCATGATTGCATATACACCAAAATATTTATAACATCACTTTTTGTGGCAGGAAAGAACTGAAACAAAGAAGATGCTCAGCCACTAGGGAATGGATAAACATATGGTGCTACATGAATATAATGGAGTAGTATTGCTATAAGAATCGATGAATATGATGAACATGTAATCATAAATGATGAAATCTCTTCATTAGGAACAGATGCAAATCAAAGTTAGCAGAGCCAATGAAAACAATATACATGATGACTACAATATATAAGGAAAGAACTCACACACACACACACAGAAGATAGCTTAAAAACTTTTTAAAATTATGAGAATAATCCTGGCCCCAAAGAGGCTATATAGGAAAAATCTTTCCACTCCTCCTTTTAGCTCATTTGTCTTCTAGATATGTAATTTTTTATAGATTATTCAGTTTTGTTTAATTATTTTCCCCCCTTCCTTTCAAAAGAATCCATTTTTTATAAAGAGTAGCTCCAGTTGTGGGAGGTAGAGGGATAGAGGGGAAAATCTGAGTGATGAACAGCCAAAATATATCAGTAAAGTCAACTTCAAAAAGATTGATGGGAAAATGAACAATCATCTTTGCGTGTCATGGTGCTGCCTATCTCCTAACGAGTCATTGGTGATTTAAGATAAAGTTTAAATTGTTAAATTGTTCATATTTTTTGCTTCAATCAGAAGGGATTTTTTTGCAATTTATTCCTTACCTAATAATCTGAAATCATCCTGATCTTCATTTCTAATTGCTTAACAGTATTCATCACAAACATATATCACAGTTTTAGTCATTATTCAATGGATAGTCATCTCAATTTCTAATTCTTTGCTATCACAAAAAGAGCTATTATAAGTATTTTTGTACAAACAGGTCCTTTTTCCTTTTCTTTCATATTTTTAGGAAATTGACCTTGTAGTGGTATTTCTGGTTAAACAGTATACCTAGTTTTATAGTCCTTTGAGTATAGTTCCAAATTATTCTCCAGAATGGTTGGACTGGTTCACAACACCACCAACAATGCATTAGTGTCCTAATTCTTTCATATTCCCTTAAGCATATGTTGTTTTCCTATTCTCTCAGGTTTGCCCAACATGATATATGTGAGGTATTACTTCAGAGACGTTTTAACTTACATTTCTCTAATCAATAGTGATCTGGAACACTTTTTTCATATAACTATCAATAGTTTTGACATCTTCTTTTGAAAGATGCCTGTTTATATCTTTTGACCATTTATCAACTGGAGAATGGCATGCATTTTTGTAAATTTGTTTCCCTATACATTTGAGAAATGAACCTTTTATCAGAGAAACTTATAAAATTTTCCCCTTGGTTTCCTGTTTTCCTTCTAATTTGATCAAATTAGTTTTGTTTGTACAAAGGCTTTTGAATTTCATGTAATCAAAATTATCCATTTTACTTCAAATTATCCTCTCAAATCATCCTTTGGTTACAGACTCTTCCCTTATATATGGAACTGAGAGATAAATTTTTCCATGTTCCTCTAATTTAATTATATTATCAATCATATCTAAGTCACTTATCCACTTTGACCTTATCTTAGTATACAGTGTGAGATGTTGTTTCTACCAAACTATTTTCCAACTTTGCCAGAATTTTTTTGGCAGTTGTTGAGTTCTTACCCTCAAAACTTGGATCACTGGATTTATGAAATATTGGATTACTAAGGTAATTTACTACAGTTTATTGTGTATCTCATCTATTCCATTGATGTAGCACTTTATTTCTTAGGCAGTACCAGATTGTTTTCAAGATAACTACATAATAATATAATTTGAAATTTGGTATTGCTAGATTGCTTTCTTTCACATTTTGTCATATTCCTTTGATATTCTTGGCCTTTCATTCTTCCAGATCAATAGCTATTCTTTTTTTAAAGTTCTATAAAATATATATATTTTTTAAGTTTAATTGGTATGGTACTGAAAAGTAATATAGGTAGAATTGTCATAATGAATATATTAGCTAGGTCTAACCATGGGTTATTAATTCTTCACTTGTTTAGATTTGTCTTTATGTAAAAAAAGTTTTGTAGTTGAGTTTATATAATCACCAGATTTGTTTTGGCACACAGACTTTCAAGTGTTTTATGTTGTCTTCAGTAATTTTAAATGGAATTTCTCTTTTTATTTTTTTCTACTGTGTTTTCTAATAGTATGTAGAAGTGCTGATAATTTCTGTGAGTTTAATTTATATCTGCAACTTTGCAAATGTTGTTAATTGTTTCAACTAGTTTTAAGGTTAATTCTCTAGGATTCTCAAAGTGTACCATAATATTTACAAAGGGTAACAGTTTTATTTTCTCATTGTCTCTGCTAATACCTTCAATTTCTTTTTCTTTCCTTATTGCTTTAGCTACCATATCTAGTAAAACACTGAATCATAGTGATGATAATGAACATCCTTGCTTTACTCTTGATCTTAATGGGAATGCTTCTGGCTTATCTTTATAACAAATAATGACTTTCCTTATTTTTAGGTAGATGCTACATATCATTTTAAGAACTCCATTGATTTCTTACTTTTTCTTGTGTTTTAAAAGAAATGGGTGTTGTATTTTGTCAAATATTTTTTTTCTGCACCAATTGCAATAATCCTATAATTATTTTGTTGATGTGGCCAATTATATTTTTTCCTAATATTGCATGAGCTCTACATTCCTAGTATAAATCCTACCTGGTCACAGTGTATGATCTTAATGATATATTGGTATAATATACATACATACAATGCATAAAAAGATACAAATACACATGCATATACACAAATACACAAATTTGTATTTGATTAAATTTGTTTTACCTTTAACTTTATCTGAAATCATGACTAGCACCCTTGTTTTTTTCGTAATAAATTTGACTCCCAATCTTTATTTTATGTCTGTGTGTATCTCTTATTTCCTATCCCTTCTGACTCCTCTAGTTTACTTCTACCCACTACTTTGTCCTCCTATTACTTAACCTACTCCTCTCCAAAGATCCCTCCCTTATTGTCACAGTCCTGCTACAGTAAACACCCTTCCATATTCCCCCCAAATCCTATTTCCTCACCCTCTTATTTCTTTATAAATTTAGAAGACTTTTATTACCTTCTGAATGCATGTACCCATCTTAAAATCCCTTCTTTATCTTTCCCCCCTCCCTATCCCCTTAGTTTTGTAAAAATTTCTTTCCCTTACTATCCTCTCACTCCTTCCTATTCCCTTAGCCTTTTATTTCTTTCTGAATTTAGAGGACATTTTATATATATATACGTAATATATATATACATACATATACACATATGTATGTATATATCATTCTTAAACTCATTCCTGATGAGAGTAGAGTTCCAGAACTACTAGCCCTTCTCTCCCATCTAATTCCTCTGCTTCAGTTCTTTCTCTCCTGTCCCATTCGTATAAAATACTCTTTTTATCTTTTCCTAGATGGCATTATACTTTAGAATCACATCATACTCAGGTCTACCCCAATCTTTCTTTCAAACCACCCAATTATTAATTATAATTGAGACATCTGATTTTACATTTCCTTGTATAAAAAGTAGAGTCTGTCCTTATTGAGCCTCTTGTAATGAGTCTTTGATGTTTACCTTATATTTCTCTTGGATCTTGTATGTCAAATTTTCTATTAAGTTCAGGTCTTATTGTAATAAAATTCACAAAGTCTAGCAATTCATTGAGTGTTCATTTTTTTTTTTTCCATTCAGAATAGGGCTTAACTTTACAGGGTATGATATTTTCAGTTTCAGTCCCAGTTCTTTTCCTCTTCAATATATAGTGTTTTAAGACTTGTGATATTTTAGTGTAGCTACTGCTAGATTTTGTGTCGTTGTAATTGTGGCACTGTTATATTTAAACTGGTTTCTTTTCTTGTTGCTTGTAATATGTTCTCTTTGAGCTGTTCATTTACTTTTTTATTTGTAGAAACTTATTATTGTAATCACCTCTAGTCCTGGGATAGGAGAGATGGTGTCTCTGGTCTCAGATCCTTCTTCAGTTTTCCTTACTGGCCTGGCACTGAAATAAAGAGCTCTGTGCTCCTGTAAGAGTCTATAGTCAACTGCATCCCTGCCTTACTGATTCTGCACACACCAGGAGTGTGCTGGTTCTGATGAGGGCTAGAAATGGGGTGTGAGACACCCACAAAGACCGGGATACCAGGGGCAAGTCATCTGGAGAAGAATGGACTCAAGCATTGTTGAGGTCAAGGTAAAGATTTATTACATTTTTCAACTGGCAACAGTTCTTAGGGAACCTGCAACCTTAGAGGGGTACAGGGAAAGTTTATATAATATCACTTGGGCCAAATATGCTAACTAGGTGTTTTGGGGTGGGATTAGGGAATGGTTAAGGAGTGGTCAGTTCTTAAAGGAATATGCAGATTTGGTATCTACTGTGCAGGTATTTTACCCAAAATTGATCAGGAAATAGCCCAAGGAGGGGCTACCTGAAGGTGTGGTTCTAGGCTGGAAACATCACTAAGTCAACCAAGAGTCAGGGCTAGCTCAGAAATACCACATTGCTCCCATCAATGTTCTGTTAGACAAGATAAATGTAAGGGAGTATAGGTATGTCTAAGTCTAGTAAATGTCATTATGACCCAGTACACAGCCTGTTAAGCCGGTACACAGCTGGTTCAAACTAATGAGTTCTATAGGTACCACTGGCTACTATCAGGAAGGGAGGCAATGGTTGTAGGTAGGGCAGGCTGTGTCCTTGGGCTGGGGAGAAACTGCCTGGGATAGTGTTTTGCGACTAGGGAGAAATTAGATTTTTAAAGAGAAATATGATTTTAGAATTGGGGCCCAAGCACATGCAACCAAGCACCCCATCAGTTCCTTCTTTACTAGGGTTAAGTTTCAGCAGCACAGCTGTGCCTGGTGTCTCTTATTACCAAAGGTTCCCTTAATCTTCTCCTCCTTTGATGTCCATCTTCCCAAACTGTTGGAGATGTGAAAATTCCTGGGACTGGGGCTAAGGCTACCTCCCAATCCAGCTAGTTCCAAGGCTCTCCTACTGTGTCAGTGGAACTAGCCTGGAGGTATTTACTCTTCATTGGGACCAAATCTAGAATTTTTCTTCCGATCTTCCCCCAGTTGTCCCAGGAGGACCATTGATCTGCCCTAACTATTGTTTATTTTTAGTGCTCTGTTCACCCCGAGGCACTATTTTGTGTTGTTCTTGGGAGATATCTGGAGAGCTTGGAATTTTCTGACCTACTTCACCATTTTTTCAGAACCTTTTCTACCAAGGATTTAAAAAAAAAAAAAAACAGCTGAGAAAAATTAGGTGAACTGACTAACATTGAAAAACCCTGAAATTATACACTATGTTTCACATTATTAACCGCCCCCCCCAACCCCTCACCCCCCATCTCTGTAAAGCAATAGGGGAAGGTGTTATGTTATAACTCTTCTTTGGAGCCAAGCTTGCCCTTCATCATTTTGAAAAATCATTTTTGATTCTTTAATTCTTTCCATTTACATTGTTTTAGTCATTGTATTAGTCATTGTCAATTTATATGTAGACAATATACAATGTAAATTATGTGTATTTAGTATATTGTTTTCTTAGCTCTCTTTACTTAACTTACTTAATTATCAGTTAATGACTCTTCATGCTTCTCCATATTCACCATTCCTCATAGCACATTAACATTTCATCACATTCATGTACAATTTGTTTAGCTTAAACTAACAGTATCCCTTTCCTCCAGAGTTTATTACTGCCACAAAAGTGTAAACAATTCTATTAGTTACAAAGATCCTCCTGATATTGAAATAAATCTCCTTCCCTAAAACTAGAACATAGCTTTCCTAATATTCTTGCTTTACCCCTGAAGCTACCCAAAAGGGCAAGTTACTTATCCTTGTGATGGGATTTAAACATTCCAAGGGAGCAATGGAAGATGAACTAAGAAACTCATCCTCTTGCCTCCAAATGAAGTGTTCTTTCTGTGTTCTACACTGCTCAATTTATTATTAATAGAATGGCAGACCATAGCCATCACCTAGTACAACTGTGACCTAAACAATCATCTTCCTTTTCTCCAGCATTCTATCTTTGCTTGAAGATATGAACAACTCACGATCATAGAGGCTTGAAGATTATGGATAACTCACTATCATAACATCACTATCAGTTCATGCCTATCTATGTATATGCTCACAAGGGTTCCCTCCTTCTGCTTCATTGAATTATAATCTGGTGGATTCAGATAGATTGCACTGTGATTTTGTATTCTGCTATTGTTTGCCTGCCTTAAGAATAGACAAAAAAGGCGGAGCCAAGATGGCGTAGTAGAAAGACGCACATACACATAGCTCCGAACCCACAACCCATAGAACAACTACAAAGAAGTAACTCACGGCGAATTCTGCACCCAGAGGCCACAGAACATTGGAGCGAGGGAGATTTCTGTTCCGGAGAGACCTGCAAACCTCTCGTAAAAGGTCCTTCATGCTGCGGACTGGGCGCCGGGACTGGGAGCTGAGTACAGCCCTGCCGTGGCCGCGGCACCGAGAGGAACAGATCCGAGCGGGCTTCAGAGACGGGATCTCCAGCGGCCGCACAAGTACCTCCACCCACAGGTGACGGGGGTCGGTGAGAGAGTCCCTTTGGCGGGTCGAGGGGGGAGTGGGGTGCCCCCATGGCTCGGGCCCCCTCGGGAGACAGAAGCTGAGGGGCAGCGGCAGACCAGGGCTCTCCAAGCAGGCAGGAGCCTGGATCCATTGTTGAAGGTCTGTGCATAAACTCCCTGAGGGAACTGAGCCTGAGAGGCAGCCCTGCCCTCACCTGAGCATCTGAATTAATCTCACACTGAATAGCAGCCCTGCCCCCGCCCAAAGCCCTGAGGCTGGAAGCAGCATTTGAATCTCAGACCCCAAACACTGGCTGGGAGGATCAGGAGGTGAGGTGGGTGTGAGGAAAATATTCAGAGGTCAAGTCACTGGCTGGGAAAATGCCCAGAAAAGGGAAAAGAAATAAGACTATAGAAGGTTACTTTCTTGGTGAACAGGCATTTCCTCCCTTTCTTTCTGATGAGGAAGAACAATGCTTACCATCAGGCAAAGACACAGAAATCAAGGCTTCTGTGTCTCAGCCCACTCAATGGGCTCAGGCCATGGAAGAGCTCAAAAAGAATTTTGAAAATCAAGTTAGAGAGGTGGAGGAAAAGCTGAGAAGAGAAATGAGAGACATGAAGTCAAAGCATGAACAGCAAATCAGCTCCCTGCTAAAGGAGACCCAAAAAAATGTTGAAGAAAATAACACCTTGAAAACTAGCCTAACTCAATTGGCAAAAGAGGTTCAAAAAGCCAATGAGGAGAAGAATGCTTTCAAAAGCAGAATTAGCCAAATGGAAAAGGAGATTCAAAAGCTCACTGAAGAAAATAGTTCTTTCAAAATTAGAATGGCACAGATGGAGGCTAATGACTTTATGAGAAGCCAAGAAATCACAGAACAAAGAGAGAAGAATAGAAAAATGGAAGATAATGTGAAATATCTCATTGGAAAAACAACTGACCTGGAAAATAGATCCAGGAGAGACAATTTAAAAATTATGGGACTACCTGAAAGCCATGATCAAAAGAAGAGCCTAGACATCATCTTTCATGAAATTATCAATGAAAACTGCCCTGAGATTCTAGAACCAGAGGGCAAAATAAATATTCAAGGAATCCACAGAACACCGCCTGAAAGAGATCCAAAAAGAGAAACTCCTAGGAACATTGTGGCCAAATTCCAGAACTCCCAGGTGAAAGAGAAAATATTGCAAGCAGCTAGAAAGAAACAATTCAAGTATTGTGGAAATACAATCAGGATAACACAAGATCTAGCAGCTTCTACATTAAGGGATCGAAGGGCATGGAATAGGATATTCCAGAAGTCAAAGGAACTAGGACTAAAACCAAGAATCACCTACCCAGCAAAACTGAGTATAATACTTCAGGGGAAAAATTGGTCTTTCAATGAAATAGAGGATTTTCAAGCATTCTTGATGAAAAGACCAGAGCTGAAAAGAAAATTTGACTTTCAAACACAAGAATGAAGAGAACCATGAAAAGGTGAACAGCAAAGAGAAGTCATAAGGGACTTACTAAAGTTGAACTGTTTACATTCCTACATGGAAAGACAATATTTGTAACTCTTGAAACATTTCAGTATCTGGGTACTGGGTGGGATTACACACACACACATGCACACACGCACACACACATAGAGACAGAGTGCACAGAGTGAATTGAAGAGGATGGGATCATATCTTAAAAAAAATGAAATCAAGCAGTGAGAGAGAAAGATATTGGGAGGAGAAAGGGAGAATTGAACGGGGCAAATTATCTCTCATAAAAGAGGCAAGCAAAAGACTCATTAGTGGAGGGATAAAGAGGGGAGGTGAGAGAAAAACATGAAGTCTACTCTCATCACATTCCACTAAAGGAAAGAATAAAATGCCTACTCATTTTGGTATGAAAACCTATCTCACAATACAGGAAAGTGGAGGATAAGGGGATAAGCAGAGTGGGGGGGGATGATAGAAAGGAGGGCATGGGGAGGAGTGTGTAATTTGAGGTCAACACTCATGGGGAGGGATAGGATCAAAAGAGAATAGAAGTAATGGGGGACAGGATAGGATGGAGGGAAATATAGTTAGTCCTATACAACACAACTATTATGGAAGTCATTTGCAAAACTACACAGATTTGGCCTATATTGAATTGCTTGCCTTCCAAAGGGAAGGGGTGGAGAGGGAGGGAGCTAAAGAAGTTGGAACGCAAAGTGTTAGGATCAACTGTAATGTTCTTACCACTAGGAAATAAGAAATACAGGTAAAGGGGTATAGAAAGCTATCTGGCCCTACAGGACAAAAGAGAAGACAGAGACAAGGGCAGAGAGGGATGATAGAAGAGAGAGCAGATTGGTCAGAGGGGCAATTAGAATGCTTGGCGTTTGGGGGGGAGGGGAGAAAATTTGTAACCCAAAATTTTGTGAAAATGAATGTTAAAAGCTAAATAAAAAAAATAAAAAAAAAAATAAAAGAATAGACAAAAAATATAATTTCTTGACATGAAGAATAGATGGAAAATGCTGGAGAAAGAAAACCTACCCTGAAGACACTGACTAGGCTGGTAGAAATAGCAGATCTGAAACAATGTAATATGCCATCACGGACAAATTATAAAGAAAATAAACCATCCTTATGCCTGTTGAATTCAACAGACAATATCCAAATGATCGGAATTTATATCATTTCTAGAAATTGATGGTTGAATTTTTAATGATTTAACCAGTAAAACATCTAAATTTTTAATTCATAATGGAGTTGCAACAGATGGTAAAAGATTATATATTCTGAAAAATCTTCCAGGAACCCTGGAGGCTTAATGCCTGGTACTGGAAAATATTTGTGCATAGGACTGGTAGATCTAGACGGTCTTGGAATAACAAGAAATATAGATTTTTTTCCTTTCCCCTAAAATGATTGGGTGTTTTTTTTAAAGCATGCCTTGAGCATCTGTAAATAAATATATGCTCTGTCTTTCTTCTCCTATATCTGTTCACTATTAAAGTGCAGAGAATTTGAAAGTACTGATTCAGTGTCTAAATAGTCAGAACCAATTTGCCCATGGAGAGAACGATTTCAAAAGAGAAAAAATACTGTGAATAACTGAGTGATCATTAGGACTACTAGATGTATGCTACAAACGTTTATGTTATTAGAGAATACCAGATATAGCAAAATTAGTTATAGAGAGAAAATATAGTCTAAAAAGCTAGAAGGATTTTGGGCTGAGTGCTTGTTGTAACTAATAAAACACTTCGACCTATTTTTTCCCCAAAGTTGAACTACCTCTCTTGATATTGACTAACAAAGCAATTAATTACAGAAGCAGACACCATGACAACACTGAGGCAATATAAACAATGAATTTTCTAGTCCATGATTGAGATGAAGAAATGGTCTGAGTGTAATCTGGTATACAATTCAGACTTGAGGAAGCAAATTTCAAATGTTCTGAGAAAAAGTTGGTAGGATCCCTGAGATTAAAATTCCACAGAAAAAGCATTACAGGAAAAATAAGAAGTTAACAAGAATGAAATTGTGAGGACATGAAAAAAAACAGCTTCAGTGATGAGGAAAAGGGGATATTAGTTAAAGAAAACAATGTAGAGAAGAATGTATCATAAACATTCATTTTATTCATAGATTTTAAATTTTTAATTAAGAATAATTTATTTTCTTTCCTCTAGTGACTTTCACACTGGAAAATAAGAAAATGAAAACCTTGAAGCAAATAAACATAGTCAAACAAAACAAATTCTCTCATTAACCATGTCCAAAACTGTTTACCACATTACCAATATTTATTTGATTATGTCTCTCTCAGGATGTGGGTAGCATTGGTACTCTAGAATCGCAGATGGTTACTCTATCAGCATTATTCATTTGTATACTGTTGTTATAGTATAAATAATTTTTCTGGGCCTTTTCCCTTCAGTTTGCATCAATTCACACAGGTCTTCCCAGATTTTTCTCTGGAATTATCCCCTTCATCATTTCTTATTGCACCATAGTATTCCATCATTTTCATATACCATATTTTTTAAAAAGGAATTCTGTATTTGATGTAAACTCTCTTAGTTTCTATTTATTTACCACCACAAAAGTCTACTTTTAAAATTTTACTATTTATTTTTAACATTTAAAAAATGAGTTCTGAATTTTCTCCCTCCTTCAATCCTGTCCTTCGCCCACTGAAAAGACAACTAATGTAATATAAATTATACATGTGGAATTCTGCAAAGCATATTTTCATGTAAGCCAGGTTGCCAAATAGATGCAGGAAAATAAAGTGAGAAAATTATACTTCAATTTGAACTCAGAGTTAATCAATTCTTTCTCTAGAGGTAGTTAGCATTTTTCATCACGTTGCTGCTGTTCAGTAGTATGAATTTTGTCTGACACTTTGTGACCCTGTTTGGGGTTCTGTTGGCAAATATACTGAAGTAGTTTGCAATTTCCTTCTCCAGATCATTTTACAGATGATGTAACTGAAGGAAATGGGTTATTAAGGGACTTTTCCAGGGTCACACAGCTAGTAAGTGTCTGAGTCCATATTTGAACTCCAGTTTTCTGGACTCTAGGCTTGTCAGTCTGTCTACAATGCCACCAAGTTTCCCTTTTTCATGATGAATCCTTTGGAATTATCTTGGATCTTTGTATCAATTAGAGTAGCTAAGTTTTTCACAGTTGATAATTATTAAAATATTGCTGTTATTATGTACAATAATCTCCTGTTTCTGAACACTTCTACTTTGTATCATTTCATATAAGACAGCTCAGGTTTTTCTGAAAATATTCAACTCATCATTTCTTAATATTCTATCACAATCAGATTCCACATTTGTTCAGTCGGTCCCCAACTGATGAGCATTCTCTCATTCTTCGTCACTATAAAAAAGCTGTTATACATATTTTGTATACATAAATTTTTGCTTTTCCTTTACTTTCTTTTCTACTAGTGGTATTGCTAAGTCAAAGGGACCTAGTTTTACAGTTTTATAGCCCTTTGCATAGGTTCAAATTGTTCTCCAACAGTTTTCCAACAACCATACCAACAGTTTATCAGTATATCTATTTTCCTTCATGCCCTCCTCAATTTGTCATTTCTGATACATGTGAGGTGATACCTCTGACTTATTTTATTTTCATTTCTCTAATCAATAGTAAGATCATTTTTTCATATGACCATAGATTTGTTGTTTTGAAAACTGCTTATTGATGTCCATTGATCACTTATCAATTGGGGAATGTCTTTTATTTTTATAAATTTGATTTATTTACTTATATATTTAAGAAAGGAGGTCTTTATTAGCGATGCTGAATTTTTTTTTTATATTACTTCATTGTCTATGGTACCTTGTTATTAATTTATTTATTTAACTTTTAACATTCATTTTAACAAAATTTTGGGTTCCAAATTTTCTCCCCTTTTGTCCTCTCCCCCCACCCCAAAACACAGAGCATTCTAATTGCCCCTATCACCAATCTGCTCTCTCTTCTATCATTCCTCTCTGCCCTTGTCTCCATCTTCTCTTTTGTCTTGTAGGGCCAAATAACGTTCTATACCCCTTTACCTGTATTTCTTATTTCCTAGTGGCAAGAACGTTACTCGACAGTTGTTCCTAACACTTTGAGTTTCAACTTCTTTACCTCCCTCCCTCCCCACCCCTTCCCTTTGGAGGGCAAGCAATTCAATATAGGCCAAATCTGTGTAGTTTTGCAAATGACTTCCATAATGGTCGTGTTGTGTAAGACTAACTATATTTCCCTCCATCTTACCCTGCCCCCCATTACTTCTATTCTCTCTTTTGATCCTGTCCCTCCCCATGAGTGTTGACCTCAAATTGCTCCCTCCGCCCCATGTCCTCCCTTCCATCATCCCCCCCCACCCTGCTTATCCCCTTATCCCCCACTTTCCTGTATTGTAAGATAGGTTTTCATACCAAAATGACTGTGCATTTTATTCCTTCCTTTAGTGGAATGTGATGAGAGTAAACTTCATGATTTTCTCTCCCCTCCCCTCTTTATCCCTCCACTGATAAGCCTTTGGCTTGCCTCTTTTATGAGAGATAATTTGCCCCATTCCATTTCTCCCTTTCTCCTCTCAATATATTTCTCTCTCACTGCCTGATTTCATTTTTTTAAGATATGATCCCATCCTCTTCAATTCACTCTGTGCACTCTGTCTCTATGTGTGTGTGTGTAATCCCACCCAGTACCCAGATACTGAAAAGTTTCAAGAGTTACAAATATTGTCTTTCCATGTAGGAATGTAAACAGTTCAACTTTTATAGTCCCTTATGACTTCTCTTTGCTGTTCACCTTTTCATGCTTCTCTTCATTCTTGTGTTTGAAAGTTAAATTTTCTTTTCAGCTCCGGTCTTTTCATCAAGAATGCTTGAAAGACCTCTATTTCATTGAAAGACCAATTTTTCCCCTGAAGTATTATACTCAGTTTTGCTGGGTAGGTGATTCTTGGTTTTAGTCCTAGTTCCTTTGACTTCTGGAATATCCTATTCCATGTCCTTCGATCCCTCAATGTAGAAGCTGCTAGGTCTTGTGTTATCCTGATTGTATTTCCACAATACTTGAATTGTTTCTTTCTAGCTGCTTGCAATATTTTCTCCTTGACCTTGGAACTCTGGAATTTGGCCACAATGTTCCTAGGAGTTTCTCTTTTTGGATCTCTTTCAGGCGGTGTTCTGTGGATTCCCTGAATATTTATTTTGCCTTCTGGTTCTAGAATCTCAGGGCAGTTTTCCTTGATAATTTCATGAAAGATGATGTCTAGGCTCTTTTTTTGATCCTGGCTTTCAGGTAGGCCCATAATTTTTAAATTGTCTCTCCTGGATCTATTTTCCAGGTCAGTTGTTTTTCCAATGAGATATTTCACATTATCTTCCATTTTTTCATTGTTTTGGTTTTGTTTTATGATTTCTTGGTTTCTCATAAAGTCATTAGCCTTCATCTGTTCCATTCTAATTTTGAAAGAGCTATTTTCTTCAGTGAGCTTTTGACCCCCCTTTTCCATTTGGCTAACTCTGCTTTTGAAAACATTCCTCTCCTCATTGGCTTTTTAAACCTCTTTTGCCAATTGAGTTAGCCTATTTTTCAGGGTGTCATTTTCTTCAGCATGTTTTTGGGTCTCCTTTACCAGGGTGTTTACTTGCTTTTCATGCTTTGCTTGCATGTCTCTCATTGCTCTTCCCAGTTTTTCCTCCACCTCTCTAACTTGATTTTCAAAATCCTTTTTGAGCTCTTCCATGGCCTGAGCCCATTGGGTGGGCTGGGATACAGAAGCCTTGACTTCTGTGTCTTTGCCTGATGGTAAACATTGTTCTTCCTCATCAGAAAGGAAGGGAGGAGATACCTGTTCACCAAGAAAGTAACCTTCTATGGTCTTATTTTTTTCCCCTTTTCTGGGCATTTTCCCAGCCAGTGACTTGACTTCTGAATAATCTCTTCACACCCACTTGGCCTCCAGATCCGCCCAGCCAGCACTTGGGGTCTGGGATTCAGATGCTGCTTCCCAGCCTCAGGACTTTGGGAGGGGGCAGGGCTGCTATTCAGTGTGAGATCAAGTTCAGGTGCTCAGGTC
Organism: Notamacropus eugenii; assembly: GCF_028372415.1. Taxonomy (NCBI): domain Eukaryota; kingdom Metazoa; phylum Chordata; class Mammalia; order Diprotodontia; family Macropodidae; genus Notamacropus; species Notamacropus eugenii. The sequence continues at coordinate 204,920,913 of NC_092875.1, read as the reverse complement.
TGGGCAGGGCTACCTCTCAGGCTCAGTTCCCTCAGGGGGTTTATACAGAGATCTTCAACAATGGATCTGGGCTCTTGCCTGCTTGGGGAGTCCTGGGCTGCTCCCTCCTCTGCTGCTGACTCCCAAGTGGGCCTGAGTTATGGGGGCACGCCACTCCCCTCTCGACCCACCAAAGAGACCCTGTCACCGACCCTTGTCACCTGTGGGTGGAGGGACCCGCGTGGCCGCTGGAGATTCTGTCCCTGAAGGCCGCTCAGATCCACTCCTCTCGGTCCCGCGCGGCCAAGGCAGTGCTGGGCTCCAGGTCCACAGCGCGAAGGACCTTTTGAGAGAGGTTTACAGGCTCTCTGGAACAGAAATCTTGTCTGCTCCATTGTTCTGTGGCTTCTGCTTCTCCAGAATTTGTTGGGAGTTCTTCTTTACCGATATTTTATGGGCTGTGGGTTCGGAGCTAGTGTATGTGTGTCTTTCTACTCCACCATCTTGGCTCCTCCCCCTCTATGGTACCTTTTAGCAAAATGGAGTTTCCCTGATTATCTCTTTTAATTGGTTCTATTTTTTTTCTTGCTTTGTTTAGATAATGATTGTGACCCCTACCTTCTTTTACTTCAGCTGAAGCATAGTTCTGGGAGTCTACAAGTTTTAAGTCCTTTAAAGGTAGCGTTGGGAGGTCTGGTCACTATTTTGTTGGACTATCGCCTGGCATTAACTGAGAAAGGGCCCTTGATCCCCTCTAATCACAAGGGCTAGCACTCATCTCAGCTCTGGGACTGTGTCAGGACCCTCTCATTTCCTGCAATCAGAAGAGTGAGCACTCCTTTTTTGTGTTGGAACTGCAACCAGGGCCTCCTCTTTACCTTGGAACTGTGACCCAGAAATGTGTATATGATTTGGTTGCTAAACGACATGAGGTCCTACACTCTGTGCCAGCAAAAGGTGCCTTGTCATCTCTTTCTGACTAGTTTCCAACCCCCTTATCATTTTTGGGGTTAAGAGTTTCAGGTGTTGCTGCTACTGTTGCATAGTCTCCATGACCCACCCCTTGCACTCTGCTGCTTTATGCACTTAGAAGGACCTCCTCCCTGATGTCACTGACCTCTCCTGCATACCTCCAAGGTTGTCTTAGGCTGGAAAAATGTCTCGCTCTGACCTTTTGTTGGCACAGGGCATACTCCAGAAATCTATCTGAGATACTGTTTTAAAGTTATTTGGAGGGGAATGTTAGTAGAATTAGGCTGGGTTGTAATCTCTGTTCCTCCTTCTTGGTTTTGCCCCAGTAAGGGAATATACATACATATATACATACACATATACATTTCTATGTATACATATGTGTATATGTATGTGTATATGTGTGTATATGATTTTCTTTGATCTGAGGTATCAAGTAGTAAAAACCATGTCTGAAAGGTGCAGTAAGGATAGATAAAACAGATTGATTATAAATTATATATTTAAACATATATATAATGTGTATATAATGCACATATATACATGTATACATATATACATGTATTATACATATATGAGTGTGTATGTATACATATATATTTGTATACATATGAAATCGTAACATATTCCTGTGAGAAGTAAGCACATTCTAAGTAGAGATTATTTCACTCTTTGTGTTAGTCTAGCTGCAGTTTACAAAAAGAGCCTGGTACACAAATGCTACTAAATAGGTACTGTTGATTGATTGCGTTTCTTTTTAAACTTGACCTGTGATTTCCTTGATATAGGAATTGTTCTTAGGGTGAGTAACTTCTTTTACCAATGTTGGTCTGAATGTTCTTTACAACTTGTGGTCTTAGACAAATGTTTGAGGGCCCTGAGGGGTCAAGTAAGTGGCCAGTGGCCTGGGTCACAAAACTGGCATGTCAGTAGTTTGGTCAGTTAACAAGCAAGCAAGCATTTATTAAGTTTTCACTTTTTGGCAGACACTATGCCAAGGGCTGGGGATGCTACGAAAGATAAAAATAAAGCTATCCTCTTAATGGGGGAGATAATATGCATACAAATATTATGTGTATACATACATACATATATTTATATGACTATGTGCATATATCTTTTCTTGTAGAAGACAGGTTTTAGTTATGTGTCAAAGGTGGAATTAGAATCCAGTTTTTTCTGATGCAGTTACTAGTTCTCCTCTGTGCAATGTTACTTCTCATTAGGGAGATTGGAGACAAGTAAGTGCAACAAAAAATCATATCTTTATCTATACTGCAAAAAGAGAAGAATCTGTGAAGTGAGAAGTCCATGGTTCAAAGTGGATGGGTACAATTTTCAACCTTACTACAGTGTTCACTAACTTTGGGTCTCTTTAAGAACCTCTTCCAAAAGACAGGCAGACACGACCATGATTAGGGTGGCTTTAAGATTCTCCAAACGTTTTGTTAAAAGGGAGAATGTAGCTACTTTAATACGGCTATCCATTTCGAGTGGTATTTTCACAGATTAAGAGCTATAGAATATTAGAGAACAGTTGGTTCAACCCCTTTGTTGAACACAAGAATAAACTGAATTCCACAGAAGTAAATTGACTCACCAAAAATGCAGTAACATAACACTCTAGGAATCAAACCCAAGTCTCCCGACTTCTCTCATTACTCCATTCTGTGTGTCTGTTTTTGCAAACTTTGTTGCTGCTCTGACTTAATTTCCTGTTGTCTGTTCACTAGCCACTGGTGACTGGAACAGACAGCACGGCCCCAGGGTAAACCCTTCATAAAGAGGCTTGCTAGTTCTACAATTGTAGGGCTTGAATGAATTTTAAGCCCCATATAGTTGAGCTTATGCAACCTCAGGATATTCTTAAGAATATGTGCTAACATTTCATAACCAAGACAGACCCCACAAACTGACCTGAACATTTTCCATATAGAAATGGAAGGGTTATCCGCAAAGAAAAAGGTGTCCATTTATGTCTGTAAAGTTTTCCTGTTATAGCCAAGTAGATGGATTATTCCTCTCAAGAGAGGGATCTGTGTACCAAATAAATGAGCCAGTGGCTTTTGTGCAGGTCTCAATCAACAAACACTTATTAAACTGTATACTTGAGACTATGCTATAAGCAATGCAGAAACATTCCAGGCAAGGAGAACAGGTAGAGAAAAAAGTCCAAAGCAGAGAGGAGTATCTTGTTAGTGGAACTTTGAAAAGGTCAGTGTCACTGGATCAAAAATTACATGTTGGTATGTAAGGGGTAAGAAGGAAAAGGTAGGAAGGGGCTAGGTTAAGAAGAATTTTGAATTCCAAACAAAACATTTTGTATTTGATCCTGGAAGTAATAGGTAGCCACTGCAGCATATTGAGTAGGGGACAAGGAGGGGGGAGTAGATCTAAACTTTGGGAAAATCACTTGTGTGACTGAATGGAGGATAAATTGGAACAAGGAGTGATTTGAGACAGGCAGACCCATTAACAAACTATTACAATAGTTTGGGCATGAAGTGATCAGGTTTTCTTACTAGAGTGGTAGCAGTTACTGAGAAGAGAAGAGGATATATTTGAGAGATCAAGTAAATGTGAAACTTACAGACCTTAGGAACAGATTGAATATGGGTAAAAGAGAGCGTGGAGTACAAGACAACTCCTAGGATGTGAGTCTGATGGATTGAGAAGATGGTGTCCTCTACAATAATAAGGAAGAAAGAGATGGGTAGAAATTAGGGGGAAAGATAATAAGTCCTGTTTTGGATATATTAAGTTTAAGATATCTGCTAGATATCTAGTTTGATATGTCTGAAAGACAGTTAGAGATGAGAGACTGGAGAACAAAATAGAGTTTGGGTTCTGATAGTAGATTTGAGAATCATCAGATAGTAATTAAATCTACGAGAGCTGATGAGATTGCCAATGAAGTAGAAGAGAGGGAGAAGAGAAAAGGGCCCAGGACAAGAACCCTGAGGGACATCTATAGTTAGAGGGTATGATATGGAAGGGGATCCAGCAAGGGAGACAGAGAGGGATCAGTCAAAGAGGTAGGAGGAGAATCAGGAGAAAGTGGTATTTCAAAAATTCTGAGAGTAGTTTCAAGAGGAGAGAGTGATCAACAGTGTCAAAAGCTGCAGAAAGGTAAAGGAAAGTGAGGATTGATAAAAAGCTGTTGGTTTGGACAACTAAGACATTATTAGTTACTTTGGAAGGAGGAATTTCAGTGGAATGATAAAGCTATAAGTCAAATTATAGAGATTTAAGAATAGAATGAGAGGAGAGGAAGTGGAAGAATCTATTGTAGCCAGTAGTTTTGAGGAGTTCAGCTGCAAAAGGAATCCTAGGGACACTAATAAAGTTATTTATGAAGAAAATGGGTCATTGACATTTCCTACTTAAGAATGTAGTGGTTTCAATCAGAAGTAATATGGTATGGGGGAAAGTATGTTGCATTAGGAGTTTAGAGGACGAGAGATCATATACCAGCTTTTTTACTTGCAAAATATATATGGGTTTGGGCAACTCACCCTCTCTGAGACTTGGCTCCTTTTTTAAATTATTTTTTTATTTTCAAAAACATTTATTATTTCTGTCTCCAACTCCCCTCTTCCTAATTGAACAATTAAAAATGAAAAATAAAATCCTAATAACAAATATACATAGTCCAGCAAAATAAATTTCCACATTGGCCATGTCCAAAATGTGTATCTCATTCATTTTAAGTTCCTCACTTCCCTGATAGGAGGTCAATTTTGTATATCATCTTCAGTCCTCTGGACACATGGCTTACTATTGCAGAGATCTGAAGTTTTTCAATGTTTTTTTTTTCTTGAATTATGTTGTTACTGTATGAATTAATCTAGTTCTTGTCATTTCACACTGAATGAGTTCAGAGAATTTTCTCAATTTCTTTTGAAACTTTCAATTTTGTCACTTCTTACACAATAATATTCCATTTCTTATATTATAAATTGTTTAGCACCCAGTAGTCATGAACCCCCTTGGTTTCCAGTTTTGATTATCATTTAAAAAGATGTTAAAATATTTTGCATATATAGTTGCTTTCTTCTTTCTTTCTTTTTCTTTTTTTGGTACAGACTTAAAGTGATATATCACTTGGGTAAGATGTAATACATAGCTGAGTAACTTCTAGAGTGTAGTTTCAAGTTCTTTTCCAGAATGGATGGAAAAATTCATAGCTTTCCAAGCTATGCACACATGTGCACAAATGTGACTGTTTTCCTTTAGCTCTTCCAACATTTGTCATTTTTCTCTTTGTCAATATGCTGTGTATGAGGGACAATCTCAGATTTATTTTAATCTGTATCTCTTTAATTATTAGTGAATTGTAACATTTATCTTTGGTTGTGATAGCTTAGGTTTCTTCCTTTGAAAAAATACCTGTTCATATCCTTTGACCTTTTATATATTGAGGAATGTCTATTAGCTTTATAAATTTGAATAAATATATTTTATATGTATGTGTGTATGTACATGAGCATGCACATACACATGATGAGAATTTTAGTAGTGAAACTTACTATAAGTTTTTTTCCAGTTAATTGTTTCTCTTAATTTTTATTGCTTTATATTTATTTGTGAAAAGAGCCTTAAATTTTTCATTTATAAATGAAGGATATTGAACTAGATGACTAATAAAGGCCTCTACCATCTATAAAGTTACTAGAGAAAGGCTTGTGATTTGTGCTAGGGATACAGAGACAAAATAAAAATGTCTTGAGTTTAGGAAGGTTACCATCTACTGAAGTGGGGAGATGAAGCTTCTAAATAGGAAAGGATAAGCATGATATTTTGAGAAGAAAAAGAGTACTTCATACTTAGGGAAATTGGAAGAGGTTTGCTATAGGAGGTTGTGTATGCACTGGATATTGAAGCAAACCAGAGATCTCAAATGAGAGAGATGCTTTAGTACCCATATAACCAGTACCTAAAGACAGGCCCTTATTCCTTCTTGCCTTTACTAGTGCAGTGGCCTCCTAGTTGGCCTCTTCATGTCAAATCTTTTCCAAAAAATCCATGCTTCATCAAAATTAATTTGCTTACACTTAGGTGGGACAATGTACTCTTTTGCTCAGTGAAATTCAATGGCTCCCTAGAGAATCTAAGAAAAATTTGTGTTTCACCCATCTTTTGTGTCTCATTATACAAATGCATTTTTTCTGGCACTCTGTACTCCAAACAAACTTGCTTATTGTTTTCCTCAATGTTTTATCGTTTTTCTGTCTTCTAGCTTTCTGATTCTGTGCTGGCCTTCCTTGTGCCTGGAAGGTACCCTCTTCTTACCTCAGCTTTATAGAATTTCTCATTATTCAAGATTCAGTTAAAAAAAGTTAAAAAACAATAGTAACAAAAAAAGAAAGACTGCTCTAACATAAAAAGCCTTTCTTCATCTCCCAGCTGCTAAGGTCTTCTTCCTCCCTTGTATCAGAATATGTAGTGTGTTTTTCTTTCACACACACATACACACACATACACACATGTATACATACATATATATGGATGTACATACATGCTGTCTCCCTAGAAGAATGCAAATTCCTTCAGAGCAAAGACCATTCATCTTTTACCTTTCTATGATCAGCATAACATAATAACTGACATAAGTGTGTACTTAAAAATACTTGCGGATTAAGATGAAAGACACCAAAGTGTATAGTCATTTATGTGAGTACAAATGATACTATTACGAGGAGCACAAAAGGTATTGAAAAAGATTATAAAATCATGGGCAAGAAATGGAAAACTAAGGGATTGTTTTCCTAACTGTTAATCACTGGAAACAAAAGGAATGCAGAGGAAAAAATTAAATTAGGAAGTAAAAAGCTGGCTAAGAAGGTGATGTCTGTGAATGAGATTTGGATGTCTGGCCAGAAATGAAATACATCCAACGAAGACTGGTAAGATTGCATATACCGAGTCTTGCAAATCTAATCAAAATGACTTTAAACTAAGAAAGAATGGGGTTGGGAGGAGGAAGCTTCCTATGGATTTCCTCCACATTAGGTATAAAAGGTATTTACAAGAAAGGAAAATCAAAGCAAATAATTAGTAGTAAAAACAATAACCTCAAGTGTCTATACACAAAATAAAAGAGTTTAGGTCATAATAAGAGGAACTACATTTTCTCATATAAAGAGAAAGAAAATGATCTTGAAGATACTGAGAATTGGTGGGATAAAGCTAATTTTGTCTTATTTAAAAGAAACAGGATATGTGAAATGAGGCTGTGTGTGCGTGTGTGTGTATGTGTGTGTATGTGTGTGTGTGTGTGTGTGTGTGTGTGTGTGTGTGTGTGTGTGTACAGGTTTGCCCGTGTGCATGTTTATCCAGAAACCATAAGAGAAAAGAAAGATAAAAAGATATCTAGGTGAAGGTCAACAGAGGAAGAAACAAGAATTATTTTATAATTGAAGTATATTACAGAATATCTCAATAAAAAGAAGAAATAGATAAAGAATTTATACAACAAATCAAAAGTTTGGCCCAGAGGCACTGTATGGTAGTAATAGGAAATTTCAGTTATCCAGGCATCTGTTCCAGCTTTCTCTTTGCCAAATGCAAAGTAGCTAATAACTTCTTGACTTGCATTAAAAATAAGTTTATTTTTCAAAAGGTTAAGGGAGAATTCTGATCTGGATCTCATTCTCATTTGCAAGGATGAACTAATTACTGGAATGAAATTATTGGAACCCTTAAAGGAAGAGACTAATCCCTCATATAAAATGTGATATAGTAGGAAAGGAAATTCAGAGATAGTTTGACTTGTCCTTTATATTTTGGAAAAAAGCAGTTTCTTAAGGGTTTAAAACAAAATTAGACTAAATCTCGTGCTTTAGGGGGAGATTGCAATTACTGAAGATGAAATTCTGCAGATATTTGTTACTGCTGTTTTAGAGTCATTTTACTTTGTGTTCAACTCTTCATGAACGCATTTGTAGTTTTCTTGGCAAAGATTTTGGAGTGGTTTTTCATTTCCCTTTTCGGATCATTTTACAGATGAACAAACAGGGTTAACTGACTTGCCTAAGATCCCACAGCTAGTAAGTGTCTGAGGCCAAATTTGGATCCAGGAAGATGAGTCATGTGACTTCAGGCTTGGCTTGCTATCCATTGTACCACTTAGCTGCCCTTCTGTTGGCATAAAGGAAAATAATTCCGGTAAGAACGATAAAAATTAGGTTTTTCTGAAGAGACTAATTAGAAGGAATAGGGGAGGTAATGACTGATAGATTTTTAAAAAAAGTATGAAAAGAGGTAATACCAGGTAATAGAGGACAAATAGGAGGATTACATTGTCTGATGAAAATAATATTAAGAACTCAAGCTGAGACTGACAAAGGAAGCTGAGGACAACAAAAATAGTGATTTATTTTTTTTAAGTATGCTTGGGGAAAAGGGATAAGTTTAATTTCTTATACTTATTTACAAAAAATTTACTTCACAGGTATACCATGGAAGAGGCATGTTTAGATAGGCAATGCTTTAGCAAAGATATTTCTTAGTATACCAATTGAAAATGAACTAGGAGTGTGAGGCAGCAGCTGAAGAGACTGAGTTGATCATGGGCTTTTTTGAAGGGTACAGTTTCTAGGAGCAGAGACTGATAGTCCCACTGTATTCTGCCATCATTAGAATTTACCTGGAGTACCACCTTCAGTTCTAGGTAACATGATTTAAAAAACACATTGATAAACTGGATAGTGTTTAGAGGAGGATAAGCAAGATGGTGAGTGAGGCAAAAAATAAGCAATTATTAAGTACTTGCTATGTGTCAGATACTGTGCTGAGGATTCTATGAAAGGCAAAATCATTGAAGAGAATTGGATCTATGTCATATGAAGATTGAAAGAAAGAACTCTGGCAGTTTTGCCTGGAAAGGAGAAGACTCCAGGTGGGATTGGGAGAGAGCGTGATAACCATCTGCAAATATTTGAACGATTGCCATGTGGAAGAGTCAGTTCAGTCAGTCAAAATGGATTTATTAAAAAATTATTAGGTACCAAGTACCCTGCTAGGCACTGGGAACACAAATATAAACAAAAAGAAAACCCCTCCCATCAAGGAGCTTACATTTTAAAGAAAAGACAATACACCCAAGAAAGTCGAATAAGGAGTAAAGACAAGTGCTTGCCTTGGGCGTATAGTGGAGAAGTTCGGAGGAGCACAGTCTTGTGAAAATAAAGAGAAGACTAGCTTGGGTGCCCTACTTAAAATGGAGTTTCTGGGAGGAGCCAGCTATCCTTAGGCAAAGCCTGAAGTGATTTTGGAGGATAAGGAGATTTCTGGTACATGATAGACAAGTTTGAGAAATGAGGGTGTAGATTTTTTTTATTTGTTTCTCAAAGGTTAGAACCAGGAGTTATAGATGAAAGTCTGTGGTAAAGAAGCCAATTGTCAAACCATCCAATTCAGACTTGATAAAAAGGGAAAACTTTCTAAGAATTAAATGTGTCTAAAAGTAGAATGGGCTGCCTCAATAAATGATGGGTTTCCCTTTTTGGAGGTATTCAAGAAGAGGGCTGGACAACCACATTTCCAAACATTTATTCATATGTGGTTTCGGCTTCTTCCCACTCTCATATTCCATAATTCTGTTATTCTGTGGAGTTCTTAAATAAAGAACAGCCTCTATAAAGAACCAGAGGCAGGAGGTAAAATTCTGAGCTTGAGGAACTGTGATTACACTAGTTTAATTGGATCATGGAGTCCTTGATCAAGAAACACAAAGGAAGATAAAACAGTGAGTGAATAGAACCTGCTGCTCATATTTTCATGCCAAGTAACCAAAATAAGAGAAGAAATAGAGCTGAACCTCCAAAAACCAAAGCCCCTGCAAATGTTTGCCCTTACATGGCCACAGTTGTAGACTAATAGTAGAGTGGAGTTCATGGTATAGAGAAGCAAAAGTGAGGAAGTGTCTTAGATGCTAGATTCTCTTGATCTCTAGCCACCTTATCATAGTAGCAATTACAGGCAGCCAAGCCTCTGCCTTAGATCACTCCTACCACTTGCTTCCTTCATTCCTATTCTTGTGAAGCAGAAGGAAGGTGGAGAAAATCACACAACCATTCTGATTGGGATCACTCCAAATCTGATTTACAACCTCAAATGACCCTTGCTTGTTGCTAGGCAATCACACTATACCTCTCTTATCAATTCACTATCTCTCTCCCCATAGCAGCTCTTCCAAACTTTTTCCAAGTCTCTTCAAACCTCTACTGGTTCTGCTTCCTTCCTTCTCTCAGCTGAGAAATTTGCCTCATGTTTAAAAAAAAGACCATTTTTTTCTTGTGAACTCTGTCTTCTCCCCTCTTTCTCATCTCTTTTCGCTGAGATGCCTTCTTTTATCATCTCATTCTTTACTCCTTTCTCTTATGATGAAGTAACCCTATTCCTCATCAGAGCTAAGTCTTCTACTAGTTTAAGCAATCCTATTCCATCCCATCTACTCCAATAGATTATTCCTCTCATCCCCCCTCTTTTTTAAATTTTCAATCTCTCCCTGTTTACTGACTCATTTCCTACTTTCTATAAATATTTCTTTGCCTACCTCATCCTAAAATAAATAAAGAAAGAAGTAAAACAACAACCACAAAACTTTACTTCATCAACCTATTCCCTCTAGTTACTATTGTCTATCTCTTCTCTTTGTAACTAAACTCCTCAAAAAGGTCATCTACGTTAGGTGCCTCCATTTTCTCTTAGTCTCTTCTTAATTCAGCACAATCTAGTTTACTAATGATCTCTCAGTTGCCAAATTCAATAATGCTTTCTCAATCTTCATTCTCCATGATCTTTGCAGCCTATGACACTGTTGGTTACTGTCTCCTCCTTGACCCTTCTCTCTAGGCTTTCAGCACATCACTTTCTCCTGGTTCTCCTCCTCCTTTTTTGACTGCTCCTTCTTTGTTTCCTTATTGAATTCTTTTCCAGATCATATCCTTTAATGGTGGCCGCACTCAGGATTCTGCACTGGGCCTTCTTATTTCCTTCCATACTGTTTTCATTGATAATCTCATCAGCTCTCATGGGTTAATTATCATCTCTATCATAAACCTTCTCAAATCTATATATTCCGCCCCAGACTCTCTACTGACCTCCAATGTCACATCTACAACTGCTTTGCAGACATCTTAAACTAGATATCCAGAAGACTTCTTAAGACCAGATAGACTGTGCTGTGTGGATAGAGTGCTAGGCCTGGAGTCAGGAAAACTTTCTTCTTCTCTGTCACTATGATTGAATGGTTTTTTTACCCCATGCTTTTTATCATTCATCTTCCACACGTTGTTAGACAGAATTTGCTTCCTTTGTAGTTTTCCCCACATTTTTAAAGAAGAAATTTTCATTAGGGCAGTTAATAACTTCTTAGCTGATCTGTTTTTGACAAAGAGAACACTGGAAGAGATTCTGATTAAAATAGATCATTGCCACAACATCATGCTTCATTATCGTGTTAACGTTACATTTCCTGACCCTCTTGTCTAATTCCTACTTTTGTCCCAGTGTCCGTAACATACTCTCTTGAAAAATTTCCTTCTGTTTCCCCTATTAACTTCAATGTTCTCTCCAATATCTCTGTCCTTAAATGCTTTGTTTTCTTTATGTGTTATATCTTTAAAAACATAATGACATTTCTGTGCCAGTATTTTTGTCCTTCAAAAGACTCAAACTTTGGACATGAAAATTGTTGCTTTATGTAATGGTTCCTTGTTCATTTATTTATTGATGAGAAATGAAAATTATCTAGCAGTTTGATGTTTATTCACCTTATAAGCATTTCACTTGAACCTGTGATTTTACAAGTGAGTAAACTGAGACTAACCAGTTAATTTGACCTTTTTCTTAGAACTATTATAAAAGGCAATATGCAAATATAAGCATTTCTGAGTTTTTAAGTCTAACACTATATAACTTTCTGAGGCTATGAATTTTATTGTTGGTTTTTTCTTGCATTAATTATTGATTTGCCCTTTTATTCTTCTACTTCATAAGCTATTCCTCCATGCAGTATGCTATAGAACTTAGCAGACATAGAGGGATTTCTGTAAATCTGTAATTTCATTGGTATATGGAAATTTCCTGAGGCATTGAAGTGTTATATGATTTGCCCAAGTTTTCATAGTTAACAGAAATTAGAGGCTAGACTGGGACCCAGGGGATTCTTATGCCAAGGCCAACTCTATATTCACTATGCTATCCTGCCTCTCTCAATGTATCCACATACTAGAGTGCACATTTATTTAAAAAAATTCTCTTCTTCCTTTTTTTGGTTTTATTTTTGAAACTTAATATTTTTACAATTACATGTAAAAACAGTTTTAGCATTCATTTTTTAGAAAATCTTCAGTTTCAAGTTTTCTCCCTCTGTCTCCTTGCCCTACATTGAGAAGTTAATCAATTATATAAGTTATACATGAACAGTCATGCAATACATATTTCCATATTAGTCATACTGTGAAAGAAAACAGATTCATCTCCTGCCACACCCCCAAAATAAAATAAAAAGTAGTATGCTCATTCAGACTCCTTTATTTGTTTCTCTGGAGGTGAATAGCATTTTTTAAATCATAAAACCTTAGGAATTGTCGTGTATCTTTGTATTCCATAAAATAGCTAAGCCATTCACACTTGATCATTGTATAGTATTATTACTCTGTACAGTGTTCTCCTGCTTCTGCTCACTTGACTTTCCATCAGTTCAGGTAAGTCTTTCCAAATTTCTCTGAAAGTACCCTGCCCATAATTTCTTATAGAACAATATTATTTCATCACAATCGTATACCACAACTTGTTTGGTCATTCCCTAGTTGATGGGCATCCTCCCAATTTCCAATTCTTTGCCACTACAAAGAGAGGTTCTATAAACATTTTTGTTCATATGGTTCCTTTTCAAAACTTCTTTGGGATGCAGACCTACTAGTGGTATTGGTGGGTCAAAAGGTGTGTACAGTTTTGTAGCCTTTTGGGTATAGTTTCAAATTGCTCTCTGTAATGGTTGGATCAGTTCACAACTCCATTAACAGTGCATTGGTTCCCCAATTTTCCCACATCCTGTCCAATATTAGAACTCTGTTACTATGAAAGACAAAAAGAATGTTATAATTTTAGAGCTGGGGAATACTAGAGGGACCATCCAACTTTACCAGAACATGGTCAAAAGGAACTGAAGCAAACCCTAGTAAAGTGTTAGTTTAATGTTCCAAAGTGTGGTAATGGGAGTGTTGGAATTAGAATCTTGGTTTTGTCACTGCTAGGCCTGATCTCTTTTCCACTATCCCATTCAGAGAATGTTCCATGAGGCTTAGTGAAAGCAATATTAAAAAAAAAACAACAAAAAACTTAGAAATACATTGCTCTTAGTGCTTCAGGCAGAAAAAGAAAGGAATAAAATTACAGTTTTACTCAATATAATCTCTCATTAGCTAAATATAATACTCCTGGGTTGTATTCTAAAACAATTATGTTGCATTATGATCCTTGTGAGAATTTGATTTGAAATTTATTCCGTGTTGATATTTTTTTAGAAAAGAAAACCCCGTATTTAAAAACTTTTCTCAGATTTCTTCCATTTGTTTCATGTAAAGTGTACTGCAGATAGCTACCTAATTAAAAATTATCTAATGCAAATAATTTCAACCTTAGGACTCCAATTAAAATTGATGCATAACATGCAGAAAAAAGCTCATCATCCAAATGAGGGCTTTTCACTTTTAGGGGCTATTGCTCCTCATTAATACAAATAATTGCAATGAGGAAAACAAAGGACCCAAACCTTCAAATAGATTCAATCAAGTGGGTCATTTCTCACCTGATTACAAAGTGGGAAGAGAAATTACAATGAAATCATGCTCGTTTGTTATTTAAACTTTGGGTTATTTGTTTGCTTATTTTTAGCTTTCAACATTCACTTTTTAAAAATTTTTAATTCTAAATTTCTATCCCCTTTCCAAGAGAGCATGCCACCTGATATGGACTATGCATGTACTATCTTATTAAACATATTTCCACATTAGTCATGTTGTGAAAGAAGAATCAGAAAAAAAGAAAAAAAAACATGAGAAAGAAAGAAAGAAAGAGAGAAAATAGTACTCTTTGATCTGCATTCAGACTCCATAGCTCTTTCTCTGGATACAGATAGCATTTCCCATCTTGAATCCTTTGCAATTGTCTTAAACTGTTGCATTGCTGACAAAGCTAAGTGTATCAAAGTTGATCATCTCACAATTTTGGTGTTACTATGTACACAATTCCCTTGGTTCTGCTCACTTCACTCAGCGTCAGTTCACATGAGTCTTTACAGGCTTGTCTGAAATCTGCCTACTCATCATTTCTTATGAAATGCTAGTATTCCATAACATTCAAATTCCACAGCTTCAGCCATTCCCCAATTGAGGGGTATCTCCTTAATTTCCAATTCTTGGCCATCACAAAAAAGAGCTGCTATAAAATTTTTGAACATGTGGGCCCTTTTCCCATTTTTATGATCTCTTTGGGATACAGAGAGAGGAGTGGTATGGCTGCGTCAAAGGTTATACACAGCTTTACAACCCTTTGGGCATAGTTCCAAATTGCTCTGCAGAATGATTGGATCAGTTTGCAACTCCACCAACAATGCATTAGTGTTCCAATTTTCCCACATCTCCAGCATTTACTATTTTCCTTTTTGCTCACATTAGCCAATTCTGATAGGTGTGATGTGGTATTACAGAGTTGTTTTAATTTGCATTTTTGGAATCAATAGAGATTTAGAGCATTTTTCATATGACTACAGATAGCTTTATCTGAAAGTGCCTGCTCTTATTTTTTTCCCTCTCTTTCTCCATCCAAACACGCTGGCCCCCAGCCACGAGTGACCGATGCCTTCATCAATTCCCCTGAATCGTTTCTTTCCCAGAGAGTTTTCTTCCTCGGTGGACTTGTGGCCCTGCAGCAGCCCCCTGGAGCTCCCAGGGAAGGGGGGGAAGCTCTTTTTAGAGGGCACCCCCTCCCCAAGGGCTCGGTGGCTGCCCCAGAGGCTGGCCTGGTGCTCCATTGACTGGAAGCAGATAAGGTTCCTGCAGAAGCTGGGGACTGGGGGGTGGGGGGGGTTTGGCTCTGCCTATAAGGGCACCTAACAAGGCCTCACTGTGGCCATAAAGCAACTGAAGAGGAGCAGTAAGAACCGCCTAGCTTCCAGACAGAGCTTCTGGGCCGAGCTCAACGTGGCCAGGCTGTGCCGTAAGAATGTGGTGCACATCTTGGCCGCCAGCACTTGCACTTCTGTGGGCTACAACAGCTTGGGGACCATCATCATGGAGTACGTTGGCCACACGACCCTGAACGATGCCATCTACGGAGGCAGCTCTGCACCCGACGACCCGGAGCCCCTGGACCTGGGGAGATGCCTCCAGTATTCCCTCGACATGGTCAACGGCGGGCTTTTTCTCCACTCTCAAGGCATCGTCCACTTGGATCTCAAGCCAGCCAACATCTTGATTGGGGAGCGAGAAGTCTGCAAAATTGGGAACTTTGGGTGTTCGCAGAGGATAGAAAATCTGCCCAACTTGAGCGCCTGCCATTGCCACCTGGCCGATACATACACACACGGTGCCCCAGAGATTCTCAAAGGAGAGGCAGTGACTGGCAAAGCAGACATCTATTCTTTTGCCATCACGCTCTGGCAAATGGTCACAAAGGAAGTGCCTTATTCCAGTGACCACTAATACATACTGTATACGGTGGTGGCCTATAACCTCCGGCCACCACTCACATCCTCTGTCTTCACTGACTCGCTACCTGGCCAAAGACTGGAAGACGTTATCTGATGCTGCTGGACCACTGGCACACTGGTCAGACCCAGCGCAGACTTGCTCCTGAATAATCTTAATTCCTTGCACACTTACTTGGCAGACTTGAATTCTAGAAGTTGTCAACAAAAAGCTTTTCTGTGTGTCTGGTTATTTCTATGTTTTCTCTTTCTCTTCTCTTGCTTCCATGTGGAGAGTTGGAAATGTCTGGTGTTTTTTTCAATGTATTTCTTGTTTGCAAGAGACTTTTTAGAAAATAAAGTTATGTGAACTTTATCTGAAAAGTGCCTGTTTATATCCTTTGACCATTTATTAATTGTGGAATGACTTGTAGTCTTATAAATCTGACTCAGCTCTCTCTATATTTTGCAAACGAGATTTTTATCAGAGATACTCCTATAAAAATTGTAACCCTGTTTTCTGCTTCCCTTCTAATCTTGGTTGCATTGACTTTGTGCAAAGCATTTTTAATTTAATGTAATAAAAATTATCTATTTTGTATTTTATAATGTTTTATGTCTCTTGTTTGGTTATAAATTCTTCCATTCTCCATAGATCTGACAGGTAAACTATTCCTTACTCTCCTAATGTGCTTATAGTATCACACTTTGTGTCTAAATTGTGTAGCCATTTTGATCTTATCTTGTCATAAAATGTAAGATGTTGCCTATGCCTATTTTCCACCATACTATTCTTCAGTTTTCCCAACAGTTTTTGTTAAATAGTGAGTTCTTATCCCAGAAACTGGAATCTTTTGGTTTATCAAACAGTAGATTACTATAGTCATTGATTACTGTCTCTCATGTACTTAACCTGTTCCACGAATCCACCACTCTATTTCTCAGTTAGTACAATTTTATTTAATTTGTTTTTTCATTTTTTTCCATTTTTAAATGGATTTTCATTTTTCCCATTTTTAAAACATTTTTATTTAAAGTTTTGAGTTCCAAAACCTACCCTTCTCCTTTTGTTCCCTTATCCCTGAGACGGTAAGCGATCAGATATAGATTATTCATGTGCAATTATGTAAAACATTTCCATATTAGTAATTTTGTATAAGAATACTTGAATTAAAGAAAAAAGAAAGTGAAGAGTAGTGTGATTCAGTGTCTTCAATCAATATTAGTTCTTTCTCTGGAGACAGATAGCATGCTTCATCATTAGCCCTTTGTGATCATCTTGGATCATAGTTTTGCTAAGAATAGCTAAGTCATTCACAGTTCTTCATTGAACAATATTGCTGTTATTGGGTACGATGTTCTCCTGACTCTGTTCACTTCACTATGTATGAATTCATCTAAGTATTTCTTGGTTTTTCTGAAATCATCCTGCTTGTCATTTCTTATAGCACAATAATATTCCATTATAATCATATGCCACAACTTGTTTAGTGATACCTCAGTTGATGGGCATCCCTTCAATTTCTAATTCTTTGCCACCATAAAAAGAGCTGCTATAGATATTTTTGTACAAATAGGTAATTTCCCCCTTTTTGATGCCTTTGGGTTATATACCTAGCAGTGATATTTATTTAAATGCTTTTGAAAATCAATCATATAATGCCTTTTTTTCCCCCAGAAATAATTATGTCTTCTTCCCAAGTCACTTTATTCATGTCTCTGTGTTGCTAGTTTTTCCTGTGGTACCTTTAATTTCAAGATCCTAAGATTAAAAATAATTAGCCACAATTTAATGAGCTAGTCAAGCAGTGTTAGTCAACCAGTTCATAGTCTGCTAACAAAGATTTATCTTTTACTAAAGTTTTATGGTTCATTTTGAGTTTCTCTTTTATTTATTTTTGGAAGGAAGAGTCTGTGATTTCTTCACTGATTGTGATTGCCAGTTCATCCATATTTATTACTTTAAGAAGGATCTTTTAGGCAAGGAGAGCTTAAGAGACTCCTGATTTTACATAGGTAGCAGATATCAAACTCAGGATTTGAACCCAAGTTTTCCTGTCCCAAGGGTCAGACCTGTGTCCATTATGCCAGAGTGCCTCCTTTAATCTTTCTTATATATTTAAGTAAACATAAAAATAATATTTTTATTTTATTTCCATTAAGCAGGTAGTTACAGATCACCAATTTCATGTTCCTTTATAATGATAAGATCATTGATTTAGAGCTAAAAGGGACTTTTGAAACCATAGTGTCCAATTCTTTCATTTGAAAGGTAAACAAATGCAGGCACAGAGAGATTAAGCAACTCATCTAGGGTCACACAGTTTTTAAGTGTTTGAGTGTATGTTGACTTCACATTATCTTGATTTTGGTTACAGATTTCAGCCCACTATGTCATCCTATCTTGTATCTCTATGAAGCATTATAAAAGATTTTAAAAAAATTATCATGAACAATTTAACTTGTCTATAAACATATTCCTTATTTACAAGAATACTTCACATTTTAATTTTTCTTTTTTGTTGTTTTTTCTTAATATTATCAGAGGTACCTTCATTTATAAAATCAGAGCTCATCAGAACCAGATATTTCTACTTTTCAAAGTACTTTCATTACATTTCTTCTCTCTTGCACAGTATTTGAGACATACCAGTGACATAACTGTTTCTCTAGTAACTGTAATGTAATGGGGCTTTTATATTGTTTCATCTTCGTTTTTGAAAACAGAAAGAGAATGGTAAAAGAAAAAGCTGTGAGAAAAAAAAAAATCATTCACAACTGTATCCCGGGCCTTCCACCATGGCTGGAGTGCCTTTTATTTGTAGTACCATTCATCCACGTAATAACCAAAGATAATCTGATAATAAATAGCCCCTCAGGGGTTTTGACAGGCAGCATGAATTCAGCTCCGTTATGGTATTAGTCCTTTTCTCTGAAGGCCTACAGTTAGTAGGAAGGTCACCTGAACAAGGGAAAAAGTTATCAAGGAAAAATTGCCAAGTAGGTCATTTATCTTTTTGTCACCAATGACAGGTAGCATACATCTAGAGCATACAGGCAAGAGGGAGTGATTCATAGCACTGCAGGTCTTAAAAAAAAAGCCTGAACAATTACCTGTTGAATAAATTATTGGAGATTTCTATTTCTTCTGTGGTCAGGTCTATAGGCTAACTGGTTCCACGTATACCTTTCAACACATCACCAAACTAATTTCCATGAGGGCAGAAATTGTTTTTTATTTAAATTCGAATCTTCTCTAGTGCTTATCACCCTACTCTAAACTTAGAAGCAAATTAGTTGTTTTTTCAATGGGGTAAATTGAATTGAACTACATGTAAGACCACCCCTGCTAATACATGAGAAAATGTTATTTCTATTCTGTTGGTAGGGAACTGTAAGGCAAGCAATTGAAAATAAAGTTGATATTCAATATTTTTTCTTTGTGAACTAAAGTTGAAAATTTGTCAATAATAGCAGCTGATATTTTATAGCATTTTAAGGTTTGCAAAGTAATTAACACACAATTTTTTCATTTGCTCCTCACAACAATCTCTTGAGGTAATAATGAAAAGTACATTTATTCCTTCATTGTAGATGAGGAAATAGAGGCACACAGAGGTGTTAGTGACTGACCTGGGATGTTGCTCATCAGAGAAGTGTTAGAGGTAGGATTTGAACCTTGAACTCTAACTCTTAAGTCCATGATACTTTCCCTGGTACCACATTGTTTTCAACAGACTTGATTCTAACTTTTATTACACTCCCGTGAAATAGTTCAGTTCCACAGTACCTAAAGACATGTGGCTATATATAAGTAACAATAAACACAGTCAATAGATGGATTGTATTTAGAATGCATGTAAAGTCAAAAGGTAACCAATCACCATCAAAGACAAATATTTCCTTTCATTTGATCATATTTGAAGTAGCTTTTAGAGTAATTTTGTTTTAAATCAATTTTAAAAATTTATTTATTTTTTTCTGAGCTTAAGAAACAAAACAAACATTTCCATAACAAAGTGCAATAGAAAAACACAGGATTCCATCTGAAATTGCAGATCCATCATATACAACTTGCTATTCCTTTCAAATATACAACAGAGTTATCCTGCAACTTTATTTCCCCCTTTATCCCCAGACCTAAACTTTGAGATAGCTACCATTAGATATAAATCTACATGTGTGTATACATATGTACACACACACATAGATATGCACAAACATAATATACATATATGTACATACTTGTACGTATCATATATGCCAGTTCTTTTTCTGGATTCAAATAACATCTCCCTTCATGTATTTTTGTAGTTAATTTTGTATTTATAATAGGCCAAAACTGCTTGTTGCTCAAAGCTGTTCGTAAAACAATACTGCTGTTACTGTATACAATGTTCTCTTAGTTCTCATTTCATTCTTCATTATTTCATGGAGGGCTCTCCAAGCTTTTCTCAAATCATTGAGCTCATCACTTCTTATAGCAGATTAGTATTCCATCATGAAAATATACCACAAATTGTTTAGCCACTCCCTAACTGACAGGCATCTCCACTGTCTTAACAATTTGAAAAAAGGGTAATTAAATGGCAAATTTCATAACAGCTGAGTAAATGCCTCTTCAGTTCAAATGGACCTTCTTATGTGCACTTGAACATTTGAAAAACTACAGAAGTTGCTTCAAAACTGACAAGAGCTGCTGAGAGCCTGCTAAGTCATCTCGCATTAGCAATACAAGTAAAATCCCAGGGAAGGCATTAAATGAAAATGTCTCCTGAAGGGTAATATGAAATAATATTTGCCTTTAAGGTAGTAAGACATCAGACATTAAGAACCCATAAGATAGTAATGTCATGGCTTGTGTACATATCACATCTGGAAGAAGTTCAGCAGTTAACCCTTTTGTGGCCCTCTGAAGAGGAGAAAGAACTCATCATGCAATTTCTGAAGTGTACCATTTACTCAGGTTGTCTCTGGGGAAAAAATGAAATCAGAAGGAAGCAATTATTCAATAACTTTGATCAATATGCAAGGTTCACTTGGTGGGGGTGGGGGGAAGCAGACTTGAAGTGAATTTAAATTATTCAGATTGTCTCTCTATTCTGATCAAATTCACAAGGTATAATGATAATCTAAATGGGAAGATCTTTCCCATTCATTAATAGACCCATGTGAATGGGTGGGGCAGGAAGGGGTGTAGCAGGAAGTGAGTCAGAGCAGTCAGAGCTGAAGAAGAGAGAGCAGGCAGCAACTAGCATGAGTGGGAGAGCTTGTTTATGATTTTGTTTAAGGGACCTGCTTGTGGTTTGTTTAAGGGTGCTTGTTTGTGGCCTAACAGAGGGATGACCTAAGAATGGTAATAACACATTCATTGTTATTGTGTATAGATTTCTTTGTTGCTATGATGGATTTGGTTTTCTGGTGCTGAGATTCGACTTTCCGGTGTTTGAATAAATGTTTTGGTTCTGTCTTCCATGTGGAGAGTCTTGTATTTTGCAATTCAGAGCTGTGCTAGCATATACATAACCACCAGAGGCACTGTGAATATCACATTGGCGCTACATTTGGGATGAGAACGGAATAAAGAGGATGACAGTGGATTATAGCAAATGAATAAGGTGACTCTTCCCTTGTATGCAACTGTTCCAGATATCATTACATGAATAGAAAGGAACTAGAAATATGATGGGGCTTGGTATGTAGATATTGATTTAACTAAACCCTTCCTCTCCCCACCAGGGCCTTCCACAAGGGAGCACTCACAATACCAGCTTTGCCCACTTATGACCTCTCTTGGCTATTTTGTTTTTCTTGGGAGTACACCAGCTGAACTATTCAGTAAATTATCTAGGATTTCTAGTGGTTTTGCCTCATTGTTTCATCAAGTAGACATAGGTATGAAACATTCTGCTCCAGCAGTTTGAGATTTTTGCTATATTTTCTTTCCACTTAGTTAAGCCCACAAAAAGGTTAATGAAAAAATGTGTCATACCACACTACACTTCAGTCCATTCTCCAGTCAGTTGCCAAATTGATCTTCCTAAAGCACATCACCCCATACTTAATAAACTCCCCTCATCTCCAGGATCATATGTAATTTTTTTTGGTATTCAAACTCCTTCATAATCTACTCTATGCCCCATTTCTAATATTGTTACATCTTATTTTTTTGTCACTTCACTTTGTATTAGTTCATAGTTTTCTAAGATTTTTCTGAAACCATCCTGCTCATCATTTCTTATAGCACAATAGTATTCCATTGAAATAATAAACTACAACTTATTTAGCCATATGCCAGTTGATGGGCATTCCTTTGATTTCCAATTCTTTGACATCACAAAAAGAGGTGCTATAAATATTTACATATATGTGTATATCTTTTTCCTTTTTCTTTGATCACTGTGGTATATAAAATTAGTAGCGTGATTTCTGAATATGCCACATTTTAGAGTCCTTTGGAAATAGTTCCAAGTTGTTGTCCTGAAATTTTGGACCAGTTCACAATATCAATAGTTCCATAGAATGCCTATTTATCCATGTCACCCATAGCATTCGTTGTTTTCCTTTTCTGTCAAGTAAGCTAACCTGACAGGTGAGAGAAGATACCTCAGAGTTGTTTTAATGTGCATTTCTCTAATCAATAGTGATTTAGAGCATTTTTTTCATATGACTATAGAGAGCTTTAATTTCTTCCTCTGAAAACTGCTTGTTCATGTCTTTTCACAATGGTTTGTCAATTGGGGAATGGCTCTTATTTTTAGAAATTTGACTCAGTTCTTCATATATTTGAGAAATGAAGTCTTTATCAAAGAAACTTGCTATAAAACACTTTCTCCGCAGTTTTCTTTTAAAATTGGGTTTCTTTGGTTTTGTTTGTGCAAGAATTTTTAAATGTAATTTAATCAAAATCATTCCTTTTACTTCCCATGATCCTATCCCTTGTTTGGTCATAAATTCTCCCCTTATTATTATCTGATGAATAGAATTTTCAAGTCTTTCCTCCATTATTTATGATACTACCCTTTTTATCTGAACCTTTTACTATTTTGACCTTATTGAGGTATACAGTGTGAGATGTTGGTCTAAATCTGGTTTCTGACAAAATGTTTTTTAACTTTCACTTCTTATTTGCCTTGTGTCCAATTCATATTTTTCTTTTATACTTTGTCTGTGTCTGTTTTGGCATCACTGTCTTCTGAGATGATATCTTGATCTTCCTATCACCATAGTAGATTTTTATGACTGAATGTTCTTTGCCAATTTTCCAACTTTTTTCTTTAATTTGTATGCTTGAGTTAGGTTCTCTTCCTGGTGTTTAGGTCACTGTAATAAGTGTCAGGCTTTTTTACATTATTTTTTTTCAGAGTGAGTTCTGCTGGTTTGTCAGCTCTCAGTTCTTCCAAGGTAGCATGCTCTGAAGAGAGGTGTGGTCATCGTCCTCCTGTTCTATGTTCTTGTCCTTACCTGATCCCTTGATCCTTCAAGTGTTATTGCTTCTCAGGGCCCCTGATTCCTCCAGAATGCAAAAGCTTCTCTTTGCCTTGAAATTGACTGGGAAGTGGGATTAGGTGATAAAGTTGCCAAATAACACCCTTTTTACGGGCAACTAGGTGGCACAGTTAATAGAGGGCCAGATCCAAAATTAGAAAAACTTGTCTTCTGAAGTACAAATCTGTTCTCAGACACTTACTAGCTGTGTGACTCTAAGCAAGTCACTTAACCCTTTTTGCTTCAGTTTCCTTATCAGTAAAATGAGCTGGAGAAAGAAATGGCAAACCACTCCACCAAAGAGTAGGATACAAATGAAATAGCTGAACAAAAACCAAGAAACGCCTTTCGTGTGCCTGGTATTGATACATGGATCCCCTGTTATCTCTTTCTGATCAGTTACCAGATCTAGTCTCTGGCATGAGAACTCTGGAAACTGTTGTTGTTGTCTCTGCCAAAGCCCATGGCTCATGGTGCTACCATTCCAGGCCAGCCCCCACCCCAGTATCACAGACCTCTCCTTTTGATCTCCTAAATTTTCTTGGACTTGAAAAATGTCTCAGATGTGTTTTTTACTATATCACTCTAGGATTTTATCTGAGGCATTATTTTATAGTTGTTTGGGGGGTAATACTGAGGAAGTTCAGCTGATTCTTTTCTTCCTCAACATTGGTTCTGTCCCTAGAAGTCTTTCCCCTAGACAAATCTTTATAAGTATGAGTATCTATAGATTTAGGAAGTTTTGCAAATATAACAGAAAATTTTAGTGAGTAATACCAAATTAAAGGAAGATGGCTAAACAAAAAAAAAATGAAGTGGGCTTCATTCTCCAATTTGAAGATGTGTTCTTTTCCCTTTCCTTTCACTTTCATTCTCTTCTCTTCTCTATCCACCTCAATTTTTTCCTTTTCCATGTATCTCTTTCCTTATTCCTCCATAGAATAGAGAATGTGTTCTTTATCCCTTGTACTGAAGGGAATAATTAACAGTGGCTTCCAAACTCCAGACATCCAGGTCATATTCCTCCAGGAAAGGGGAGAATACAATTGTGAATATTGATCATTATTGCCATACAGCAAAACTATTACAAACTTTCCTTTACATTGGCTCTGCTCAGATATCCTCTGTGTGTATATACCAATATGTGAAGAAATCATTTTGTATCTTCTCTTTCCACACTTTGTTCTATCATCACAGAATTCTATAGTTAAAAGGGATTTGAAGGGACAACCTGCCCAAAAATTATTCAGACATCAGCCCTATGAAGTTTAAATGTGTTTTAAAATGTAATTGTCTGAAAAGAAATAAAGATCTCTCCTATTCACTTAACCCTATTCAATCTGAGCTAAAGGGCACATTATAAGGAGCTGCAGAAGAGCTGACTAAAGAAGTATTCAATGAATAAACTTATACTTTTTAAAAATTAGGAATTGTAAAACATGTAACTTTAAAGGACACAGAATTATCAAAGAGAAGTGGATGGTAGAGAAAACACTTCCATATGGGAAGGAGGACTATAAAAGTGGTTTTAAAATGAGATGTGGGGGTATAATATTGTAGTTTTTTCCCCTTTTTTCTTTGCTATAATGTAAGGATGGATTGAAGGACTGGGGTGAGCAGGAAAGTGGGGGAATGGAACTTGGAAAAGATGTTTTAGAGGCAAAGTCCTAGAATAAAGAGGAATCTTATTCTTCCAGACAATTAAATAATTCTTTCTACAAGATTCCTGATTCCTAGTCTTTTCCCTTTTCCAGATTCCATTTTCTTCCTGAACTCTACCACTTATCAGTGAGCTTGCACCACTATTCTTAGGCAGAGGCGGGAGGTGGATTCTGAGTTAATAGCTGTTGTTGAGAATAATCCTATAGGTGATAGCTTTGCCCATTGCTTCACTTGTCAGTCAAGCACATACATCATGAAGTTGAGAACTTGTTGGTTCTAACCATGATTGCCATAGAAACAGTACATTACAAGCAGAATAAGAGTAACCTATCTCATGACAGACTAGTCCGAGATCATATTTCCTGTTAGTAGGTAGAGAAAATCTAAAGGTTTATGAATTCTGTTTCACCATTATTACATGAAATGAAAAAGTACTAAGAATATTTAGCCCTCTCAAACTAGTTATCCTCACACCAACTTACATGACAAGTCATGCTGAAAACCTTAAATGTCAAAGGGTTCATAAATCTCTATTATCATGGTCTATATTCTTGTGAAAAACTATGTCCTAACAAAATGTTTCCTGTTTTCTGAGAATTGGTTTCTTATAAAAAATCCTAACTCTTAGAATTAGAAGGGACTAAAGGTATAATCTATTCTAAATCTTTCATTTTTCAAAATAAAGGTACTAGAGTGAGGGAGGTGAAATGATTCATACTAAGTCATACAATGTATTAGTAGCAGTGCTATGACTAGAGCCCACATTTTCTGATTTTGTTGAACTCATTTCACATCTATGCTACAGCTTGACAGTGATGTCTAGCACTAGGTGTTTAGTGCCAGAAGCTATAGCCCTTCAAGGCTAAGTTCTCTGAATCACTGGATAGTTGACTAAAATAAAGAGAATAAAATGGTGATTCAAAAAAAAGATGCTAACCAGCCAAAACCCACAGAGTGAAGACTGACCCAGGAGTGCCAGTAAAAGTTTGGTTTAATGCTACCTCAATAGCTTTTAAAGCTTTCTACAACCCACAGCCTAACTGGCTGGAGCTGGCATTCTTCAAGCTAGCAAAACCAACTTATCCCTGTTCCTCACTTACCACTCTCTATTCCCCATCTCTGTGGCTTTGTACTGCCTATCCTCCTAGAATGTACTCCCTCCTTACCTTCACCTCCTAAAGTAGTCTGTCTCTTGCTTCCTAAGAGCACCAGGAACAGCCATGGCAGTTCTGAATAAACTATAATACTTGGAAAACTGGGGCGGTATCCTAAGGCAGAGCCTCAGCCATGGTAGGAACAAGATAGGGACCCAGTGACTGTCACTGGTGTATAACTTCCAAATGGAAACAATAGAAAACAGTGATGACCTGGAAGCTTAATTACTTGGAATGTAGGAGTTCTTGTCTGCTGCCTGTCAAATGTTAGTTACACAATTTGAAGTGGAACTAAACCTGCTACAGGCTGAGGCGAAATGGTTTCTGCTATGAGGATTTGAGAATTAGAGGAATAGGCATCCAAGCTGGCCAAAAACAAGCTCTCTTCTGAACTAAAAGGTGTTTATTGTTTAGTCATTCAGTAATGTCTGACTCTACATAGCATACCAGGTCCCTTTGTATCCTCCACTATCTTTCAAAGTCTGTTCAAGTTCGTATTGTTTGTTTGTTTCTTCATGACACTATCAATTTCTTCCTCTGCTGTCATCTTTCATTTTGCCTTTTATCTTTCCCAATACCACATTCTTTTGCAATGAGTTAAATCTTTTCATTGTGTGACCAAAGTATTTAAGTTACAGACTCAGGACTTGACTTTCCAGTGAATAGTCTGAATTAATTTATGTATTTACTAATTTGACCTCCTTTCTGTCTAAGAGACTCTCAAAAGTCTCCAGCATCACAGTTTGGAAGCACTGATTTTGTGATACTTGACTTTCTTTATAAGTTCCATTCTCACAATCATACATGGCTGCTAGAAATTCCATAGCTTTCTTTGCAAGATGATGTCTCTGCTTTTTAGTGTGCTGTCTAGATTTTCCATAACTATCCTTCCAAGAGGCAAATATCTTGTAATTATATGGCTGCAATCACCACCTGCAGTGATCTTTGAGCCCAAGAATACAAAAATCTGACACTCCTTCCATTTCTTTTCTCTCTATTTGCTAAAGCAATGGCACACTGGGAGGTGACATTAGCTATACTCAGATGTCCTCTATGTATATGTCCCAATATGTGAAGATATCATTTTATATCTTCTCTTTCCACACCTTGTTCTATAATCACAAAATTTTAGAGTTAGAAGTGATTTGAAGGGTCAACCTTAGGTAATATTTTAACGTTAAGCATCAAGTCAGCTTTTACACTCTTTTGCCTTCTTCAAAAGACTTCTTAATTCCTCCTCACTTTCTGCCATCAGAGTGGGATCACGTACATATCTGAGATCACTGCTATTACTCCCAGGAGCCTTAATTCCAACATTTGATTTATCCATCCTGGTATTTTGTATGATGTACTCTACATATAAGTTAAATAAATAAGGTGATAATATACAGCCTTGTCATACTTCTTTTCTGGTCTTTAACCAATCAGTTGTTCCATGTTTGATTCTAATTGTTGCTTCTTGACTTACATACAGGTTCCCCAGGGAACAAGTAAAATTAGCTATCTAGTGCTCCCATCTCTTTGAGGGCTTGGAACATTTTGTTATGATTCACATTGACAAAGGTTTTAGTGTAATCAATGAAGCAGAAGTAGATGTTTTTCTGGAACTCCATTTCTTTCTCTATAATACAACTAATGTTGGCAATTTGTTCTGTAATTCCTCTGCCTCTTTGCTCCTCTTGGAATTCTTGGTTTAGAAATTACTGAAGCTTAAGTAGCCAAATTTTAAGCTTAACCTGCTAGTGTGTGAAATGAGCACAATTGTTCAGTAATTAGAATATTCATTGGCATCGCCTTTCTTTAGTACTGGCATGTAAAGTGATATTGTGCAATCCAGTTGCCAAGGTAGATTTTCCATATTTGCTAGCATATTGTGTATAGTACTTTAAAAGCATATTCTTTTAGGGTTTTAAATAGCCCAGCTGGAATTCCATCACTTTATCATTCTTAACCTTATTGTTCGAAACACTTACTAAGGCCCATTTGACTTCATTTTCTGGGATGTCTGACTAGATCAGCAACCACACGATTGTTAGGTTATGTTTAAATCTTTCTTATATACCTCTTTTGTGTATTCTTTCCACCTCTTCTTAATCTTAGTTTCATCTGCTTTGTTAAATTTTGACCATTTTTATCTTTTACCATGTCCATTTTTACATGAAACATTCCCTTGATATGTCTAATTTGTTGAAGAGATCTCTCGTCTTTCCCATTCTATTGTTATCCTCTATTTCTTTGCATTGCTCATTTAAGAAAACTTCCTTATCTCTCCTTGTTATTCTCTAGAACTCAGCATTTCGTTGGTTATATCTTTCCCTTTCCTTCTTTTCTCAGCTATTTGTAAAACCTCATCAGAAAGCAATTTTGCTTTCTTGCTCTTCTTTTTCTCTGTTTTTTTTTTATTGTTGCCTCCTGCACAGTAGTGCAGTTTTTCAGCCAAAAAGATCTAATCCCTTAAATTTACTCTTTACTTCCATTTATATTCATAAGAGATGTTATTAAGGTCATACCTATCATGTCTATTAATTTCCTTGCTTTCTTCAAGTTTGAATTTTTTAATAAGAAGCTCATGATCTCAGTCACAATCAACTCCAAGCCTTGTTTTAACTGACTTATAGGACTTATCTACCTTTGAATACAAAGTATATAATAAATCTGATTTCTATATTGAGCATCTCTTGATGTCTATGTATGGGAATCACCTTTAGGGTTGTAGAAAAAGAATGTTTGGTACCCCCAGCAAGTTATATTGACAAAACTCTATTTGTCTCTGCTGTTTAATTTTTGTTCTCCAATTAGTCTAATTAGCTTTTGATTTCCTACTTTAGAATCGAAGTATCCTATGTTGAATGTCACACACACACAGACACACACACACACATTTGGTGTTATTTCTAAAAGGTATTGTAGGTATTCATGAACTAATCAACTTTGATCTGTTCAGTATCAGTGGTTGGGGAATAGTATTGTATTACCGTGATGTTGATTGGTTTAACTTGGATTCAAACAGAAAGCATTCTGTTATTTTTGAAATTATAGCCCAGTACTGCTTTCTTCACCCATTGTTTTTCTAGAAGGGCTGCACCATTTCTTGCCCACAGTAGTATATGTAGTGATCATCTGAATCAAATTCACCCATTTCAATCCATTTGTTTAGTAATACCCAAGACGTTGTTTAATCTTTCATTAGTACTGAAGTCACTTGTTGTCTTCTGCTCTTCCTCACTAGTGCATTGGACACCTTTAGAGCTGTGTGGTTCATCTTCCAATATCATTTATTAAATATCTGCTATCTCTCTGAGGGGCAGCTAGATGGTACAGTGGATAGAGCACCAGTGCAGGAGTCAGGAAGACCTGAGTTCAAATCTCATCTCAGACTCCTGACACTCACTACCTGTGTGACCTTGGACAAGTCACTTAACCCCATCTGCCTCATCCTGGGTCATCTCCAGTCATCCTGATGAATATCTGGTCACTGGATTCAGATGGCTCTGGAGGAGAAGTGAGGCTGGTGACCTGCACAGCCCTCCCTCACTCAAAACAAAGTCAAGTGCAAGTCATGTCTTCATTTTGATGGAACAGACACACATACACACACACACACACACACACACACAAAACACCTCACCTGGATTTCTCTCCCCATCAATATTAGCATAGATTTTTAACAGGTTTTACGGACCCATGCATTGTTACCTGAATAAGAGAACAAATAACAATGCCTGATTGGTTTCCATAACTTGTTGATGCCATGACGATTGGCTAGCTGGAAATCAGAAAAACAGACTCTTATTTCAGGAGATTTTATAGGCCCATAAAGAAGAGAATGAGAATACTTTAGTCCTTGAAACTTTTATTTATTTATTTTCCTATTCAGAGGATCTGGATCTTGGGGGAGGGAAATGTGTGCACAATCTCTGACTAAAAGGAGGTAATAATAGCTGTTTTGGAACAATTACAAATGAGATCTATATCCACGACTTTTGTATACAGGTCAGAGATCAAAGACCTGAGGATGGGCTGTAGCTGGACCACTGAGTTCCGTAAAAAAGCAGATGACAGAAACAACCATATGTTTGCTCTGGTGTCATGAGAAGACAGTTCAATGATACTGTTTATAGAGAAGGGGATGTTTGTAAGTGATTTCTTAAGTCCTCTCCAGAGAAGAGAGATTTCTTAGACAACAGCGTCATAAAGTTTACTCAAGGATGATTAAGTTTAAGGGTTTCTAAAATTAGAGACTTTAGTCATAGGGCCTTCAAGAGAAAGAAAGCTCTTCATCAGCATAATTTCTTTAGAAAGAAGAATTCTACAGAATTCCTCAAGACTATTCTTCCTGGAAAATCACTATACAGTTCCTGGGCAGTTTCCTTTCAGGACAAAAAATTGAAAAAACCTAGATGTAAGCTACTATGTACTTAAACTATATACATTCAAAGGCAGTTCTAAAGTAAACTCCAGGGATAGGCGATGAGTCAGAGAGAAAAATGAAAAATAGATCAACCCCTGAGCACAGACATGACATATGAGATTCTAGGAGAGTGTTCCACGATTATAACAGGGAAAATAAAGAAAATAGTAAATAGTGACAAAATTTGGTTGGTTTTGCTTAATGATTGGTAGGAAATGAAATTTACTGGGGCCTGGATTGTCTGAATTTTACTTGGGAAGCATTTGTTGCACCCAGTGAAAAATTTCTCCACCAGAAAAAGAGATACTTTAAAAAACCTTTCACCACAAAGTTTATCCCTGCAATTTTAGCAGAATAGTTTATTATTAAAAGGCAAAATCCCATCACATATTTGGTAAACCCAGGTCCCAATATTTTAGCTCTTAGATATGCAACCTTACAGTGCTCAAGCTGAATGTCTGAGCTTCCTTAATTTCACCTGAACTTTCTAAGTAGTTTTCCAGAGAAATGAATACCATATTTATTGGTGGTGAGGTGGGAAGAATGGGAGACAACAGGATGAAAACATCTATTGCCTTTTTCCCTATAAACAAAATATACTTAAACTTGTTTTTAACCATAAAGCATGTACTGTTCTCAGATCTTAAGTTTCTCCTCCTCATTTTTCTGAGTGAAGCCTATAGCATGATAAATTTAAAGGAGGGATGGGAGTCCAATCTGTCCATTTTATAGGTCAGTAAACTGAGGCCCAAAGAAATTTGATGACTTTCCAATGTTCACATGGATGATAAGTCTCAGAGAAAGGGCTTGAATCCAGATGATCTGGCTCCAGTGCTATTACTCTTTTCACTGCAGCATGTTAGCTGATTGGCAATGCTAGGCATTAGTTACTCTTTGTGTTTCAGATTTCTTGGTACATGCCTTGAGACTTGCTTAAGTGGGCCAAAAGCCAAGCCACATGTCAAACCTACTGAGTGATTGCCACATTCATACCAAATCTTTGTGTGTTTTCTTCTCTCTATCAAACTTCTCTTGGAGGCCAGAAATTGCCTCTTCCTAATCTATTATAGGATCAAGTTAGATTCATGGTTGAATCACAGAGAATATTTCCTTAGCTGACATCAATTTAATTTATTAAGTACCTAACATGTTCAGTTTATTGTGTAGCAAGGGAAGATTGTTTTAGTCATTTCATACATGTCTGATTCTTCAAGACCCCATTGGAATTTTCCTGGCAAAGATGCTAGAATGGTTTGCCATTTTCTTCTACAGCTCATTTTATAGATGAGGAAACTGAGACAAACATACTTAAGTGACTTGTCCAGGGTTACACAGCAAACAAGTGTCTGAGGCCAAATTTGAACTCACAAAAATGAGTCTTCTTGACTTCAGGCCTGACACTTTATACATTATAACACTTAGATACCTCACCAGACAGTTAATACAAATTTTAGTTAAACATTGTCCTATCCACACAGAGTTTACAGTGCAATTGGGAAAATATAGATAATGATTAAACAATACACATGATCGGTGTATTGGAGAGATGCAAAGAAAAGAGTTATTCTTATAACATGTGCAGAGATTATTGGTCAAGAGCATTACTAACATCTAGGACGAAGAGAGACTTTCTGGAAGATATAGTGTTTAACTTAGGTTTTAAAAGATAAAAAAGAATAAATCAAGTGAAAAGAGGGAGGGATAAAATGCCTGGTATAGAAAATACAGTCAGAGAATGAGTAAAAGTATAGGGCATGTTCAGAGGCTAGAGAATAGTCTGCTTTGGCTACAGAATTCAGTTTATAAGGTGAAGTAATTAAGATGCAGCTGGAAAACCAAGGTTGTACCAGGTAACAGAAGGTCTTGAATTCCAGGTAACGATTCTCTCTTGACCCTTTTATTTACTATATTCCTTTTCAGTTAGGTATATTCTGCCAAGAACCACATTTCCTTGTAGCATGTCATTCTACCAAGTTTCAGTGATACATCATGAGATCAAATCTACTTTGATTTAGGATAACGTTGCTTATTATACATATTTTTCACATTTGTATTTAGAAATTGGAAATCATGGTTATTATTGAAGCTACTCTTCATGAATATTGCTTCCTATATAGATATGAATTAGATTTTAAAGTATAGCAGAACTCCATCTCCTTCCCTTTTGCATTCCAAAGTCCTCCTGATCAGATTCATAAGGCTCCAAGCAAATACTTTTATCTTGTTAGGTATACTTCCTTTCT
This sequence comes from Notamacropus eugenii, assembly GCF_028372415.1. Lineage (NCBI taxonomy): Eukaryota > Metazoa > Chordata > Mammalia > Diprotodontia > Macropodidae > Notamacropus > Notamacropus eugenii. The sequence continues at coordinate 204,888,306 of NC_092875.1, read as the reverse complement.
GGATAAAAGTCCATCAGTCTTTTTTCTATTCTGAAAAACAAAATGACATTTTCAGATGTCATCTTCATGACTGATCAGCTCTCTAAAACCTTTGTTCCTTTTGGAATTCCCCAATATCAATCAGAAGTAGAGAAGAAAACACTCCCTGTGCTCTGAAATGTTCTCATTTTTTCACTTGAAGCTTTACTATCCTAAGCAAATATATATATGTATATATATACATATACATATGTATATATATGTGTGTGTGTGTGTGTATACATTTCTTGTAGCAATATAATTTGTATATTAATCTCAGAAATGGGGAGTAGTCATTAAGTTGACTGAATTTTTCAAAGTTGTCTATCAAATCCTAGACACATTTCCCATGCAAGCAGCAAAATTCATTGCTGATCATGTCAGTTCAACTAATAGTCACCTAAGACCTTTAAGTAGAAAGTGACTTGCTTCCTTTTCCACTGATCACTACTTGATCTCACCTAATGGTATGTATGGATCTATCTCAGCAAATTAAAACAAACAAATCAATCAATAAAATTAAAACCTGAAGTAGTTCAGCACCAGTCTTTATAGGGAAAGCCTCATTAGCTAATTCTTAGCTCCAAATAAGCTTAACCTCTTTAAGCCTCAATTTCCTCATCTGTAAAATGGCAATAATAATACTCTTATTAGGAGCAGTGAGGTGAATCAGTAAATAAAATTCTGGATTTGGGATTAGGACAACTTGAGTTTAAATTCTGCTAAGAAATGTGCTAGTTGTGTGACCCTGGGCAAGTCTCCTCATCTGTAAAGTGGGGATAATAAAAGCATTTATCACCAAGGGTTATTGTGAGGATCAAATAAGATGGGATCTATAGGACACTTTGCAAGTCTTAAATTTCCTTTCAAATCTTAATATGCCATTTAAATGCTAGCTATTATGTATATGTCTTTTTTACCTTCTTAATAATAATAATAATGTTAAGAACAATTCTATACTTTCTTGTATTATTATTGATGGAACTCCAGTCCTAGGGCCATGTTCTTACCTTAATCTCCCCTTTCCCCATTAGTAAACACTTGTTTAAAGTCATAAAAAGAATAATCCACAAGTCCAAGTTCCATCATGGTTAATTGAGGGGAAGGGAAGGGAGGAGAAGCAAAAGATGTTCCCTTTAAAATAATTCATACCTATATAATAAAAATCTTTGAAATACAAGTGTCCCATTTCATAGTAAAGACTCAAGTTTTCCAGCACTTTCTTTTTTAAAATTAATTTATTTGTTTTCACTTTTTAACAATCACTTGCATAAGTCTTAGATTTCCTCCCCCTATCTTCCCCTCACTCCCTGACATGTCATCCAATCTTATATGGTTTTATGCATATAATTATTAAACAAATTTTCACATTAGTCATGTTGCATCCAAGAATTAAAATGAATGGGAGTGATGACGAGAAAAATCAAACCAAACCAAAACAAAACAAACACAAGAGAAAATAGTCGGCTTCATTCTGCTTTCCAATTCTATAGTTCTCTCTCTGGATGTGGATGACATTTTGCCTCAAGAGTCCTTTGGGAATATTTTAGGTCCTTGCATTGCTGTGAAGGTCTAAGTTTATCAGAAAAATCCCTTGCACACTGTGGTGGTTGCTGTGTACAAAGTTCTGGTTTTGTTCATTTCACTCAGCATCAGTTCATATAAGTCCTTCCAGGCCTCTCTGAAGTCTTCCTGTTCATAATTTCTTGTAACAAAATAGTATTCCCATTACATTCATATATCACAATTTGTAGAGCCATTCCTCAATTGATAGGCATCTCCTCAATTTCCAGTTCTTGGCCACCACAAAGAGAACTGCTATAAATATTTTTGTATATATGTGGCCTTTTCCCATTTTTATGATCTCTTTGAGATACAATCCTAGAAGCAATATTGCTGGGTCAAAGGATATGCACATTTTTTGTAACCCTTTGGGTATAGTTTCAAATTGTTCTCCAGAATGATTGGATCAGGTAACAGCTCTACCAACAGTGAATTAGTGTTCCATCTCTCTCACATCTTTTCCAACATTTATCATTTTCTTGTTTTGTCGTGTTAGCCAATCTGATATGTGTGATGTGGTACTTCAGAGTTGTTTTGATTTGCATCTCTCTAATCAATAGTGATTTAGAACATTTTTTCATATAACTACAGATAGCCTTAATTTCTTCCTCTGAAACCTGACTGTTCATATCTTTTGACCATTTATCAATTGCAGAATGACTTGTATTCTTTTAAATTTGACTCAGTTTTCCATTTATTTTGGAAAAGAAGTCTTTGTTACAGACACTAGTTGCAAAAATTCTTTCCTAGTTTTCTGCTTCCCTCCTAATCTTTGTTGCATTGGTTTTGTTTGTGCAAAAACTTTTCAGTCTAATGTAATCAAAATTCACCATTTTGCACTTCACAATGTCCTCTATCTCTTGTTTGGTCATAAATTTCTCCATAAATCTGACAAATTCATTATTCCTTGCTCCCTTAATTGGTTTATAGTATCAGCCTTTATACCTAGATCGTGTATCTGTTTGGATTTTATTCTTGTGTATGGTGTCAGGCATTGGTCTATGTCCAGTTTCCACCACGCTGTTATCCAGTTATCCCAGCAGGTTTGTCAAACAATGAGTTGTTATCCCAGAAGCTGGTGTCTTTGGGTTTATCAAACAGTAGACTGCTGTATTCTTTAACTACTGTGTCTTGAGTATCTAACCTATTCCATGGTCTACCCCTCTGTTTCTTAGCCAGTATCAAGTGGTTTTTATGATTGCTGTTTTATAATACAATTTGAGATCTGGTAGGGCTAGACCACCTTTCCTATTTCTTTTCATTAATTTCTTTGATATTTTGGACCTTTTGTTTTTCCAGATGAATTTTGATATTATTTTTTGTAGCTCTAGAAAATAATTATCTGGTAGTTTGATTGGTATGACACTGAATAAGTAGATTAATTTAGGTAAAATTGTCATTTTTATTATATTAGTTCAACTTACCCATAAGCAATTGATATTTTTCCAAGCACTTAGATCTGACTTCATTTGTGGGAAAAGTATTTTGTAATCTTGTTCCTACAGTCCCTGGCTTTGTTTTGGCAAGTCAATTTCCAGATATTTTATAGTATCTACTGTGGCTTGAAATGAGATTTCTCTTCCTATTGCTGTTAGGCTTTGTTAGTGATATCTATATCTATACTTACATCTATATATAAATGACAGGTGATTTATGTGGGCTTATTTTGTAACCTGCAACTTTGCCAAAATTGTTTATTATTTCAAGTAGTTTTTTCCTTTATTATCTAGGACTCTCTAAGGATATCATATCATCTGCAAAGAGTGATAATTTAGCGTCTTCTTTGTGTGTTCTAATACCTTCAATTTCTTTTCTTCTCTTATTGCTAAAGTTAGTATTTCTGGTGCCATATAGATTAATAGTGGTGATAATGGACATCATTGTTTCACCCCTGATCTTATTGGAAATGCATCTAGCTTATCTCCATTGCATATAGTGCTTGCTGATGGTTTTAGTTAGATACTGCTTATTATTTTAAGGAAGATTACATTTATTCCTATGCTCCCCAGTGCAATAAATGCAGAGCATTTATTCCTATGCTCTCTATTTATTTCGACGCGCTTTCAACAGAAATGGATGTTGTATTTTGTCAAAAGCTTTTTCTGCATCCATTGAGATAATCATATGATTTCTGCTAGTTTTGTTGATATGATTAGTGATGCTGATAGTTTTCCTAATATTGAACCAGATCTGAATTCCTGGTATAAATCTTACCTGATCTCAATGTATTTTTCTCATGGTAAGTTGCTGTAATCATTTTGCTAATATCTTATTTAAAATTTTTGAATCTATATTCATTAGAGAAATTGGAAGACAATTTTCTTTCTCTGTTTCGGCTCTTCATGGTTTAGGTATCAGAATCATATTTGTATCATAAAAAGAATTTGGAGGACTCCTTCTTTGCCATTTTTTTCCAAATAGTTTATTGGAAGCTATTCTTTAAATGTGTGATAGAATTCACTTGTAAATCCCTCTGACCCTGGAGATCTTTTCTTAGGGAGTTCATTGATGGCTTGTTCAATTTCTTTTTCTGAAATGAGGTTATTCAAGTATTTAATTTCTTCTTCTGTTAATCTGGATAATATATATATTTTTTAAAAATATTTATCCATTTTACTTAGATTGTCAAATTTATGGGCATACAGTTGGGCAAAGTAATTTCAAATTATTTGTTTAATTTCCTCCTCATTGACTTGAGTTCACCATTTTCATTTTTGATATTGGTAATTTAGTTTTCTTCTTTCTTTATTTAAATCATATTGACCAAAGGTTTATCAATTTTCTTGTTTTTTTCATAAAACCAACTTTTAGTTTTATTTATTAGTTCCATAGTTTTCTTAATTTCAATTTTATTAATCTCTTCTTTGTTTTTCAGTATTTCTAATTTGATGTTTACTTGGAGATTTTCAAATTGTTCTTTTACTAGCTTTTTCAGTAACATGCCCAATTTACTGATGTCCTCCTTCTCTATTTTATACATGTAGGCATTCAATGATACAAAACTTCCTCCAAGAACTGCATTTGCAGCATCCTATGAGTTTTGATAAGTTGCCTCTTTATTGTCATTTTCGTGAATGAAGTTATTGGTCGTTTCTATGATTTATTGTTTAACCCACTCATTCTTTAGGATTAGATTATTTAGTATCCAATTAATTTTTGGTCTATCTTTCCATGGCCTTCTGTTGCATATAATTTTTATAGCATTACCATTTGAGAAGGATACATTGACTCTCTCTGTCTTTCTGCACTGGATTATGAGGTTTTTGGGCCCTACTACGTGGCCAGTTTTTGTATATGTGCCATGTACCACTGAGAGAAAGGTGTATTCATTTCTAACTCCATTCAACTTTCTCCAGAGATCTACCATATCTAACTTATACATAGTTCTATTCACCTCCATAACTTCTGTCTTGTTTATTATGTGGTTAGATTTATCAAGTTCAGAAAGGGGCAGGTTACCCCTAGTATACATTTGTTGTCTATTTCATCCTGTACTCCCCTAACTTCTCTATGTATGCTAAACTACTAAATGCTAAATCACTTGGTGCATATGTTACTAACTATATTTCTTCATTGTCTATCATGCCTTTTAGCAGGACATAGTTTTCTTCCTTATCTCTTTTGATTAGATCTATTTCTGCTTTTGCCTTGTCTGAGCTTAGGATTGTTTCCCCTCCTATTTTATGTCAGCTGAACCATAACATACTCTGCTCCAACCTTTTACCTTTACCCTGTATGTATCCCCCTGTTTTAAAACTGTTTCTTGTAAACAACATATTATTGGATTATGGTTTTTAATTCATTCTTTTGTCCGTCCCCCTTTTATGGGAGAATTCATCCCACTGAGATGCACAGTTATGATTACTATGTGTGTCTTTCCATCCTATTATCCCCATTTAGGCTTTTAATTCTCCCTTTTCCCTTTCCCTCTACAATAGAATTTTAATTTTGGCCACCACCTCCCTCAGTCTTTCCTCCTTTCTGTCAGTCCCTTTCCTTTTATTCTACTTTTCCTTTACTACCCCTCCCCTCTCTTTTAATATTCCCTCCCATTTTTTTTTTTACCTTTCCCCTCCTGCTTACCTGAATTTGTTGTTCCCTCTTTGTTCCAAATCAGATGAGAGTAAATCTCAAACAGTGCTCATTTCCCTCCTCTCTTTCCCTCTACTATAATAGGTTTTGTTCCTCTTCCTATGATGTAATTTACCTTTTTTCTGCCTCCTCCTTTTCACATGTCCTGTTACAATCCCTCATACACTTAAATCACATTTTTAACCATTGCATCAGTTAATTTATACCCACTCCCTCTATCTATGTATACCCCTTTTAAATATCATAGAAATATACAATTCTCAAGAATAAGAAGTATCATCCTCCCTTATAGGGATGTAAACAGTTTTCCATATTGAATAACAAATTTTTCCCCCATTAACCTTTTAATGCCTCTCTTGAGACTTGTATTTGAAGAACAAATTTTCTATTGAGTTGTGGCATTTTCATTAGGAAGGCCTGGAAATCCCTTATTTCATTGAATGTCCATCTCTTTGCCTGAAATATGAACTCAGCTTTGCAGAGTAATTGATCTTTGGTTGTAGTCCAAACTCTTTGCCTTACAGAATATCATATTTCAATCCCTCCAGTCTTTCAATGTAGAAGCTGCAGGGTCATGTCTGATCCTGACTGTAGTTCCTCAATATTTGTTTGTTTTTTTCTGATAGCCTGCAGTATTTTCTCCTTAACTTGATAGTTCTGGAATTTGGCAACATTATTCCATGGCATTTTGAATTTGGGATTTCTTTCAGGAGGGGATTGGTGGATTCTTTCAACGTCATTTTTGTCCTCTGTTTTTGGGACCTCATGGCAATTTTACTTGATGATTTCTTGGAAGATATTGTCCAGGCTCTTTTTTTTCATCATGGATTTCTGGTAGCCCAATACTTCTTAGATTTTCTCTCCTGCATCTGTTTTTCAGGTCAGTTGTTTTACCAATAAGAAATTTTACTTTTTCTTTATTTTCTTCATGCTTTAGATTCTGTTTGACTGATTCTTAACGTCTCAAAAAGTCAGTACCTTCCACTTGCTTAATTCTAATTTTAATGGATTGTTTTCTTCACTTAACTTTTGCATCTCCTTTTACATTTATCCAATGGTTCCCTTTAAAGAGTTGTTTTCTCCAGTTAGATTTGTGCTCCTTTTTCCATTTGCTCAGTTTTCCTTTTTGAAGGGCTGCTCTCTTCAGTGAATTCTTTGTTCATATTTTTAAAATCATTGGCCAATTTTTCTTCTACTTCTCTAATTTGACTTTTAAAATCCTTCTTGCACTCTGGCTTGAGACCAATTCATATTCCCTTCTGAGGTTTCAGATGGGAGTACAGTCTCAATGTTGATTGCATCTCTAATCATGTTTTGGTCTTTATCCCCATAGTAAGCTTCTATTTTCTTCTCTGCTTTGCTTCTTGCTCATGCTGGTTGTTTTTTCACCTGCCTTTTATAGTGTATCTCTGCTTATGGGCCACAGAGGGCTCTGTCCCATGGTTTTTGTGCTGAGAATTTGAGGCTTTGTATGTTGTGTCCTCTGGTTCTTTCAACTGGAAGACAGAATGCTGCAACTTACCTTTTGTTGACCTGGCTAATGTGCCAAGGCAAAAGCCAGGTGAAGTCTTTCTGAGTTTTCCCAGTTACCCTGAAACTTGCTGCATGAGGTGTGGTGGAGGGATGGTCTAGCTAGAGAGGGTCTCCTTCCCTGAACTGGAGCACAGGTAGGTTGAGCAGTTGGTAAACCTCCATCTGCATTGGTCTCTTCCCAATTCCCCTGGCTGTGCTAAGTCATATCTGGGGTCCTGGTATTGGTGTTTCTGGGCTCCACTCCATGGGGCTCAGGATTTCCTCCAGGTTTGCTGAGTTGGGGCTGTCTGGGACAGCTCTGATCCTGCACTGGTCCCCTTCTGTCACAGCAAGAGGGTCTCTACTTGACAATTTTCCTGGCCTCTCGAGCTGAGGGAGTGTTTGCCCTTTTAGCTGATCCCAGTATTCTAGGATGTTTCCTGGGGAAATATTCCCTGGGTTTTTCAAGGTCAACAAGGGGAGAGTACAAGCACTTACAGATTACTCTGCCATCTTGGCTCCCAGAAGTTCAAGTAGGTGACTCTTTCCAGCACTTTCACTTACTGATGTCTAACCGATGTGCCCTTCTTAATAGAAATACAAACAAAACTGATTTACAAATTTGGATCACATGGCATGCCATGGCATGTAAGGGAGGAATGCTTTATGAACTTAAAAATATTATGGAATCATGAAATACTGTTGGTGCTAAACATGCTGCCTCATTTCATCTGCATCATTTGTGATGTGTTCATATTTTGCCCTAATTTATCCTGAAAGTTTTGCTCCACTTAAATCTGAATTTGTTCTCTCATAGTGTTTCCCCTGTTACAGCTTTCTCTTACCTCTATTGATGACTACAACTTTAATTTGGATGAGAATGAAGAAATATATGATCTCTTTGATGTATAAATACTAAATTAGTAGATTCCATGAGAATTATTTAGCCTGTGATCTATATCTAATTGTATAACATCCTAGACTTCTTCATAATCTAAGTATCGAAGGTGATGAATTTAACAATGCTTTTAGTTCATTGACTATGGGAGTATTTTTCCTTGTGCTTAATTATTTACTGCACAAAACCAGACTCCAAAGAACAAAAGGGTTTTGATTTCTTAAAGGAAAAAAATTTTTTTTGTTTGCTTGTTTTTTTCCAGAACAAAATTATAGTCACAAAATTGTTGTGGGGGTGGTGGGTTGGTTATTATATTACTGTTGTGAATATCTTTATAACCATCATCAACATTCAAAGACCTCTTATTTTTCCCTTGTGTGGGAGACAAGTTAATACTAAACACCATTTTTAGATCATTACAAAATAAATGTCCTAGGTATCTTATCCCTTAAAATATCAATTTACAATTTTACTGCTACCACTTATCCATATTTTTCTTTTATGTCCTTTAGTTTAATCAGTTTTTCATTGCCATTTGCAAAATGAAGTACAAAAACTGACACATGAATTCTTTCAGTGAATAAATTTCTTGAAGTACTTTCTGTTTTAGCACTTTTAAGTTTTATATATTTTTTTGACTTCTTGACATTCTGCTTTCCTAGATTTTAGGAAAACTCTCTCTGTAGTTTGCATTAAAATGTTCCAGTGTCTGTATATTAACAAGATTATTTTTAAAAAATTATACAGGCACCAAATTTTGATCCATTTTTTAGAATCCAAATACTTCCCAAGTATATTGCAACCGTGAATCTTGTAGCATCATACACTCTAATTGTTTCACCTTCTGAGTTCTGAGAAATCAGAATCATTTGGAACTATGGCCAGAGTGCTATAAAACCATGGATATTCTTTGATCTGGCAATGCCTTTGCTAGTTCTGTGTCTGGAAAAGATTTTTCAAAAGTGAAAAATATCTATTTGTACAAAAATATTTGTGGTGATCAAGAATTGAAAATTCAGGGAATATCTATCAATTGGGGAATGACTGAACAAGTTGTGGTATATGATAGTGATGGAATATTATCATGCTACAGGAATGACAAGCACTATGATTTCAGAAAAACTTGAAAAGAGTTACATGAAGTGATGCAGAGTGAAATGAGCAGAATCAGGAGAATGTTGCACACATTAACAGAAATATTGTACAATGAAGAACTGTGAATGAATTAGCTATTCTCAGCAATAAAATGATGCAAGACAATCCCAAAAGATTCATGATGAAATATGCTCTTGGCTACCAGAGAAATACTTGATACTGATAGGAAAATATTTCACGTGATTACACATGTATAACCTATATTGGATTGCGTACCATCTCAGGGAGGGAAGTGGGGAGGGAGGAAAGGAAGGCAAGATAGAATTTGTAATTCAAAACCTGATAAAAATATCCAAATGTTAAAAATTGTTTTAACATGTAGTTGGGGGATAAGAAAATATTAAAAAGACAAAATCAAGTGCCTCAACAGTTGTTCAAGTGACATCCTTTTAGAGACATATGGAAGTTCTTTTTAGATATCTATAAATGCCTTATTTACTATTTTATTGTTTTCTTCATTCGCAATGTTTATATCCTTAAGAGTTTTGTTGACATTTTGCTTTGTTTTTACCCTTCAAATTCTTGCTGAGGCGGGGCAGAGACAAGATGGCAGAATAGAAAGACACACATATGCAGGCTGTCCCCACACAGCCCATAAAATACCTGTAGACAGGGATTCTCAACAAATTTTGGAGCAGCAGAAGTGCAGAACAACAGAGTGGAGGAGATTGTAGGCTCAGTATTTAAAACATCATTCGCAGCTCCTGGCAGATGTATCTGAGTCAGTTAATCTTAATGAATCTTTATGCTTTAACAGAGGGAGAACTGAAAATCTTCCACCTATGTTTAATTATTCTCTAGAGGATACTTCCTTAAAGAAAATGGAGAATAGCCTGCTGCTATCTTCTTGTCTGTGTTCTGAACTGTACCAAAAACCATTCCTCAAATAAGGCAGGGGGTCAGTAATTTCTTATGTTCATGTGATTTTTATTTCATCCAAGGAGGCAGTGTAGCCTCCTGACTCCCACTACTGAGACCTCAGAATATTGGAAAGATAGAGTTTCTCTAGGTCTCTATTCCTCTTTTCTTTTTCCCTTCTAGAAATATGCATGTAAAGAGACAGCAAAACTGCTTTCACAAATTTGGTTTTTAAAGCAGCCTAGATCTCCATACTGACTAAATGTGTTTTTTTAAAAGAGTGAGAACTCTTTTTGGAAAACTTTTAAATTTAATCAGGGTTTAACATGATATACTTAGAACAATTAAACTTAGATTCCCCTGTAATGTTGAAAAATAAATATTTTGATAATTATTCCTTTTAAGGTTACCATTTATCCTTTAGGTTGTGAAATCTCATCAGTGGAGCAAAATTCCATTACTGAATAGATGAAAATAAACTTGCTAAGGTGCTTTTGGTTACCTTGGTAACTGACATTAATCACTCTTTCAACTGAACTGTACATTGGTGCCATAAATTTCATTTAAAGAGGAAAAGACTTAAATAAAAAGAAGCAGGCACCTATGCTAAATAACCTGTTATATTTGTTGCAGGCACTGCCAACAGCTGATTGACTGTTGCTTCTAATTTTGTGGGGAGATAAAAGTGCATAAAGCATCTTCACAAATATTTAACAACCTCTATTTGAACAGAAAGCCAGTCTCAGTGATTGTCCTTACAATGAACATGCATGGCAAATTACTTTAATCCCTAGATTTTTATAAAACAACTACATAATACCATTAGCAAAATGGAATCTGATTAAAGAAATGAATACTTTTCCATTCCTTTTTTTAAAGTTCCCAGATACTATGGGATTAAAAGAATATCATATGAATATCTGAGTTTTTCTTAGAATCTTTTATCCAAAAACTTTAAGTTTAATATGTGAAAGTAAGTCACATATATCTGTGACGTAAGGGACTTTTCTGAGCTTTGCCAGAATGTGAATGCAAGTTCTTTAAAATCAATTTTTTTGCCTTTCCCATTTTTTTTCCTTTAAAAGTGTGAATAATGATGACTGGAAAAGTCAATTCAAACTATTATGCATTTAAGCTCAGTGATGAATCATTGTCATCTAAAATAGTTTATTAAATGCTGAAACATACATTCTTCCATTAGAATGTCACAGAGGATATCCAAGATGTATTTCCTGCTGTTTTAAGAGGACTGAAATTTGGAATACCATGATGGTAATAACAGTGAACATTTATGTAGTGATATATATATATATATATATATATATATACATATATATATACATATATATACACACACACATACACACACACAGAGACATACATACATACAGATACACACATATATGTTTATATACATGAATATACACACAAACACATACACACACATATATACATGCATATAAATATGTATGATTTAATACATATTACCCTTAAATTAAATTTTATTATTTTTAAGCTATCATTCTAACCTGAAGAGATCCTTTTTGTCTCTTAATCATGTCATCTAAAATGTTACCTATCCTCAGTTTCATGGTATCCTTCAAGTTGATTGGCAGGCCATCTTACTTTATCTAATTCATTGGCAAACCTAAGCAAAGCCAGAGGCACTGTAGTACAAAAGGATCCCCTTCAAGTTAACATTGATTCATTAATGAATACTCTTTGTTTCCAGGCAAATTTAATCTAATTAATGGTATTATTATCTACTTTTCATTGTTGTCTACTTAGCCTACAAAAATGACACGAGAGACTGTCAAATCCTTTGCTAATTGAAAAGTATACAAAGTCTATTATGTTACTATCTTTTAAACTAAACAGAAGGGCATGTTAACATTTCGTAGTTAATTTATAGCTAAAATTAAGGCTACCCATATCAGAAAAGTATCTAACAAATTCACCAACCATATTGCTGATAGTTTTTGTTTTGAAATTATTTAAATGAGTCACTGGGCTTTGAGTAGAGGTGTTAACCTTGGAAAGGATTTGGCTAAGCATGTAGTTCAGTAAAATGAAACTCAAACCTTTATGTAACATAATTTTCATTTATTATTACTTTAAATAAAGCATAGCATCTTAACAAATAATTCTCAAAAGTATTCTCAAAAATGCTAATGATGTTAGTCTGGTATGAACTAGAGTTTCATCATTTTTGACTCCTTTTAAAATATTCCTACAATATATATTCTAAAATTTTGTCCAAAAGGTAGAATTAAGATCACTTGTCTATAATTGAAGGCTTTATAGAGGCAGTGTGATATAGTGAAAAGAGGACCAGACTTGATAATGTCATTGGTTCTCTTTTAAAATGGATCGGCAACAACAATTTTGTGATTTTGAGCAAATCATGTTCTATTTATAAAATGAGGGGATGACTAAAAGGCATTAAATGGTGCATAACCTTCGACCCAGATATGCCATATCCAAAGTGATCAAAGAAACACTTAAAGGAACTATATTTACAAGAAAGTTTATAGTAATGCTTTTCATAGTAGTCAAAAAACTAGGAATTAAGGTGGTGACCACATTTGGGGGACTGACTAAACAAATTGTGATATATAAGTATAATGAATATTGTCATGCTATTTTATGAAAATTCAAATTAGGATTTTGGAGGGAGGGAATTCAATTCAGCAAACAAATTAATCAAATGCTTACTACATGTAAGGCACTATTTTAACCTTGGAAAAGTAAAACGATAGCAAATGGCATACCTTAACTCTAGGAATTTTCAACTAAGGGAGAGATACAACATTTTCTTTTCTCTAAAACCATATATTGACATGTTTAATCAACCAAAAAATTATTGAGCACCATCCTTTCTGGCATCTCTATCTTTCTAGTCACCCTGATGTGAAATTTTAGTCTTGAATCATCATATCACTAAATCCATGTATCTAAGTTATTTGCAGATCTTTCCATTTCTATCTCCTCACCATCTCTGGTACATACCTACTTCCAACCTTCAATACTTCTTTATTTAAATACTAAAATATCTTCTTAATTGCTTTTTCTTCCTTGTTTCTCCCATTTCAATCTATCCTCCAAGCCAAATGATTAATATCCTAAAATACAGATTTCATCATGTATCCTACTCTCATTCAATAAACTCATGATTCCTTAAACTCCTCCATTGCACACTCAAAGCTTTAAAAAACCTTTTACTCCATTATATTTTTTAATCCCTTTTACATATTGCTTTCTGCTATGTACTGTATGGTCCAATTATACTGTCTTACTTTCTGTTTCTTACAGAAAAGGCTTCATTTTCCCATGTTTATGTGTTTGTACTAGCTGTCCCCACTGCCTAGAATGCTTTGTCTCTGTAACTTAAGTGTCATGTTCTGCATGAGGCTTTTCATGGTTTCTATAGTGCCTTCATCTACAAGGCTGCGTTTGAACACTTATGTGCTGTCTCCCCCATTAGAATGTGAGAATTCAGTGACTGTTTATCGTTTGCCTTTAAGACCCCAACACTTCACAAAATTCCTAGCATAACTTAATATTGTACTCAATAAATGTTTATTTAATGGAACATGTCAGCACTTAAGCATAATGTAAGTTAGAGCATGAAGATATTGAGATATAAAAAGACCTCTAGAAAAATCTGAATATGCAAAAAATTAAATTCTTATAAAGCAATTTGTTACAGGGATGAATACAAATCCTTGCAGAACTGGTATGTTTGAACTGTCTTAAAGGATTGAATTGGGATAGCATGTCTCCCAAATCATTATCTGATCATCCAAATTTTTTTCCTCAAAAAATTATCTCCCAGGAGGAGGTAATTAGAAGTAAACACATTTGAGGAGGAATAAGTTCAAAAGAGAATAGAATTAATGGGGTCAGGATAGGATGGAGGGAAATACAATTAGTCTTTCACAATATGACTGTTATAGAAGTGTTTTGCATAACTACATATGTATAATGTATATTGAATTGCTTGCCTTCTCAGTGGGGATGGATGAGGAGGGAGGAAGGGAGAGTCGTTGGAAATCAAAGTTTTAAAAAATGAATGCTAAAAATTGTTTTTACATGCAACTAGGAAAAAAGATATAAAGGCAATGAGGTACAGGAATCTGTCTTGCCCTACAAGAAAATAGAGAGTATGGGGATAAGAGAAAGGGTTGTGATACAAGGGAGGGTATATTGAGGGAAGTGGTAATCAGAATGTGCACTGTCTTGGGGTGGGCAGAGGGGAGAGATGGGGAGAAAATCTGAAACTCAAAATGTTGTGGAAGTGTTTTTTTGAAAACTAAAAATAAATAAATTAACTTAAAAAATTGTCTCCCAGTCAACCAATGCTTACTATGTGCCTGCTACTCTGCTAAATACTGAGAACACAAAGAAATGCAAAAAACAGCCCCTACCCTCAAGCAGCTTATATTTTAGTAGTGATGTGACACCAGGGGAGAGTGATTCTCTTCTTAAAAAGAAAAAGTAGCTAACTTCAGTTTATAATGTATTTTCTTTGCTTATTGACTGAATTTTAATGTAGTCATGAGCTATAGAAGTGTATTTCAGTGTATAAATACCATATATGTTGTTTTTCAGCTTTTACATTTTATGGCTGCATATAATCATTCGAATGTCAGTGAGTATTTGTGCATTTATCTGTGCCCATATCCATTCACCTTTCCTTCTAGTACTACAAAACCAATAATAGAACTTTATTTCCAGTATATGTACAGGATCATATAATTCACACCAGATTAAGCAACTAGAATTCTGGTGCCATGATTGATAATTTATGCTAAGATTAGTAATTCTGTACTTTTACTTTTCATTTGTTTGCCCTTTTCACTCTTTCCTTTTCTCTGACCATTCCAATTTCACTCATTCTTTAAGAGCCAATTCAAATCCCTTTAATCCTTGAAGTCTATACTATAACCTAAGATCATTTCTTACTTTTCTGTCTACACATCTTACCATGAAACCACACAATTTGGCAGCTAAACTCATTCTCATGTATTGTTATGTAGCATCCTCTAATGTTACCAATTGGAATGACTTAGCTTTCCACTAAATTTCCTTAGAACAGAAACTATGGAAAATCTCCTTTATAATTCTCAGTGCTGTACTGAGCACCACCACCATTCTTTTTTGGCAGGTAAGATATATGTATGTGTTTGTGTGTGTGTGTCTGTTTCTGTGTGTGAATGTGTATATGTATGTGTAAAAGAGATGGATGTACGTGGTCCAAGTTTTTGTGTAACTTAGAAAATAGTAAGAATAAAATAAAACAGAATTTGATTGAATAGAATAAGCTAATAAATGTTCGTATAATAATGTGCACATGGTGAATATATCATCATATTTTCTTGTAAATATAATGTCACACGAATCGTAGCTGATGGATTCTTCTCTAATGATGGATCTGCTTTTTTACCCTCATTTAAAACTACAGTCCATAAAAATAAGGAGAGGTAAAGGAAAAAGGAAATAGTTTTTATATAATTATTCAAGTTCATAAAGCAAAAATTAAATTTATAAGACTGACAAGAACAGAGAAAATGTGAAGCAATGAGGCTCAGATGACTGAATTTACATAAGAAAGTACTAAGAATTCAAAATTGAATATCAATGTACTCCAAAGCAAATTTTATTCTGCTTCTTAAGGGAAATGAAGAATAAAAAGATCAAGAAAAAATGTAGGAGGTGGTAGAATGGGAAGAAAAGTTACTTAATGCAATGACTGTTTATAAATAGTTAAAATAATAAGTTAAAATAAATAATTTCATTAAAATGAAAGGCCCTCCATCTGAAAGAGATAAATTCTAAAATAATCTAGCACTTTAGATAACTTTTTGTGAGTACATATCTTGTGATTATATAGCAAAGTATGAAAAGTCCATCCTCTGAGACAGATCAGTTTCTGTATAACTTAGAGACTTAACCACTAACCAAGGGCCCTGAGAAATTAAATGATGAGCTCATGGTTATATAAGATAGTGTGGATCAGAGCAGAATCTAAACTGTGTCTTCCTGGGTCTAATCTGGACCTGTACTTCATTATGCCTTAGTCTCTCAAAAAAAAAAAAAATGGACATACCATGAAAGCAAGAGGTAGATGGCATGAGTTCTTCTATTCTCACAAAAGAAAAAAAAGCATATAAAAGATTGAAACTATTCTACATAGAACAAAAGTGTTTTCTCTAAAATGAAATGGCCTCTGAAAAGGAACTTAAAATGTAGTGCTGAGTGTAAAGATTTAAAATGCTCATATTGTAGCAGAAGTACCAGGAGAAATCAATTTGAAAACAACACAACTGACACGAAGACAGGAGATGTAGAACAAAGCAAATAGAGAAAAAGTTTGTGTGTTTGAGGGGGCAGGGTGAGATAAGAGAGAGGGATAGGTAGAGAGAGAATCACTTCTTAGATAAGCAGAATTTCAGAAAGAGTATAACATGGGTCACTCACTTCCTATTAGATATCACTGGCAAGCAAATTAAATCCATTTCCTGCAGCGTTACTATGGAAGCTGATTATATATTTGGCATTCCCCTTGGGATACAATTTGTGTTTCCTCTGTAAAGACAGTGTGACTCTCTCCCCTAAGCTCATCATGCCACAAACATACAGCAGTGCTTTTGATTCACTTATCATTAAGCAAGGGAAGTCTGGTTTCTAGGCACTACTTTGTTGCCATGGAATCCATGTTGAGAGCATTTCTTAGTTATTAAGTTAGAGTTCCAACTTCAATTAACACTGCATCAACATATCAGCCACAGTGGCCTAGCAAGTCTCACTATGTCCATGAGGACTTTTGAAATTTACATTTTATAATCAATTTCTCTGACTTCAGATGAGTAGTTTGTTTTTTGAATGACAGAACAACACAACAATAATAACTATTTACAACAATTTAGTGCTTTGAGGTCTGCCCAATACTTTACATATGATATCTCATTTGAGATAAATGAAGGTGATGTGAAAATAATATCTTACACTCATTAGACCATTTCAATATAGCAGTTGAATTATGTCTCACAGTATATTTCCCAAAGTTCAACACAAAATTTAGTCTCTGTAACTTAGCCTTTAACTTACGACCAGTCCATAGAATAAAATCTACTTCAAGGAAGGCTTTTTAAGAATATTAGTTTATGTTTTATAGCCCTGGTATAGATAGCTCATACCTGTAATCTGTGCTACTAGAGAGGCTGAGGCTGGAGGCTTCCTTAAGCTCTGGGAGTTCTAAGCTGCAGTAAGACTACAGTCACCTGGGTTTCATCAATAAGTCTATCACCCTTATAGTGAGTCCCCTGTAAGGAGACTAGGACATCAAGTGGTTAATTGTGGGAACTGAGTGAACCATACTGACTCCATCTTGTGACTCAAGTCCGGATATAACTTGTTTCCTTCCTGTTCAATTATGGGTCTAGTCCAATTTCTATCCTGTGAGAAAACTTTATTCCATTAAAGGAATTGGGAGAAAACCTTATTGTACTGTTTGGACCCTTTCCTACACAACTGGAAAACTGGACTGCCTCTCCGTACTGTTTAGAGACCATTAACTAAGGACCTAGATTATGTTGACCAGAAACTTAGATCTAAGGAGTTTTCTCATAATTGTACATCTCAAGCAGTCTATATGTCTTTTTTTTTTTGAAAACTAGCCCCATAGTGATCAATCAGTTATTGTTTTTTTGCATTTCTTTGATTGGTTTCTGACACTTGGGAGGAATGGGACATCTTCTTTTCTGATTTCAGGGAATTGCACCTATTTACTCTCCCCCCTTCCAACTTAAAACGTCACTAATCTTTCCTCCAGTTAGAAATCAGATTACCTAAGGTTGTATTGTTTCCTTTTAATTAATTAGCCTTACTTGATTAATAGATTTCAATGTATAGAAGACTCTTTCCCCCTGTATTCAGGGTTCAACCCTAAGCTAAGGAAAAGGGGCTGGTTCCTGTTTGTTGGACAATTGACATGCACCGCTTAATAAATTGGTATTTTCAGAGGATCAAACCTGTGTTTCCTCAGTCATTTGGTCTTTCACTTGCCATACCTGGAGTAGGGGTGAATGCACCAGAGGACTGTCTATGGACAAATGAAGTGCCTCAAGTTAGTATGAGAGGGAGAGAGAAAGAGAGACGGGAAATGGAGAAAAGAAGAGAGAGAGATAGATAGAACATTTTAGAACTTTCAAATTGCCTTTTTATTAAGAATGTGTGGATGTGTGTTGCAATAGCAGTTTCCTGGAGTTCATGGTTTAACTTTAAGGACTTTCCACATGTGAAATTTCAAGTACTATCATTGAATCACAAAATATCTTGGTTGGAAGTGACTTGAGAGGCCATCTCATCTAATCTATAGCTGAACACAAATCCTTTTTACAACATGAGTAATAATAGATCATTCAGTCTACCCTAAAAGACCTCTTGTGAGAGAGAACTCAGTACCTCATGAAGCAGTCTGTTTTACTTTTAGATGGCTATAATTAATCATACACTTCTCCCAGCATAACATTTAATTCATTTTTTCATTAATTCAACTTCTTCTTATCTTTCTCACTGGACCAAGTCTCTTCATCTACTCTCCCATGAGACAGACCTCCAAATTTTCAAAGAAAATTTTCCACATTACATCTTTTCTTCTATAAAGTGAGTCCACATTGCTCTAAGGGATCCTCATATAACATGATTTCAAGACACTTAAGCATCCTGGTTTTTCTCTTTTGAATGTTCTCTAGCTATCAACATTCTTTTTAAAATTCTTACCTAGATATGGACACAATATTCCAGATATAGTCTTACCATGCAGAGTACAATGGGATGATAGAAAGATAGAAAAATAGATGGACAGATTGACTGATTGAATTTAACACATAAATATTATAGCACTAGGTATTTAAATACATACAAGAAATATAGCTCTCGTCCTTAAGGAACTTACATTTTAATGGAATGAGATAATTCATAAATGGAGTAAGGAACTGGAAAGGGGTTGAGGGACAATAATGGCACAGAGGGATTTGATGTAGAGATGGCCAAGAAATACAGTAAACATAAAAACTAAATCATTAGAACCCAGTATCCTAGGTACAGAGTCCAGATCATTGGAAACTATCACTAAAATGTGTGAGAAAGAGATTTTTTTAAAAGCAGGTTAACCTTTCACCACAACCCAAATCACATCACCTCCTATAATCTGTGCTGCCATTCCACCTTATTGTGGTTCTCCTGGGAATTACATATTAAGACTATAGGTATTCAGAGGGAATTAGTTTTTTCTATGGTCTAACTGATCCCAAGGGTCAGATCTCATCTATGTGTGATCTGCATATATAAATACATATAATTTACCATCTAGATATGCACATATAATAATCCAGATGGGGTCTTGTGAGTATGTATGTATATACATATATGTATATTATTCAAGCATATACAAATAGTCACATATATGTATTGTACAATATACAGTGTACACATAGATATGTACACACATATAAATGCATACACTTGGATTTGTGTAATACATGTGTATATTCATACATGCATACATGTGCACACATACATATTTGTCTATATTCACATATATGTATACACATGTCTGTGTATGCACATGTACATGGAAATAGAAAATTTGAAGAGAAAAAACGTAATCAAAAGAATATCCTTTCATGAATTTATTTAATAAAAACTAATAAAAATGTTTATCACTAATAATGTGAGCATACTCAAGACTAGAAAGGTTTAAGTAAGAATTGAAATCTTAATATAATTATTCACATAATTCAAACCAAGACACAAAGTCCCACTATTGATAAACAATTAATTGAAAAAGGCAACATAGTACAGTGGAAAAATACTGAACTTAGAACCAACTACCTGTGTGACCTTGGGTATATTGCTTAACCTCTCTGGGCACCAGTTCCTTATCTCTTAAATAAGGAATTTGATATTCATGGCCTCCAAAGTCCCTTTGAGCTTTAAATCTATTATCCTATAAACAAGCTTACCATGACTTTGCTCTTCTCTATTCCCTCCCTTCTCCCTAGTACTAATCATCAAAGATGATGCTGATTTCTCAATTTTCTACTTCATCTTGGCAACATAGACAAAATCTTACATTCTACATTTTTGAAAGTAAACATAATGACACACATACAATACACACACACAAAAAACCTTGCCCTAATTTAGTTGGTCAATTACCTATGGGGATGAAATAACTCAAAATACATCCTTAGTTTTTATATTTTCCTGTCTGTGCCTCCTTTTGATCATTGGAGAAACTGTTTTCACTGATGACTAATTCCTGGTCAGTAGTGACTTAAGTTCATAGGTAAAAGTGAGACTATACTGGCTATCACTTTGTTATGCTGGTAAATTGATGGAAATTGGATTTAACAAAGAGCAATAAAGGGTCTCTTAGCCTGCAGCATCCTATAATTATCCACTATGATGGTACACTGAGCAAAGAATCTGTGTGCTTCAAGTGTAAGACATTTTATAAAAGGCTCTTGATTCTTTCAGTTGAGTTTCAATCATGTTATGCAACATAAGTTCATATATAAAATTTTAACATATCAATTTGAAATTACATAGTTGTGATAATACTGATTCAGAAACCAAGAGTAATAACTCTATTCTCCAGTTCTCTCCCTCATCCTAGCTGACACATAAATTAGAATTCTTCAAAACTCCTATTGGAGAGATGAGTAAGGTCAACTGCCCTTTGTCAATTCTCTGTCAGCAATAGCAAACTTAGAGCCCATAATTTTTAAAGCTCGTGTGATGATTTAAGTGAATAGAAGCTTGTGTCTTGGGTCCTTGGTTGTCTTTTTCTATTTGTGTTTCTTTTGTGAGTGACTGTTGTATTTCAAAAGAAGCCTCTGGGAAATACTCCACCAGTTTGTGAAGAAGATGACAACTCACAGGAGAAGGTTGATCCCAACTTTTGGTGTTGAGTTACTTGTAGAGTGCAGAAACAAGCTGAAGATAAAATGCTATTGTAGTTTTCTTGAAATGTGCTTCAGGCTGATATTTTAAGTATCAATCTTCCAGAAGAATATAATACAAGAAGCCATTGTAACTTACTATTAATTTAATTCGAATCATAAAAAATTTTGAGTATACTGTAGTTAGTGTATCTTTTTGTAGAGATAGTAAATGGTTGTATTCACCTAAAAGATGATGATGATGATGATGATGATGTCAAAGTGCTGCACTCAACATGCCAGCAAATTTGGAAAACCCAACATGGGCCAAAATATTGGAAAAGATCTGTTTATGTCCCAGTCTCAAAGAAGGGCAATGACAAAAAATATGTTAAAATTACTGAACAATTGTACTCATTTCACACATCAGTAAAGTTATGCTTAAGATTCAGAAAATTAGGCTTCAGCAATGTGTAAACCAAGAATTACCAAAAGATCAGTATTATTTTCGAAGAGGCAGAGAAATTAGAGACCAAATTGCCAACATTAGGCAGATTATGGAGAAATCAAAGAAGTTCCAGATTAACATTACTTCTGCTTCATCCACTACACTAAAGTCTTTCACTGTGTGGATCAAACAAAATGTATCATCTTCAAAGAGATGGGAGTACTAAATCATCTTACTTGTTTCCTGATTTATATGCAGGTCAATAAGTAAAAGTTAGAACCAAACATATAATAACTGATTGATTTAATATTGAAAAAGGAGTATGAGAAGACATTACATTCTCACCTTATTTATTTAACTTATGTGCAGAATGCATCATGTTAAATGCTAGGCTGGACCAATCAAAAACTGGAATTAAGACTGCTGGTACAAATATCAACAATCTCAGATGATGTCTCTCTGATGACAGAAAATGAAGAGGAATTAAGGTCTCTTCATGAGGGTGAAAGAAGAGAGAAGAAAATCTGGCTTGAAGCTTAAAGTAAAAACAAACAAAACCAAACTAAGGTCATAGCAACCAGTCTTATCACTTCCTGACAACTAAAGGGGGAATAAATGGAGTTTCAGATTTTATATTCTTAGGCTCAGCATTCGCTGTAGACAGTGACAGGAGCCATGAAATTCAAAGATACTTGCTTCTTAGAAGGTAAGCTATGACAAATCCAAATAGTTAAAAAGCAGACATCACCTTGCCAAAAATGTCTCTACGGTCAAAGCTATAGTTTTTCTAGTAGCAATACATTACTGTGAGAATTGGACCATAAAGAAAGCTGAACACCTCAGAAGGGACACTGTCACACTGTGGTGCTGGAGAAGACTTTGGAGAGTCCCTTGGACAGCAAGGAGATCAAATCAATCAAAATTTAAAATTAATTCACACTATTCATTGGAAGGTCAAATACTGAAGCTGAAACTTAAATACTATGGCCAAATAATGAGAAGATAGCACTCATTAGAAAAGAGTATGTTGTGGAAAAATATTGAAGGCAAAAGGAAAAAGGGAGGGCAGAGGATGAGATAGATAGACAGTATCATGGAAACAATGAACATGAACTTGGACAAACTTTAAGAGACAGTGGAGGATAAAAGGGCCTGGTGCTATGGTCCCTGGTGTTACATGACTAAACAACTAAACAACAACAACAACAGCAAAAACAGCACCCTATTAGTTATTTTTCTTCTTTTTAGGAGACCCTGGACACGAATCAAAAATTGAGATTTAAGTAATTTCTTCTAGGTGTGCATGTGTGTGTAATGAGCCAGAGAGATAGGAACCTGACTCCTTTGTTTAGGAGCCAGGCTACCCCAAGCCTAAATCCAAACCACACATGTTTGAATCTGGAGTTAATGAATCCACTTAATAGAGAGTAAGAGGGTAAGTGTCATAGGCCCCTGTGCCAAGCACTGATTCTAGTTGTTATTGTTACCTAACCTTGATCACTCTTGCTATTATCTCCTCTTCTCCAGTAATTGAAAAAACAGGTCTTTAACACAATAAGCTCCATCTTCTGCAGCAGCTTATTCTCCCCATCAACCCTACTTTTTCTTGCTAATCCTCATTCTCTTCCTATGTATTCCTTCCCTTCTGCCTAACATGTGACCAAGTCTTCAAAATCCTTAAAAGACCCTTACTAGACCCTATCCTGCCTAATAGCTATGACCCTATCTCTGTCCTCCTTAGCTAAACTTGAAAACAACTGTCTACACTCAGTGTTTCCACGTTGTTCCTCTCACTCTATATTCTGTGCAACATGACTTCTGATCTAATCATTACACTTCAAGTGTTTTCATCAGAGTTATCTTTATTTCATAATAACTAAATTCAGTGACATTCTAAGCCCTCACTCTTTTTGATCTCTCTGCAGCATTTGGCAATAGTAAACACTACTACTCTCTTCATTCAGAGTTTCTGTGATTCACCTTTCTCTTGGTTATTCTCCTACCTGTCTAACTGTTCCTTCTCAATCTACTTTGCTAGATTTTTATCTACTTTGTACCAGTTAACTGTGGCTGTCCCTTAAAGCTCTGTCTTGGGCTTACTTCTCTTTTACTTCTATACTACAACACTTGATGTTTTCATCAGCTCCTATCTCTTTATGGTCCTTTTCCTACAGAAGGACTTCCCCTGTCTGCCAATCTACCACTTTAAGGCTACCTTATCCCTACTCTGTATATATCTTATATGTAATGGTTCACATACATGCTTGTCTCCTTTCTTTGAACATAAGATCTATGAGAGCAAGGTTTATTTTTGCTTTTTATTTGTACATCTAGAGCTTAGCATATTTCCAGCACACAGTCAATGCTTTCTAATTTCTTATAAACCAATTCATTGATTGTCATACATGCTTTCTCAAAAGAAATCTGTAATCTTCTGTCCAGGAAGTCTCTAAAACTCTTGAGAGAGATATGCCTTTCAGCGAGGATTCAATGACTGTGGGTCAAAGATAGGAGGCCAGACTGAAAGTAATTTATCAGCATGCTGAGGAATTTGCTATCTCACTGATAGCAAATATTTTCCAGGTGCTCAATACTGTTATTTTATTTTTACATCAGTATATTTTCCTTAATTGGCTCTAACTTCTCTCTTCTGTCTATGTTTCAAGTATTTTCTTGTCCCCTGAAACCACCTATATGACATCCTTCCATTTATCATTCCCTTTTGTTCCCTAGTGTAAGGAAATTCCCTCTCCCATTACAGATTGGCAACTACTCTGCAACTTGAAGTCTTAGTTGCTAAGAATACAGAACAGTGAAGCTTCCTTGCCCAGAGTCAGACAGATAGTATCTTTCAGAGGCAAGGCTTGATTCAGGTCTTCATGCCTCATACGCCAGTAATATATCCACTATGCAAAACTGCTTCTCCTTCATTGCCAAAAATTCCACTAAATATTAAGGTCATTTGTTAAAACTCCCTCTTCTGATTGATCCTATATGGCAAATCACCTAGACATCATTACACATTCTTCTTCTCTGCTCCAATCTGAAAAAGACGTGCAACTTCATGCAAATGTCACATTCTCACCTTGTGCCCTTGATCCCATCCCATGCTTTCCCATATTCTCTAGCAGCTTCCCTTCTATTATTCTCTCTCTCCTTTGCTAATTGTCAATCTCTTGTTGTCTACTATCTCCTTTCCTCTGCTTTTAAGCATGCCCAGATTTGACCCATCTTTAAAATGTTTGCTTCATTCCACAATTCTCTTAATCTGTCATTCTATGTCCCTCTGTCTTTCAAAGACAAACTAAAAAAGTCATCAATACTCATTTTCTTTCACTCTTACTTCTGGAGTTCTTGCAATCTAGCTTCTGACTTTATCACTCAAGTAAAATTGTTTTCCCTAAGGTTACCATTCATCTCATAACTGCCAAAATTGATGGTCTTGATTTCTCTGAAGCATTTGATATTGATGACCATCCCATCCTCTTGAATACTCTCTGCTCTCTGGGCTTCTTTCAGACTGATCTCTTTTTGATCTATTCTTATTTGTTCTCAAGGACACTCCTGAACACTCTTTAGAAAATGATTATCCTTGTTTCACTGTCTCTTCCAGGGTTCTGCTTTGAGCCCTTTTCTCTACACTCTTGGTAATCTTATCAACTCTTATGGATAGTTTTAATTATTATCTCCTATATGATTCTCAGATCCATATACCCAATCCCAATATCTCTTTTGAGTTCCAATTCTTGCATCACTTATTGTTTATCCTATAGACATCTCAAACTCTACCTTTCCAAAAAAAGAAGTCAATATCATACTCCAGATGCTTCATAAATTCTCAATTCCTTTTTGAGGGTGCTACTGATTTTCTAGTCACCTAGGTTCACAACTTTGAAGTCTTTTATGATTTTTCCTTCTCACCCTCATTCCACATCGAATCACTTGACAATTCTCGTCAATTCTTCCTCGGTAGCATATCTACCATCTGGTTCCTTCTTTCCACAGATATGGCCATGCCTTTTGTTCAGGCATTCATCAGCTATCTCCTAGACTGTTGCTATAGCCCACTCTTTGGTTGCCTTTCCTCAAGTTTCACCTCTCAAATCTGTCCACAAAGCTGTTAAATTGATTAACCTAAAATATATGTCTAATAATGTCATGCTTCTTGCTCAAGAAATTCCAGTGGATTTTATAGGGTCTAGAAGTTGAGTTCCTCCATTTGACTTTTATAATTCTTCAGAATCTAGATTCAACTTACCTTTATAAAACTATAACACATTCTTCACACATTCTACATTTCATGCTCAGACCTGAAATATATATCCTCCTAACTTGCAACTCATAGAATTCCTAGCTTTTTCTAAAGATCAGATTATTTCACCTCCCACAGGAAGCCTATCCTGATCTAGCCTTAATTAGCCTTAGTTATTAATGTATTCTTCTCTGATATGACTTTGCAAATATTTTGTATTTTAATGTATTTATTATCATCCCTTTCTGCAATGTTTCCTTAGGGCAGGAGCTATTTCATTTTTGTCTTTATTTCTCCATCACCTAACAGAGTCCCTGACACATTACTGGTGCTTGACAAATGTTTCTTGAACTGACTTCAATATAAGGTTGCTTATTTCTATACAGCTCATTAAACTCTCATAAAATTATTTAATTTAGTGTTTATAATTTCCAGAGTAATTTTTACATGAAAAGTGATTATATTACATTCAAGATACTCTGTTTAACAAGGCAAGTGAAAGCACAATGCCTTTTGGATCTGAAAAATTCACTTATATCAAATGGCCCATTTCCAATCAATAATAACAAACAGGTTATATACATATATCCACACACAACCACTGCCATAAAATCACAAAACTTTAGCAGTGAAAGGGACATTAGAAATCAATTAATTCTATCTCTTAATTTTAGAAATTGAAACTCAGAGAGATGAAAGGATTTGCCTAAGGCTCTGTAGCTTATAGCTTATTAATGACACAACAAGAATTGGAATTGACTTTTTCTGACTCTCAGTTAAGTGACTTATCTAAAATATGCACATACATATATGTGACACATACATATATATGCACATATTGAAAACATAGAGAAATAGAGACTCAAATTAATTAGTCAGAAGTCAGTTAGTATTCTTGTCCAAATCCTAATGTAGGGAAACTGACATTAAATCCCCAAGATCAAGTTTTCTTATTTCTTAAATGTCTTTTTATTTTTCAGAAAATGTCACTTTACCAAATTAATTCCCCGTGGCTTACTTTCAGGAGTTCTCATCTCCTTAATTACAGAGTCCTGTCAACTGAGACAAGCCAGCTATGCTATGACCAAGGTAGCATTTGTGAACCTGAGTTTTAGTTAACTTCCTTGCTTTGTTCCTCCCATTCTCTACTTTCTTTGAGTAAATAGTTGCTCAAATAAGGCACACCATTATGCTTTCATCCTTCCCTCAAGATTTTTCAGAATAGAAATGCTTTCTCTTCCTAATCTCACTTTGTCTCCAATATTGTTTTCAAACAGTGGTGAGATTTGGCATTGCTTAATGAAACTTCAAGATGTACTTTAAGCTTAAATCTTTCTGCTCTTTCATCACAAATGCAGTTTGCAGGAACTGAGGATTTTTGACAACATATGGAGACTTTTTCTTCACATCTTATCTCTTGCTAGATGAGAGAGAGAAAGAGAGAGTGAGAGATTTTGTTGTCCTTTCTAGGAAAAAACATATGAAGATACACCCCAATATCTTATTTGACAGCAGTTAAAGTCAGTACCAACATGTCCCCTTGCCTAAGCATATTTTAATCTTAGAGTTCAGTTATACACACACACACACACACACACACACACACACACACACACACGTAATCATAAATTTATTTAAAACACAAAGTTTTAAAAGAAAAGTGTGGGATAGGTGTGTGTATGTGTGTGTGTGGGGAAGCATGTTTAGCTGGAGTACTCAAATATGAAAACATTTTCTCTGATTTGCTTATGCACTTCATTTGAGAAGACTTGTTTTGTACAGAATACTAATGTTATTGTTGTTTTGGCTTCTCTGCTAGAAAGCGGAGAATGAAATTTCAGACACTAAACAGACTCCAGGAGGGAAAGTGTGAAGAGAATTTCCAGAAAATAAAGGATTTCAATTACTCAATAAATATTTTTAAGTAACCTACTAAATGCCAAGCATCATACTAGGGACTGGGTAAGTAAATATAATAAAAGAAATAATTGCTGCAAATTTTTCTTGTAGGCATTTCACCAAATTTTGCATTTTAAGCAGAGAATAACAGTACATCAGATTAATGTGTAAGGTGCATTATGTTTTGGCAAGCCCAAGATAAATAACCTAGGATATGCCTATCTCTATATTTCCTTCTAGAACTTTGGTTAATGACATGAAAGCTATATACTTTCATTGGATAATGTATAATGCCACTGACTAATACATTTGGAGAAATTAAATCTCTCATACCCTACTGTTAATTGGTTGAGTGGTCCTGTTTTCTTATGAATTCCCCTTCTCCAAACTTTGAAATCTCAACTTAGATAAATAAACCATTTGCACTACAACAAATCATTTCATTTATTTCTGTGCAATATGATCATCCCTCATTTCAGAAGGGGAAAAAGCCGTTAAGTACCATTGTATTTTTTAAAAAAAATTAATGTAATTAAATGATAAGACATGTCAGGAAGCTCAGCACTAGGTGATTAAGATACAGTCTTTTCTAATTGCTGCTGGAAAATTGTTGAGTATAAAATGATCTCTGGCTGCATCAAATGATTAATTTTATCAAAAAAAGACACGTTTTATAATGCATACTGAATATTTCTTTCATTTGAAACGAAGTGTGGTGGTTTCAGTGTATAATATGCTGATAGTGTCATTAAGATGATTCGCTTTTTTTTATGATTTCATGAAAGCTTTTATAGAAAGTGACAATAAAGTAAGGAATTAAGAGATTTTCCTCTCCACCCTCAGTCCCCAGTTTTAAATAACTTTTGATTAAAGCAGATTTTTATCCACCATGTCTTCTATTTCCATTTTAAAAAGGAGAAGAGGTAGAAGAATTGTTAATTTAGGTGCTGTTATAAATTAGTTAGGGTAACTGCTCTTCTCATCCATGTTCATAGTGTTATGTTGAAGTAACAGAAAATAACAAAAACAATAAGGAAAATAAAGGCATCTTTTCTTCCCCCAAGGAAGATAGGAGGAATGTCTTATCTCAGGAAATAAAGAATATGGTAATATATTTTTGGATAATTTTATTTGGCCAATCATGTGATTATAGCTTAATGAATGGCTATACCATTATAGCTGGAAAGAATATTAGGGTTGAAAGATATCATAGTCAGGCCAGGAAATGTAGTCATATGAAACCAAATTCTAATGAGATAAAGCCTATACTATAGACCTTCATTTAAAATTCTAAAAAAAATGTTAAAAGCCAATATTTCAGCATAACCCAATAGAACTTTAGTATTCTCCCCACATTTTTGCCATTTCTTATATGAACAGATTAAAGTCAAGAAATATTTATTAAAATTCAGTCATATGTAGTAGGTTCTAAAAAAGACACAAAAATAAGTCATGGAAATCTTGTAGAGTTTACATTTAAAGAATTATATTTATACGCAAGTAATTATATTTAAAAAAAGATGAAAGATATGAGTAGATATCATGTCAGACACTACCCCTGGATTACCTCCTCACCTTCTATGTATCAAAAATAATTAGAAAAATAATTATTATTTTGCACATATTATAGCATTTATATAATAGAATAAATATGTCAATGTAACAAAAACTTATGCCATTATGATTTGGTTTGTCTACTATAGTAGAACAAGATGTCAGATACTAGATTTGTCTAGTCCCAGGAGGAAAAGAATGAGGAGAATTTCAAGAAAATAAAGGATTTCAATTTTATACGTACATACATCCAAGGAGATATTTGTAAAATATTTAGCATAGTGCCTGGTGTGTGTGTGCATGTGTGTGCATGTGCATGTATGTGTACATGCATATATGTGTATATATGTGTGTGTATGCACATATGGATACATATCCAAGAATAGATGGTTAGGAATTTTCTGAAGTACTATTTAAATTTTAAACTTAGGTCTTTCCTCCTCCAACTTATAATGGCAAGTAACACTAGGATCTTTTGCTGGTTTCCTTTTAGTATAATCAATTGCTTGATTGAATCTTACTTTTATCAATCAAGAGTCTTTACTAAGAGTAAAGTACAGAAACAAGAGTTTCTTTAACTAGAAATATTTGTATTGTTACTGTGATTTGTTAATGTATTTGTATTACTAATGTGATTAAAGATCTTTCCCATCCCTTTAATGGGCCTGCCCATTAAGGGGAAGTGAGGCACTGCTCCTTAACATAGCCAGTGTACCTTCAGGCTCTATAAAAGGTATATATACTCGGAGGGTGAGGTTTTACTTTGGGGCTTAGTTTTTGGTAAGAAGGTTTGAGTGCCAGATGAGAACTTTGGGAAGCTATTAAGGAGCCCCCCAGGTTTGAGAACCCAGATGTTGTGTTTCTCTCATAACTCTGGTCAGACAGTTGGGGTCCAATTTTCTGTTGCATTCAGGCAGAGGAAGCCATGCCTGTTGATCTTTTGATTTCTCTGTATTTTCTTTGAAATCCAGGGTGCTAACTCCCTGAATTAATTGAATGATATATGTATTTGGTTAAAGGAATGATACATGCACTTGATTAAAGTGATTGTTAACTCTTGAAAGTTGCTTTCCTTTTATGAATGCAGATCCAAGAATCTGTGATAGCAGGCCCCCTTGTGTATGTTGGAGTTCTTACTGATACACAAGCCCAACAGTCTATTCACAGTGCCACTTAGAACAAAGTGCTATGCACAAGGCAAAGAAGGCATTTTACAAATATTTACAAAAACTTTATAAATAATAGATTTATGATCTGCATTTATGGAGGAGGGGAGAGAATATCCAACAAGAAACACTAATCAAGTGTTATATATGCCAAACACTGTGCTATACAATGGTAACACAAAATACAAATAGAGGCAAAATGTGGTCCCTGTCCTCAAGAAATGTAAAATCAAATGGAGGAATACAGCATGTAAACATAGACAAAACAAACTATATATAAGACAAACAAGAAATAATTAACAGAGGGAAGACACTAGAATTAAGAGGGGTTGATGATGGTTTTCTGTAAATGATAAGATGTTAGATGGTAATTTAAAAAAGACATAGAAGTCAGTAGGTTGACTTGAAGAGGGAGATTATTTCCAGTATGGGAGATAGAGAAAATGTGCAGAACTGAGAGATGGAACTGTTCTATTGTTCATAGAACAGTGAGGAAGGCAGCGTCACTAGATTGAAGATTACATGGAGGAGAGTAAGGCAAAAGAAGACCGGGAAGATAGGAGGGGGTATGTTATGAAAGGCTTTGAATACCAAACAGAACAATGTGTATTTGATCCTGTAGATGAGAGAGTCTTTTTTTTTTCTGAGTAGCAAAACAACATAGTCTGACCTACACTTTAAGAAAATCACTTTGGTAGCTGAGTGGCAGATGGATTCAGGCAATCCTCTAAAAGTTTATTGAAATAGTCCAAGTATGAGGTGATGATAAATTGCACCAAGATTCTGGCAGTGTGAAAGGAGAGAATGGGGTGGATGCAAGAGTTTCTGCTTAGGTAAAACTTGCAGACCTTGGAAACAGCTTGGATATTACAGGGGTGGGGTAGTGAGAAATAGTGAGGAGTTGAGGATAACTCCTAGGTTGTGAAACTGAGAGACTGGGAGGATGGTATTTATTGCTACAGAATCTGAAATGTGGGTGGTTTTTTTTGGCAGGGGGGAGAAGATGAGTTCTGTTTGGGACATATTGACTTTAAAATGTCAACTGGATATCTAGTTTGAGATGTCTGAGAGACAGTTAGAGATTCGAGAGTGGAAGTCAGTGGAGTGTTTGGGGTATGGTAGGCAGATCTAAGAATCACTTGCACACTTGCACAAAGATGGCAAGTAAATCCATGGGAGCTAATGACACCATGAGAAAAGTATTGTAGAAGGACAGAAGCAGAGGAACAGAGAGAAGGAGAAAAATAGAGGCAAAGAGAAAGTGATAGTGCTTCTTTGAAACATAAAATTAATATTTAAATAAGATGTATTTTGAATTTGGGTCCAGGCTTCAATTCAAATTAATCTCCAAAATCAATGGGGATTTTACTCATTATCCTTTTATGCTTATCAATAAATATCAACTTGACCATAATTGTAAATAATCATTTAAACTAAATTAGCTGACCTTTTATTTAGTATCAGTAGTCTTGTTGATAAATAATTTTAAGTTAATATTGTTTCTGAAACTGAATGTAAGGGCACCAAACTTCTAAGATCAGGCAACTTTAGGTAATAACTTCAATCTATTTAAAAGGGCAGATATTTCACAAAGTAATTTTAAAATGTCTTTTTTGGGGGAGGAGGGGGGAAGGCAAGAAGGCAGAATAACAGCATTAACTTTCTAGAGCACTCCTGCCAAGCCCAGGCAAATACTTGTAAAAGTGGTTCTAAATAAATTCTGGAGCTGCAGAACCCACAGAATGATGGAGTGAAGCAAATCTCCAGCCCAAGATAGCCTGGAAGGTCACTGGGAAGTGTCTGTCACATCACGTTGGGAGCAGAGCACATTCCAGTGTGAGCCCAGTGTACACAGAGAGGACCTGAGCATGCCTTTGGGGAGACTGAATCTCTCACCCCTGTGATGGTTTTCAAACTTCATGAGCCCAAAACACTGAGGCTAAATTGGAAGGTTAGTGGGAAAAGCCTGTGGGACAAGTGCACCTCCACCCCCACTGGAAGTAGAGAACTGCCTTGACAAAGAGCTCAAAGGTCAAATAAATGGCTGGGGAAAGGAGCAAAAACTGGTAAAAGAATCAGACTATAGAAACTTACTTTGGTGACAAAGAACATCAAAGCATTCAAACAGAAAAGTGAAAACTCCTCTATCCAAAGCCTCCAAGAAAAATAGGAGTTGATCTCAGGCCATGGAAGAGCTCAAAAAGGATTTTGAAAATCAAGTAAGAGAAGTAGGGCAAATATTGGGAAGATAAATGAGAATGCTGCAAAAAACCCCTGAAAAAAGAGTCAACTGCTTGCTAAAGGAAACCCACAAAAATGCTGAAGAAAATAACACTTTAAAAAATAGACTAACCCAAATGGTAAAAGAAATCCAAAAAGCCAATAAGTAGAAGAATACCCTATAAAGTAGAATTGGCCAGATGGAAAAGAAGATCCAAAAGCTCATTGAAGAAAATAGTTCTTTAAAAATTAGAATGGAGCAGATGGAAGCTAACGACTTTATCAGAAACAAAGAAATTACCAAACAAAACCAATCGAATAAAAAGATAGAAGATAATGTGAAATATCTCATTAGAAAAAACAATTCACCTGGAAAATAGATCCAGGAGAGAAAATTTTAAAATTATGGGACTACCTCAAAGCCATCATCAAAAAAAAGAACTTAGAATCATCTTGCAAGAATTTATCAAGAAAAACTGTCCTGATATTCCAGAACCAGAGGGTAAAATAAATATTGAAAGAATCCACCAATTGCCTCCCGAAAGAGATCCAAAAAGAAAAACTAGGAATATTATAGAGCTCTCAGGTCAAGGAGAAAATATTGCAACCAGTCAGAAAAGAAACAATTCAAGCATTGTGGAAATACAGTCAGGTAATGAGAAGATCTAGCAGCTTCTACATTAAGGGATTGAAGGGCTTGGAATATGATATTCCAGAAGTCAAAGTGGCTAGGATTAAAACCAAGAATCACCTACCCAGAAAAAACTGACTATAATACTTCAGGGGAAAAATTGGTCATTCAAAGAAATAGAGGATTGTCAAACATTCTTGATGAAAAGACCAGAGCTGAATAGAAAATTTGACTTTCAAACACAAGAATCAAGAGAAGCACGAAAAGGTAAACAGGAAAGAGAAATCATAAGTGATGTACTAAAGCTGAATTGCTTACATTCCTACAAGGAAAGATAATATATATAACTCTTGAAACTTTTCTCAATATTTGGGTAATTGAAAGGATTATGTACATATAGAGAGGGCACAGGGTGACTTGAATAGGAAGGTATGACATCAAACAAAATAAAATTAAAGGATGAGAGAGGAATGTCTTGGGAGGAGAAAGGGAAAAATGAAATCAGACATATTATCTCTCAGAAAAGAGTCAAGAGAAAGGTTATTCAATGGAGGAGAAAAGGGGGGAGGTGAAAGGGAAAAAGTGAAGCATACTCTTATCACATATGGCTTAAGGAAGAAATAAGGTGCAAATCCAATTTGATATGAAAATCTATCTTACACTACAGGAAAGTAGGGGATAAGTGGAGTGTAGGGTGAGATGGTAAAAGAGAGGGCAAATGGGAGGAGGGAGTAATTAGAAGTAAGCACTTTTGGGGAGGGACAAGTTCAAAACAGAGAATGGAATAAATGGGGGGCAGGATAGGATGGAGGGAAATATAGTCTTTCACAACATGCCTTTTATGGAAGTCTTTTGCAAAACTACACAAGCATAACCTATATTGAATTGCTTGCATTTTCAGTGGGGATGGGTGGGGAGGGAAGAAGGGAAAGAAGTTGGAACTCAAAATTTTGAAAACGAATGTTAAAAATTGTTTTTACATGCAACTGGGAAGTAAGAAATACAGGTAATGGGGTAGAGAAATCTATTGTGCCCTACAAGAAAATAGAGGAGATGGGGATACGAGAACGGAGGAGTATTATATAAGGAAGGACAAATTAGGGGAAGGTGTAATCAGAATGCATGGTGTCTTGGGGTGGGGGAAGGGGAGAGATGGGGAGAAAATTTGGAACTCAAAATCTTGAGGAAATGAATGTTGAAAACTAAAATCAAATAAATTTAACATAATTGCAAAATGCTTTTAACACAAGTAAAGTCAGATTTAAGTAAATGGAAAAACATCAGTTGCCCATGGGTAGGAACCACGCAATATAATAGGAATGAAAATTCTACCTCAATTCTACCTCTAGTCCTACCAGATCTCAAACTGTATTATAAAGCAGCAGTTATCAAAGCCACTTAGTATTGGCTAAGAAACAGAGGGGTAAACCAGTGAAATAAGTTGATACTCAAGACACAGTAGTAAATGAATATAGCAATCTACTGTTTGATAAACCCAAGGACTCCAGCTTCTGAGATAAGAACTCAGTGTTTGACAAAAATTGCTGGGAAACCTGGATAACAGTGTGGTGGAAACTGGATATAGAACAATGCCTGACACGATACACAAGAAGAAATCCAGATAGATGCATGATCTAGGTATAAGGATTGATATTATAAGCAAATTAGGGGAGCAAGGAATAGTGTATTTGTCAGATTTATGGAGAATGGAGAAATTTTTGACCCAACAAATGATAGAGAACATTATGAAGTACAAAATGGATAATTTTGATTACATTGAATTGAAAAGTTTTTGTACAACCAAACCCAATGCAATCAAGATTAGGAGGGAAGCAGAAAACTGGGAAAGAATTTTTGCAACTAGCATCTGTGATAAAGGCCTCATTTCTAAAATATATGGAGAACCAAGACAAATGTACAAGAATACAAGTCATTCCCCAGTTGGTAAATAGTCAAAGGATAACTACAGGCAGTTTTCAGAGGAAGAAATTAAAGTTATCTATAGTCATATGAAAAAATGCTCTAAATCACTGTTGATTAGAGAGATGAAAATCAAAACAACTCTGAGGTACCACAGCACACCTATCAGTTTGGCTAACATGAAAAAACAAGAAGATGATAAATGTTGGAGAAGATGTAGGAGAGTTGGAAAACTAATTCATTGTTGGTGGAGCTGCGAGCTGATTCAGGAGAGTAATTTGGAACTATGTTGAAAGGGCTACAAAAATGTGCATACCCTTTGACCCAGCAATATTCCGTCTGGGACCATATCCTAAAGAGATCATTGAAATGGGAAAGGGTCCTACATGTACAATAATATTTATAGCAGCCCTCTCCATGGTGGCCAAAAACTGGAAATCAAGGGGATGCCCATCAACTGGGGAATGGCTGAAGTTGTGGCACATGAATGTAATTGAATCCCATTCTGCTATAAGAAATGATGAACAGGAGGGCTTCAGAGAGGCCTGGAAAGACTTATATGAACTGATGCTGAGTGAAAGGAGCAGAACCAGGAGAACTTTGTACACAGAAACAGCCACAGTGTGTGAGTAATTTTTCTGGTAGACTTAGTGCTTCATTGCAATGCAAGGATTTGAAAAATTCCCAATGGACTTTTGAAGCAAAATGCCATCCTCATCCAGAGAAATAACCATGGAATTTCAATTGAAGATTGAAGGAGACCATTTTCTTTTGAATTATGATTTGTTTTTTTTTTAATGGTTTCTCCCATTCACTTTAATTCGTCTATGCAACATGACTAAGGTGAAAATGTATTTAATCTATATAAGATGGTATGCCGTGTCAGGGAGGTAGTGGAGGGGGATGGGGGAAGGTAGTGGAGGTAGGTGAAAATAATCTAAGATGTATGGAAATGATTGTAAAATAGTGAAAGCAAATAAAATAATTTAATTAAAAATTTTGAAAATGTATATTTCAATACATTTATAGTTCAGCTAATGGTTTATATAATATATTTATATATATAAATGTAAATGAAATGAAATTTTATGTAAAATTTTAATAGCCAGCTAATTTACATTGTTTTATGAATATCACAAGTGTCAAGCTTCTAAGGTATGAAATTCTATTCAGACTCTCTCAAAATTCTTCCTAAAATTTTGCTTCTTATTTTTTCTTTTTAAAAATTCTATGATCAATTCTTGATACAGAATAGTTGTTCTGTTTTGGGATTTCTCTTTCCTTTTATTTACTTATTTTATTTTTTAAAGATTTAAATACAAAATAATGAAAAAATATTGTCATGTATGCAGCGGAACATGAGAGGTTTCAATATGAAACAATAAATTTCCATTACAAGAAAACCTATCTAATAAATGCTACACATTGTTTTTAAAGGTACCCAGCTTTTCTTCCTTGCAGATTTTCTTTTGTACTCTGCTATACACTTTTTACTTTATTTTTTCCCTCTCCCTCACCCATCATGTCCACCTCTTGCCCTAAAGAAGGGTACGATTAAACTTGGATGTATGAATGTGTATACACACACATATGTTTGTGTGTATGTATGTATGTATGTATGTATATTATACTTGAAGAAAGTAGGAGAGAAAAGGATTAAGTGGGGTGTGGGGGAGATGATAGAAAGGAGGGCATATACACACACACAAGCACACACATGTATATACATATACACACATATATATGTATGTCAAGGGATAAACTAGGAAAATTGATTGATCTTAGGAAAAGCAGGTACAGAGGACCTGATAGCATTTTTGTCATTATTTACAAATACCATTCAGTACACAAATGGGATATGAGTGGTGGGCAGACCTGGACATACACACATAATTTATCCAAAAGACCTCCAGTGAAGTCTGGGAGCATGTCTCAGGGTCAAGCATAATGTCAAATGCTATTGATATGTATACATCTAATTAACTGCAATGAGATTTGTGGCCTAAAGTTTATGGGCTAATAAATGAGGAGGATTTGAAAAACTTCTCAAAAAAATGGATCTACCAGGGCACAGATATTTCTGCCAAGTTCTGGCTTAAAATTTAGGAATTATCACATTCTAGGAAGAATTAGCATATATAATGTACCTTTGCACATGTTTCAGCTAGATAATTCACTGTTGACAATCTTGAATATGAGGCAATTCTAAGTCAAACAATCTGTGAGCTCCTAAAGGAATTAACATTTTACATTTAACATTTAATATTGTTTTATAAGATGTTTTCTGTGCAGTATTTCAGTGGGTCGCCCATACTACTAGTTGGGAAAAAATGTAGGCTACTTTGATGTAGCCTTAGGAAATTCTTCTGGGTAGCGTCTATGAATAATTTGAAATTGGTCAAGAACTGGAGCTTTTCCACTTGCCCAAAAAGCAGAGCAACTGATTCTACTTTCTGTGAGAAACGTGAATTTACTTCCCATAAAGAGCAAATGTTCTACCCCGAGTTTAGTGAGTTCCTTGGAGATCTGCTCCAATTATTGTTCACCCACGGTCTATGAAGCATCATGCTAGGATGTTGGCAGGTCAGAAAGAAACTCTGCCATTATAAGCCAAAGGTTAATCTTCAGAAATTGCTAAGCAATAATGACATTTTCCCATTGCTAGGAGTGACATGTTGATGATTAGGGTAATTACAAGTATAATGTGCATACTCAGGCATCATTCTCTTAACAGGAGGCTTGCTACATTGCTCCTCTCTCCCAGAATTCTAGGGCATCCGAGGGATCTGGATGTCTATTTTCTAATGCCATTGTTCACCCCATCATTAGGTGCTAATAATTAATCATTCAATAACCATTTATTAAGCACCTACTATGTCCAGGCACTATCCTAAGTGCTAAGAATATAATGAGAAGTGAAAGGCAGGCCCTACCCTCATAGAACTGAAAATCTAATGTACCCTTGTTCCCTTTAACCTCAATCACCTATTATATAGGGGTTATTTACATCAAAGTTATAGCAAGAACAGAATCACAAACACCTACAATCACCTTGGGGACACACTTTTAATTCAGATCCTACATAATATCAGTGCTACCAAGTTCATTTCTACCTGTTGAGACCGTGTGTCATGTACCACTAGGCTGGATCCCAAACTTCATTGCTTGCTCCTCGATGCATCAGTGCTGCTCTGCCAGCAATAAAAGATTGCCACATGTTTACTGGGATACCCCTGACCTTCTGAAACTCACAAGATCAGAGGCTCCAATACCCTCACCCAGAATAGAAAAGATCAATTGCTAAAGACAAGGAATGAGTCTTGTTTTTCAGGGTCACATGGCCTCATAGGAGAAAAGCCTCCACAACCCATCATGTTGCAGCATTGTCTGTCACCTGGTATCATGTTAGGAGTATAGGAGTTTCACTAAGATTATAGCGAAAGACAGAATGGCTAAAGAGACTAGGCTAACACTGACTCATGCTTTTTTGAAGTTATCTCCCAATCAATCAAACAAACAAACTGAAAAGTCTCTTACCAAACACACACTTAGAAAGCCAGAAGAAACTACGGGATGCCTATACAGTCTATTCCCCAGAATCTCAAAGCCACTTTTATTTCAAATCATCATAATTCATCCAGAAGCAGGATTCCCATCATCATCTCCATTTGGGAAGATACTATCAGAGGTACCCTGCATATGTGTAAGAAATTTATCCTCTAGGAACTAAAGGAAAACATCTCCCTTGGTTTAAAAAGGTACATAGGTCCAAAATGGGGCCTTGCTGAGCATATGCAAGAGATTAAGCTAAATTAAGAAACAAGTCGGTGGACCACCCATCTCCAATAGAATGAGTCGCTGCCAGGGGTGAAAATGTCAACTGAGGGAGGTTGTACATGATCCAGAGGTAGTCAACTAAGATTTGAGGAAGGGCTTTTTCTCATTTAACCTTTCTCTGGCATCTTAACCACAATGAGATATTCTAGGAAAATAACTTTATAATGTAAATGATGTGTTTTATAAGTTGTGTTATGGTGAACAATGTGACATACTTTGTTTTATTCCAAAGTGATCAGTAAAAACTCTCTTAATATACAGAATTCAAAGCAAAATTAGTTTGTCACTTTATGTCAGAAACAACTAACTTCTGTTTTCTAATTTATTATTTGATTCTATAAGAAGAAAACCTTCAATAAGTCTTTTTAAAAAATTGAGGACAAAAAAAGTATATGAAATCTTCACATCAAAATTTTATTAGAGCTTATAGTTATGGATTGTTCCATAGATGGAATTCCATATGTGGAATATAATATGAATTGTATTCATATTAGGGCCAAAAAACTGTCAAATTTATTCAGTCTTGATGCATTACTCAGTACTTCAAGGTGCATCTTAACACAACTTTCTCTAATGGCACTTTTATAATTCCATTTTAACAGTCAATATACATTAATTACCCAGATTTCTAGGAGTTTCCTTTATAGGAGACTCATAATCTCATTTTGCTCTGATAATTTGGTTTTCATGGCTTGGAGAA
This sequence comes from Notamacropus eugenii, assembly GCF_028372415.1. Lineage (NCBI taxonomy): Eukaryota > Metazoa > Chordata > Mammalia > Diprotodontia > Macropodidae > Notamacropus > Notamacropus eugenii. Next base: position 204,848,634 of record NC_092875.1, on the reverse strand, counting down.
TATGAATTTTGTTTATATATATGTTTATAAATATCTTTAACTTCTCAGTATTTTATCTATTGAACATTATTACTTTTAGTAATCACTTAAGAATTTCATTAGACTAATTAATTAGTCAAGTGTATTTCTTTGGCACTCATCTACCAGGATAGTCTGAGACTATTTAAGCTAATTTGAATTTTTGATTCTTGTTTCCAATTACCCTTGGAATTATTGTATTGACTGGGACCCCCCTCAAATTCTAAGGTCTCATTTAATTGTTCAAGTTCACATGTCTTCTTCATATTGTTTTAATTTCTCCCACTAGTAATTATGAATTTTCTGAATTTAGATTACAAAATTTGAGACCACAAGGAAAGATATGATTTGTTAATCATGAATTATAATGTAAAAAATAGGTGTATTACCAACCAAGCGTTTGATAAGGGCCAGGTATTTATTCTGGGTGTGGTTTGAAAGATATAAGACTACTGTACAGGTAGGAATGGTTCAAGTTATAAAAAAAACTTTAAATGACAGAGGCTTATAACACTGAGAGGTTTAGTGACTGTCTGGGGGTCCTATAGCCAATCATCAGAGGCAGGATTGAAGCCAAATCTTTCTCACTTTAAGGCTTTCAGAAACTTATAATAAAGTACCGTGTATACCACAGTACAATTTATACCATAGTACAAGGCTTTCAACAACTTATACTACCGTTATACTACAGTTATACTATAGTTCAGTTCAATGAAAGGTCTACAATAAGTTAAATCCACAGCTCAGGGATTTATAACAGATTCAATATCAACTATCACAAAGTATCAATAGTTTCATTTTTCAAAAAAAAAATATATATGTGTGTGTATATGTGTGTGTATATATAGATATATATGTATACATGTATCTATATATGTGTGTGAATAGCGTGTGTGTGTGTGTGTGTGTGTGTGTGTGTATAACTAATATAAGTTGATCTGAGATTTCCTCTTCCACCCTCCCAATTACTTTCAAGGAGTAATGCAAGCCCTGCTTTTTCCATGAAACCTGTTCTACTACCCCTGACTACTGCTTTTCCCCTCTGCTTAACTCCTATTGAATTTACAGTCAGTGAATAAAATGAACAAATAATCATAGATTACTGTTGCTATCCCAAATCAGATTGTAAAGCTCTTAAGGATAGGATCCTTTTGCTTCCATTCTCCCTCTCTCCCTGATATCCTCCCTCCCTACCTTCATTTGTTTTTCTTTTTCTTGCTTTCTTTGCCCTTTTCTTTTTTTCTTCCCCTTTCATTGTCTTAAAAAAATTCCCTATAATGCTAAGAACATAGTCATTACTAAAATGACTGATGTATTTCTTTCCCCTTTATCCGTTATACTTTTCAACCACTAGTGAATGGCAGAATGGTCAACTGTTGGACAGCTGGAAACATGAGGAAAAATGAAAATTTGAATTTATATGTTATAAAGAGAGTTTACTATCACCATCAATATTCAGAATTTAATCCTTTTTAATTGCAGATGAACTGAAAAGAGAGATAAAGGAGACAGCTCTCCTGTCCCACAGTAAGTCCTAATTGACTTCAGATCTTCAGATACAGTTGAATGTAAAGAGAATGAGTAGTTAATTAAAATTATGTCAATTACTTAACAATAGCTGAATTTCTAGTATATACTGAGTCCTGTAAAGGGAGAAAATAAGATCAGAATTCTGTTTGGAAATGAGTAGTTTAATTCAGTTTAGTTTTGAATATAAACTTTAAAAGTAAATTTACTAAACTCTATCTGCAATTTTTCATTCTTGCCGGAAACATCAGAAACACTCAAGGAGGGATGTTCTGTGCCAGAAAATAAATCTCTTCTCCTACTAATGAATTAATCCAGCCAACTCAAAAATCTCTATATAATTATATTTAAAAGTAAATTTGTAATTTAAAAATGGGCATGGTAGGCCCCCAAAAAGGAAGTCTTTAGACTTTTCCTTCATCTATCTTTGTAATGAATTAGTAATGTAGTAGTCGTCAACAGTAATCATTTCTCAGCATTAATTTTAAGTTATATTAAAAAAAATCTTATATCATTTACTATTGTGATAATATTTGCTAAGATCTTTTCAAAAGACATCTCTGAAATATAAAGCAAAGAATGAGATTAATTGGGCCTCTAGGAGATGTAACTGAAGGTAATTTTCTTTCATATCACCTCAAAGGGAGGCTAGACAAAGTCCAGAATAATTGATATTTATAGGAATTTGTCACAACAGTGTCATGCATGCTAATATTTTGTTCCTCAATAGAGAAAAAATGCACCAAAAATATCAACTGAACAATTTTAAATTACAAAGAATGATTTCTGACACAGTGGAGTAATAGGCGATTTGAGTTACTTTCGATTACATGTAATATAATTTTCCTTTAAATATATCTTTTCTTAGATTCTGCTTGGCCACTTATTTCTGAAGTGAGGGATTAGCCAGAACTATTTAAATATATCCATACAAATGGATTCAGTTTGGAAGCTTCACTTGAGATACTGCAACAAGATTAGAAGTTATTCTTTCCCTTAAGTTTCTATCAGGAAACAAAAAGAAAACAAAGTCATTTAGTAGGATATAGATAATGAATTTCACGGCAAAGGCACAGCAAAATATAATCTGCAGATTGCTTGGGGGAGTGTAACCAAGATAGTAGAGTAGAAAGACAGACCTGCTGTAGCAATCCCCCCATAGACTATAAAATACCAGTAAAAATGACTCTAATCAAATTCTAGAGCAGCAGAAGCCACAAAAAGACAGAGGGAAAGAGCTTTGTAGTCCATGACAGGCTGGAAGGCTGACAGGAAAGATCTATCACTCTGGGCTCAGAGAGTAATGCAGCCCATCCTTTTCACACTGCCAAGGGGTTGGAGCAGGCTCCAGGGCACAAAATTATGGGTAGCAGATTTCTCAACCCACAAATGCCAAAGGCAGCTTCAAGGGCCAGTGAGAAAACTCTTTCAGCTAGGTGAGAAGGGAGCCCCAGGGCAGCGGCAGCCACTGCAGCAACAGCATCCATTTTTATAACCCTCCACCCAATCCTGCCAATCTGAGTCTCATTCCTGAGTGGCAGTTCTGGGATGAGAAGGAGCACTGGCATGGTGGAGCTGGTGGAAGCTCTGGAAAGTTAAACCTACTTGGAGACACTGGGCAGAAAAGGTTGTGGTTGCTCCCAGACCAGAGCACAGACCAGGATTGTACCCTTGACTGTACCACCTTGGAGGAACTGAGAACTTACAGGTCACTAGAGCATACCCTCCACTGACAAAAGGTTTCAAAAGTCAAGAAACTGGTTGGGAAAATGCCCAAAAAAGAGGAAAAGTAAGAGTATAGATGGTCACTTTCTGGGCGAAAAGGTATTTTCTTCCATAATTCTGAATGAGGAAGAACAATGTATACTATCAGAGGAAGACATAAAAGTCAAGGCTTCTATATCCAAAACCTCCAAAAAAATATGCAATGGTCTCAGGCAATGGGAGAGCTCAAAAAAGGATTTTGAAAATCAAGTAAGAGAGGTGGAGGAAAACTTGGGAAGAGAAATTAGCATGATGCAAGAAAATCATGGAAAGTGAGTCAACAGCTTACTAAAGGAGACCTAAAAATGCTGAAGGAAAGAACACCTCTAAAAATAGACTAACTCAAACTTATTGGTGTACCATGATCAAAAAAGAGCCTAGACATCATCTTCCAAGAAATTATCAAGGAATACTTCCATGATATTCTAGACCCAGAGGGTAAAATAAATATGGAAAGAATTCACCAATCACCTCCTTTAAGAGACCCTAAAAGGAAAACTCCTAGGAATATTATAGTCAAATTCCAGAGTTCCCAGGTGAAGGAAAAAATATTACAAGCAATCAGAAAGAAAAAATTCAAATATTGTGGAAATACCATCAGGATAAAACAGGATTTAGCAGTTTCTATCCTAACGGATGAAAGGACTTAGAATATGATATTCCAGAGGGCAAAGGAGATAGGATTAAAATCAAGAATTAACTACCCAGACAAGCTGAGTATAATACTTCAGGGAACAAAGGGAATTTTAATGAAATAGAGGACTTCCAGGCATTCTTGTTTAAAATACCAGAGCTGAATAGAAAATTTGACTTTCAAATACAAGGATTCAGAGAAACATGAAAAGGTAAACTGGAAAGAGAAGCTTTAAAGAACTCATTAATATAGCTGTTAACATTTCTACATGATAAGATGTTATTTTTAATCCTTGAGACCTTTTTCAGTATTAGGGTAGTTAGAGGGATTATATTTATGTAGGTGTATATGAGTATGTATGTATGTATATATTATATATGTATAGTTATGTATACACACACGTGTATGTACATATGTGTATATGTGTATATATGTATATCTACACATGCATATATACATATATGTATACATACATATGTATGTGTGTATATACACATACACACATATGTATGTGTGTATATACACACATACACACATACACACATATATGTATACACACAGACATAGAAGGCATATGGTGAGCTAAATATGAGAAGAGAATACCTAAAAAATAAAATTTACTGTGAGTAAAATGTATTGGGAGTAAGAGAAAGGGAGAGGAAGGATGTAACAAATCATTTCACAGGCAAGGCAGAAGAAAGAGCTTCTTCAAAGAAGGGGAAGAGGGGGAGATGAAAGGAAATAATCGAGCCTTATTCTCATGGAATTTGACTTAAGGAGAGAATTATGCACACTCAATTGAATATGGAAATCTATTTTTCCCAGCAGGAAGATAAGGGGGAAGAGGATAGGAGAGGGAAGATAATAGAAGGGACAGTAAATTAAATAGTTTAATCAGAAGCAACCATTATTGTGGGAGGACAGGACAGGGGAGTGAATGGAATAAATGAATGGTGGGATAGGACAAAGGGAAATGTGGTTATTTTTTTACAACATAAATATTATGGAAGTGCTTTACATTGTTACACATGTATGACCTATATTGAATTCCTTGTTTTCTCAATGAAGGTGGGTGGGGAGGGAGGGAGAGAATACAGAACTCAAAGCTTTAAGAGTGAATGTTAAATTTTTTTTTGCATGCAAAAGGAAATTAAGCTATACAGACAAAGGAGTATAGAAATCTATTTTGCCCTACAGGAAAAATAGGGGAGAAGGGGGATGGAAGAAGAGTGGGTAATAGAAGGGAAGACAGACTGGAGGAAGGAGTGGACGGGTTGCATGCTGTCTTGGGGTGGGGTGTGGGGAAATATGGGGAGAAAATTTTGAAGTTAAATTCTTGAGTAAGTGAATGTTAAGAAATGAAAAATAAATAAATTATATATTTTTAAAAAAAAATTTTGTTGCTTGACCACAGATCAAATATATATATATTCCACACACCTATGGAGGTAATTTTTTTATGTGTGAATTTCTGGAGAAGCTCTAACTCTGATCAATGTCTCTGCAATCTGCCTTCTAACCTCATCATTCAAGTGCAATTAATCTCTCTAGCAAGTCTTAATTGCCAAGTCTAATGGCTTTTTTTCAGTCTTCATCTTTCTTGATCTCTCTGTAGATTTTGACATTGCTAATTACCAGCTTCTCTTTGGCAACTTTCTTCTTTCCAAGTTTGTGTGATGCCACTGCATATTTGTTCTCATCCTATCTTTGTGATATTTTTACCGGATCTTCATCTAGGTCACACCCATTAATGACTGATGTTTCTAAGGCTCTGTGAGAGTTCTTCTTCTCTTCTCCATCTATACAATTTCACTTGATAATCTCAACAGATTCCATGGATTCAATAGGTATCTCTTTGAGGATGACTCTCAGATCTTCTTGTCTAGCCCTAGTTTCTCTGCTGACTTCCAGTACTTCACCTCTAATCACCTACTGGATATCTTGAATTGAATGTCCTGTGGACCTCTTAAAAATGGTCAAAATGAGTAACTGTGAAAAAAAAATCTTGAAGCAAGTTTCTTTGATAAAGGTCTCATTTCTCAAAGATATAGAGAAACAAATCAAATTTATAAAAGTCAGAACCATTCCCTAATTGATGAATGATCAAAACATATGATCAGTTTTCAGATGCAGTAATCAAAGCTATATATAGTCATATGAAAAAATATTCTCAGTATTGATTGGAGAAATACAAATTAAAACAATTCTGAGGTACTACTTCGACCTATTTAACTGGTTAATAGGGAAGAAAAGGTAAATGACAAATATTGGAGGGGATGTGGGGAAAATGAGACTTTCATTCACTCTGAGTGGAGTTGTGAACTGATTCAACCATTTTGTAAAACAATTTGAAACTATGCCCAAATGGGTATAAAACCATGCATACCATTTGATCTAGCAATACCACTACTTAGGTCTGTACCCCAAAAGAGATAAAAAAAAGGAAAAGGACCTATATGTACAATATTTGTAGTTATTTATAGTAACTCTTTTCTGGAGGCAAAGAATTATACATTGAGTGCATGCCCATCAATTGGAGAATGGCTGAACAAATTGTGGTATGTGATTATTATGGAATACTATTGTACTATAAGAAATGACGATGTTCTCAGAAAAACCTGAAATGACTTGCATCGGTTTATGCAAAGTGAAATGTATGAAATGTACTGTGTACAAAGTAACAGCAATAGTATAAAGTGATCAGCTGTGAATGACTTAGCTATTCTCCACAATACAATGATCCAACACAACTCTGACAGCCTTATGATGAAAATTGTTATCCATCCCTAGAGAAAGAACAGATGGTGTCTGAATACAAATTGGAGGATACATTTTCTACTTTATTTTTCTTGATTTTTGTCATTTTTGTCTATATTTTCTTTTACAACTTGACTATTATGCATAACTACACATGCATAAACTATGTCAAATTGCTTGCCTTCTGAATGAAGGGTGGTTGAAAGGAAGAGAATTTGAAAGTCAAAGTTTAGAAAGCAAATGTTAAAAATTTGTTATTACATGTAATTGGGGACATAAAAAAAACTAAGAATAATGGTCAAAATGAACCTATTCTCTGACATCCTAACACTTCCTTCTTCCTAACTTCCCAATTAATACTAAGAGTATGATCATCCTTCTGGTTACCAAAATTCACACTTTAAGTGTTATCCTCAACTTCTGACTCTCTCATCCTATCCCTATATCCAATTTCTTGCCAAATTCTATTTTACCTTCATACTATTTCTCTTATCCCTCCCCTTCTCTCCAATGACACTGTCCACCACCCTGGTGCAGATCTTTATCACCTCATGCCTGAACTGTTGTAATGGACTGCTTGCTGGTCTTCCTGATTCAAGTCACTTCCCACTCCACCCCATCTTCCGCTAACTGGGGTCAAGCTGATTTTATAAAGCCCAGATCTGACAATTTTCCTTTCCTGTTCAGTGGCTCCCTAATACTCCCATAAGCAAATATAACATCTTGTGTTTGATGTACAAGACCAGTCAAAACCTGCCCCTCTCCTCAGCATTATTACACCTTATTAACCTCCACATGCCCTGCGATCCAATTATATTGGCCTACTTGCTGCTCTTTGAACAACAAAATGATTCTCCCAGTGCTGTGCATTGTTGTTGACTGTCCCTCATGCCTAGAATACTCTTCTTTGTCTCTGCTTCCTGATTTTTTTCAAAGCCCAGTTAAAATCCTATCTTCTAGCAGAAAGTCTTTACCTATCTCCTTTGATTCTAATGCCTTCCACCTGTAGATTATCTCCAATTTATCCCATATGTATCTTGATTGTACATACACAGTTGTTTGCAAGTTGTCTCCTCCATTAGATTGTGAAATCCTTAAGAGCTGATACTGCCATTTTCCTTTTATTTGCTTCCTGTGCCTGATGAATAATAGGCACTTAAGAAATGCTTGTTGACTGACTTATTTGAGTGTTGAACCATGAAAGTCATGAATAGATTAATAAATTAGATTGTGATAGTTCTTATAGAAAAATGTCATATAATTTAATGTCAAAATGAACTTAGAAATTCATTTATGTTCTGATATTTTAAAAATCAAATCATCCAATACATGCATCTTTTCTTGTTTAAGGAAATACAATAGCAGGTGTAAAGACCTTCATCTTTCTTTCAATATAAGCAATGCAAGCAATTCTTTCCAACATAAGCAATACATGCAAATACATAGCATACTATGGAGAATGCAATTAAAATTTCCTAGAATCATAGATATCTCTTTTGGAAAAATCCTCTGGGGGGTTACACTGATTGCTGTCATTCACAAAACCCTTTTTTGTGTCTGCAAATGCCTTTGCATTATATTTTTTAAAAACAATGAAATCTTCTGTGAGAGGTATATCATTCCTTATTTTGCAAATGAGGAAATTAAGGTTCCATGGTAGCTCAACTTGTAAATGAATGAATCCAGAAAAAGTTACCTTTCTCACAGATATAAATTTTTTTCTCCCACCACTGTACCTTTTTAAAGTATTCATGCCTGAAATATACTTGCCCCTTATTTTTACCTCCTAGAAGACCAAACTTCTTTAAAAGTTTTGCTCAAAGACAATCTTCTTTCAATATGAAGCCCTTTTCAGCCCTGCCCTCCTATTAGATCCCATCAAAAATTATCATGTATCTTTTTTCTTTACATAGCTAGTCTATATTCATATATGCATGTTGTCTCAAGGTGTACTATAAGTGTCTCAAGGGCAGGAACTTTGAGGTTTTTCTGTGCCTGTCACAAAGTAGGCAATGAAAAATGCTTGTTGAATTGAATCAAATTAATGAATTGCTAGAGACAAGATTCTAATACAGTTGTCCCTAAATTCCAGGCTTGATGATTTCTTCTTCCTGGTGGCCCACAGATAATAGAATGCAATAAATTAAAATTTCATGTGATTTCCTAGCAGTTTTAAAAAAAATTTATATTTCTTAATCTAGAACAGAAAGGCATATCTTTTTTTTGTATCATGGTTACTTTCAATATTTTGGTGAAGTCTATAAATCTCAGAATAATGGTTCTAAATACGTAAGACCAGCTACTTAGGATTACAAAGCAAACAAATTTTATTAAAATAGTGTTGTATCTGCACATACATAAATACGTACATTACATTTGTTAACCCATTACATGTATATATAATTAATGATATTTATAACTAATATTATATGCATATATATTAATATACTATAGGTTCACATGTAAATATATATGCATATTAGTAAATCTTTAAGTAGTTTTATATGTAACAACTTCACAGGCCTAGTTTAAAAACCCTTGGTCACCTGGTTTAGACAAATATGGCAGTTAGTGCATCTTCTATGACTAGAAATGATCTTTTGTGATCTGCACTGACCCAGTGTTATCTCTCATCTTGGGGACTCTGGGAGATTTGTATCTTTCAATAGTGAGTCAAAAAGTCTGAACTGATTCAGGGCACTGGAATTCTGTAGGGCCAGAAAATATTCTTATTTTTTCTTTCTTATTTGTTTTGTTTTGTTTAATGAAGACTGTCAAAGACATTCCTGGGATCAGGATTTCTATAAGACTCGATTTGATGACATAGGACTAAATGCATTCAGATGTCTTTTTAAAGCTAAGCTTCACTCAATTTCCAATTGTGATATCAACTCATTATCTACTTTTCAGGTCTGGGTGTTCACTAAAAACCTAGTACTGATGATTAACATTATCTCCTGGATCATTATATAAAATAAATAAATTCAAGTTAAATATTTAGGAAAAGACTTACATGATTAAAAATGATGCCCACTAGGAGCTACATAATAAATGTGAGGCAACTTGGCAACAATTTTACAAGTTAAAAGTAAAAATAAAAAGAAGAGGCAGCATCATTTGCCCTGCAGATACTCAATATAAATTGTGAGATATTCTGCAAGGTCAAAGAACTTCTAAATTACATCTCCATAATAATTTATTTGTCCCCAGTTACATCAAGTTGATTAACCATTTTTTTCACATCTTCTTGATTTATCTATATTAATCATATTTTTCTGAGTCAATTACTCTATTTTGCATCTATTATCAAAAACATATGGATTTTATGATGTCTAAGAATACACCCTTCACTTTCAGAAGTAACTTTGAAGGTAAAAAAGCACTGCTTTTGAGTGCACAGAAAACAAAAAGCTATATACGAGTAACATTGTAAACTTACATTTTGAGAAGTTATATTATGCGAACTGACAGTAAAGAATATTTTAAGCTTAAGTTTAAGAGGAATTTTAAGTTTGTGCATAATTACATCAGGTGCCCAATATCCAAAAAGCTACTGGTCAGAAAGGACTGCTACAGGCTATAGCACCAAGAGCTGTTATTAGTGTTTATAGTCTGTACCTACTCAATTAAGGTCATATGCTGACTCTAGGACAGGATATACTGTGGAAGGTACATTCAATTTTTTAACATCCATCTATGTTTTGAGGATCTGGGATTTCTTCAGTGTGGGTAAGCCTTCTCCTTTCTATTTGATCCTATGTTATGTGTAGAGTGGGAAAAGTAATTTACTCTTTCTATCTTACTTCCTCACTTGTAAAAGGAAAGAGTTGTGCTAGATAATTCTAAAGTCTAATTCTGTAATCTATACTCAACAAATTTTAATTGTTGCTTTTGCTTCAAAATTCATTATTGGCCCACCTAGGGAATAGTCTTCTAAACTTGGCTAAAGGTCCTCAGCTGATAATCAATTAATGAGTATTTCTTAAGCAGCCAGTACATGCAGGGGGTGAGGAACCTTCAGTCTTAAGACCATATATGACCCACTAGATCCTCAAGTCCAGTCCTTTGACTGAATTCAAACTTTACAGAACAAATTCCCTTAATAAAATTATTTGATCTGTAAAACTTGGACTCGGTCAAAAGTCTACATCCAAGGACCTAGAAAGCCACAAGTGGCCTTGAGGTCTCAAGATCCCCACTCCTACTAAACCTTCTCTTAGTTATTGTTGTTTTGATGGGGGAGTATTCTTTCAGAACTCTGACTCTCACCTCAACAGAGCCATGCAGGTATTATCTAGCTTATTGGCTGTAGATTGAGAGCACAAGTAGCCCTGAATATTTTCCCATATATTTTAATGAGAACAAGTGAGTCTAAGTGAGCTCTAATTCATCCTTTTGTAACTCCAGCGCATTTTATTTCTATTCATCATTCTTCCATGGTTGGTGTATGAACAAATGAAAGGGGGGGTATGGCTAACATTTCAATTAAGCAATTTCATCTAGATAAGGGGCATTTAACCCAGTACACTCTTTTATATTTGCAAAAGTTCTCTATTTCTTGGGTTTAAAGAAATTATCCTAATTACAATTTTGCTAAGGGGATGTCCTGTTTGATTAGCAGGAAGAAGTCCTTAAAGTTAAAAAATGTATTCTTGGCTGCAAGCTGAAAAAAAAAAACATGAACTAGAAGCTAACTTCACACTGAGCAAGCAAAAGAAAAATTGACTTCTCTTCCTGAATTGTATTCAGGCTGTCTCTAAAACTCTGGAACAATTTTTTTTTTAATTGCTTTGCCACACAGAAGCTTTGAAAAAAAAGGAAAAAAGGCAAGATTTAACTTCAAAGTCTGATTACCTACTCTCTATTGTGACTGTGTATATATGTGCATATTGGCAAAGGATTTTTTTTAATATCTGCATATTGGATAATGAATATGGCACTTACCTTGGAGAAGCCAGTTTTAAAGAAGTGAGAAATTTTGGTAGTAAGCTTTTAAGTTTCTAGTATGAATGATATTCAAGCCCAATTTTGAGTAGCTATTTAATCTTTTTATTCTGAATCATTTTGATCACTCTAAAAAGAGATGCTAAAGAGCAGTCACATTGGAAGCCTTTCCACCCAAGATTTATTGAATTAAAACTCAAGGGAAAATATATAAACATATGACTCCCTAATGAACCAGGCATTATTGCTGAGCATGAACTATCAAAGTATAACAAAGATATTTGCAACTAAAACTGAGTATGAACTGGGCTCTAGAGTGGAGTGTGTTCTGATTTTTTAAAATACTTCCTTCCATTCCATTTTACTGAACAATGATTTTAGATATTTCTCTTTGAGTTAACATTTCCAGATCAAGGGATATTTTCTTTCCTGGAAAAAAAAGCTTTAAAAATATATACCCATGAAATACTAACTGAATATATAACCAAGATAAAAGTCTTAAATTGTATTGTTTGAAATGGTTAGGTCATAATTCTAAAATTGAAAATCAAGAATCATTGAGAAAACAATTCCGAAGTCTTTGTATGCCCACTAGGGAAAGCAGGGACAGGGAGGAGAAACAATAACAAAGCTAAAGCTAAAGCCTTAGATTATAACATTTTAATTTTGAAAATAAAGCTTTGCTAAAAAAAAAAAAAAACCTAAGTATTTATTTGAGAACATAAAATCTGCTCTAGAAAAATGGTCATCTAAATATTTGAAATGCATTGTTAAACTGAGAGTTAATCTAGTTTTAGTAATCGAGTATAAAACCAGAAACTATCAGACTCTGATGTCGAAGGCAACAGAAGAGCCTTTAGAATAATGAAACTAAGATGAGAGAGGGGAAAATAGACTACTGTAATTAAAAAAAATAACTTTGAAATTTAGAGATCTACATTACTGTACTTATTATTGTACACTTATGCTGCCCTGTGGATTGCTTTTTGCCACATGCTACAGAGAAAATTCTAAACTTACTGGTGTGTTTCAAAGCCTTTCTCTAATTGCTATCCTTAACCCATTTTATGTTAGTCATACAATGTTGAGAAATAGCTCAAAATAATGAAGCAACAGACTACCTTTATACCTTTGTGAGTAAATTTTCAAGTGCTGTAAGATGATATATGTTAAAGCCCTTCAAGTACAAGAACCTAGAATGTCCACTGCAAGCAAAGAAAGAAAGTCCCCTGGAAGCAACCCGAAAAAAGATCTTCCCTCCAACCAGCATTATTTCAGTCCATATATCTCACTTAAAAAGACTTTTGGGACTGTGGAGTTTGATAGTAAAATAGAAGGTGATTAAGCTGGTAACATATCTCTTGTCTGAGAAGATAAAACAATGTGTACTCTACAAGTTGGGACATCAACCCATTTTTCCTAATATGAACAAGTGTCTTTCTTGATTTTCTTGCATCACTCTCATTTCCCTTCTGAATTTTTCCTCTACTTCTCTTACTTGATTTTCAAAATCTTTTTTGAGCTCCTCTGTGGCCTGAGATCAATTCATATTTTTCTTGGAGGCTTTGGATGTAGAAGCTTTGACTTCATCGTCTTCTGGTTTTGATCTTCTTTGTCACCAAAGGTTCTATAGTCTAATTTTTTTTTTTTGCTGCTGTTTGCTTATTTTTCCAGACAATTATTTCAACCTTCCAGGTTGTTTTGACCTAGAAATTCACTTCACTCTGTTGTCTTGTGGGTTCTGCTGCTCTAGAATTTGTTTAGAGTTAATTTTGCAGATATTTGGAGGGGTTTGGGGGAGAACTCAAGTGAGTCCCTGCTTTTACTCTGTCATCTTGGCTCCATGCCCCCAACAAGTGCTTTTCTTGAGAAGAATGGAGGTAGAGATGGGAGAGATTTTTTAATCTGAAGGAATCTCAGAAGAAATTACAGGGTCCAGCCAGCTATACACCACTGGTACAGAGAAAGCAATAATGTAAGACCTTCACCTACTCAGGCTTGGTTAAATTTTCCTTGCTGTGCCATCTCTAGTCATCCAGATCTATATCTTCCCACTAGACCCTGCTTCAATTAAATCCAATTCACTTGCATGTCCTGGCATCACCTCAGTTAAGTCATGGTCTTCTTTGAGAACAAAAGACAAAACTATAACAATGTTTTCCTTAAAAGGTCTTAAAGTCTTAGATGGCTCAGATGGCTAAAGATGCAGGTTGAAGTAGTTTTGCAAAGCCCTTACATATAAAAGCCAGGACAAGAGTGGTTAGCTGACTACTCTCCCAAATCCTTGTTGTCATTCTGCTGGCCTGATAAACACCAGAGACAGGTAAAGCTACACTCATGTCAATCAACGTTTTATCCTTGTTGAATATCCTTTCCTTTCTCTGATTATTCATCCATTCCTATGGCTAAGTAACTCTCTTTTTGTTGTTGCTGCTGTAAATTTCCAAATGTTCTGTAAGTATGTCACTTCATTTCACTCTCAAACCTAAGATACCAGATTTACCCAAGTCTTTTCTATCTTGCTACTGTATACAGAATTTATCTAAACTTTGGAAAAATGTAAACCAAATTTGAGTTATAAGAACATGTATATGTCCATGGATAAACTGAATGATTTAGTCAGCAGCACCATGATGGGAAGCAGGGTGAAGGATGGAGCACACTCATTGAAATCTTAGATTTAGTAGGATAAAGTTCTTTTAGTGCAGCAAGTATAGCATCTAACATTCTGGCTTCCTTGGAAGCTGTTTTTTCGGGAGTCTTTTTATAAAATGTATTGTATTGACCATTATCAATTTATAAGTCAAAATATTCATCCAAATATTTGACATCTTCTGAGACAATTTATAGAGAATCATAGATATAGATTTGGAAGGATCCTGAAAAGTCTGGTCATGTATTTTTTAAATGAGGAGATTTTAATGAGGTATATGACTTACTTAAAATCACTTAGGTAGTAAATATCAGGGACAAGATATGAACCCAGGTCCTCAGACTCCATATTCAGGGCCCTGTCCTCTATATGACAGGGCCTCTGAGATTGAATGCTTGGCATAGTATAGTGCAGAGATTGTTGGTATTTTAAAATTATTTTGATAACTATATTTAATTGTGTTAAGAATGCTATGTATTTTATTTTACTCATTTAAATTTAATATAAATGACATTATAGTATAAATATTATATAAATAATATTATATGGAGTCCATAGACTTTGCCAGACTTTCAGAAGGGTTCATGATGAAAAAAAGTGGTTAAGAATCCCTCATCAAGGGAATAGAGATCTATCATCTATAACAAAAAGACTGGGTTCAAATTCTGTTTCAGTTATATACTGGCTGTGGGACCTGAGGCAAATTTCTAAGATTATAAATTGTAACAGATTTGTGGGTGTCAATTGCCATAGATAGTTTTATCATTTGAGAAATTCCAATGTCAATGAAATCACACACTTGGGACAAAAAAAGGATACACAAGATCATTAAAATTTAACACAGTAACTTAGAATGTTCTGTATCATTCGTGACTTTGTATTTCTTGAATTTTAAAGTCTTTTTACCAGAGGCAGGCATGTCTAATGAATGTGTTTATAAACAAAAGCAACATTTAGAAATTCTTACTAATAAGCCAATACTTTGGTTTATATATGCACATGTATATACCTGTAAAGAATATCCAAGAAAGAAATATGTATTACTAATCATCTGTAGGACATAGGACAGTTAAACTATTGTCAGGGTTCCACTAACTCAATTTTTAAGATTTTCAGGGTTTATGCATATGCTAGCCTACACTAACAATAGATTATTATTCTAGAGATAAAAATTAAAATCAATATCCTTTCAAAGCAAGAAGATAATGAAGGGTAGATTTCATTACTGGTAATTTTTTGGCTCATTGTAAGCTGGTGGTTTCAGAGTTCTCTGCTTTAATAGAAAGTAACCTTGAGAGGAATATCTTTTCCACTTTCATATCCCACAGGGCCTAGTACATTGCTTTGCTTATAATATATACCTACTAGATGCTGTTTTGAGCATTTGAAAATTACTTAGGGGGCAGAGGCAAGATGGCAGAGTGGAAGCAGGGACCCGTTTGAACTCTCTCCACCTCAGAATGTCTGTGAAAATGACTCTAAACAAATTCTACAGCAAAAGAAGTCACAAAATGACAGACTGAAGCAAATTTCCAGCCCAGAAAAACCTGGAAAGTCAACAGGAACAGTTTATCACACCAGTCCTTGCAAGGGCCATGCTGGCACAGATAGGACTGGAGCAGGCCTCAGGGCACTGAATCACTAGCGGTTTCTAGACTTCTCAACCCACAAACACCAAAGACAGCTTCAAAGTTCAGTAGAAAAGTTCGCTCACCTGGGTGATTGAAGAGCTTGTTCCAGTCCCAGCCCCAGGTCCAAACCAAGCTCCAGTGCCAGGGTGGTGGCAGCCACTGCCTCAGCAACAGCTGCTTCTGGAGTTCTTGGGCTACAGACGGTGGGGGAATTGAGCAACTGATCTGGGTCATAGTTCTGGGTAGTGCTCCTGGGGTGAGGAGGAGCACTGGCAGAGTGGAGTTTGTGGCAGCAGTGGAGAGGGAATCATCTCACAGTTCCAAGGCAGAAAAGAGTGCTTGTGGTTGCTGACAGATGAGAGCATAGGCTATAAAAGGAGTGAACACCTCTCCTTCGATCATACTGCTTTGGAAGAACTGAAAATTTACAGGTACCTAGAAATATCACTGAAAACAGCTACACAGACCCTCTGAAAATTGGGGCAGTACACCCTCCACTTAATAACAAGCTCAGAAGTTAAGTAATTGCCTGGGAAAATAAGCAAATGAGGGAAAATCGGACTATCGAATTTTACTTTTTTCTTGAAAAAGTATTTATTTATATCCATGGTGACAAGGAAGATTGAAAAACACAACCAGAAGAAGATAGCAAAGTCAAAGCTCTTGTGTTCAAAGCCACCAAGAAAGGTCTGAATTGTTCTCAGGTCATGGAAAAACTCAAAAAGGATTTTGAAAATCAAGTAAAAGAAGTAGAGGAAAAATTGAAAAGGGAGATGAGAGTGATGCAAGAAAATCACGAAAAATTTGTCAACAGTTTGTTAAAGGAGACACCAAAAACAAATGCTGAAGAAAATAACACTTTTAAAAATAGACTAAACCAAATGGAAAAATAGGTCCAAAAAGAAAATGAGAAGAATGTCTTAAAAAACAGAATGGACCAAATGGAAAAGGAGGTCCAGAAGCTCACTGAAGAAAATAATTTCTTAACTTAGAACGGAGCAAATGGAAGCTAATTTATTTATGAGAAATCAAGAAATTATAAAACAAAGCCAAAAGAATGAAAAATAGAAGACAATGTGAAATATCTAATTGGAAAAACAACTGACCTGGAAAATAGATCCAGGAGAGATAATTTAAAATATATTGGACTACCTGAAAGACATGATAGAAAAAAGAGCCTAGACACCATCTTTCAGGAAATAATCAAGGAGAAATGATGAACAGGAAGACTTCAGAAAGGCCTGGAAAGACTTATATGACCTGATGCTGAGTGAAAGGAGCAGAACCAGGAGAACTTTGTGCACAGCAATGACCACAGTGTGTGAGAGTTTTTCTGGTAGACTTGGAACTTCGTTGCAATGCAAGGACTTACAAAAATTCTCAATGGTCTTTTAAGGCAAAATGTTTTCCACATCCAGTGGAAGAACTATGGAATCCAATTGCATAATGTAGCAGATCATTTTCTTTTGCATTAAGTTTTGATTTGTTTTATGACTTCTCCCATTCATTTCAATTCTTTTATTCAGCACAACTGTGGTGAAAATGTACTTAATAGAAATGTATGTGTAGAACCTATGTAAAATTGTATGCCGTCTTGAGAACAGAGGGGGAAGGTAGGGGGGAGGGAGGGAAAAAGAAATCTAAGTTATATGGTAGTGATTGTGGAACACTGAAAATAAATAAAATTAATTTAAAAAAAAGAAATTATAAAGGAAAATTGCCCTGATATTCTAGAATCAGAAGACAAAATAGAAATGGAAAGAATCCATTGATCACTTCCTGAAAGAGATGCCAAAGAGAAAATTCCTAGGAATATTGTAGCCAAATCCCAGAATTCCCACATCAAGAAGAAAACATTACAAGGAGACAGAATAAAACAATTCAAGTATTATGAAAACACCATCAGGATAACATAAGATCTAGCAGCTTCTACCGTAAGTAATCAGAGGGCTTAGAATATGATATTCCAGAGGTCAAAGGAGGTTGGATTAAAATCAAGAATCACATACCCAGTAAAACTGCATATAATACTTCAGGGAGAAAAATGGAACTTCAATGAAATAGAGGACTTCACAGCATTCTTTTTGAAAAGACCAGAGATGGTGAAAAGACCAGAGATGAATAGAAAATTTGATTTTCAAATACAAGATTCAAGAGAAGCACGAAAAGATGAAAGGAGAAACCATAAGGGACTTATTGAAGTTGAACTCTTCATGTTTCTACATGGAAAGATGATATTTGTAAGTCATATGACCTTTCTCATTATTAGGGTAGTTGGAAGGAAAATTTGTGTGTGTGTGTGTGTGTGTATGTGTATATATATATATATATATATATATATATATATATATATATATATATATATATATATATATATATATATATATATATATATGAGAGAGAGAGAGAGAGAAGAGAGAGAGAGAGAGAGAGAGAGAGAGAGAGAGAGAGAGAGAGAGAGAGAGAGAGAGAGAGAGAGAGAGCACCCTGGGTGAGATGAATAAGAAGGGATAATATCTGAGACTTAAAATGAAATGTTGAAAGCAATGAGCTTGGAGAAAGAGAAATGGAGAAGCAGAATGTAATAAATCATGTCTTGTGAAAGAGGCAAGAAAGAGCTTTTATAATGGAGGGGAAGAGGAGGAAGATGAGAGGGAATGAGTGAGCCTTACTCTCACTGGATTTGGCTTAAGGAGAGAATAACATACACACATAATTGGGTATGGAAATCTATTTTACCCTACTGGAAAGTGGACGAATGATAAGAGAGTGGGTATAAGAAAAGAGCAGACTGGGGGAAGGGGTAATCAGAAGCAAACACGTTTGTGGAGGGACAGGTCAAAGAAGAGAATAGAATAAATGGAGGGCAGGATAGGATAGAGTAGAATATAGTCTTTCACAACATGACTGTTATGGAAGTGTTTTACATGATGTATAGTCCATATCAAATTGCTTGCCTTCTCAATGAGGGTTGGTGGAGAGGGGGGAAGGGAGAGAATGTGGAATTCAGTGCTTTAAAAGTGAATGTTAAAAATTGTTTTTATAAGCAACTGGGAAATAAGATATATAGGGAATGGGATATAGAAATCTATCATGCCCTACAGGAAAATAGAAGGGAAGAGGATAAGAGAAGGGGGGATGATGGAAGGAAGGGAAGATTGGATGAAGAGGTAATCAGAAAACATGCTGTCCTGGGGTAGGGGTAAGGGAGAGATGCAGAGAAAATTTGAAATTCAAAATCTTGTGGAAGTGAATGTTGAAAACTGAAAATAAATAAATTTATTTAAAATTATTTAGTATTTTATTTTCTTAATTACATGTAAAAGCAATTTTTAGCATTTGCTTTTGAAAATTTTCACTCCAGATACTGTCCTTTCTCCCTTCTCACACCCCTCATTCAGATGCAAGAAATTCAACATAGGTGGTGCATGTGTAGTCATACAAATCATATTTCCATAGTAGTCATGTTGTGAAAGTAAACACAGACAAAAAAAAACCCTCAAGAAAAGTAAAGTAAAAGAAAAAAAATATGCTCAATCTGTATTCAGTCTGGGAATAGATAACATTTTTCACCATAATTCCTTCAGAGATCATCTTGAATTATTGTATTCCTGAGAATAGCTAAGTTCACAGCTGATCATCTTACAATATTGCTATTTGTACACAGCACATTTTGCTTTGCATCAGATGCATATGCAAGTCTTTCCAGATATTTCTGAGAGCTAGATGCTTATTCCCTTCAATAAAATTGGTGGCAGCAACATTTTTGATCCTCTCTTCCGTATTGCTCAGAACAATTCTTTCCTGTTATTCCTTTCAGCAAACTTGATCTCTGCTTTGCTCTTCACGACTTGTGAGACCCTGGGAATGTTACTTCACCTCTTTGAGATTCAATTTAACTATCTATACAGTGACAGATTTGGATTATATGACTTTCTAAAGTCTCTTTTAGCTTTAGTTGTATAATCTTTTGATAGCAATAGTCATTGGGATTATTTGTGAGACTATAGAGAGAGAAGAAGCAGCAAATTTGGCTTTTTATCATTTCTGTGCTTAATTTGATATTTCTTACCTCCTTATGATCTGATCACAGGAAAATCCTTGCATGTAGGTAATAGTGTTAAATTAAAACACATGACAATCATTGAGAAAGAACTTTAAGGAATTTACACATTTGTTTCATGATATATGTTCCCACTACAAAGTAGTTAATAATGGCAGGTCTTAAGGTTTAAAGGAGGTCTGGCTTTCATTCCATGTCTATATTGTCATTTGTTTTATCATTCTGTTCATACTGATATGATCCTTTTATAGACAAGATGATGTCATTCTTATCAACAAATACAGATTATAGTTCTTAAACTTGGAAAGAGATTTGGAAAACAGTCTGTTAGTCACCAGGCAGGGCAGGTGAGAAAGTATAGACAGACCAGTAAATGTCATTCTTACTTTGGAAGAAACATTTGAAAACGTGTTGTACCATGTTAATAATAACTGATATTTATAGACCATTAATATTTATAAAATGTTTTTCATAAGTTATCTCTTTTGAAAGTTGTTGTATTGTTAAGCGATACTACAAATGTGTTTATTCCTATTTTACAGATGAAGAAATTGAGACTAGGATAGTCAAATAACTTGACCATAGTAAGTGCTAGGAAGCTTAATTTGAATCTGGGTCCCACGAGGGCACCCATTATTTTTTCTACTACACTATGTTGCCACTTCAATGCTAATAATTGGTCCTAAATTTGCATACATCAATCTTAAAACATGTATAAATGTTGATTCTTATAGACCCCACAAAGAAAAAATAGTTAACCTTTGACTGTATAATTATAATACCTAACTCTATATTCTCCTGTATCAACTATATTGGCACTATGTTTGTATCAGACTAAACTTGAAGCCAAGACCTGATTTCAAATTCTACCTCAGACTTTCTTGCATTTCTGCTTTATTGTCTCTTACGATCTGTAGGGTGTGAGATGAAAGCTTAGAATCATTTTGATTTTTATTTCTCTTATGATTTTCAGCAATATATCACAATTGTTCGTTGTCTTAAATTCTTCTTCTGAGAATCATTAATTTATATTCACTCTGCAAAGAGTTTTTTTAAGTACTGGCTATGTTCAAGGAATTGTACGAAGCACTTAGTATAAAAAGATCAAATGAAAAATTCAGTCTCAGAGAGTTTGCTTATATTCTGTGGGGAGACACAGCATGTTAACAGATAAGTAGATACATGATAAGTTAAAGACAAGTGGAATTATCTAAGGATAGGTCAAGAAAGGCTTACTGTAGGAGATGTATATTAACTGAACCCTGAAAGAAGTGAGGAATTCAAAGAAAACGTGATGAAGAGGGAATGCTTTACAGGCCTGGGGGGCTAGCACATGCCAAGGCACTAACCTAGGACATGGAATCCTGAGTTTAGGAAACAGCAAATAGTCCAGTTTGACTGCAAAGTAAAGTGTATGAAGAGAAACAATAGGATATCTCTGGGAGAGTATTCTGTAGGAAGACTGAAGGGATCAAAATGCAAGGTTGAGGACTTTGTATTTTGTTCTACTGGCAAAAGAAAACCACTGAATATTTTAAGGGAGTGACATACGCTTCTACTTTAGGAAGATAATTTTGGTGAATCTGTAGAAGATGGTAGATTGAGGAGGGCAGGGTTTCAACTCTTGAATCTGCTCATTGCAGAAGCTATAAAATGAAAATATTATATTTGGAGGACCTCTTAAGAACCCTTCTGATCTCACAATTTTCACCTTATCAACAATCAAGTCATTCTAAGAAATTAAGTACTAAACTCGACCAGAACTTAACTCACTATCTATCATAATGTTAGTAAGTTAACTTTATTCAGAAATTCAATAAAGACACATTCTACCTTGAAGATTTGCTAGAAATATTTCATTTCTTTTATAGCTCAAACTGGCTTTTGAGTGGGTGCTAGAAAGATGACACACTGAACTAGAGATGCTGAACTCCTGTGGTAGATTTTAGCTTCTAACTATTTAAAGTGTTGAAAAGACTAATTTTGTTTGAATTGGATTTGCGTCATTGTGATGCTTTTGGTACCATATGGTTGGAAAAGTTTGTCTGTCACTAGAAGCGTCATTCTTAGGAGTTTGTGTTGCCTGTGTTTCAGAGATGATAGGTGATAAAATGCTTTAGTTAACTCCTAAATGTATATTCCTAGAGTCTAGTGCTACTAGAGGAGTCAACTACTCTTGGGCATAAAAATAGTAGATCCACCCAGTTCAATTAACTGATATTAAGTGTGGAAAGTAAAGAAGGAAAAAGGAAGAAAACACAATTTACTAAGCATCTACTACAAACCAGACACCGTGCTATGTACTTTACAGATATAATCTCATTTGTCCCTGAAAACAATCCTTTGAAGTAGGTGGTATTATTATACTCATTTTACTGATGAGAAAATTGAGGCAAGCAAAAAGTTAATTGAAAGATGGTGGAGTAGAAAGATGAATATACACTAGCTCTTCCCCCAGAGCCCATAAAATACCTGTAAAGAAGGACTCTCAACAAATTCTAGAGCAGCAGAAGCCACAGAACAACGGAGAAGAGAAGATTTCTAGTCCAGAGTGACCTGAAAGACCAACAGGAAAGGTCTGTCACACCAGATGAGCAGCAGAGCCCAGCCCAACCTTGGCCATGTGGCACCAGGAGGACCAAGACCTAGCAGGCTTCAGGGACAGAATCTCCAGGAGCAGAGCAGATCCCTCAACCCACAGGTGCTAAAGGTCAGTGAGAGGGTTTTTTCAGCTGAAAGAGAAGGGAGCAGGGTGTCCCCATAACTCAGGCCTCCACAGGTGGCAACAGCAGTAGCAGCAGTGGACAGGGCTCCCAAGGCAGGTAGCAGCCCGCATCCATCATTGAAGGCCTCATTGTAAAGCCCCAGAGGGAACTGAGCCCTTTGTGGTGGCCCTGCCCCCACCTGATCAGTTGATATTAATCTCACACTGAATAGCACCCCTGCCCCCACCCAAAGCCCCTGGGGGAATTGGAGCAGCTCATCTGAATCTCAGGCACCAGTACTGGCTTGGTGAAACTGGAGGCAAGGTGATTGTGGAGAGGAAACTCAGAAGTCAAGTAACTGGCTGGGAAAAGGCCCCCAAAAGGGGAAAAAATAAGATCATAGATGGTTACTTCCCATTCTTTCAGATGAAGAAGAACAAAGTATATTTGTCAGAGGAAGTCAAGGCCTCTGCTTCCAGGGCCTCCAAAGGTAACTTAAATTGGACTCAGGCAATGGAAGAGTTTGAAAAGCGAGTTAGCAGCTTGCTAAGCTGAGGAAAATAACACCTTTAAAAAGAGGCTAACTCAATTGGAAAAAGAGGTCCAAAAAGCCAATGAAGAGAAGCAGAATTAGATCAATGGAGGAGAAGTTTCAAAAACTCACTGAACAAAATAGTTCTCTGAAAGAGAGAATTGAGTTCAGGGAAATGAATGACCATGAGATAAACCAAGCAGTTAAAAAACAAAACCAAAAGTTTGAAAAAATAGAAGACAATGTGAAACATCTCACTGGAAAAACAACTGATCTGGAAAATAGATGAAAGAGAAACAATTTAAAAATTATGGGACTACCTGAAAGCCATGATCAAAAAAAAGAGCCTAGACATTATCTTCCATGAAATTATCGAGGAAAACTGTCCTGATATTCTAGAACCAGAGAGAAAAATAAATATTGAAGGAACCCACAATCAGCTCCTGAAAGAGACCCTAAGAGAGAAATTCCTAGGAATACTGTGGCCAAATTTCAGAGTTCCCAGATCAAGGAGAAAATACTGCAAGCAGCTAGAAAGAAACAATTTGCTAGAAAGAAACAATTTGAGTGTTGTGGAGATACAATCAGGATAATACAGGATCTGGCAGCTTCAACATTAAGGGATCAAAGGGTTTGGAATGGGATATTCCAGAAGTCAAAGAATTAAAACCAAGAATCACCTACTCATCAAAATTAAGTATAATACTTCAAGGGAATAAATGATCATTGAATGATATGGAAGATTTTGAAGCATTCATATTGATGAAAAGACCAGAATTGTATAGAAAATTTGACTTTCAAATGCAAGAATCAAGAGAAGTATGAAAAGGTAAACAGGAAAGAGAAATTGTAAAAGACTTTCTAAAGCTGAAATGTTTACATTCCTACGTATACACACACACACATGCATACACATATATAGACAGAGAGTACAGGTTGTATTGAATCAGAAGAGATGATATCCACATACACACACAAAATAAAATAAAAATTAAAGGGTGAGGGAGGAAAATACTAGGAGGAGAAAGGGAGAAATGGAATGGGGTGGGTTATAGCTCATAAAAGAGATAAAGAAAAATCTTGTTCAATGGAGGAGAAAAGGAAGAAGGGAGAGGAGAAAAGTGAAGCTACTCTCTCCACATATGACTGAAGGATGGAATAATATGCTCACTAAATTTGGTATGAAAATAAATCTTACACTACAGGGAAGTAGGGGAGGGTGAGGGGAATGATGGGAGGGCAAATGGGAGAAGAGAGTAACTAGAAATAAACACTTTTGGGAAGGGACAAGGTCAAATGAGGGAATAGAAAAAAAGGAGGGCTAGAGTACAATAGAGCGCAATATAATTAGTATTATACAACATCATTCTTATGGAAATCTTTTGCAAAATAACACATATTTAATCTGTATTGAATTACTTGCCTTCTCAGTGGGGATGGGGAGAGAGGGAGAGAAGCTGGAATTCAAAGTATTAGAGACGAATGTTGAGAATTATTATTGCACATAACTGGGAAATAAGAAACACAGGTAATGGGGTATAGAAATTTGTCTTGATAGAAATTTGTCTTGCCCTACAAGAAAAAAGAGAAGATGGGGATAGGGAAAGGGTGGGGTGTGATAGAAGGAAGGGTACATTGAGGGAAGGGGTTATCAGAATCCAAAGTATTAGGGGGTGGGAGAAAGGGAGAGATGGGGAGAAAAATTGGACATGTTACAAAGTTATATAAAAGCAATTAGTATTAAAACAATTGACTGAATTAATTATTGAGAATAAATCAAAGACATCTCTAATTTGGGGAAAAGAATTTTAGTCTAAATTTCCTAGAGGAAGGTAACCTTGGGTAAAATCGGACATTGATGGAAAAGTTAAGGTTTTAATGGTAAATTTGATTTTATGATTGTTATTTAAGCAGGAACTAGAACAGGTATAGAAAGGAATGTAAGCCACTTAAGACTTGCCTCAAAACATGTTCCTTAGCCAAAGTGAAATTATAGTCATATTTGAAACCTGGTTATTGGAACTTGCTATTTTAAGATGCTATGAGACTATTAAGTGACTGTTCTTCTGAGTCTAACTCTAGGTATGGACTGCAAGAAAGGCAGTCTGAGCCTCCAATCTATGATGCCAGTAAGCCTGAGAGATGTTGGTATAGACTGAAAAAGGTGATGTCATGGGAAGGGTGCGAGAGGGGCTGTTTAGCCCGGGCTGAGGTAGGATTCTCCTGACTCAATTTCCCCACTGACACCTGGCAGACTTAAAGCCTGAGTAAATGCAAGTGAACAATCTACTCCTACATGGAACTGACGTGAAGTTGGGGAGATATTGTTTCCCTGCAATGTCCCTAGTCTTAGTGGCAATTTCCTAAAGTTTAAAGGTTTGTAAGCTAAATACCCAATCTATTAAATTATAGATTGTTGGTAGGGGAACATCTTATATTAAGTCTAAAATTAAGCTACTAGGCTTAGGACTTTAGACCAACAATAATAAATTGGGTTCTTTAATTCTTAGTAATATTGTGGAGACAATTAAGTCAAGAACTTGTGAAGTTAGCATATATAAATATTGTGTCTCAGTTGGTTAATGTTTTAAAAAAATACTTTTTTTTGGCCTATATTGTAAATACTTTAAAAGAAATGTCACCTGACCAAAAGTTGGAATTGTTTTATGTGATATAAACTGTATTAAAAGTGAAAAATGAAATTAAAAAAAGTTACCTGACTAACCCATTGTTACACAGCTAGTAAATATCAGAGGCCAAATTTGAACTCTGGTCTTCTTGACTCTAGTCCTATTACAGTGCTACCTACCTTCCTCATGAGAAGCAATTATCTGCTAGATTTGGACTTTGTAACTTGCCTCTCTTTGGTCACTAGGATGTTTTCCCCCAAGACTGCTCTTATAAACTATCTGAACCTATATAATAATCATTTTGTAAGTATAAAAATAAGTCGCTTAATGTTTCTGGGTCTCAGCTTTCTTTTCTGTAAAATGAAGGAACTTGACCTGATAATTCCCTAAGTTCTCTTTCAGCTCTAAACTCATGCCCTCTCAGGAGAGTAGAAGAATACATTGACAGGATATCTGTATTCTAAGGTTTTGGTTCAATATCTGGCTATGC
Organism: Notamacropus eugenii; assembly: GCF_028372415.1. NCBI lineage: Eukaryota > Metazoa > Chordata > Mammalia > Diprotodontia > Macropodidae > Notamacropus > Notamacropus eugenii. The sequence continues at coordinate 204,822,286 of NC_092875.1, read as the reverse complement.
CGTACAGCTGTGCGCATTGGGTAAGTTACTTAATTTCTTTGATTCTCAGATTTTTCATCCATTGAAAATGAACCTTCAATTTACACTACTTACTTAATCCTCATTTTCTGCTAGATTGCTCCATGAAGATAAGAGCATGAATATTTTAAACTTTCTATCTCAACTAACAAATAATAGCAGCTCAGTAATAGATGTCTCTTGAATTAAAGATTGATTGAAATAATGAATGAAAATATTAAATTTAAATGACTATTGTGTCCTCTTATTTGGAAGTATTTTTCTCCAGCACGAAGTATTCTATTATGTACAATAGAGATATCTAATAACTACCTGTTGTATATGTCTTTTTAAAGCTATGTTTCCTTTTTCTCTCCTATTCTTCAACTTAGAGATAAAAAGAACTGATTAACCATGAGATTAAAAAGGCTAAAGAAGACAAAGATGTTTTAAAGTTACATTGGAGAGGAGAAGAGATCAAAGGATGCACAGAATCATAACTAGGGATGATAAGGACAATAGTAGAAAATTAAAAGAAAACAGAGCTACTAAATTTTAATTTTTCTATTTTTTTCATTGCAAAGGAGAATATTTGTTAGACTAGAAAAAACTTAACAAAAACAACAACAAAATGGATGAATGGGAAGTTTATGCCCAAGATAAGTAAAGAATAAAAAAAAATAAACATTTAGCACCCTTCGATGAAATGTCACCTAGAAAGAACTGGTAGATATGATTGTTGCTTCATTATTGGTAATTTCTGCAAGACTATGAAAAGCAAGAGTTGCACTGAAACGCAGAAGGTCTTCACAAATTTTGACCTGATTTTATAAAAAAGAAAATTCAAACTCTACTTATATTACTAGAAATAATAGATAATGTTTTATTAAAGAGGGAGTAGTTAGGTATCACAATGGAGAGAATGTATTCATTTCTTTTTGTATTCATACATTTGTATTGTATTCTTTTGTATATACAGTGGTCTGAGTATCAAGAAGACTCTTTCATGAGTTCAGACTTAGTCTCAGATACATACTAGCTATGTGACCCTATTTGCAACAGTTCCTCACCCATAAAATGAGCTGTAGAAAAAAATGGCAAACCATTCCATTATTCTTGCCAAGAAAACTCCAAATGGGGTCATGAAGAGTTAGACATGGCTGAATAACAGCAATTTTTAAAGGACTGGATAGTGCTCATCATGCAATCCTACCTTTATCAAGAATTGGTCTTGCTGGACTGACTTTATTTCCTTGAGTTAGAGGGTTAATAAAAATGTGTATTAAATAATGCCATAGATAGAGTTTATTTAGATTTTAACAAAGAATCTTAAAAACTGGCTCATGCTGTTCTCACAGAAGTGCTAGAGATAGATGTGTACTAGTTGATAGTATAGTTAAAAGATTTGAAACTGAATAAATGTCCACATTCAAGGAGGAGTCCTTACTGCTTCCATATCCTTGTATAAGAGGTCAGTGATTTACAAGAGACTGTTTTTGCAGTTGGTTGGTTGGTTGTTGTCCTTCATCTTCAAAGAGGACCAAAATGACATCGCCATTGTAAAGTAAAATATCACTGTGTATGACTGTGGCTGATGAGACCAATATGAGCTCGGAATGCTCTACCACAGGTTGGGCACAAATAGTCCATATGAATATTTGGGGTGGACATCCCAAATTTGCCCATCCTGCATTTACTTTGTGCTGTCTCAATTCTGCTTTGCTCAAAGAGTACAGCACTTTCTCTTATGTGGGGACGCCATGCTGAACCGTCCTGTGCCAGTCTATCCCATGTTGCACAGTCAAATCCAAAGTTCTTGAGAGAGACCTTGAGAGTGTCCTTGTATCGTTTCTTCTGGCTACCATGTGATCGCCTGCCCCATGCAAGTTCTCCATAAAATAGTCTTTTTGGCAAGCGTACATTTTGCATTCAAGCAACGTGGCCAGTCTGTGGGAGTTATGCTCTCTGAAGCATAGTTTGAATACTTGGCAGTTGAGCTTGAGAAAGGACTTCAGTATCTGGTACCTTATCTTGCCAGGTGATCCTCATAATGTTCCTAAAACAGTTCACATAGAAGTGATTCAGTTTCCTGGCATGGCACTGGTTTTTGCAGTATATTGATACCATATAGCAAAGTCACTAGTTTTATGTTATTCAAATTGATGTTACAAATTATGGTTTTATATTTTATTGGGTATACATTTTGAAATGTTTCCAGGAAACTATATCCAGCTGTTTTATATAAGCAGAATATTCTGATATACTGATTTGTCTTATAATGATGCTAACACTTATTATCTGGTGGGTGAATCTTCAAGAATTAACACCTTGTGTTGAGTGCTATGGCAGGATAAATAAAGGATATTTGCATCAAAACAGTAAGAAATTTTGTTGAGACATTCCAAATACTACTTAGAATCTAGTTATGATATAACTTGTATTTCACAGCCCGAAGTGGATGACTGTCACACAGTTTTGAAGGTTGCACCATCAATAAGATGTGTAACTAAAGCCATGGGTTTTCTCAATTTCCAGTCTTTTGTAAAATCGTGATGTTAGTTAATACTAACATAGCTTTGGATTCTTCTGTTAGCTTTCTTTTTGTATTCAGGACCTTTCCCTTTAATTTGTGGCTTTAATTATTTTCATGGAAGCCTCCGAAAAGTTATCTCCCTCATAACCTATTGTGATGACTCCCAACTACTGCCTCATTCTTACATAGCAGGATGTCTTCTTCAGCATGGCCTAAAATTGACAGGGAAAAGAGTCCTATAACCCAGGACTGTCACTTTTCCTTAAGTAAAACTTAGACCATTTCTGTTATGTATCCATGATATTAGAGGGTTCTCTCCATTTTTAGTTCCATGAATGACAAGTGTTGGATCTGGGGAGATAGGAGCAAAGGATAAGGCCATCTAGAAGCAAAAGAAGTAATGAGAACAACAAAATTGGAGAGAAAATATAGTGGGAAAAATAATTTGAAAGGAAGTAAAAAAAAAAAAGATAACTAGTGATTACTAGAAGTCTAGTGAAATTCAGGAATCTGGGCTCAGAAAAACAAGGACTGAACTGAAATGCACTCTTACTCCACAACTTAAAAGGTTTTCATCCTCTCGGGACTGTTTCCAAATCTGCCAAATTAGACAATTGTGTTATATGATCTCTAAGAACTTTCCCATGTCTGGAACCCCATGAATTTGAATAAACAATTTATATCTTACTGAAAAATATACACTTTTTAAGTGATATTGCATTTTTTTTTTACAATATGGTAGATAAATGGGTTAGAAGGACATAATTTTTGTTATCACTTAATCAAGATAGTTTTATTTGCATTACACGTTAAAATCAGCCCTCATCTAAAATTTCTTCTAACAGGAAAGACTAAACAAATAGTTTTCAATTCTTCTTTCTTTCACAAGATTGAACTTGAAAATCAGTGATATAAAACACAGTTGTGGTACCAGAAATTTCACTGAACATGGCTACTGTGAATTGTAGTATAAATGTGGTTAGTTTCTCTTGTCTATACAAGCTTACTTTTAACATCTACTTCCTAGAGAAAGGCTGTCCCTTAACTATATGTTCACTTAATATTATTGATATCCCATTAATTATAGTTGAGTATGTTCTCACAGAGAAAAGAATAAATCTGTAGACTTCACTAAATGGGCAGAAAAGCAGGAAAATGATTAGATGAACCTCCCCAGAAGCTTATCTGCTTAGCTTTATGATTGAAATGTTGATTTGACATGCAGTATTTATTGAATACCCACAAGATTCCTACTTCAATACTGAGAAACAAGCCATTATTGATTTCTAGAATATCCCTGTGGTTGGATATGAACATTCATATCATGATTACCACCTTTGGGAAGCAAAAATGCCACTAAGAGCCCAGGAAAAAAAATTCTTGAGTTTACCTTTTTCTAGTCTCTATATAATAGCATGCTCTATTAATTAAAAAAAAGATAACTTAGTTGACAATCATAATAAGTGCTTATTTTTCTCTACATATCAGCCAGGCTGGGTCAGTGAGATATTAGGATAGATCCATCTGCATTGGTCTTGGAATGTTCTTTCCTTACTACTTTTTTAAAAAAAAATTATATATTTACTTTAGTTTTCAACATTCACTTCCATAAGAATATGAGTTCCAAAATTACTTCCCATTTCTCCTCTCCCCCAGTTTTATAGTTTTTTAAGCATAATTCCAAATTGCTCTTCTGAATGGTTTGGATTAGTTCACAACTCCACTAACAATGTATTAGTGTTTCAATTTTCTCACATCTAATCCAGTATTTATCATTTTCCTCTTTCGTCATGTTAGTCAAGGTGTGATGTGGTAATTCAGAGTTGTTTTGCTTTGCTTTTCTCTAATCAATAATTATTTATATCACTTTTTCATATGACCCTAGATAGCTTTAATTTCTTCCTCTGAAAACTACCTGTTCATATTCTTTGAACATTTATTAACAGGGACATGACTTACTTGATCAAGGTATAAAGACTGATACTACAAACAAATTAGTGGAGCAAAGAATAGTGTATTTTTCAGATCTATGGAGAAGGGAAGAATTTTTGACTTAGAGATAAAAAACATTATGAAGTACAAAATAGATAATTTTTATTATATTATATTGAAAAGTTTTTGCACAAACAAACCTAATGTAACCAAGATTAGGAGGGAAGTAAAAAACTGAGAAATTTTTGCAATTAGTGTCTGTGATAAAGGCCTCTTTTCTAAAATATATAGAGAACTGAATGAAATATATAAGAATGCAAGACATTGCCCAAGTGGTAAATGGTCAAAGGATATGAACAGGCAGTTTTCTGAGGAAGAAATTAAAGCTACCTGTAGTCTTATGAAAAAATCCTCTAGATTACTATTGATTAGAGAAATGAAAATCATAACAGCTCTGAGATGCCACATGTCACCTATCAGATTGGCTAACATGACAAAACAGGAAGATGATAAATGTTCAAGATGTGGCAGAGTTGGAACACTAATTCATTGTTGGTGGAGCTGTGAGCTGATCCAACCATTCTCGAGAGCAATTTGGAAGTATGCCCAAAGAACTACAAAAATGTGCATACCCTTTGACCCAGCAATACCCCTTCTAGGACTACATCCCCAAGAAATGGGAAATAGGAATGGGAAAGTTTCCCACATGTACAAAAACATTTATAGCAGCTCTCTTTGTGGTGGCCAAAAACTGGAAATCAAGGAGATACCCGTCAATTGGGGAATCACTGAATAAATTGTGGTATATGAATGTAATGGAATACTATTGTCCTGTGAGAAATAATAAACAAGACTTCAGAGAGCCCTGGAAAGACTTATATGAACTGATTCTGAGTAAAAGGAGCAGAACCAGGAGAACTTTGTACACAGCAACAACCACAGTGTGTGAGGAATTTTTCTGGTAGGCAGTGCTTCATTGCAACGCAAGGACTTAAAAAATTCCCAGTGTTCTCTTAGGGCAAAATGTCTTCCACATCCAGAGAATGAACTATGGAATTTGATCACAGAATGAAGCAGAGCATTTTCTTTTGTATTATGTTTTGGTTTGTTCTATGATTTCTCCCATTCATTTTAATTTTTCTATGCAACATGACCAAGATGAAAATGTATTTAATGGGAATGTATGTGTAGAACCTATATAAAATTGTATTTCGTCTCAGGGAGGGAAAAGGGAGATAGAAGGGGAGGAAGAGGGTGGGGAAAAGTCTAAGATATATGGAAGAAGAACACTGAAAACAAATAAAAAACAAGGACATAAAAAAGATAAAAGGATAAATTTAACTCAGTTCTCTATATGTTTTAGAAATGAGATCTTTATCAGAGATACTGGTTGTAAAAATTATTTCCCAATTTTTTGCTTCTCTCCTAATCTTGGTTGGATTGGGTTTGTTTGTGCAAAAACCTTCCCTTCTGCTTTCAAATATGCCCCTAGGTCTCATAAATCCTTTAAAAAGAAAATCTCAACCTGATTGTACTGTAACTTTAAACTGCTATCTTATATCTTTCCACCTCTTTTCACAATTAGACTACTAGAATAAAGCTTTGTGAATTCTTTGCTTCCATTTTCTCACCTCTTATTCAGTTCTCTGTCTCTATCTTTCTGTCTCTGTCTCTCTCTCTGATTGCAAGAGTTATGATCTCTTAAATGCCAAATATGATGGTCTTTCTCAATGCCCTTTCTGGACCTATCAGTGGTATTTGATATTGTTGAGCACCGTTCCTATTTAGAGGTTCTTAACTTCTTCTTTGTGTCAGGTATTCCTTTAGTATTCTGATGAATCCTATGGGCCCCTTCTCCGAATAGTGCTTTTATATAAATAAAATATACAAAATTAAAAGGAAATTAATTATATTAAAACAGTTACAATATATTTTTAAAATAGGTTATTTATTTTTAGCATTCTTTTTTATAATTTGAGCTTTAAATTCTCTCCCTCTTTTCTAGCCCTCTACCACCTATGGTAAAAAAATGTTGAGAAAAAGAAAATGTAAAAATCATATTTTAACTTAAGATCATATTTTAACTTACACTCATAGTCCAGTTCACCATTTTTTTCATTATCAGTTCTTTGGAATTTTCTTGTACTATTGTATTGGTCAGAGTAGGCAAATCTTTGAAAGCTGGTCAACATTATGACATTTCTATTACTGTGTACAATGATCTGGTTTTGGCCACTTTACTTTATCTCAGTTCATATCAATCTTCTCATATTTTCTAAGATTATTTTCATTGGTATTAACACAACACAATCTTATGACAAAACTTGTTTAGCCATTTCCAAGTGATGAGCATCTCTCAATTTCCAATTTTTTGCCAGCATAAAAAGAGTGGCTATCCATACTTTTGCACATACAGGTCCTTTTCTTTTTTCTTTTATTTCCAGGGAGCCCAGACTCAGTAGTAGTATTGCTGAGTCAAGGCATATGCAAAGTTTGAGGCATGGTTTCAAATTGTTCACCAGAATAATTGAACCAGTTCACCATTCTACCAAGAGTTTATTCATGTCCCTATTTTCCCTCATTTCCTCCAGAATTTGTGATTTGTCATCAGCATGCAGCGGTAGCTGAGAATTGTTTTAATTCATATTTCTCTAATTAATAGGGATTTGGAGAATTTTTTATGACTATAGAAAGCTTTGATTTCTTCTGAAAATAGCCTGTTCATTTCTTTGGTACTGTCAGTCGTGTAATGACTCTTATTAGAAATTTGACACAATTATGCATATATTAGTTAGATAAATAAAGTTTTTCATTAGAGAAACTTGCTCTATTTTTTTGATATTACCTCATTTTCTATTGTACGTTTTTAGCAAAATGTACTTTTTCTGATCATTTCTTTTAATTAGGTCTAGTTTTGCTTTGTCTGAGAGAATGATGGCTATTTTTCTCCTTTTTCACTTCAGCTGAAGTATCATAGATTCAGCTCAAATCCCTTATTTTAGTTATATGTGTGTCTCTTGTAAAGAATATATTGTTGGATTTTTAGTTTCTAATCCACTCTGCTATCTTTCTTTTTCATTTTGAGTGAGCTATCCTCATTCATATGAAGTTATGATTAATAACTGCGCATTTCCCTTCATCCTATTTTCTTCTGTTTATCCTTCCCTTTCTCTTTTTATCATGTCTCTCCTCAAATGTCTGTTTTGCTTCTGACCATTGTCTACCTTAATCCACCCTACACTTTTCATTTCACCCCCCCCCCAAAAAAAAAATTTCTTCCCTCCTTCTTCTATCCCTGTTGTGGAAGATAGATTTCTCTATCCACCTGAGTGTGTGTGTGTGTGTGTGTGTGTGTGTGTGTGTTCTTTCTTCTCTCTGTTAACTAATTCCATTAAGAATGGTCCTACATCACCTTTGCACTATAAAAGGTCTTCTTTATGTACCTATTTTATGTGAGAAAATTTTCACCATTTTACCTCTTCCTTCCCCCTTTCCCAGTGCATCTCTCTTTCTCTGTCCAACTCTATTTCTTTTTTGGAGCTCATGCCCAAATAAGTGACTCACACCCATGCTCTCTTTCTATGTATACTTCTCTGTGCCCTAATAAGGATAATATTCTTAGGAATTACAGATATCATTGTCCCATGTAGGAATGTAAACATGTTAACCTTCCCTTCATCTTGGTCGTTTTATGCTTCTTGTGACTTGTATTTGACAGTCAAAATTTCTATTCAGTTATGGTCTTTCCATCAGGAATGCTTGAAAATTTTCTATTTCATCAAATATACATTCCCCTACAAAGGATTGTAACCTATCTTGCTGTTTAGGTGATTCTTGGTTATAATCCTAGTTCCTTTCCCTTGTAGAATATCATGTTGCAAACCCTCCTGTCCTCTAATGTCAAAGATGATAAATCTTGTGTGATCCTAACTGTGTTTCCATGGTGTTTGAATTCTTTCTTTCTGACTGCTTGCAATATTTTTTTATTGATCTGAGAGTCCCAGAATTCAGTTACAATATTTCTGGAAATTTTCATTTAGAATCTCTTTCAGGAGGTGATTAATGGATACTTTCAATTTCTATTTTACCTTCTGGTTCTGGTATATAAGGATAGGTTTCCTTGATAATTGCTTGAAATGTGATGTACCGGATCTTTTTTTTTCATTCATGATGTTCAAGTAGTTCAATATTCTTAAAATATTTCTCCTTGATCTCTTTTCCAGGACATTTTTTCAAAACGTGATAGTTCATATTTCTTTTATTTTCTGCATTCTTTTGATTTTGGGTTTTGTTTTTCTTTGTGTTGTTGTTGTTGTTGTTTTTGATGTCTCATGGAGTCATTAACTTACATTTGCCTGCTTCTAATTTTTAAAGGATTGTTTCCTTCAGTGACCTTTTTATCTTTTTTTCTATTTGGTCAACACTGTCCTTTAAGGAGCTCTTCTCTTTAGAAGATTTTTATGCCTCTTTTATCATTTGTCTAATACTATTTTAAAAATGTTTTCCTCAGTATTTTTTGGGCCTCTTTTACCAAGCTGTTGACTTTTGAAATATTTTTCTGACATAACTCTAATTTCTTTTCCCAATTTTTCCTCTACCTCTTATTTGATTTTTAAAATTATTGTTGAGCTCTTCCAGCAATGGTTTTTGGACTTGTGACTAATTGACATTTTTCTTTGAGTCTTTGCTTGTAATTACTTTGACATTGCCTTCTTCTGGGTTTGTGTCTTGTTCTTCAGTGACACCATAGTAGTTTGTTTTTGATAATTTTTTTTGTTTTCCCCTCATTTTTCAAGCCTACTTCTTGACTTTTAGCTTTATTTTAAGTTTTTGCTCTGCTTCTGGGGTTCAAGAGGCAGTATTTCAAGCTTCAGGCCATTCTTTTTGCTCTTTTCAGAGCTACCTCACAGTATCTGTAGGTTTTTGGTTCTTCCAAAGTAGGTGTGGGCACTGTTTTCCTGATATGCATTATGGTCTTTACCCAGAGAGTGACCTTATATCCTAGTAGCCACCAGTATTAGCACTGCTCTTGGCCTCTTGTACTTTGACTAGGTCCCCTGCTCTATGGTAGGCACAAGTACTAGTGCTACTTTTTACCTTGGAACTGAGTCCAGAGCTATGATACCCTTGTGATTGACCACATGATCTCCTCTCTGTCTTGGAACTTTGACTCAGAACTGCTTATAGACAATAGAGCTGCCAAGCACTACCGCTACACCCAGTTCCAGCAAAAGATCTTCTGTAAATATCATTCTGACAAGTTGCCCATTCCCCTTACCATCTATGGACTGAGAGCTTCCAAAGCTGCCACTGCTATTTTCCTATCTCCAAGTCTCTGGTTCCGTTGCTGTGATCTGGGTCAGCCTCCACTCTGGTGTCATAGGACCCTCCTACTGACCAGTTAACTTGTCTTAAATTGAAAAAAGTCTCACTCTGAACTTCCATTGGCTCTGCTGCTCCCAATTTGATTTGAGGAGTTATTTTAAAATTGTTTGAAGGGAAACGTTTGGAGAATTCAATTGTACTGTTGTCTGTACTTCACCATCTTGTCTGTACTCCCCCAAAACAAATCTCCCCACAATAAACTGCTGAAGTTCAAGTTTAGAATCCAGGTTAAGAATACTTGCCCTAGATATTCTTTTTTTCTCTTAAGTTATTATTACAGTATTCTGGTCAACCATTCTTATTTCATTCTCCTTCACTAAAGGAGCTCGAATACCACCTTTTGAGGGAAACTAATCCTAATCTTATGAACTCCAAATTACTTAGTGAATGTTTTCTATTAGCTTTTCTGTATTTGTGATGATTGTAAGATCATTGTAAGACTATTGTAAGATCATTGAGGTTGGGGATGTATTGTTTATGCATTTTTAATGGAATTAAATTATTTTTAATGGAATGGGAAGATCTTACTTATCCATTAATAGTCCTATGTGACCTGCTTAAGTCACATGGAAGTCTAAATCACATGAGTTTGAGTCACACGGAGTCTGTGGTGGGAGAAGTTTGCTGAACAGATGGAACAGGAAGGGGTGGAGCAGGAGAGATGCAACAGGAAGAGGCAGAGCTGGAGAATAGCTGAGAACAAGTTGGTCAGATCAGTCAGAACTGAGGGAGAGAGAAAGAAAGCAGGCAGCTGGAGCAGCAACAAGCATGAGTTGAAGAGCTTATCTGTAATTGGTTTAAAGGAGCTGGTTTGTGTGAAGCCTAACAGAGGGAAGGCTTGGGGATGGTAGTAGCCCTGGCATTGTTATTGTGTATAGATTTCTTTGTTGCTATGATGGATTTGGCTTTCTGGTGTCTGAATAAATGCTTTGGTTTTGTCTTCCATGTGAAGAGTCTGTTATATTTTGCTATTCAGATCTATGCTGGCATATTCAAAGCATTCATAGGTTCTGTGAAAGTCGTGTTGGTGCTACAGAGAATTATTTAGTTTTTGTTTTTATTCATGGTATTTAATATAGTTCCTGGTCTATGGTAATTTATTAATAAATGTTTGATTGATCATGAAAGTGGGCCAAATTTACAGGTTTACAGGTTTACAGGCTTCCTGGTTCCTGATAGTTTTTTTTTTTTTTTAATGCCTTGTGCTTGGTAATGACCAGGGAGTTTAGCACCATGTGCTGAATACTCTGCTAAGTGTTGTATATATAAAGAAAAACAAAATATAGCCCCTTATCAATTGGCTCACAGCCCAATGGGAAGAACGGGAGGAATAAGTAATTATATAGCACTTACTATGCACTGGACACTGTTCTAATCACTTTTTCCAAACATTATTTCATTTGATCTTCACAACAATCCTGTTGGTGGGCATTATTATCATTCCCATTTTACAGTTGAGAAAACTGAGGCAAACAGACTTATGACTTGTTTCTTTGATCTTTTAATTCATCTCCTCACCCCAGACCCAACAATCTATGCTTTGTACCATCAGCTGCCTCCAGTGATCTGGATATTGGGGTATTAAAAGACTGGAAAGATAAGGGGAGGGAAAAGAGTTAGCATGAGCCTAGTGGATATACAGACAGGGCAGTTAGGTGGTGCAGTGCATAGAGTGTCTAACCTGAGTTTAAATTTGGCTTCACACATTTACTCTGTGATCCTGGGCCAGTCACTTAACTCTGATTGCCTCAGTTTCCTCATCTGTAAAATGACCTGGAAAAGAAAATGGCAAACAATTCCAGTATCTTTGCCAAGATAACTCCAAACAGGGAGTCAGCAATGACTAAATAGTTGACATATAGGACTATACACCTGAACCGTGCCTTCAAAAGAACCCTTATCCTAGATTCTCTCCAATAAAGTTAAATAAAAAACAATTATATAAATACTTTTCCTTTGTTGGAAAAGCATAGGATCCCAATCCTCTGTGCTCGGCATTTAAGTGGGTTGAACTAGGTCCTCTTTAAGGACTCTCTCAGCTGTAGGAAGTTAAATAATTTTTGGTAATATTGTTTTGCTGCTGTCATTTAGTCATTTTTCAGTTGTTTCTGACTCTTTGTGGGGTTTTTTGGCATTGGGATTTTCTTGCAAACATACTAGGGTGATTTGTCATTTCCTTCTCCAGCTCATTTTACAGATGAGGAAACTGTGGCAAAAAGAATTAAATGATTTGCGCAGAATTGCACAGCTAGTAAGTGTTTGAGGCTGAATTTTAACTCAGGAAGATGAGTCTTTCTGGCTCCAGGCTCACACTCTATCCACTGTGTCACAGCACAGTACTAGAAGGGGAGTACTCTTTTCTAAGCCTCATTGTAGATGACTTAGAGAGGCTTATTACCAGGTTGACCTGAGAAATTTGCAGGTGCAACAACTTTTGAAAATCTCCTAAATCCAGGAACATAAACTCATCATTCTAGCAACAATGCAAGCAGTATCCATCGTGCCCCAGGAAAATCAGCCTAAAAGATGCCAGAAAATTAAATTTTTGAGAAAATTAAGTTGAAAGAACAAAGAAATACTGGGGAGAAAACTGTTATTGGTACAGAAAGTTGTTTGAGGAGAGAAAGCTTAGAAAACACTCTATAGTTGAGGGTAAAGATATCAGAAATCACTCACTTTGTTGAATTGGTTGCTGTTGGAAAAGGGAGCAAATAGAGCCAGCATAGAAGGAGCACATATGAACTGCGACTGCTAAAGAAGAAAAGGCATGCTAACTGGTAGGTTTCTATTTTAATTATTTTAACTGATACTAAGCTCAGTTGTTTCTACCTGTTAATCACATACAGATGGTGTCATTTTGGTGACCACTGTGGTCACTTCATCCTAGTTAAGTTTAGTCTGTAATTATACAAGAGTATCTGTCAACCACTTTGATGGAAAGAATGCACTCTATGATGAAATTACTCATTCTTCACATACACAGTCCTAAAAATCTGGGCTTACTTTCAACCTGTGCAAGTATCTCATATGGTGCAAGTTATCCAAGTACTACCTAACACTTCTTGTTTCCTATCTCTCCCAAAGCAAATTGGGAAGTTCATTATCTGATCCAATTGTTGGCCATCATCAACAGCTCTTGCAAGCACAATGTTTCACAAGTCAAGAAATAATCAGAGGTCAAAGAAATACTTTTAGAGGTCAAATAAAAAATAAAAACAACAATAATTATCATTTAAATAGATCTTTGAGGTTTACAAGGTACTTTAAATATTTTATTTAATTTAATCCTTAGTACATCCTTGGGAAGTGATTTTACAGATGAGAAAACTGAGGCATAGAGATGTTAAGTGATTTGCCTCGTCACACAGCTGTAAGCATCTGTCTGATGTAGAATTCAAATTCAACTCTTTCTGACTACATATTTAGAGCTATGTTCACTGAATACCTAGATGTCCCTAAAAGATTTGGAATTCATGATAGAACTCTAGGAAAATAATGCATTCTTATGATCAGTTTTCCCTGTAGGCCTCAATTATTTAAAGTCTCACCCAACAACTAGTAACACATCTAATAAAATTCTCTCCTCTCTGTCTCTCTGTTTCTCTATCTGTCTCTGCTTCTCTGACTCTGTATCTCTATGTCTCTGTTTCTCTATCTCTCTCCTCTATCTCTCCTATGTTCATATATTCCTACCTTGACTCCAATGACTCAGGAGGACTGCCTCTGGTAATTTATTATCCATATTCTCCATGTACCAGCTATCTGTAGAATGTTGCTTTTCACTTGAATACTTCCCTAAAGCTAACAACATATCAAGGAGGCAATAGATTCCTGACACCAATTGTCAATGTGCTTCTTCATCCATGATCCAGATGAACACACAAGCCCCGAGATGATAGAGAAGACTATCAACTCTGTCTCCATCAGAGACACCTCACCACCAATCCTCACCACCATTTGGGAAAGCAATAACTAGGGAGAAGGGGTCATCCACAACAACTGTAAACCATTCTGTATAAATGCCTGACTTTCATGCAAAGGGCAAGAAAGTCAATCCAACTGACATAGCAGGGCACCCTGAATGGAGAGATGGGGTATTCCAGGTAAGTTGATATTACCACCATCACCACTTTAACTACCATTTGCCTTTATGCCCTGAGGGAGACAGCTAAAGACCTGGAACCCAAGAATCTTTTGGAATAGCAATGACCAACAAGTTACTACTCTTGTTTCCAGTCCAGACCTAGCAAGTATTGTGGGGAAATATAATTGTGGGAAAGGGAGCCAGCTTCCTTGTTACCACCAGTTACAACTGTTGATCCACTTCCACGACCAGGCAAGTAAGTCTTGTAACCCTGCAAATGCAAGCACTGCCTAGACTATCAGCCCTGTTCCTCAAGTAGCCCTCATAGCCATCAATCAGAGAAGCAACTTCTGTGGAGATGCAGCCTGGTAACCACTCCTGCATGTGCTCACATCCACGTTTACTGGGGAATCAGAAAAGCAAAGTTTTGTCACCAATGTACTTGGCTTTGTCAAATGGTTCAGCATTAAAAACTGATATAATTTTGTCATTAGAAATGAAATTAAAGAAGTATTGCTATAAGTTTTGCTGTTTCACCGTAAAGACTATAGGACATTTCTACGTAACTTGCTGTTGAATTTTGCATGTTTTGGGTCACCCATTAAAATGTGAGCTCTTTGAGAGGAGCAACTGTCCTACTTTTGTATTTGTCTCCCCAGCGTTTAACACAGTGTACTGTATGTAATAAATGCTTAATAAATGGTTCAGTTATACATTTGTTCTCATTCACTCATGATCTTGGGTAATATCATTCTTCTTTCAATGCTCTATCAGTTGGCTTTGGGCCTTTTTTCAATTCTCATCCAGAAGTTTCCTAATCAGAAGCCATCTAGTTACAGGGAATGATCCTTTATCTGCACCAGGGAAAATTATTTCTCTTACATCTACTTCTAATTTGATGTCAGTTTCTCCCCTGAATTACAGATCTACTGACCTCTGATTTCTCTGAAGCTAGCCCAGAAATCATAAGCTTATCCCCTAAATTCAAGTTCAATCCCACATACCAAACTAGACACAACAATGAAAATCTTTAAGGCCTTCTTTCTTCAAGCACCTGCTTACTGAACTTCTCATCAAGCCCAGGACATTCCATGGGTCCAGTCAGAGATTCTTCACTATTTCAATTAAACTGACTTCCTTTGTAATCCTACGAACTTCATTCTATGTATTTAATTCTGCGAAGGAATCCATAGGATATATCAGAATGCCAAAGGGGTCCATAACATAAAAAAGGTTAAGAACCTCTGGTCAAGATTTTCCATAGCATTTCATATGCTTCCAATGGTCCCTTTAAACTTTGTAAGTCTTGCTGAGGCCAAATGGGTGAAATCATTCAAATTATCTCAGTTTATTCCTTCAAAAATCCTAGGTAGGGATCTGGAATTGAATGGAAGAATACTTCTAGTACTCAATGGAGGAAAAAATAAGTGTTATATAGTATTCTGTTGTATGTATCCACACAGAAAGGCCTGAATTGATTCTTATATTTCTAATATGCAGCTTCAAAGCATTCCTGGGCTGAGAGGTCACCACCTACCACATATACCTTTTCTGTTTCTAGAGGCAAGAGATTGCTACACTGAGAAATAGGGAGAGATGAGAAAGTGAAAGGTCTGTGTATCTGTCCTGAGTAGTTATATCTCTGCATGACTTAAGATCCTATTGCTGACATCCTAAATCACAACTCTGAATCAAAGGTCTACCTTCCATAAGCTCCTACTGTGGACCAACTTGCTCCTTCCATATCACATTCCAAATGTGGTCTTTAGGGATTTGGGGCTGCACTATCTCTTATTAGAGATAATCATTGCCAGATGTTATCGGAAGGTACCTAACTGCTGTTACCAGAAATCTTACATTTCATACATTCATATGGTCCTGTGTGCCTTTTTCAAATATCAGTTTACCTGTCAGAGATAGCTGCTAATGGGAACTTTACTAAGCATTTAGAATACAAACTAAAGTCATGAGATCATAATATCCCTGGCTCACAACTTTCTAAACACACTTCTGATAAGTTCTGGTTGAAACATTCAGCATCTATGGAATAACAATGATGACTTTAAAAAAAAGGAATTATCTTGTTATTTATAGAATTATAGAAATTACCCTCAAAAGGCATCCAATGCCTATTCTGTTATTATATAAATCTTAATGAAAAATGGATATCCATTTAGCAAATTTAGCTGTTTAATAGTTTCTTTTAAAATTTCTCTCCTTCCAGTTCTCCTCCTCCTCCTCTTCTCCTCCTTCTCCTTCTCCTTCTCCTTCTTCTTCTTCTTCTTCTCCTTCTTCTCCTCCTTCTTCTCCTTCTCCTTCTTCTTCTTCTTCTTCTTCTTCTTCTTCTTCTTCTTCTTCTTCTTCTTCTTCTTCTTCTTCTCCTCCTCCTCCTTTTATCTATTTCCTTACTAGAATTCAATTTGAAAAGATATTCACCGTTACTTTTGTGAATGGTAACATAATTAAATTATTCCATAGATACATATAGAGAACAAGAAGGTCTACTCCAGTTAAGTTAAAAAATGAATAATTTCAAATGATGATGGTGCTGGGACATTTCTTTCAAACAGCTAAAATAAGAGCATTAAAATCAAATATACAGAAGTATTTCTAAGTACCAACATGATTACACTTAGAAAAATTCTATTTCTTCAGGCTTTATGTTTTCTTTTTAAAAATATAAACACAATATTTTATATTTTCATTTTTCCTCTTGGGATATTTAGAACTCTATTATGATTTTTATAAGAGATGTTAGAAATGAATGCTATTTTTTATTAAAAAGAAAGTAAGAGGGGTCGGAGGACGGACTTGAAGCTGGACGGTTGACGCGAGTGCGAGCCCCCGGATCCCGGCGGCCTCTCGAGGGCCCGAGCGGAGGAAGAGTGTCAATGTCTCTCATGTTGAATCTGCTCAGGCAGCTCTTGGAATATTTTGGCATCCCCATAGAACAGTTTACACCAATATGGGAAGCTCATGCAAATGGTCGAAGTATTGTTCGAGTTATAGTGACCCGTTTACCTTCAAATCTCTTTTCAAGAGCTGATTTGTACCAGTTATGGTCCGCTATTTCAGCAATTTGGGAAAATAAGGAATATGGATCAACTCGAAGTATTGTTCGTAGCATTGGGAAAATTCTTCCTTTAGAACCTTGTCCAAGGCCTAATTTTGAGCAATTCCAATACTTGAACTCCTTAGACTATGATCAATATGGATCTGCTCTGACCCCCATGGTTCCATCATTTGCTGATATCCTGTGTGTGGCAAATGATGAAGTCAGATATGCCAAATTTAGAAATTGTATATGGAAAAATTATGAGGACAAAGATGAATTTTTCAATCTAATGCCTCCATCTTTAATTCCTGTTTCAAGACAAAGAAAGCAAATAAATGATCTTCCTGTTACTGAAGCAGCAATTAAAAAAATAGCTGCCCTTGAAGATGAGCTATCTATTCTTCGTTCCCAGATTGCTGCAATTGTTGGAATGCAAGAAACAGAAAACAGGTCTACTTTTGATTCCTCGAAATCTTATGATATGCCTGATAATTTGGGACCACTACCACCAATGACTTCTTCACCTTCCCCTGTACCAGAATGTTTTTCAACTTCAGTGGTTCATCCACCCCCTCCTCCACCTCTTCCACCTTCTCTACCTCCTCTATCAGGATCTAATATCAGTGATTCAGGCAGTTCAAGAAAAGAGCACCATGTTGCAAATAAGACTCTAGCAAATGTGCAGAAAACCAGAGAACCAAAGATGTTCCCAGCATGATGAATGTTCTGAAAGATATGGATAAAGTCAAGCTGCGTGCTATTGAACGATTTTCTCCCAGTATCCCTTCTGCTCCTTCTGTCAGAGACATATAAAAAATAATTGTTTAAAAAGTGGAAGAAGAGGGGAAAAAAAAGCAAAACGAATCAGTATATTAAGATGTCTGATAATATATGCAGTGTGCCACAACTGTGACTTCCCATCTCTGTAGATGAGTGGCATATTTCTTTTTTGGGACCATGCTTATGCTTTTTAACTTTGGAGCATTCACTTTTGATTGTTTTGCTTCTTCTATTTTATTATAATGTTTTATGTATATTTGTTGCCTCTGCTTCATTCTGCATCAGATCTTGTAAATCTTTTTATTTATATTTCATTTTTTCCTCCAATTACATGTTAAAACAATCTTTTTAATATTAAAAAAAAAATTTTGAGTTCCAAAAAAAACAAAACAAAAAAAAACAAACAAACAAAAAAAAAAAGAAAGTAAGAGAGAGAAAAAAGTAATATGGAATCTATTTACACCCAGCAAATTTAATGGGATGCCTTCAATGCTGTGGTAAAATGGACTTGCAAAGTCAGGCAAAAGATGAAATGATAGGTATTTCACGCAAGCTAGGGTCAGCAAGGTTAAGAAGGTGGATGAATGACAGGAAACATATATTATAAAAAAAACAAGGTGATACACATTTTGAGGAAATAATTGAAGCATTTACAATAAGTAAGCCAGGCTTGCTGGTATGGTCAGAGAACAATCTAAAGGTAAAGAATGCATGGAATTTTTTTTAGAAGTCTATGCTTGAACTTTTCATTGTAACATGGCTACTGGGCATCTGAAACCTTTATTTTGCTTAAAGGTCATCTCCAAGTTCATAATGAGCTTTGATCCTCTTGGATTAATTGTTATAATTAACACAGGACACTTCAATTCATTGTGTTATTTAGATCTCTTAATGATTTCAGTATCTCCAGAGACTTTCTGAAGGTAAAGGATCAAGTCTACAACAGAGGCATCTTCTTCATCAACATTTCTGTTCTCAGACCTACGGAAGATCTGACAGAAATAAAACTTGCTTTTAATAAGCTACAACCCCTCTGAACAAATATAAATTATTGTTAATTATTCTAAATGTATTTAAACTTTTCCTTGATTATTTTTATAGGTGATTCAGTAGTTAGAGCACTAGAATGAGGAAGACATAAATTCAAATCCAGCCTCAGATACTTTCTAGCTATTTAATGCTAGAAAAGTCACTTATACTCATTTGATTCAGTGTCCTCATCTGTAAATAGGTATAATAATATCACACAACTCACAAGGCTGTTAGGAAGAACAAATGAGGTGATATTTGTAATACATAAAAGTATGTGCGTGTGTGTGTGTCTGTGTGTCTGTGTGTGTATATGTGTGTACTTGCCAATGTGTGCTCTCCCTCCTCACCTCAACCTATTCAAATCTCCCTTTTGCTTTAAGATTCAGACCAAATGCCACCTTTGGTAGGAGACCTTTCCCAGTCCCCACAAAAGGCAGAGCTTTCCCCTTCTAAGGTTGACTTCCATCTACTCCCATTGTATTTTGTATGTCTCTGGTTATTTGCATATTGCCTCCCTAGTAGAATGTAAACTCCTCACGGACAGATATTTAAATTAATTATTATTTTGTATTGTCTTTCTTTGTATCTTCAGGACTTAACACTATTCCTGACAAACAGTGAGGGCTTAATGAATTTTTGTTAAATAATTGACCTATGTGCCACCCAGTTGCCTTTCAGGTGAATACAGCTTCATTCTGTCCATAATGTTCTATTACTCACACCCAGAGGGTGGTAAAGAAAGGTTTGGAAGATTATTATTACTATAACATAATGTAACATATATACTTTTATTATTCCAGAAACATAAATGATAATCATTGCAACAATAAATAAAGTATAATGCTGCTGTGCCTTAGCTTGACCTTAAATAAAAAAATAGGTGGGGCACATTTCTGTAAGACTTGTGTCAGGAGTGCTGTTTCTTAGAATAAGTTGAGATTGTCTAGGACAGACAAATATAATAAAAAAGAAATTTGATTATTGCTGTTCATTGTTATATTTAGAGAAGGAGGGCAAAGAAATAAAAAAATAAGAGTAGGACTCAATCAATAAATCAACAAATTTATGTGCTAAATGCCAGCATTGTGGTAGAGTGTAAGGGGTTCAAATACAAAGACTGATACAATCCTTAATCTTAAGGAGATTGTATTCTAACAAAAGAGAAAATAAGCACATGTGTGTATTCACTTCTCTTTCATATTTGTGTTGGTATATACATATATATACATATATATATACAGAATAAATATGAAGAGGACATACCCAAATAAATAAATGGTTAAATTTGAGAGTTATTGAGAGAGGAAGGATACTATTGGTACAGGCTGATCTGGAAAGGTTTCATAAAAAAGATGGAGCTCGAACTCAATCTTTTTTTTTATTTTTGTCAAATGTTTGCTATATTTCAGGTGCTGTGCTAACTTCTGGAATACAAATACTGGTAATGAAGCAATCTTTACTCACAATGAGAGTACATTCTACTAAGAAAGACAACTACATACAAAAATCCTTTTTTAAGCATTGGGGAGAAGAAATTTAAGCAAAACCAACTGAAATTGACCAGATCTAAAAAAGTATACAACATTCCATATCCATAGTGCCACCACATCAACAATGAGTAGTAGCAGCTAGGTGGTGCAATGGATAAATCATCAGTGCAGGAGTCAGGAAGACCTGAGTTCAAATCTCTCTTCAGATATATGACACTCACTAGCTGTGTGATCTTGAGCACAATTAACCCTAATTGCTTCGTCCTGGGTCATCTCCAGTCATCCTGATGAATATCTGGTCACTGGATTCAGATGACTCTGGAGGAAAAGTGAGGCTGGTGACCTGCACAGCCCTCCCTCACTCAAAACAGAATCAAGTACAAGTAATGTCATTATTTCTCTGATGGCATGGTCTTTGGCACGATGAACAAATACACACACACGCACACACACACATTAACAATGAAAAGAATGTGATGCATTTCCCTATCTTGGCTTCAGGACCAAGATCAATCATGTTATAGAGCATTAGCTTCATTTTATTTCTGTTCTTTTTGGTTATATTGTTGTGGTCATCACACACATTGCTTTTTATGATTTTCCTTACTTCATGCTGTATCATTTAATACACCTTACCGTGGTTGTCCTCTCCTTCCACTCCTCATTTCTTATTTCATAATATTTCTAGGTTGATTGTTTTTTTCCACATGATGAGTAGAAAGGTAAACTGTTTAAAACAAACAAACAAACAAACAAACACACAAGAGTATCGAAGAACCATGAATCATACAATAGCAGTAGGCAGGCCTTTGCAAAGTTTGATGTTCAAATTACTATCTCTCCTTTCTCCTCCTCCCCACTCCTGCCACTGTACTCCCATTCCTCCTACACAGACTCAAATGAGAGCTAGATAACTTGGAAAGGATCCAGGGAACAGAAAAGTAGAGATGATGAAAAGCTTTGCAAATTGGCCCTCTAAGGTGGTTGTTGTTTTTGTTGCTCATCCTTCATTCCTTAAAGAAGATAAATGACGTCTCAACTTGCTTGTTAACTGGATTTAAGTGAGGCAGAGCTGGACAGAGTCATCTCTCCTCCAGAGTCATTAAAGTCCAGGGGCAAAACAAAAGTCAAGATGACTGGTAAATGAGCTAGGATGAAGTGAATGACTTTGGTCTTTCTAAGTTAAGGTCTTTCCCAGACCTCAGTTTCTCTGAAGTGATGCCCATTCAGTGATTAAGAGCTAGGTAAGATTTGAGACAATAGATGTCCTAATTTATCAGCACAAAAATATACTCAATAAAACTATAGCTAAAAGAGCAAGGCATTGAGATAATGATAGAGTGTTGAAAAATGAAAATGGAGGATCTCTGGATATTGGAAATATGTAAAGGTGATAGTAATCAGCTTTAGTTCTCCATTTCCACAGAGCAGGAATGCTTTATATTATATAAATGGGAAGAGGGGAACAGAATTGAGCTATTGGAGTGAGTATATTGATCATTTCAGTTATCAGATACAAGGTCTCAAAATGTTTAGGATAGTGGGCCTTTCAGAAGATGACTTAGATGAAGGTCTGTCTTGAGTCTTGTATTTGAAGGTCATATTTTCTATTGAGCTCTGGCCTTTTCATCAGGAAGGTCTTGAAGTCCCTTATTTCATTGAATATCCATCTTCTTGCCTGAAAGATTATGATCAATTTTGCTGCATAGATGATCCTTGGTTGTAGTCCAAGATCCTTTGCCTTATGGAAAATCATATTACAATTCCTTTGATCTTTTAATTTAGAAGGTGCAAGGTTCCGTGTGAAACTGCAGTTCCATGAAATTTGAATTGTTTCTTTTTGACTGTTTACAATATTTTCTCTTTGAGCTGATAATTCTGGAATTTGGCCACAATATTCCTTGGTGCTTTCAATTTGGGATCTCTTTAAGGAGGTGATGAGTGGATTCTTTCAATGACTATTTTACTCTCTGGTCCAAGGACCTCATTTTCTTCATGATTTCTTGGAAGTTACCACCCAGACTTTTCTTTTGATCATACCTTTCTAGGAGACAAATAATTCTTAGATTATCTCTCCTGAATCTATTTTCCAGGTCAGTTGTTTTTCTGATGAGATATTTTAGTATTCTTCTATTTTTTCATTTTTTAGATTTTTTGATTGATCCTTGATGCCTCATATAGTCATTACCTTCTACTTGTCCAATTCTAATTTTTAACCATTTGTTTTCTTCAGTTAGCTTTTTTATATCCTTATCTATTTGGCCAATTTTAATTGTAGGGAGTTATTTTCTCCATTTAGGTGTTGTACCTCCTTAACCATTTGATCAATTGTACTTTTTAAGGAATTCTTTTTGTCAGCATTTTTTTTTCCATTTTGTCATTTTTTTTTTAAAGAATTGTTCAATTTTTCTTCTACCTCTCTAATTTCACTTTCAACATTCTTTTCAAGCTCTTCCAAGAATGCTTTTTGAACTTGAGACCAGTTCAAATTCCCTTTTGGGGTTTCAGATGTGGGTAAAATGTCGATGCTGTCCCCTTGTGAATTCATATTTTGGTCTTCCCTGTCTGCATAGCAAAACTCTATGGTTTCTGCTTTTGTAATTTGCTTTTTGCCCATTGTGATGGCCTTTTTCCTGGGTTTTAAAGTAGATCTCTGCTTCAGGGTACAGGGGGCTCTGTCCTTTGCTTCTCATGCTAGAAGCTGAAGCTTGCTACATAAAATGTGGGCAAGGGGTGGTCTAGCTACTGGAGGTTTCCTCTTCCCCCAGAGTTTTGCTAGAGCACAGGTAGACTCAGTTGCTGGCACCAGCCTGTTTACACTGGTGTCTATCAGTTGTCTTGGTTGTACAAAGGCACAACCTGGGGTCCTAATGTTGGTACTTGATGGCTCCACCACCCAGAGGCTCAGGATCCCCCACTGGTCCAGTGAAGTGTGGCTTGTTGATGGTTTGCTGGGCTGCCTCCCATCCAGTACTGATTCACTTCATCCACAGCAAGAGGTTAATTCCCTACTGAGCTAAAGGGCTGCTGTGCCCTTTTGACTAGCTCTAGTATTCCAGGATTCTTCCTGGGACAATATTCTCTAGGTTTTTCAAGGTCAAAAAGTGGAGGTTGAGAGCATTTATTGTTTACTCCACCATCTTGACTCCCTTTAAGTAAATGACTTTCAAACATTTGATCTGTGTACTGATATCCTCAGCAGTAACTGATCCCACTGCCACAGGCCCTACACAGGACTGTGACTTTCTCTTACCCACTTTCAACAGAACCTGGTCCTGTGCTCAGAGGTCTGGGAATCAGCACTGTGACAAGTGGTTCAGTCAGCTGTGGTCTGCTCCATCTCTGCTACAGCCAAGCCTGCACTGTGGCAGCCCTCAAGCTCTGCACTCCTATCACAGCCTGGTGCAATAGATCCTTCCTGCTGACCCTGCCCCCCAGGTTGTCTTGGACTGGAAATCTGCAACTCTCTGTCTCTTTGTGGTTTCTGACACTACAAAATCTGCTCAGATTCACCCCTTACAGGTATCTGAAGAAATTTGTGGGAAAACTCAAGTGAGTCCTTGCTTTTATTCCACCATTTTGGCTCTCCCTCCTGCTTGAACTCAGTCTAGAAGAACAGACTGATTCTCTGAGAAGCGAGAATGTTTCAGGCATGAATGAGAGTGGCGTTGGTGAATGGAAAGGAGATGGAATGTCTTGACTGAGAAAAAAAGAAATAAGATAAAACTGGCTAAAACTTACTTTTCCCTTTGTTTTCTCTGTCAAGTAGAATAATCTATGACCAGAAAAGGATATAATTCTATTTTTAAATAATATTTTCTTCAATTACGTGTAAAGATAATTTTAAGCATTCATTTAAAGAAATGAATCTAAAATTTTCTCCCTCCCTCTTACCCTCCCTGCATAAAATAGTAATTTTATATAGGTTATATATGTACAATTCTGTAAAACGCATTTCCATATTATTCATGTTGTGAAATAAGAAACAAACAAAAAAAAAACCACATACACACAGAGAAAGTGAAAAATTATATGCTTTGATCTACATTTGAATGCCATTAGTTTTTTCTTTGGATATGGATAGCAATTTTTATCATGAGTCTTTGGAAATTTTCTTGGATTATTATCTTATCGAGAATAGGTAAGGAATCACAGTTGATAATCATGTAAAATTGTTGATATTCTGTTTAATATTCTCCTGGTTCTGTTTGCTTCACCTTGCATCAGTTTGTAAGTCTTTCCAGGTTTTTCTAAAATTTGCATGTTTATCATTTCTTATAGCACAAAAGTATTCCATTAGAATCATATACCACAATTTGTTCAGCTATTCCCTAATTGATGAGCATCTCCTCAATTTCCAATTCTTTGCAACCAAAAAAATAGCTGCCATGATTATTTTCTATAAATAGGTCCTTTGCCCCTCTTTTATTCATTATGGATCAAAAGGTATGTACTGTGTGATTACCCTTTGTGAATAGTTCCAAGTTGCTTTCTAGAATGATTGGATCAGGTCACAACTTCCCCAACAGTGGTAGTGAGGGACAGAATTTTAAAAGACCAACAAAAAGTTTATAACCAAGTTAAATAGAAAGATATTTGCTTGGCTTACAGACACCTTTTATAAGTTCAAATTATATATCCCAAATCAGTCAGATTTTAGGATATTGAAAGCATTTGTAGATGGAATTGCTCATCCACTATCAATGATATTTGAAAGGTTTTGGGGAACAGAGACTGAAGAAGAACAAATGTCTTGATTTTCAAGATGTACAAGAGACTGAAATCTCCACATTACACATTGGCCAATAAACTCTATTTCTCTCTTTGGCAACATTCTAAAATATATATCACATGAATACTTGCTGAACATTTAGCAAAGAAATTTGTGATCCCAAAAAACCGGGAGAACTTCATTCAGACTTAATTGTGTCAGACAATCTTTTTTTTTTTTTAAAAGAGGGCAGGGTTATTAAACCAGAAGATTACATGAATGAATTATATAAAACATATTAGCATAGCATTAAACAGTGTCTCAAGTTGTTCTTGTGGAAAACAGTCCACAAAATCTTAGACTTAAATGGATAAAGAATTGGTTGGGTGGCTATTCCCAAAGGTTGGTCATTGTTGGGGCTATTTTACTTTGGAAGGCAGGCTCCAATGGAGTTCACTCAAGATCTGTGCTGGGGTTTTAGTAATTTTTCGTAAATGACACAGAAATTGGAATATATAGTATACTTATTAAACTTCTGAGACAATAAAGTGACAGAAATTGGTAACATTCTGGATGTAAGTAAAAATACAAGAAGTACTTGATAGACTAGAATATTGTGCTGAATCTAACAAGATAAAACTTAACCGTGACAAATCAGCTACTATAATTTGACAAATATTTACTAAGCACATGTAACAGAAATGAGAGCTATTCACAAGTTAAATAGGCTGCTTTGAAAATTAGTGGGATGCAAAAGTGATGTTCTAAAGGAGATTCTACTTCAAGTATAATTTGAAAGAATGAAATTCTAATTCTGTGAATCTGTGGTTTGGTAAAAATATAAGTATAGGATTCTTATGTGTTTTTTTTAAATTAAATTTATTTATTTAACTTTTAACATTCATTTTCACAAAATTTTGGGTTACAAATTTTCTCCCCTTTTATCCCGCCCCCCCCAAACACCAAGCATTCTAATTGCCCCTATCACCAATCTGCTATCTCTTCTATCATCCCTCTCTGCCCTTGTCTCCGTCTTCTCTTTTGTCCTGTA
Source organism: Notamacropus eugenii (assembly GCF_028372415.1). Lineage (NCBI taxonomy): Eukaryota > Metazoa > Chordata > Mammalia > Diprotodontia > Macropodidae > Notamacropus > Notamacropus eugenii. The sequence continues at coordinate 204,796,236 of NC_092875.1, read as the reverse complement.
GGGCCAGATAGCTTTCTATACCCCTTTACCTGTATTTCTTATTTCCTAGTGGCAAGAACATTACTCAACAGTTGATCCTAACACTTTGAGTTCCAACTTCTTTACCTCCCTCCCTCTCCACCCCTTCCCTTTGGAAGGCAAGCATTTCAATATAGGCCAAATCTGTGTAGTTTTGCAAATGACTTCCATAATAGTTGTGTTGTATAGGACTAACTATATTTCCCTCCATCCTATCCTGTCCCCCATTACTTCTATTCTCTTTTGATCCTATCCCTCCCCATGAGTGTCGACCTCGAATTGCACTCTCCTCCCCATGCCCTCCCTTCTATCATCCCATCCCACCCTGCTTGTCCCCTTATCCCCCACTTTCCTGTATTGTGAGATAGGTTTTCCTACCAAAATGAGTGTGCATTTTATTCTTTCCTTTAGTGGAATGTGATGAGAGTAGACTTCATGTTTTGCTCTCACCTCCCCTCTTTATCCCTCCACTAATGAGTCTTTTGCTTGCCTCTTTTATGAGAGATAATTTGCTCCATTCCATTTCTCCCTTTCCCCTCCCAATATATTTCTCTCTCACTGCTTGATTTCATTTTTTTTAAAGATATGATCCCATCCTCTTCAATTCACTCTGTGCACTCTGTCTCTATGTGTGTGGGCGTGTGTGCATGTGTGTGTGTGTGTAATCCCACCCAGTACCCAGATACTGAAATGTTTCAAGAGTTACAAATATTGTCTTTCCATGTAGGAATGTAAACAGTTCAGCTTTAGTAAGTCCCTTATGACTTCTCTTTGCTGTTCACCTTTTCATGCTTCTCTTCATTCTTGTGTTTGAAAGTCAAATTTTCTTTTCAGCTTTGGTCTTTTCATCAAGAAAATTTGAAAATCTTCTATTTCATTGAAAGACCAATTTTTCCCCTGAAGTATTATACTCAGTTTTGCTGGGTAGGTGATTCTTGGTTTTAGTCCTAGTTCCTTTGACTTCTGGAATATTCTATTCCATGCCCTTCTATCCCTTAATGTAGAGGCTGCTAGATCTTGTGTTATCCTGATTGTATTTCCACAATACTTGAATTGTTTCTTTCTAGCTGCTTGCAATATTTTCTCTTTCACCTGGGAATTCTGGAGTTTGGCCACAATGCTCCTAGGGGTTTCTCTTTTTGGATCTCTTTCATGCAGTGTTCTGCGGATTCCTTGAATATTTATTTTGCCTTCTGGTTCTAGAATCTCAGGGCAGTTTTCCTTGATAATTTCATGGAAGATGATGTCTAGGCTCTTCTTTTGATCATGGTTTTCAGGTAGTCCCAGAATTTTTACATTGTCTCTCCTGATTCTATTTTCCAGGTCAGTTGTTTTTCCAATAAGATATTTCCCCTTATCTTCCATTTTTTGAATCTGCGCGGTATGTTCTGAGATATCTGTCTTTCTCGAAAAGTCCAAAGCGTCCATCTGTATCATTCTAGATTTGAAAGGTCTATTTTCTTCAGTGAGCTTTTGAATCTCCTTTTCCATTTGGTTAATTCTGCTTTTGAAAGCATTCTTCTCCTCATTGGCCCCTTGCACCTCCCTTGCCAGCTGAGTTAGGCTAGTTCTCAAGGTGCCAATTTCTTCAAGATTTTTTTGGTTCTCCTTTAGCAGGGAGCTGATCTGTTTTTCATGCTTCTCCCTCATCCCTCTCATTTCCCTTACCAGTCTTTCCTCCACCTCTCTAACTTGATTTTCAAAATTCCTCTTGAGCTCTTCCATGGCCCGAGCCCATTGGGTGGGCTGGGACACATAATCCTCGATTTCTGTGTCTTTGCCTTATGGCAAGCATTGTTCCTCCCCATCAGAAAGGAGGGGAGGAAGTGTTTTTTTCTCTCCGATAAAGTAGCCTTCAATAGTTTTATTTCTTTTCCCTTTTCTGGGCATTTTCCCAGCCAGTGACTTGACTTCTGAATATTCTCCTCACACCCACCTCGCCTCCTGATCCTCCCAGCCAGAGTTTGGCGTCTGAGATTCAAATGCTGCTTCCAGCCTTAGGGCTTTTGGCGGGGGCAGGGCTGCTATTCAGTGTGAGATCAAGTTCAGGTGGTCAGGTTCTGGGCAGGGCCGCCTCTCAGGCTCAGTTCCCTCAGGGGGTTTATGCACAGACCTTCCACAATGGATCCAGGCTCCCGCCTGCTTGGGGAGCCCTGGTCTGCAGCCGCCTCTCAGCTTCTACCTCCTGGGGGGTGGGGGGCTGACTTATGGGGGCACCCCACTCCCCTCTCAACCCCTCCAAAGAGACCCTCTCACCGACCCCCGTCACCTGTGGGTGGAGGGACTTGTGTGGCCCCTGGAGATCCCGTCCCTGAAGCTTGCTCGGATCTGTATCTCTTGGTGCCACGGCTGTGGCAGGTCTGGGCTGGGCTCCGCGTCTGCAGCACGAGGACCTTTTGCGAGAGGTTTGCAGGTCCCTCTGTGGGTGGAGGGACCCGCGTGGCTGCTGGAGATCCCATCCCTGAAGCCCACTCGGATCTTTTCCTCTCGGTGCCGCTGCCGCGGCAGGGCTGCCCTCAGCTCCCAGTCCCGGCGCCCAGTCCACAGTGCAAAGGACCCCCCGCGAGAGGTTTGCAGGTCTCTCCGGAACAGAAATCTCCCTTGCTCCAATATTCCGTGGTCTCTGGGTGCAGAATTCGCCGTGAGTTACTTCCCTGTAGCCATTCTATGGGTTGTGGGTTCGGAGCTATGTGTATGTGCGTCTTTCTACTCTGCCGTCTTGGCTCCGCCCCCGATTCTTATGTGTTTTAAAAATTGTTGAAGGAGGGAAATTAGTTCTTCCTAGGCTAAGATGTTGTTTTTGTTCACTTTCAAGTGACATAATGGGAGATGTCTTGATGCATGTATGAATTGGATTTAAGTGAGACAGAGTTGCACAAAGTCATCAGCCTCACTCTCTTTTCCAAAGTCATTGAAGTCCAGTGGCAGGGCAAAAGTAAAGCTGCCTGACAGTGACCCAGATGCAGAGGATAACCTTGACATCTTTCACATCTGATCAAAGTCTAAGTACTCCTTCTTTGTCATGTTAATCAATCTGATATGTTTGAGGTGGTACCTCAGAGTTGTTTTAATTGGCATTTCTCTAATCAGACTTAGAGAGTGTTTTTCATATGTCTACAGATAGCTTTATTTTCTTTATTTGAAAACTGCTTGTTCATATCCTTTGACCATTTATTACCTGGGGAATGGCTTGTATTCTTATAAATTTGACTTAGTTCTGCAGTTGCTGTGTGCAAAACCTTTTTTAATTTAATATAATAAAAATCAACCATTTTACATTTGATAGTGGTCTTTATCTCCTCTTTGGTCATAAATTCTTCCATTGTCCATAGATAGGAAAGGAAGACTATTAATTCCTCTTCTAATTTGCTTATGGCATCACCTTTTATGTCTAAATCATGTACTCACTTTGACCTTACCTTGATATACAGTGTAAGATGTTGGATTATGTAGTCTTTTAAAACCTCAGTTTCCTTTTCAGGAAAATAAGGATTAAAACAGAACCAAATTCACAGTTTTGATGAGTATCAAAAGAGATCAATAAATAAAGAGTTTTGAAAAGATTAAGAATGATATATAAATGTTAACTGTAATTTAAGAGAATAAATAAAATAAGGAAAAAGTGTGAAAGCTTGTGAAGATATTTAGGGAGGTAACCTCAAGAAACCAGTTTAAACCTGAAGGTTATATGTAGACATTTCTTCCAACAAAGCCCTGAAGGAAGCTAAAAACCAAAAAGTCTATATCTGGAATGGAGAGTAGAAGCAGGGAAAATGAGCAAGAAAAAATGCCAATGCTTCAGAACTAGAAGAAGAATCTATAGACTAAGAGAGGAATGACCACAGACAGTACTTAAAACTGACTTGTGGGGTTGTAATATTTTACATATATACATAACATACACAGATACACACACAGGCAAACAGAGAACAAGACATACACATGTCTAATGATAATCATCTCTAGCACAGCATGGGAATGAAGGAAAAAGAGAAAAAATGTAATTTACATGATAATTTTGCTGTGTGTTTGCAGGGAATAGCAAGTTGTGCATAGCAGATTTCAAGTTTCATGTGCAATTGTCTTTTCATTGTACTATGTTATGGAAATGCTTGTTTTATTCCATACATTTAAAATAAAAGAAATAGAAGCACCAAAAGTGAGGCGACAACAGTGACAGCAGCATCTTCAAAAGCTTTATGCCCATAAATGATAAGGGTGTTGGACAGTAGGTTAGAAAGAGATGATGAAGGACCTTGATCTAGCACTGGGTACAAGGCCCTGTTACATTTACCACTGTTCAGAGTCAGAATTCAAAAAGAGCATTAGTACTTGTGGCTGAAGGAAAGTAGGTGAGTAGGGTCCCAGATCACAGTTTGAGGGCTGAGAGGAGTGCTAGCATTTGTGGTTGAAGTGAAAATGGGACTTTTCTGGGTAAAGATCAAACCAGAGACTGAGAGATCAGGAAACATGACTCTTCACAAAGCACAATACCTTAAAAGTTCAAAAAGCGTACAGATTTCCAGAAGTATCTCTGGAAACAACAACAAGAAGAAGCCTGAAGTTTGTGACAGTGCCTCCACCCAGGAACATAATGTTCATAAAGTTTAACATAAAGTTCAAAATCAAGAAATATGTTGGAAAAGTGAGCAAACAACAAATAAAACATCTGACCATAAAAGATGCTACATTGGTAGGAAGACAAAGACACAAACTCAGAAGACAGCAACATAAAATAGCTCAGAGCAAAACATCAAAGAAAAATTATAATTGGACACATGCCCATTAAGAATTCCTGGCAGAGCTAAAGAAAGAGAAGAATGGTAGTGAAAAAAATTGGAAAAGAGGTGAGAGTGGTATGAAAATATGAAAAGATAATTAACAGCTTGGTTAAAAAAAGGCAAAAAAATCTTGATGAAAAGGACTGCTTTCAAAGAAGAATAACATGGAAAACGTGGCACAAAAATTCACTGAAGAATAGAACATCTTATAAATGAGAGCTGGCCAAGTTTAAAAAAGAGATAGAAAAATCTTACTGAGAAAAGTGATCCCTTAAAAAATAGAAAAGGACAAATGAACACTCCACAAGACATCAAGAAAACAACAAAATCAAAATCATTAAAAAATTAAAGAAAATATCAACTATCTCATTGGAAAAACAACTGACATAGAAAATGGATCCAGGAGAGATAATTTAAGAATAATTGGAGTGAAAGTCATAATAAAAAAGATCCTAGAAAGCATATTTCAAGTAATATTTGAAATGTTAAATGTTTCTTAAATAGATGAAATAGAAGTATATGAAATATAAAAATAATAGCAGCACCAGGGATTCACTGAGCAGCAGGAAATCACTAAACAGTGAGAACTTACTGTTGAGGAGTAGAACCCAATGAAGGGAAACTTCCTGGAGGGGGAACTGCCACAGAAAGAACACTTTGCTTAAGACCTTTTTTAAGTAGCTGTTGTCAAGGAGCCTCCTAGTTGTGAAAGTGTATTGAGATGGCCTTGCTCCTGGGGCAATAATGTGTGTAAATTTTTTTTATTTCCCTGTTGAACTTTGCTTTCCTGTATTTCCATAGTGTTGTTTTGTCTGGTCTTAGTGCACAGAATAAATGTTATACTGGTTCAGTTTTAAGTGAAGAATGCTTATTATAACTTGTGATTTTATACTTAAAGTGTATATATATATGAATCTTCATAGCAGTTTCTCATATGGAATTGGTGAAACACTTTCAAGCCTTCCCAATGGAAAGATCAGAACTCAACAACAACAACAACAGGAACAACATGACATTTAAATAGAAGACTCAAGTAAAGCATAAAAAGGTGAACATGAAAGAATTACCATAAGGGACTCAATAAAGTTAAAATTGTTTGTATTTCTACATGGGAAGATGATATTTGTGACACTTAACATTATCATTATTAAGGTAGTTAGAAGAAGTTTACATAGACTGAGGACATGAGTATGAATCAATTATTTTAGTACAATCTAAAAAAATGTAAGAGTGAAAAAAAGGATGCTATGGGAAGAAGAAGGGAGAAGTAGAATGAGGAAAATTTTCCCACATAAAAGAGACCTGGAAGGAAGAGGGGAGGGAAACATGGGAGTATGCTGGGACATGCTTGAACCTATCACTGGAATTGGTTCAAAAAGTACAGAATATATGCATGCACTTAGCTGGGTATGGAAATCTATTTTTTCCAATAGGGAAATAGGAGGGGAAGTGGATAGAAGAAATGGAGAGATGGCAAAAAGGAGGGAAAATTAAGTGACAGTCAAAAACAAAGTTGACATTTGAGGAGGGACAGGATAAAAAAGAGAGAGTAGCTGGACAGAAGAAAATAAGATGGGGAGAAATGAACGTTTAATAATCACAACTGTTTATGTGCATGGAAAGTGCTGACCCGTAACATGTAAGCAGATAACACAATGAATTAAATATCAGAATTCACCATATGTTGTGTACTAGACAAACATTTGAAATGTAAAGACACATATACACACAGAGTGAAGAGAAAGGGGTGGAAAGAATTTATTATGCTTCAGTTGCAATCAAAAGGGGAGAGGTAGTAATCATGACCTCAGAAACAGCAAAAGCAAAAATAGATATAATTAAATAGATAATCAGAAAGACCATTTTCTTTTTGCTAAAAAGTAGCATATACAATGAAATAACATAAAAATAGCAATTTTTCTCTATAAAGATAGCATTTCTCCAATTTATTAGGAACTGAGTGAAATTTTAAAAAATGCAACATTCCCTATTGATAAATGGTCAAGGGTTGTTAATAGGCAGTTTTCAGAAGAAGAAATCTAAGTATCTATAATCATGTGAAAAAATACTCTAGATCACTATTGATTAGAGAAAGGTGAATTAAAACACCTTTGAGCTTCCCCTTCATACTGATCAGACTGGCTAGTACAACAGAAAAAGAATATGCTGCAGGGGTTGTGAAAAAAAATAGAGACACTAATGTGCTGTTAGTAGAGTTGTGACCTAGTCAAAAAATTCTGAAGAATAATTTAGAATTATGTCCAGAGGTCAATAAAATTGTGCGTACCTTTAGATCCAACAATGCCACCATTAGGGTTTTTATCCAAAAGAGATCAAAGAAAAATGAAAAGGATCTATAAATGGAAGAATATATATTTCAGCTCTTTTTATGGTAGCAAAGAATAAATATCTTTGATTACTTCATCTGAAAACTGTTCATATTTTTTGATCATTTGTCAATTGGGGAAGGGCTCTTTTTTTAAAAATAAATTTGACTCATTTCTCTCTATATTTGTAAGATAAGATTTTTATCAGAAATTGGTGGGGGGAGGGGCAGAACCAAGATGGCACAGTGAGAGCAAGTGCTTACTAAGTTCTACCACAAATTCCTCCAGATACTTCTAAAAAGAGAATCTGAAAAAATTTTAGAGTGGCAGAGTCCACTAGAAGACAGAGTGTGGCAGATTTCCAGTCCAGGACAGCCTGGAAGGTCAACAGGAAGGATATGTTACATGGGGCCAGGGGAGTGCACAGCACACAGGGTGTACCAGCAGGAACCACCAGGATGGACTGATGCAGAAGCAGTAGTGCAAATTCTCAAACATATCAGCCCAGGACAGGAGTCCAGTGGAACTGAGTGAGAGAAAACTTCAGGACCCCTGGTAAGAGTAGCAGCTCCTCCTGAGACTATAAACCCACAGATTAAATGTCTGTAAGTCATCTATCTGAATTTCTGGGAACCAAGATTGCAGAGTGATCTTCAAGTGCTCATACCCTCCCTTTATTTAACTTGAAAAATTCGGAGAATATTTCCCCAGGAAAAATCCAGGAATAGTGGGATCAGTCAAAGATGTAAACAGTCTCTTAGCTTGAGAGGCTAGGAAAATCACTAAGGAGAGACCCTCTTAGTGTGGCTGAAGGGGAATGGTGCAGGACTGGAGCTGTCCCAGATAGCCCCACCTTAGCAAACCAGAAGAAAATCCTGGGCGCAGGGGAGTAGAGCACATATGCACCAATACCAGGACCCCAGATGTGCCTTATCACAGGTGCGGGAATAGAGAAGACATTAGCACAGACAGGGGTTCACCAACCACTGAACCTGCCTGTGAATTAGCTCAGGAGAGACCTCCTGAAGCCAGATCACCTCTCCCCCACACCTCACTAATAGAGCTCCAGGGTAATTCCAGGGAAACTCAGAAAGACTTCACCTGACTTTGGCCTTGGTACACCAGTCAGCTCAGCACCAGGTAAACTGCAGCATTCTAGCTTCTAACTGAAAGAACCAGAGGCCACAACACACAAAGCCTCAAGTTCTCAGCACAAGAACCATAGCACAGAGCCGCTTGTGCCCCAGAAACAGAGATCCACTTAAAAAGTCAGGAAAAAGACAATCATCATGAGCAAGAAGGAAACCAGAAAAGAAAAAAACAGAATCTTACTATGGAGATAAAGAACAAAACATAATAAGAGAAGAGATCTGCATTGAGACTGTACTCCCATCTGAAACTTCAGAAGGGAAAAATGAGCTGGTCTCCAGCCCAAAGAACATTGTTGGAAGAGCCCAAGAATTTTAAAAGCTAAATTAGAGAGGTGGAAGAACAATTGGCCAATAGTTTTAAAAATATGACAAAAAATTCGCTGAAGAGAACAGCTTCTTAAAAGGGAAAATTGGACAAATGGAAAAGGAAGCACAAAATCTAACTGGAGAAAATAATTCCCTAAAAGAAACAATTGGACAAATGGAAAATGAGGTGCAAATGTTACCTGAAGAAAATAATTGGTTAATAATTAGAATTGGGAAAGTAGGAGGTAAGACTCTATGAGACATCAAGTATCAGTCAAGTAAAACTAAAGAATGAAAAAATAGAAGAAAATGCAAAATATCTCATTGGAAAAACAAGTGACCTGGAAAATAGATGCAGGAGAGAAATTCTAAGAATTATTGGTCTACTGGAAAACAATGATAAAAAAATAGCCAGTACAATATCCTTCAAGAAATCATCCAGGAAAACTTCCCAGAGGTCCTTCATCCAGAGGGCAAAATAGTTATCGAAAGAAGCCACTGAGAACCTCCTGAAAGCGATCTCAAAATAAAAATGTCAAACAATATTGTTGCCAAATTCTAGAACTATCAAGTGAAGGAGAAAATCCTGCAATCAGCCAGAAAGAAACAATTCAAATTAAAGAAACTACAGTCAGAATCACACAGGACCTTGCAACTTCTACATTAAAAGATCAGAGGGACTGGAATATGATATTCCATTAGGCAAAGGAGCTTGGGCTACAACCAAAGATCCAGCAAAATTGAACATAGTATTTCAGGCAAGGAGATGGAAATTCAACAAAATAAGGGATTTGCAGACCATCCTGATGAAAAGTTCAGAGCTCAATAGAAAATTTGATCTTCAAATACAAGTCACAAGAGAGGCATAAAAAGGTAAACAGATGGAAAAAAAAAAACTTGTTATTCAATATGGGCAAACTCTTTACATCCCCATAAGGGAAAATGATACCTCTTAATCTTGAGAATTGTATATTTATTATGATATTTAAAAGGGATATACATAGATAGAGGGAGTGGGTATAAATTAACTGATATGATGATAAAAATGTGATTTAAGGGTAAGAAGGGATTGTAACAGGAGATTATAAAAGGAGGAGGCAGAAAAAAGTAACTTGCATCACAGGAAGAGGAACAAAAGCATATTATAGTAGAGGGGTAGAGGGGAGGGAGAAGAGCACTGTTTAAGATTTATTCTCTTCTGATCAGGTTCAAGGAGGGAAAAACAAACTCACTTAAGTATAGACATCTAACTTGTCATATAGGCAGTATGAAAGGGGGAAAGAAAAGGGAGGGGATGCTAAAAGGGAGGGGGGAAATAGTAAGGTAAAAGGGGGGAAAGAGATGACAGTTGATAGGAGGGAAGGAAGACTGAGGGAGGCAGTGGTCACAAATTAAAACTCTATTGTGAAGGGGAAGTAAGAAGGGAGAACTAAAAGCATAAATTGGGGGGGGGGAATAGAATGGAGAGAAATATACGGATAGTAATCATAACTCTGAATGTGAATGGGATGCTCTCCCATAAAACTGAACTGGATAGCAGATTGAATTAAAAGCCATGATCCAACAATATGTTGTTTACAAGAAACACATTTGAAATGGGGGATACACACAGGGTAAAGGTAAAAAATTGGAGGAGAATATACTGTGTTTCAGCTGATGTGAAAAAAAGAAAACAAGGGCAGCAATCCTAATCTCAGACAAAGCAAAAGCAGAAAAATATCTAATCAAAAGAGATGAGGAAGGAAACTATCCTGTTGAAAGTCACCATAGACAGTGAAACAATATCATCACTAAACATATATGCACCAAGTGGTATACCATCTAAATTCTTAGAGGAGAAATTAAGGGAGTTACAGGAAAAAATAGTGGGGGATCTCAACTTCCCTCTCTCTGAACTTGATATATCTAATCTCAAAATAAGAAAGAAGTGAAGGAGGTGAATACAACTCTAGAAAAGGTAGATATGATACATTGCTGGAGAAAACTGAATGAGGATAAAAAGGAACATACCTTTTTCTCAGTGGTAAATGACACATGTTCAAAAATTTACCATATACGGGGGCATAAAAGTCTCACAATCCAGTGCAGAAAGGCAGAGATAGTGAATGCATCTTTCTCAGATTATAAGGCAATAAAAATTATATGTAATACAAGGTCATGGAAAGATAAACCAAAAATTAATTGGAAACTAAATAATCTAATCCTAAAGAATGAGTGGGTTAAACAACAAATCATAGAAATAATCAACAACTTCACTCAAGAAAATGACAATAATGAGACAACTTAAAAAAACCTGCAGGATGCTGCATAAGCAATTCTTAGGGTAAGTTTTATGTCATTGAATGCCTCCATGAATAAAATAGAGAAAGAGGAGATCAATAAATTGGGCATGCAGCTGAAAAAGCTCAAAAAAGAACAAATTGAAAATCCCTAAATAAATACCAAATTAGAAATTTTGAAAACCAAAGGAGAGATGAATAAAATTGAAATGAGGAAAACTAGTGAACAAATAAATAAAACTAAGAGTCTGTTTTATGGAAAAAACCCATAAAACTGATAAACTTGTGGTCAATTTGATTAAAAAAATAAGAAAACCAAATTATCAATATCAAAAAAGAAATGGGGGAACTCACCTCCAATGAGAAGGCAATTAACAAAATAATTAAAAATTGCTTCACCCAACTGTATGCCCATATATTTGACAATCTAAGTAAGATGGATGAATATTAAAAAAATTATATAAACTGCCAAGATTAACAGAAGAGGAAGTTAAATACTTAAATTACCCGATTTCAGAAAAAAAAATGAACAAGCCATCAGTGAACTCCCTAGGAAAAAATCACCAGAACCAGAAGGATTTACAAGTGCATTCTATCAAACATTTAAAGAGCACCTAATTCCAATACAATATAAAGTATTTGGGAATATTGGTGAAGAAGGAGTCTTATCAAATTTTTTATGAAACAAATATAGTTCTGATACCTAAATCAAGAAGAGCTAAAACAGAGAATGAAAATTATAGACCAATTTCTTTAACGAATATAGACACAAATATTTTAAATAAGATATTAGCAAAAAGAATACAGCAAAGTATCACAAGAATAATACATTATGATCAGGTAGTATTTATAGCAGAAATGCAGGGCTGGTTCAATATTAGGAAAATTATCAGTATTATTCATCATATCTACAACAAAACTAACAGAAACCATATGATTATCTCAGTAGATGCAGAAAAAAGCTTTTACCAAAATACAATACCCATTCCTATTCAAAAACACTGTATCTCATAGGAATAAATGGAGCCTTCCTTAAAGTAATAAGTAGTATCTACCTAAAACCATCAGCAAGCATTATATGCAATGGGGATAAGCTAGATGCATTTCCAATAAGATCAAAGGTGAAACAAGTATGTCCATTACCATCATTGTTATTCAATATGGTACTAGAAATGTTAGCTTTAGCAAAAAGAGAAGAAAAATAAATTGAAGGAATTAGATAGGCAATGAAGAAATTAAGTTATCATAATTTTCAGATGACAGGTTTAATTACTTAAGAATTCTAGAGAATCAATTAAAAAACTACTTGAAATGATAAACAACTTTGACAAAATTGCAGATTACAAAATAAACCCACACAAAGTCCAACAGCAAGAGATAGAAAGAGAAATCTCACTTAGCACTGTGGTAGACAGTATGAAATATCTGGCAGGCTACCTGACAAAACAAATTCAGGGACTATATGAACACAATTACAAAACACTTTTCACACAAATAAAATAAATAAGTGGAAAAACATCAGTTGCTCACGGGTAGGCTGAACTAATATAAAAAAAATGACTTTTACCTAAATTAATTTACTTATTCAGGGTCATACCAATGAAATTACCAAAATAATTTCAAGAGCTAGAAAAAATAATATAAAAATTTCTCTAGAAGAGGCAAAGAGTCCAGAATATCAAGGGAATTAATAAAAAGAAATGCTAGGGTGGCCTAGCCCTACTAGATCTCAAATTGTATTATAAAGCAGCAATCATCAAAACACCTTGTTACTGGCTAAGAAATAGAAGGGTAGACCAGTGGAATACATTAGGTACTCAAGACACAGTAGTCAATGAGTATAGCAGTCTATTGTTTGATAAACCCAAGAAACCCAGCTTCTCGGAGAAGAACTCACTGTTTGACAAAAACTGCTGGTCAAACTGGCTAACAGCGTGGCAGAAACTGGGCTTAGAACAATGCCTGACACCATACACAATAATGAAGTCCAAATGGATACATGATGTGTGTATATAGGCCGATATTATAAACAAATTGGGGTATCAAGGAATAGTGTATTTGTCAGAATTATGGAGAATGGAGAAATTTTTGACCAAACACAAGATAGAGAAGTACAAAATGGAAATTTTTGATTATGTTAAACTGAAAAGTTTTCACACAAACCCAACGCAACCAAGACTAGGAGGGAAGCACAAAACTAAGAAAGAATTTCTGCAACTAGTGTCTGTGATAAAGGTCTCATTTCTTAAATTGATATAGAATTGATTGGAATTTAAAAAAAATACAAGTCATTCCCCAACTGATAAATTGTCAAAGGATATGGAGAGGCAGTTTTCAGAGGAAGAAATTAAAGCTATTTATAGTTATATGAAAAAAAAATCACTCTAATTCGCTATTGATTAGAAAGATGCAAATCAAAACAATTCTGAGGTACCACATCACACCTATTAGATTGGCTAACATGATAAATAGGAAAATGATAAATGCTGGAGAAGATGTGGGAGAGTTGGAACACTAATTCATTCTTAGTGGAGCTGTGAGCTGATCCAACCATTCTGGAGAGCAATTTGGAACTATGCCCAAAGGGCTATAAAAACGTGCATACCCTGTGATTCAGTGATTTCACTTCTTGGACTATATCCCAAAGAGATCATAAAAATAGGGAAAGGTCCCACATGTTCAAAAATATTTATAGCAGCTCTTTTTTTTTGATGGCCAAGAAATGGAAATTGTTGAAATGCCCATCAATGGGGGAATGCCTGAACAAGCTATGTTATATGAATGTAATGGAATACTATTGTTCTATAAGAAATAATGGACAGGAGAACTTCAGAGAGGCCTAGAAGTACTTATATGAACTGAATAAAATGAGCAGAATATTGTACACAATAATACCTACAGTGTGTGAGGACTATTTCTGGTTGATGTCACTTCACAGCAATGCGCAGGCCTAAAATATTCCCAAAGGACTCTTGAGGCAAATGTCAACCACATCCAGAGAAAGAACTATGCAATCAGAATGCAGAATGAAGCAAAACATTTTCTTTTCTGTTATGTTTTGTTCTGGTATGTGTTTTCTCATGATTTCTCCCATTTATTTTAATTCTTCTATGGAAGATTACTAATGTGAAAATGTGATTAATACAAATGTATGTGTAAAACCTATAAAAGATTTCATGCTTGGGGAGTGAGGGGAGAGGGAGGGCGAGAAAATCAAAGACATATGGAAGTGATTGTAGAAAATTGAAAACAATAAATTAACAAAAAAATTGCTTCAAAATTTTTAAGGCTATAATTGTTCCCACAGAATCTAAGAGCACCCCCAAAATGCCTGCATGAGTGGGTCTTTCATAGGAACTATTTACACAAGACCCAAGAATGATTGTGTTGTGGTTCAGTCCTTTGTGGTTTTCATGCTTAAAAACCCTACCTGTGCTGTAAGCAAGTAAGTAAGCTCCCCTTCTTCAGAAGGTGGACTTTGCTTGCAAGCATTTTCCACATCCTGAAATTAGTCTGCTATTACATTCCTTACTCACTTGTCTTTGATTTGCTTTGTTTTGCTCTGGACATCTGAGGGTTAGAGATCTAAACAATACCCACACATGGCCTCAAGGTCACAGGTTCCCCATTCCTGGTATAATCCAAGATTATAAAATTAAAAAAAAAATTTGGAAGCTATTTTTTTCAACTTCATGCAATTATAAGTGATAATCTAAATGAAATGGATGAATATTTACAAAAATGCAAATTGTGCTGAGTTAACAAACTGAAGAGGATATAGAATATTTAAGCAACCTTATCTTTGGAAAAAAAAATGAAAAAGACAAAAATGAACTGCCTAAGAAAAAAATTTCCAGATTCAGATGGATTTACAACTTAATTCTGCCAAATACTTAAAGAACAAGTAATTCCAATACTATGTAAACTATTTGGAAAACTAAGTAAGGGAGTCCTAATAAATTCTCCCATGACAGAAATATGTTTTTGATAGCAAAACCGGGAGAGAAAAAGCAGAGAAATAAAACTATAGACCAATTTTCTTATTGAATATTGATGCAAAAATTTTTAAATAAACTACTAGCAAGAAGATTACCTGGTGACCTGGTTGAATTTATATGAGGAATGCATAATTGACCAAATACTTAATAAATGAAATTTAAAAAAAATCTTTCTAGAGATAGGAATTTTTGTTTTTGTTTATCTTTTATCATACTACAGCATTCATTTCTGTTAAAAACACTTGAAAGTATAAAAATAAATGGAGTTTATCTTAAAATGTTAAGTAGTATCAATTTAAAATCAACAGCAATCATTTTTGTAATGAAGATACACTAGAATTCTTTCCCATTAGATCAAGGGGTGAAGCAGGGATGTCAATTGTCATCATTAGTATTGAATATCATACTGCAAAACTTGTTATAGTGGTAAGACAAGGAAAAGAAATAGAAGGAACAGGAAATGAGGAAAGGAACTATCATTTTTTGTACTTTTGTTATGATGATATACTTAAAGCCTGATAGAAGCCCAGGGGCAGAGCCAGGATGGCAGAATGGAAAGGTGAACCCATAGAAACTTCCCCACATAGCCCATAAAATACCTGCAAAAAATGACTCTAAACAAATTCTAGAACAGCAGAAGTCACAAAACGACAGGGTGAAGGAGATTTCTAGCCCAAGACAGCCTGGAAGATTGACAGGAAGGGTCTATTTCACCAGGCTTGGAGCAGAGCACAGCCCAGCATGGACTGCATGGTGTGGGAAGGGCAGGACCCAGAACAGGTTTCAGGGAGCCACCAGCAGCAGCAGCTCCCAGATTCCTCAGCCCACAAATGCCACAGACAGCTTCAAAGGTCAGTGGGAGGGCTTCTTTACCCAGGAGAGGGGATAGTGGTCTTGACCACCAGCAGCAATCACTTCAAAGGCAGCGTCCATTCTTGGAGCCCTCCACCTCGTGCCCCTGGGGGAATTGAGCAGCTGATCTAAATCTTAATCCTGAGCTGGACCCTGGGAGTTTTCTCCCTAAAACACCTGGGGGAATTGAACAACTGATCGGAATCTGAGCCCTGAGTGGCAGCCCTGGGGTGAAGAGGAACACTGATATAGTGGACTGGTGTGGTGGAGCTGGAGGCAGCTGCAATAAGGGAATTATACTTGCAGATTCTGAGAAGAAAAGTTTTTGGTTGTTTCCAGAACAGTGTGCAGGCCAGTAGAGGAGTAAACTTCTCTCCCTTGACTGTGCCACCTTGGAGGAACTGAGAACTTACAGGTCCCCAGAGTATACCCTCCTCTTGACTAAGGAATCAAAAGTCAAGTAACTGGAAAAAATGTCAGAAAAAGGAGAAAAAATAAGACAATAGAAGGTTACTTTCTTGGTGAACAGGTACTTTCTTTCAGGGGCAGCTAGGTGGTGCAGTGGATAGAGCACCAGTGCAGGAGTCAGGGAGACTTGACTTCAAATCTCATCTCGGACACTTGACACTCACTAGCCCTGTGACCTTGGGCAAATCACTTAATCCCAATTGCCTCAACCTGGGTCATTTTCAGTCATCCTGATGAATATCTGGTCAATATATTCAGATGGCTCTGGAGGAGAAGTGAAGCTGGTGAACTGCACAGACCTCCCTCTCTCAAAACAGAGTCAAGTGCAAGTCATGCCATTATTTCTCTGATGGTATGGTCTTCTGCAATAAAGAATGAATACACACAATATTTCTAGGGCTATATCAAATAATTTGGGGAGTATGAGCATCTTGACTTTCTTGCCATTTTTTCTGGAAAAGGTTCCAGTATATTCCTAATGGATATGGTGTTTGATTTTGGTTTTAGATAGCTCAACCAGCAGGCCACTGCAATAGTCCAGGAATAAGGGAATGAGAGCTTGTATCAGTCTAGTGATAGTGTCACAAAAGAGTAGGGGCCTTATGTGAGATTTTATCAAGGAAAGAGACCTTGGCAAAAGACTACATATGGGTGGTGAGAAAGGAGCTGAAATTACTCACTAAGTTATAAGCTTGGCTATCTGGGAGGCTGGTGGTACCTTCAAAAGAAATAGAGAAATTTGGAGGGGATAAGGTGAAAAGAGTGGCAGGAAGGGATGGAAAGGGATATAAGAATGTGCTAAGAGATATACAGATGTTATCTCCATTATCAAAAAGATTAGTTCAGTTTTGGATATATTGAATTTAAGGTAACAATGGGATATCCAGTTTGAGATAATCCAATAAGCAATTAGAAATATGAGACTAGGGGTTGAAAGGGAGGTCAGGGCTGAATATAAATAGAACAAAGAATTATCTTCATTAAAAAGATAATTTAATTCATGAAAACTGATGGAGCTCCCAAATGAAATAGTACAGAGCCCCTTCTCTTTAAGAGGACCCAGGATAGAACCTTAGGCAAAGTGAGGTATGACATTGAGGAACATCTGTAAGAAAAAGCAAAGTAGGATCTTTTGCTGTTTTTGTTTTAGTATAATCAAGAAGTACAATGCCTCTCTTTATTCCAGGATCCATGGCCATTTAGATTGTAAGGCCAAGGATCCTGAAAGGGTGGAGTGTAATGGCAAGCAAAATAGGAAATTTTGCTGCTTTTGTTTTAGTATAATCAAGGGCCTCTGATTGAATCTTGCCTTTATTAATCAAGAGTCTTTACAAGGAGTGAAGTATGGAAACAAGAATTTCTTTAACTAGAAACAGTATATGTATTTGTATTGTTAATTATTTTAATGTGATTAAAGATCTTCCCTACCCATTAATGGGCTTGCCCATTAAGGGGAGCTTGTTTAGGGAAGATTAGTGGGAAGGCCCAAGCCTTTGGTTAATGAGATACTGGTTCTCAAAGGTTGTGATGCCCTCTGAGTTGAGGTTTTGCCTTGGGGCTTACTGACTGGAAATGTTTGTTTGGTCAGAGGAGGACTCTGGGAAATCACTAAAGGAGCCCCCCTGCTTGGGAAATCCAGATGTTGGTGCTTCCTTGTCTGGTAACTATGGTCAGACAGTTGGATCTGTCTGTTGAATTCAGGCAGAGGAATCATGTCTGTTGGTCTTTGATTTCTCTGTATTTTCCTTGAAGTTCAGGGTGCTGATTCCTTTGAAGTAGGTGAATGATATATGGACTTGGTTAAAGAAATGATACATGTGCTTGATTAAAGTGATTGTCAAACTCTCGAAAGTTGCTTTCCTTTTATGAATGCAGATCTAAGAACCTGTGACAACAGGCCCCTTTTCTGTGTTGGGGTGATTACTATTACAACATCCATCAAAGGAGATTGAGAAGGAGCAGTTAGGTGGATTTAACCTTTGTAGAAACTCATAAGTATGCTCCCTTTTCTCTTTTGATATTGTCACCACCCTGGTACAGCTCCATATCACTTCACACCTGGCCTAGTGTAACAGTAAGTCTGCTTGCTGCTAATCTCTCTCCTCCCCAGCCTATACTCTATTTAGCTGCTCAGATCATTTTTCCTTAAACACAGGTGTGACCATGTTACCTTTTGCTGAGCCTTTTCAGGACTGTTCATCCACTGATATTACCCTAACTCACTGATAGGTTTGAGACCTAATGGCTATCCAACAAGCCTATCTACAGAGACAGTTTTATTGAGGTATGGATACTGTGCCCTGTGGCTTGATATATTTTTAGTATTCATGGCTTCAGTTTCATAGTATCATTTATTTAGAGCTGAAAGGTACATAAAAATACAACCTACACATTTTCAATATAGATATTAAATGACTTTCCAGGATTAAATGGCTAATAAGTGTCTTTGGTAAAAATTCAGCTCATGTCTTCTTGAAACCAGTTTGATATGCTTTTCCCTAGACCCAGGGTGGGGAATCAGCAACCTCAAGGCCACATATTACCTTGATAAAAAAAAAAAAGTTAGTTCTATGAAATTTGGAGTCAGTCAAAGGGCCAGATCTGAGGACCTAGAAGGTCACAGGTTCCCTACCTCTGCCCTAGATCATGATGTCTGTCAACATGTACATAGTGTATCACATAACACAAATCACAATAGCCTCAGATTTTTTATAACTAAAAAGTTAGCCCTTAGTCATCAACCTTCTGTTGGCAAACCTCCCCACACTTGACCTGAAATAAGAAAACAATCTGTCACCAGGTTCACATTTGAACATTTTCTGGTTTGGATAGGAGCTTCTGTAGCTTATGGCCTAGTAAGCCAGTCTTCGGGAACCTAGATTTACCTCACTGCCACAAAGAAGTCTCAGAGTAAGCTTTTTATGAAGGAAGAATAATATGTGTTCTTACAATTGAGTTATTTGCAATATTCTCTCCATAGTCTTTTCTTTATGGTTTTGTTAAAATGTGATAAAAAAAGAATCACCAATCCTTTCACAGTTGTGAAGATCAGCACTTTTTATAATGTTTTTAGCCTAATGCCTGGTACATGATAGATCATTGTAAACTACTTATTTCCTGAAGCATGAAGATGATAAAGTACTTATAAGCATATTAGATTCCAATGTGTACATATGCATATGTATATGCTCTATAAACCTTAATATATTATAGAGGCATTTATATGTTTGTTCATTTAGCATTTTAGTCATGTCCAGCTCTTCATAATTCCATTTGGGTTTTCCTGCATTGATACTAGCTTGATTTCCTATTTACTTCTCCAGCTTATTTTACAGATGAAGAACTGAGGTAAATAAGATTACGTGACTTGCCCAGAGTCACACGGCTAGTAAACATTTGAGGCTGGATCTGAATTCACAATGATGAATATTCCTGACACTAGGCCTAGCATTCTATCCACTGTACCACCTACTTGACCCTAAGTCAATATTACCTTCTATCATAGTCTGTTATTAAAGGAAGTAAATAAAATAAATGGAAAGAAATGAATTTTATCAGTCATAAACTAAGTAGTCATTATAAGACTTCCTAAATGGCAAATCAAATAGGGTTTGAGGCAGAGAACTGTCTGTGATAATCAGAAAAGTTCATTAAAAACATTCAGAAAAATACCAAAAACAATAACAAAATAATTGTTACTTTAGTAGAGCTGATTGATTGTCCTATGTTTCAGAAAGTTTGATCCCTAAAGACTAACTTCTCCTTTTGGAAAGTCAACATCAATTACAGCTAAGATCCTAAGAAATTATAAACTCTTCAACTGAGGAAAAAGTATCTAAGGATTTCTCTTTTTGCTTAGTCTGATACTGGAGATAGTCCAAAGTTTTTACTCAAGAGAGCTAAAGCCTAAGCCTCTGATATCTCTACCCCTCCCTTACACATACATATACATATACACAGAGAGAGAGAGAGAGAGAGAGAGAGAGAGAGAGAGAGAGAGAGAGAGAGAGAGAGAGAGAGCGAGCACATTACATGGAAGAAAGGCAGGAAATTATTCTCCTGGGATACTCCAGCAGTATCATTCTGTCATCAGAAGATATTGGTGGCCCTGAAGTATTATAAATATGCTTTGGTCCTCTTTTTGTGTGCCTTGACCACATACATTTCCTAAATATATGTCTTTTCACAAGTATTCCCTTTGTATTTCCATTCTTTAAATTCTGCATATTCGTTGGAAAGTATGACCTTAGGTTATGGGCAAATTGTTCTATTGTTACTTTTTGGTACTTTGTCATGGCATTAAATGTCTTTGCTCTGGATAAGCTATATTATCTAACTATTAAAATTAATTAAGCAGTTGGGGTTTATGACCAATGATTTCTTTATTTAGATTATTTTTGAGGAGGCTAGTTTAGTATGGACCCACATAATATTAAGAACCAATCTTAGCTTCTCTTGTGGTTTGTATCACACATATGAGAAAAGAAGTTTCCCAAGAGATGCACTTCCAAATCTACATATATAGTACTAACCTCTCTCCAGTACTGCATTTTCCTTATCTTACCAGCCAGAAGTGACATTCACTTCCTATGAACTTTCATTGTACCACTTTCTGTTGAGGCTTATGGACCTACTCTCAGAATAATAATTTAAACACATCAGAAAAAATTACACAGAATTACAAAGGAAACCAAATATAACTAGATACAATTAACCTTTTTAAAAAAAGTTCATAGACATAATATTAAGGACTTCCACTCTATGATATGATCAGTTAATTATCAGGCAGGAAGTGAGTCAGTCTGGGATCAGAGCAATTTGGTTTAAAAACATTTCTCTTCTCTAGAATACAAAAGAGTAACCAGCAAATTGTGCTGAATTTAAAAAGAAATAAAAATATTCAGGAAACCTTAGATTTAGGTAGAATATACTTCCTACTGGTGGATCAAATCTACTATATCTGACCAAGATAGAGTGGCTACCAAGAAAACAATTCTTGAGGATAGGTAGGAAAAGATATTCCGAACCCAGAAACAGTAAATCCAAAAAAAGGGTAATCTCAGAACAGCAAAAGATGAAGGACAGGGAAGAACTACTGTTTTAGAGTCCAGAAGTCAAATGTTCTGAAGCTGTAAAAATATAGATGTAGGTGTGATGAAAGGAAGATTTCCTAACCATTAAATTCTGAACTGAAATGGGCTACTTTGAGTATTAATGGAGACAACCTTACTTATGTTCATTAAGCAAAGCTTTAAGAGGAATTATCACAAATATTGTAGAAGAAATATTTTTTTTTGGTTATGGGTTGGATTAAATGCCCTCATTCCATCTTTGAAAAGTGTGCTTCTACCGGTTTGCCTCACTCAACAAGTGATCACAACAAAGTGCTACATTTTTATACTAGTTCTGAGCTAGTTAGCACTGGTTCCTTAGATGGTTCAAAATCTTATAATTGTAGACTGAGATACCATCTCTCCTCCCCACCACTTCAGGCAATAGCTTGATGGTATACTCGGGCAATATGTGAATGAGTCATTGTGGACTTATCTCAGAGTTATACTCTTTCTAGCTAAGTATAGGAGGAGATGTGGCTGCTTCATAAATTTCCTGTTACTAGGGTTCTCCTAGTTTGAAAAGTTAAAATACACATCACAGTGATTGGTTTGCCCATCCCATATTGGAATGGAAATTAGAACATGTATCAAGCTAGGGCTCACCAGGCTGATCTGGTATCTTAGGTTCAACCTTGAAATGAGAGATAATATTTTTAAGACGTGTGATAGATAACAAAAAGAAATTTGCCAAGATATAATAGAACAACAATGATATTCAGAGGGAAACTGTGTTGTTAATTCAGCTGAATTCGGAGGCAATTCCCATGCCTTTGAGACAGTCTTGGTGGCCTTCAAGTTCAGCTAAAGCTACTGATGACTTTTCGTATCCAACCAAGAAGCTGCATCAATAGGTTGACTTATTCCTTTGAGTTAATTAAACCCTGGAGGCAATTTCAAACACTTAAAACAAATCTATCCAATATGAGATGTTCCCACCACATTCCATCCTTATGAAAGCCATGGTGTTGAAGACAAAATAGACATATTCTGCATCTGCATCTGTTTATTTTCTACTGCCAGGACAGATGCCTTCTCAAACTGCAAACACTATCACCCTGAGCCCTCTGCTCCAACTAATGAGTCCCTCCATGAACCTCCATGTGAGGAAGAATCCATGCCATCTGTATGCACTTCTAACTTTGACCTGACTTTCTGGACATGTTCGACTTATGGCACTTAAAGGCACTCATGTGCCTTTCTCCTTTTCTCTTTTTGCTCCATTTCACATGATGTTGTCTTGCTTTTTTTAAACTGTAAGCTCCCTGAGAGCAGGGACTGTCTTTTTGTTTGTAAATATTTCCAGGGGGGCAGAGCCAAGATAGTGGAGAAGAAAGACAGACCAGTAAAAACTCTCACACATACCCCACAAAATACCTGTAAAAAATGGCTCTAAACAAATTCTAGAGCAGCAGAAACCATAAAACGACAGAGTGAAAGACATTTTCAACCCAAGACAGCCTGGGAAGATGAAAGAAAAGGCCTACTGCACCAGGTTTGGAGCAGAGTGCAGCCCAGACTTGGTCAGGCAGCCAGTAAGGACAGAACCAGAGCACCACCAGCAGCTGCTGCAGTTCCCAGATTCCTTTTTGTTTTTTAGTCTTTTATTCAAAATTTGTTTTCAGTGTTCTACAATCACTTCCATATAACTTAAACTGTTTCCCCTCATTCCCCCAACTTCCACCCTAGCTCCCTTTCCCCCCCCTGAGATGGCATACAATTTTATATAGGTTCTACACATACATCCCCATTAAATACATTTTCACTTTAGTCATGTTGCATAAAAGAATTAAAATGAATGGGAGAAATCATAAAACAAACCAAAACATAATAAAAAAGAACAAGATCTGCCACATTGTGTAAGAGAATTCCATAGTTCTTTCTCTGGATGTGCAAGGCATTTTTCCTTAAGAGACCACTGGGAATTTTTTAAGTTCTTGCATTGCTGTGAAGCACTAAGTCTAGCAGAAAAAAATCTTCCCACACTGTGGTTATTGCTTTGTACAAAATTCCCCTGGTTCTGCTCCTTTCAATCAGAATCAGTTCATATAAGTCTTTCCAGGCCTCTCTGAAGTCTTCCTGTTCATCATTTCTTATAGCACAATAGTATTCCATTACATTCATATAACACAATTTTTTTAGCCAATCCCCAGTTGATGGGTATCACCTTTGATTTCCAGTTTTTGGTCACCTCAAAGAGAGCTGCTATGTATAATTTGGTACATGCAGGACCCTTTCCCATTTTTATGATGTCTTGGGGATATAATCCTAGAAGCGATATTGCTGGGTCAAATGGTATGCACATCTTTGTAACCCTTTGGGCATAGTTCCAAATTGCTCTCCAGAATGGTTCGATCAGCTCACAGCTCTACCAACAATGAATTAGTGTTCCAAATCTCCCACATCTTCTGCAACATTTATCATCACCCTATTTTGTCATGTTAGTCAATCTGATAGGTGTGATGTGGTATCTCAGAATTGTTTTGATTTGCATCTCCCTAATCAATGGTGATTTAGAGCATTTTTTAATAAGACTATAGATAGTTTTAATTTCTTCGTCTGAAAACTGCCTGTTCATATCTTTTAACCATTTACCACTTGGACAATGACTTGCATTCTTGTACATTTCATTCAGTTCTCTATATATTTTAGAACAGAGGGCTTTATCACAGACACTAGTTGCAAAAATTTCTCAGTTTTTTACTTCCCTCCTAATCTTGATTGCATTTGGTTTGTTTGTGCAAAAACTTTTCAATGTAATGTAATCAAAATTATCCATTTTCACTTCACAATGTTTTCTATCTCTTGTTTAGCTAAAAATTCTTCCATTCTCCATAAATGTAATAAATATACTATTCCCTGCTCCACTAATTTGTTTTTAGTATCAATCTTTATACCTAGAACATGTACCCATGTACTTTATTCTTTTGTTTGGTGTCATACATTGATCTATGCCTAATTTCCACCATACTGTTATCCAGTTTTCCTAGTAATTTTTGTCAAACTGTGAGTTCTTATCTCAGAAGATAGGGTCCTTGATTTTATAAAACAGTAGATTGCTATATTCATTGACTACTGTGTCTTGAGTACCTATCCCATTCCACTGGTCTACCCTTCTGTTTCTTAGCTAGTACCAACCTTTTACCTTTACCTTTTGTGTATGACCCTGTTTCAAATGTTTCTTATAAACAACATATTGCTGAATTATAGTTTTTAATCCATCCCATTCACATCCACAATTATGATTACTGTCTGTCTTTCCCTCCATCCCCTTTCCCCTTATTTTTGTTTTTAGCTCTCCCTTTGCCCTTTCCCTCCACAATAGAGTTTTAATTTTTGTCCATCACCTCCCTCAGTGTTCCCTCCCTTCTTTCAGCCCCCCTCCCTTTTCATCCTCTTCTCCCTTTCTACTTCTTCCCTCCCTTTTAACCTCCTCTCCTTTTTCTTTCCTCTTTTTCCTCCTAATGCCTATAGAGCTAATTGTATTTCTATACTTACCTGAGTTTGTTGTACCCTTCTTGAATCCAATCAGATAAGAGTTCCTCTCAGACAATTCTCATCTACCTCCCCTCTTTCCCTCTACTGTAAAATAATTTTGTGCCTCTTCCTGTGATGGAATTCACTTTTTTTGCTTCTTTTTTTCCACATCTCCCATTACAGTCTCATTGCACTCTTAAATCACATTTGTGATCATAACATTAATTTATATCCACTCCCTCTATCAATGTATATCCCTTTTTCATTTCATAATAAATGTACTGTTCTCAAGATTAACAAGTATCATCTTCCCTTATAGGGATGTAAAAAGTTTGCCCGTATTGTGTAACAAGTGTGTTTTTTCCCATTTACCATTTTATGTTTCTCTTGAGACCTGTCTTTGAAGATCAAATTTTACATTAGGTTGTGGCCTTTTCATCAGGAAATCATGAAAATCTTTTATTTCATTGAATATCCATCTTCTTGCCTGAAATATTATACTCAACTTTGCTGGGTAATTAATCCTTGGTTGTATTCCCAGTTCCTTTGCCTTACGGAATATTGTATTCCATTTCCTTTGATCTTTTAATGCAGAAGCTGCAAGGTCCTGTGTGATCCTGAGTGTAGCTCCTTGATATTTGAATTGTTTCTTTCTGGCTGCCAGCAGTATTTTCTCCTTCACATGATAGTTCTAGAATTTGGCAACGATATTCCTTGGTGTTTTTAGTTTGAGATCCCTTTAAGGAGGTGAATGAGGGATTCTTCTGATGACTATTTTGCCCTCTGGGTGTAGGACTTCTATGCAGTTTTTCTTGATGATTTCTTGGATGATATTGTCCAGGCTCTTTTTTTTCATCATGGCTTTCTAGTAGACCAATAATCCCTAGATTTTCTGTCCTGGATCTATTTTCTAGGTCACTGGTTTTTCCAATTAGATATTTTACATTTTCTTCTATCTTTTCATGCATTACATTCTGTGTGAGTGATTCTTTATGTCTCGTAGATTCATTAACTTCTACTTGTCCAATTATATTTTTTATCAAATTGTTTTCTTCAGCTAACTTTTGCATCTCCTTTTCCATCTGTCCAATTGTTCCTTTAAGGAGTTATTTTCTCCAATTAGGTTTTTACTTCCTTTTCCATTGGTTCAATTTTTCTTTTAAATTATTCTGTAATTTCTCTTTTCATAGTTTTAAAGTCATTCATCAGTTTTTCTTCTATTTCTCTAATTTGGGGTTAAAATCCTTCCTGAGCCCTTCCAAGAAGGCTCTTGGTGTTTCAGACCAACTTACATTCCCTTCTGAACTTTCGGGTGGGAGTATAATCTGAAAGCTGACTTCTTTGGTATTTGTGTTTTGGTCCTTGTCCCCACAGAAAGAGTCTATGGTCTTCTCTTTTCTACTTTGCTCCTTACTCATGATAATAACATTTTTCCTGGCTTTTAAGTAGATCTCTGAGTCTGTGGCACAGGGAGCTCTGTACCATAGTTCTTATGCCTAAAACTTCAGGCTTCATGTGTTGTAGCCTCTGATGCTTTCAGCTAGAAGCTAAAATGCTCTGGCTTACCTGGTGCTGAGCTGGTTGGTGTTGGAAAGCAGATGCCAGGGGAGGTCTTTTGGAGTTCCCCCACAGTTACCATGGAGCTAGCTCATTAGGTTTGGGGCAGGGGTGGTATGGATGCGGGAGGTCTCCTCTGCTGAGCTAGAGCATAGCCAAGTTCAGAGGTTTGTGATCTTGTCTGCTCTACTGTGTTTCTGATTTCACTGGTGCTGAGGCCTGTGTGGGGTCCTGGTCTTGGCAGTTGCTGGCTTCCCTCCTACGAGGCTCAGGAACTTCTCCTGGTGTGTTGAGATGGAGTTGTCTGGGACAACTTTGATCCTGCACTGTCCCCTTCTGCTACAGCAAGAGGAACCCTCCTTAGTGATCTTTATAGCCTCACAGGCTAAGAATCTGTTTACCCCTTCTGCTACTCCCACTTTTCCATGGTTTTTCCCAGGGAGATATTCTCTGGGCTCACCAAGGTAAACAATGGGAGAGAGATAGCAATTATCAATCACCCTGCCATCTCCCAGAGCCAGAAATTGGTTCCCAGAGGAAGCAACCCAAAAAAGCCAAAGACAGCTTTAAATGTCAGTGAGAAAGCTCTCTCACCTGGGTGAGAAAGGAACGCAGTTTGGCCCCACCAGCAGCAGTGACTGCACGGGCAGCATCTAATTTTGGAGTCATCCACCTAAAGACCCAATGGGAATTGAGCAGCTGATCTGGTTCTAAGCCCTGAGTGGTGGCCCTGGGGTGAGAAGGAGAGTTGATATGGTGGAGTTGGAAGGGGTTGTGGAGAGAGAACCCAACTCACAGATCCTGGGCAGAGTAGTTTTTGTTTGCTCCCAGACCAGTGCACAGGCCCTTGATTGTGCCATGTTGGAAGAACTGAGAATTTACAGGTCCCTAGAGTATACTCTCCTCTTGACAAAGGACTTAAAAATCAGAGAAGTGGCTGGAAAAATGCCTACAAAAGGGAAAAAAATGACTATGGAAGGTTATTTTCTTGTTGAACAGGTATTTTCTTCCATCCTTGTGGTTGAGGAAGAAAAATGCATACCACCAGAGGAATACATAAAAGTCAAACTTCTGCCTCCAGAAACTCCAAATAAATTTGCAGTGGTCTCAGGCCTTGGTAGAGCTTGAAAAGAATTTTGAAAATCAAGTAAGAGAAGTAGAGGACAAATTGGGAAGAGAAATGAGAGTGATGCAAGAAAATCATGAAAAGTGAGTCAGCAGCTTACTAAAGGAGACCCAAAACAATGCTGAAGAAAATAACACCTTTAAAAATAGGTTAACTCATTTGACAAAAGAAGTACAAAAAGCCAATGAGGAGAAGAATGCTTTCAAAAGCAGAATTAGCCAAATGTAAAAGGAGGTTTAAAAGCTCACTGAAGAAAACAGTTCTTTAAAAATTAGAATGGAGCAGATGGAAGCTAATGACTTTATGAGAAACCAAGAAATTACAAAACAAAACCAAAAAGAATGAAAAAATAGAAGAAAATGTGAAATTCCTCATTGGAACAACAACTGATCTATAAAATAGATGCAGGAGAAGGAATTTAAAAATTATGGGACTGCCTGAAAGCCATGATAAAAGAAAGAGCCTAGAGATCATGTTTCATGAAATTATCAAGGAAAATTACCTGGATATTCTAGAAAAAGACTGTAAAATAAATATGGAAAGAATGCACAGATCACCTCCTGAAAGAGGTCCCAAAAGAAAAACTCCTAGGAATATTGTAGCCAAATTTCAGAGTTCCCAGATTAAGGAGAAAATATTGCAAGCATCTAGAAAGAAACAATTAGAGTACTGCGAAAATGCAATCAGGATAACAGAAGATCTAGCAACTTCTACATTAAGGGATTGAACGGTTTGGAGGGCACAGGGTGAGTGGAATAGGAAGGGATGATATCTGAAAAAAATTAAGGGCTGAGAAAGGAATATATTGGGAGGAGAAAAGGAGAAATGGAATGGTGAAAACTATCTCTCATAAAAGAGGCAAGAAAAAGTTTTCTTAAAGAAGGGGAAAAGGGTAGAAGTGAGAGGGAAAAAGTGAAGCTTATTCTCTTCACATTTGGCTTGAGGAAGGAATAACATACACTCTCAGTTTGGTATGAAAGTGTATCTCACACTGAAGGAAAGTAGGGGAGAAGGGGATAAGTGGGGAGTGGGGATGATAGAGGGGAAGGCAAATGAGAGGGGGGAGTAATTAGGAGTAAACAGTTTTGGGGAGGGACAAGGTCAAAAGAGAGAACAGAATAAATGGGGGCAGGTTAGGGTGAAGGGAAATATAGTTGGTCTTTCAAAACATGACTATTATGGAAGTCTTTTGGAAAACCACACATACATAGCCTATATTGAATCTGTAATTTCATTGTTATGGGTTCATCATCTACTAGTGCAGATAGAAATTCCTCCCTGTCCCTTATGAGTTGGCAGAACAAAAAATAAATAAAATCTTCACCTAGTTGGCCATTTTCTAGTAAATATTTCTAACATTTAGCCAAGTGCCTAATAGATTAAGGCTTGATAAATAGGGCTTAATAAATGCTTTATCTAATCTAATATAATATTGGTCCCAGAAGGTAGAACAAGTTGCAGAGAAGCATATCTCAACTTAACACAAGGAAGAACTAAGTCAGACTTAGAAGGATCCCAAAGAAATGGGCTGCCTTAGGAGGTAATAGGTTCCCCATGCCCCAAGGTTTTCAAGCAACTATTGCATAGCAGTCTATAAGGTGTTGACAGGAAATTGTTAAATTAAGACAGAAACTGTCAATACCAAATTTAATATTACTTGCCACTCCCTTAGATGGTCATTGTAATGTTAGAATTTCAGTAACGTCCTTACATTCCTACTCTTGAGGTATCTACTCTCAAATAAGTTGAGTTGAACTACACCCTAAGTCCTCTCATCCTGGAATTTTGCCTTGTGGGGTCCCCCAGCTCTAGTTGGACCTCAGTTTCTAGTGCCCTTGCCCCCTTATGTTAGAATTCATAGCATGAAGGGTAAAACAGCCAGAATGACGTGGTATGCCTTACTTGGATTGCCAAGAGCCCCTGGGGTCTCATGACCAGGCCTTTATCATTTACTACCTCCTCCCTATATCCTCCTAATTGTGTTAGAAGCTTTTGCATGAGTCTTGGTGTTTGGAAATCCACTAGACATCTCCTGGGGTTGCAGGTCTTCTACTCTGTTACCTCACTTAAAGATGCTTTAGTTCTTCAACTCATGACTGATTTATTTCATGACTTGACAGTATTTTCAAGAGAATATTCTTGGTCAGGTACATATTGGACTCGATGGCTAGGGATGGCCCTTCCAACTGTGAGACTGATTATTATTGCCTATGTCTTCTAAACCCCAAGTATAATTGGCTTTATTCCTCCATAAGGCAAAAATTTCAAGGTTGCAGAATTCTGAATATGGTGTCAGGAGAAAACCAGAATAAAATTCTCCTTCTAACATTCATTGATTGATGCTATACAAATTCCTTAATCTACCTATGTATTCCTAAGGTTTATTACCTGAATCGTAATGTTTGTTCTCACAGCAATATTTCACATTGTAGGTGAAATGAGAGAACCTTGGGGTATTTGTGTGAGATACCAGAGCTTTGAAAGCCTCAACATCTCACTTGCATTTCTTAGATGCAAACTACTTAGATAGTACATAATATACTGAAGTCAATCAACATCTCAATCTATACCATTTCTATCTTTAACTAACCAAACCACAAGGGTGTGACTATCACACTGTCTGGAATCCTTTTAATATATATTTAGAGGACTGGGAATCTTTGTTGTAAGTTTGACTTTGTTTATTTATTGTGTGTGTCTCTGCTTATATATCTAAGAGAAAGTCAGAGAGAGACAGAGACAAGAGACAGAGACAGATGGAAAGACAGAGACAAAGACAAAAATCAAGAGATAGCAATGGAGACAGACAGAGGAGAACCAGGATGGGAGAGTATTCAATTACTCAAGACACCACAGAGTAAATTATATCTTTTATGTTAATTATTTCTCCTGAACCATAACAAGTGATAACTAATACACTTTCCACTTGTGAAATGAAGAAAATATCAGTGCAGGCATTCCTGTGCCTATATGTAAAGCATTATTCACAGCAATAGACAAAATTCTATCGAGTTTAAAAGAATCTGCAGGCATATTTTGGGCATACAGGCTGATAAATGAAACAAATGTATAATCATACAAAAGCAAGCATTTCTTATTCATATGCTTAATAAGATTGTGAACAGAAATAGAGCTGGAGTGAAGTCAAAGGTACTTCTCTCTTCTTGTTCTTATACCTGGGCTTTTGTGGGGAGGTTAAGTATAAATAGCTTCATAAACCCCTAAAGGAATCTTCAAAAACACTCATTAACTCAATGAGCCCTAGGATACACTAATAGTTCCTTAGATGCATTTGAAATTTGAATTAGGCAGCCCAAAGGGATGTTTACAAATTTAAGTAGAAATTCAAGAATGCTAGGAATAAAATAACGTCTCTTGTCCACTGAATTGAAATACAAACCAACCTTTATTTGTGTCTTGCTTTACCCTGATTCTCACAACAGGATTTTACTTTTTCGATTATGAAACTGAGACATCACTCTCATTCTAATAAGAAATTGCTTTTTAATTCTCCTGCTATCCAATTAGTACTCATCATTTTGTCATAAAAAAGTATACACATTGTAAATAATGAGAAAATGAACAATGGTTCTTCATTTTGATGGGTGGTTGTCTTTCCCACTTTGTTATAAAGAGACTAATTAGTCAGAAAAGGAAGTTCAATTAAAATGCTTGTGTTGAAAACCATTTATGGCACTATATAACAGAAAATTATTGTACCAAGCATATATTGATGAATTCATATACCTTCCTCATGTGTGGCATACAAATGAATGTGTTCTTGAAAAGCTAAAATATATATGGAGTTGCATAAACTGAATTATGGTTTAAAGGCAGTATGACAATTCTTCAGTGAAGTATCCTACTTGAAATCAAGCTCTTTCTCACATACAACTGTGCTTTGTATTTACCTAATTTACTTATCATTGAATACTGTACATTGTATAAACTTTATTTATATATTAACTCTACACTATGCTATAAGCAATGTTGTAGGGTACTTAGGTGGCTCAGTATATAGAGTGTGGAACTAGGAGTCAGGATCATCTAAGTTCAAATTCTGTCTCAAAAACTTATCGTGGATAGGACCTTTAAAGTCTGCCCAGTTTCCTCATTTGTAAAATGGAGGTGATAATAGCACCTGCCTCACTGTAAGCCTTAAAGTGGTATATAATGTTAGCCATTATTATAAGATCAAAGATCATATCTTTATAAGAAAAACATACACATATATTTATGCATTTATAGCGTCCTTGAAGAGTCTTTTAGTAGAGATCAGGGAGACTTTCACAGATGACATTCCTCAATAGAAAACATGTTAATCCTCACACAATTGACTGAAGTATGTAAAGAATGTAGGATCCTACTGGAATTATTATCATTTATTACAGAAATATTAATTTTCCTTTTCTGGCAAAGACTTAGATATTTTTCCAAAAAGGAGTTTCTCATCTATACATGAAAATTAGATGACTCATTGGAAGATTTAATGAAGAGAATCATATTTTATGACCTTGTGTCGTCAGGAAATCATTTAAAAATTGTTTATAGATCATGTGGTCCACTGGATTTAACTAAATGCAGATAACTTTGTATTGGCTACATGAAGCCTCAAAATATTTTAGAGATTGACAAGAGGAAACACTTTGTTGGAAGAGTTAAGTAGCACTTTGCTATCCTAAACAAAAATGTTTTTTTCTTTTTAAATAGTCTACAGGGGGCGGAGACAAGATGGTGGAGTAGAAAGATGCATATACTCTAGTGCTTCCTCCACAATCCACAAAATACCTGTAAAAATGACTCTCAACAAAATCTAGAGCAGCAGAAGCCACAGAAGAACAGAGTAAAAGAGGTTTCCAATCAAAGGTAACCCAGAAGGCTGACAGGAAAGGTCTATCTCACAGGACCCTGAACAGAGCAGAGCACAGCCCTGGCCATGTGGCACTGGGAGTAACAGGACCTGAACAGACCTCCAGGCAGAGTTCCTAGCAGGTAACATCACAGATACCTCAACCCACAAGCAACAAAGAAAGCTCCAAAGGTCAGTGGGGTAGGGCTTTCCCACTGGGCAAG
This sequence comes from Notamacropus eugenii, assembly GCF_028372415.1. Lineage (NCBI taxonomy): Eukaryota > Metazoa > Chordata > Mammalia > Diprotodontia > Macropodidae > Notamacropus > Notamacropus eugenii. The sequence goes on along the minus strand of NC_092875.1, from coordinate 204,763,712 downwards.
AGGGAATGGAGGTTTTTCCAGAAATAGCCTCATGCAATGTCAGAGGCCTCAGCAGCAGATTGTAGGCAGCTACAGAGGCCAGGAAGCAACCTGGATCCATTGTTCAGGCAGCTCAGCCTAAAGCCTCTGGTGGTAGGGAGCAGCTCATCTAAACCTCAGCCCTGAGTGATGGTCCTGCCCCCACCCAAAGCGCAGGGAAGCCTTGCATCTGAGACTAATCTCTTGACAAAGGATTCAGAAGTCCAGTAACTGACTGGGAAAATACCCAAGAAAGGGGAAAAAATATAAGACCACAGAAATTTAATTTCTTGGTGAACAGGTGTCTCTGCCCATACTTTCAGGATGAGGATAAAAAAGGTTTACTGTCATAGGAAATTAAGGCCTTGCCTTCAGGGCCTTCAAAGTAAACTTAAACTGGACTCAGGCAATAGAAGAGTTTGAAAAGCGAGTTAGCAGCTTGCTAAAGGAGAATCAAAAAAATGCTGAGGAAATAACACCTTTAAAAAGAGGTTAACTCAACTGGAAAAAGAGGTCCAAAAAGTCAATGAGGAGAAGGAGGCATTAAAAAGCAGAATTAGCCAAATGGAAGAGAAGTTTCAAAAGCTCACTGAAGAAAATAGTTCTTTCAAAATTAGAATGGCACAGATGGAGGCTAATGACATTATGAGAAAGCAAGAAATCACAAAACAAAACCAAAAGAATGAAAAAATGGAAGATCATGTGAAATATCTCATTGGAAAAACAACTGACCTGGAAAATAGAATCAGGAGAGACAATTTAAAAATTATGGGACTACCTGAAAGCCATGATCAAAAAAAGAGCCTAGACATAATCTTTCATGAAATTATCAAGGAAAACTGCCCTGAGATTCTAGAACCAGAGGGCAAAATAAATATTCAAGGAATCTGCAGAACACCGCCTGAAAGAGATCCAAAAAGAGAAACTCCTAGGAACATTGTGGCCAAATTCCAGAGGTCCCTGGTCAAGGAGAAAATATTGAAAGCAGCTAGAAAGAAACAATTCAAGTATTGTGGAAATACAATCAGGATAACACAAGATCTAGCAGCCTCTACATTAAGGGATTGAAGGGCATGGAATAGGATATTCCAGAAGCCAAAGGAACTAGGACTAAAACCAAGAATCACCTACCCAGCAAAACTGAATATAATACTTCAGGGGAAAAATTGGTCTTTCAATGAAATAGAGGATTTTCAAGCATTCTTGATGAAAAGACCAGAGCTGAAAAGAAAATTTGACTTTCAAACACAAGAATGAAGAGAACCATGAAAAGGTGAACAGCAAAGAGAAGTCATAAGGGACTTACTAAAGTTGAACTGTTTATATTCCTACATGGAAAGACAATATTTGTAACTCTTGAAACTTTTCAGTATCTGGGTACTGCGTGGGATTACATACACACACACACATGCACATGCACATGCACACACACATAGAGACAGAGTGCACAGAGTGAATTGAAGAGGATGGGATCATATCTTAAAAAAAATGAAATCAAGCAGTGAGAGAGAAATATATTGAGAGCAGAAAGGGAGAAATGGAATGGGGCAAATTATCTCTCATAAAAGATGCAAGCAAAAGACTCATTAGTGCAGGGATAAAGAGGGGAGGTGAGAGAAAAACATGAAGTCTACTCTCATCACATTCCACTAAAGGAAAGAATAAAATGCACACTCATTTTGGTATGAAAACCTATCTTACAATACAGGAAAGTGGAGGATAAGGGGATAAGCAGGGTGGGGGGATGATAGAAGGGAGGGCATGGGGAGGAGGGTGCAATTTGAGGTCAACACTCATGAGGAGGGATAGGATCAAAAGAGAATAGAAGTAATGGGAGACAGGATAGGATGGAGGGAAATATAGTTAGTCTTATACAACACAACTATTATGGAAGTCATTTGCAAAACTACACAGATTTGGCCTATATTGAATTGCTTGCCTTCCAAAGGGAAGGGGTGGAGAGGGAGGGAGGTAAAGAAGTTGGAACTCAAAGTGTTAGGATCAACTGTCGAGTAATGTTCTTGCCACTAGGAAATAAGAAATACAGGTAAAGGGGTATAGAAAGCTATCTGGTCCTACAGGACAAAAGAGAAGACGGAGACAAGGGCAGAGAGGGATGATAGAAGAGAGAGCAGATTGGTCATAGGGGCAATTAGAATTCTTGGTGTTTGGGGGGGGAGGGGAAAAAAGGGGAGAAAATTTGTAACCCAAAATTTTGTGAAAATGAATGTTAAAAGTTAAATAAATAAATTTAATTAAAAAAAAGAAAGAATCTACTGATCACTTCATGAAAGACACCTGAAAAGAGAAACTACTAGGAATATTTGGGCCAAATTTCAGAATTCCCAGGTCAAGGACAAAATACTGCAAGCTGCTAGAATGAAACAATTTGAGTGTTGTGGAAATACAATCAGGATAACACAGGATCTGGCAGCTTCAATGTTAAGGGATCAAAGGGGTTGGAAGAAGATATTCCAGAAGTCAAAGGAACTGGGATTAAAACCAAGAGTCACCTACCCAGCAAAACTGACTATAATACTTCAGGGGAAAGCATGGTCATTCAATGATATAGAGGACTTTCAAGCATTCATATTGAAAATACCAGAACTGTACAGAAAATTTGACTTTTAAACACAAGGATCAAGAGAAGCTTGAAAAGGTAAACAGGAAAGAGAAATCATAGAAGACTTTCTAAAGGTGAACTGTTTACATTCCTACATGGAAAGAAAATATTTATGACTCTTGAGACTTTTCTCAGTGTTTGGGTAGATGGAGGGATTGTGTACACACACATACACACATACAATCACACACACGCATAGACAGAGAGTACAGGCTGTGGTGAATCAGAAGAGATGATATCCACAAAAAAAGATAAAAAATAAAAATTAAGGGGTATGGGAGGAAAATACTGGGAGAAAGGGAGAAATGGAATAGGGCAGGCTATAACTCATAAAAGAGATAAAGAAAGATCATGTTTCATGGAGGAGAAAAGGGAGAAGGGCAGAGGGGAAAAGTGAAGCTACTCTCTCCATATATATGGCTTAAAGAGGGAATACCATGCCCACTAAATTTTGCTGGGAATGGAAGCTCAATTCCATGTGGACTGTCTCGGGCAGGTAAAGGTGGGAACTTCTAAATCTTAGAGTTCTCACGAGGCCCCCCAGGAAAACGCCTGGGAATCGAGGTGAACCGAGCTATCTCGTGTATTTCCTCCTCTTCCCGTGAGAAACGTGATGGGAGGAGCATCCCCCTCGAGACTGTCCCGGATCTGGGCACGCCTATTGTTATCTAACAGGCACGGTATTCAGATGAAAACTATGCGACTGGAGAGCTTAATTGGGGTCAGGAAAGCCTGAAGGCTCTCTTGGGCGGAGGGGCCACGTGTGAGGACAGAAGGCTCTGCTTTTCCTCTCTCCTCTCTCCCCTCCCCCTCCCTCCCCACTTACACTTCTACTTCCAATCTCTTATTGTAAGATCTTTGCCTCCTTGGGAGATTCCTCGCTCCCTCCTAAGGAAGAATTCCCCTGCACTTGTAACCAGAACCCTGAATAAAGCTCAACCCTTGTTTGACTCTGATAGGTCTCTTCTCTCATATGAGTATCCGGTTTGGCCAGCCGAAGACCTCCGATAGAGGTAAGGTAAGACTCGGGTAGCCCACAGGGCTCTAGGCCTGGCAAAATTTGATATGAAAATCTACCTTATACTACAGGAAAGTAGTGAAGGAGGCAACAAGTGGCGTGAGGGGAATGATAGGGAGGGCAAATGGGAAATGGGAGTAACTAGAAATAAACACTTTTGGGAAGGGACAAGGTCAAATGAGGGAAAAAAAAAACATAAGGTGGGATAGAGTAAGATAGAGGGCAATACAGTTAGTATTACACAACATGATTATTATGGAAGTCTTTTGCAAAACAACACATATATATATAGCCTGTATTGAATTACTTGCCTTCTCAGTGGGGATGAGGAGGGAGGGAAAGAAGGTGGAATTCAAAGTACTGAAAATAAATGTTGAGAATTATTATTGCATGTAACAGGGAAATAAGAAACACAGGTAATGGCGTACAGAAATTTATCTTGCCTTACAGGAAAAGAGAGAAGGTGGGGATAAGGGAAGGGTGGGGTGTGATAGAAGGGAGGGCTCATTGAGGGAAGGGGTAATCAGAATGCAGTGTTAGGGGGTGGGAGAAGGGGAGAGATGGGGAGAAAAATTGGACATGTTACAAAATGATGTAAAAGCAATTAGTATTAAAACAATTGACTGAGTTAATTACTGAGAATAAATCAAAGACATCTTTAGTTTGGGGAAATGAATTTTAGTCTAAGTCTCCTACAGGCAGGTAACTTCGAGCAAAATTTGGCACTGATGGAAAAGTTAAGGTTTTAATGGTAAATTTGATTTTATGATTGTTATTTAAGCAGGAACTAGAACAGGTATAGAAAGGCAAGTAAGCCACTTAAGACTTGCCTCAAAAGATGTTCCTTAGTCAACGTGAAATTATAGTCTTATATGAAACCTGGGTATTGGAACTTGCTATTTTAAGATGCTATGAAACTGTTAAGTGACTGTTCTTCTGAGTCTAACTCCAGGTATGGATAGCAACAAATCCTCCAATCCATGATGCCAGTAAGCCTGTGAGATGCTGGTATGAACTGACAAAGGTGATCCCATGGGACGGGTGGAAGAGCAACTGTTCAGCCTGGGCTGATTTAGGATTCTCCTGACTCAATTTCTCCACTGACACCTGGCAGACTCTCAGCCTCACCGAATGCGAGTTGACAATCAATTCCTGCCTGCAAGTGACATGAAGTTGGGGAGATATTGTTTCCCTACAGTGTCCCTACTCTTAGTGGCAATTTCCTATACTCAAGAGGTTTGCAAGCTTAATACCAGATCAATTAAATTGTAGATTGTTCTTAGGGGAACATTTGATGTTAAGTCTAAAATTAAGCTATTAGGCTTAGAATGTTAGACTAACAACAATAAGTTAAGGTCCTTTAATTCTTAGTAATAGTGTGGAGACAATTATGTCAAAGGCTTATGAAATTAGCATACACAGTTATTATTGTGCCTCAGTTGGTTAATGTTAAAAAAAATACATTTGTGGTCTTTATTGTAAATGCTTTAAAAGAAATATCACCTGATCAAAAGTTGGAATTGTGTTATGTGACACAAACTGTGTTAAAAATGAAAAATAAAAAAAAAATTGTCTACAACCATTAATTACAAAAGCTGTCTTCTATTTCATGCCATTCATTCAATGTTATCATGGTAAAGATGAAGTCTACTATGGAATATGACTTTCAAAAGTCTTTTTACTAATGTCTTCCTCAAATATGCCCTTGTTGGCTGTACATGTCAGTTTTATCAAAATTTTATGTCGATAGAATAGTAGGCACATTGCTTGAATGCATGCTATATACATCTGTCCATAGAGTATAAATAGAATATAAGGTCCTTGAAGGATGGGCTTGTTTTGTCTTTGTCTTTCTATCCCTACAACCTAGCAAAGTATCCTGCACATGATAATCATAGTGTTTATTGAATGGATTTTAACTGAATGTCCTGAGAAGAGTTTGCTTGATCCTTTCTTAGTGTTTGTATTCAAGTGTTCACAAGAGGTCAGGCAAATACAGAGCCTATTCATCTCAGAAGAACTCAGAACTGGGTGGGGGAGCAATATCTGCCCAGCTATTGGATGCTTAAGGAAATATTTGAAATGAAAGTAAAAATAAATGGAGGATATACTTCAAGTTGAATCAGTTCGACTTCTGACATAATTAGTGGGATGAGTGGAAATATTCCAAGAATAATCAGAAATAAAATAATCTCTTTAGAGCAAGGAGAAGAAATATCTGAAGCTACAGAAGCAAATGAGTAATGGGAAAACAGGACCAGACTGCATCAAAATAGCAACAGAATATTTGTTATTCATAAGGATTCACAATTTATCCACAGTGAAATAATTGAGCAGCACCAGTTGGGCTGAAGGAATTATATTCTCTGTCTTTGGTGAGTCAGGGTGACTTATAGTTTATCCCTTGAGTAAATGAACACATCCTTGAGGAATCAGTTCATAATTTGTATCTTCCAGTTCTTCAAACTCTTCAATTATGATTTAGTTCATCTGATATGGAAGATTCTTCTCAGACAGTCTCTTCACTAACAATCAAATTAGGTAAACTGAGTCTAATGATCTCAATTACTCACAACAATATGGGCCAGGTACAGTAGATAAAAATCAAATCAGTATCAAATTCAAACATTTCAATTACATCCCCAGCTTTACCTTATACCAACCAAACTGTACAAAGATCTTCTAACAAGGTACAAAATGGACTGGTTCAGATTGCTTTTTTTCCCTATGTTTCATCCATTAGTAGAAGTGATGATAAACCAAGAAATATGGAACTAGCAGCAGGAAAAGCCAAAGGTCTGGATGTGTTCAATATATTTCTTCATGATGCCTCTTTGTCAGACTTGTATTCTGTTTTCCAAATTCCTCATCTATTTTCTCTTTCTGTCCAGAAGCTCTGTAGTATACTTCAATTGCACAAGCATTTCCATTCTTTTCTCCTATAAATTTCACCCAAATACCTTCAATCATACCCCTCCTTGATTTCCAGATTTCTTCATGAGGGTAGAACTTCTTAATTATAATACTGTCCCATATCTTTATCTATTCTGTTTCTTTCATTTAAGCTATACCTCTTCAGAGCTATAGCCCAGTCATAGGTTTCATGCCACTAGTTTTCAGTGATACCTATAAAGTCAAATTTTCCTCTTTGCATTAGGATTTCTAATTTGTTTTGTTGGTTGCCTGAACCTTCAGCATCTCTCTATAGATTTTTGAGAATATAAGTTTTAACACTCTTCTTTAATTTAATCTCCTGTGAATTTCTGGGTGTCTCAGTTATTCCTCTTCTTCCTTCTTTGTGACTACTGTCCATAGTATTTAATTTGGATGATGTAGAGAGGCAGTCATTCTCCATTTCCATCTTTTTTTAACTTAAAGCATTTGGTTTATGTTTAAATGATAAGATATATGTGCCTATTTTAAAAGATGATATCTATAAGTATATGCATGTATATGTATGCATATATGTACACATATATGTATATGAGTGTACACACACACACACATATATATATATCTACATACATACATACATATGGGCTGTTTTCTATATGAGGCATTCTGGAGGACTGGCACCTTGGTCTGAGTGCAGGGCTGTTCATCTACCTTTGGTGTCCACCTGATTCATACCCAACCTGTGACAACAAGAAGCTGTAACCTGAGCAGCAGGCACATCCAATAAACCATTTTGGCAGATAGATTAAACCAGGTTGAAGGTAGCCAACAGGCCTCAAACCCACTGGTAAGTCAGGAGGATGATTACCCCAAGCATATGAATATTTTCCTTGGTGGAATAAGTAGATAAGAACAATTTGTAACAATGGCCATGAAGGCAGCTGAAACATGTGTTATGGAATCCTTAGAGCTTGTAAGGTATCAGACACCAAATTCGTCCACTGCATCCTGGGCCATTGCCAAAGTCATCCTGATTTTTGCCTTGCCACTAGACTTTGATGACTCAGGAAAAGTAAATGAAGCTGACAACTTTATTCAACCCTCACTTAAATTCAATTCATGCACAAGTCAAGACTTCATGATGTCATTGGTTCTCTTTGAAAATGAAGGATAAACAATAACATATATGTATATACATATGCATTATATATAATATATGTATGCAATACATATGTATATATGCATATATGTGCATACACGCTTGTGTATATGTACATATGTGTTGTGTGTATATATTTCAGAAATTCAAATTCCTTTCCCTGATACTATCTCCTGAGTGGGGTATTAAATTCTTTTTTTCTTCTTATATATGATGTTCCTTAAGAGGAACACTGAGAAAAATAGTAAGAACAACCTCTACCTCTACCTCTATGATCGTCAGTTTGTTGGTTATGACTTCATAATTATTGGCAATGGTTTCTGGTTTCTCCTGAAAGTGTAATGTGTGCCCACATTATTAAATTTGGTAGTTGTCATTGATTTTGGAGATTTTCTATTATATCATGTCCACATGCCTCAGAAGGAGAACATATTGCTCTATGATCACTATCTCGTTGAAAGTCTCAGTACCTTTCAAAGAAGAATCAAGTACTAACTCTTCTCTTCTTCCTCTCACCTGGATTGTATAAAACTATTCATGTGTAATTGTTTGTCTTTGTAATTCTATGTTTTAATTTATGCATTTAAAAATTATTCTGGAGAGTATATAGGCTTCATCTGACTAGCAAAAGGACACAAGAAAGTTTAAGAACGTTACTTAGAGCATGGAGAGTTTTCATGGAATCCTTTCAGTCTTCTAGCAGAGATACTTGGAACACAGAAAATAGTCTATCTTCTATAATAGAAACACAAACATTGCATAGTCAAAGGAACTCACTTCAAAATTATTCCTATTCCCCTAAATGATAGGAAGATTTTTAGCCTTGTTTCTTTGAAAAAATTGTGGGAGCCTATACATTAACCATAAATATCTCTTTGAAACTTTTGCAAACACTGCACTTCTAAAACCCCACTCAGATTCCTTTCCCTTGTCCCCACTATTCATCCTAGCTACACAGGCATACCCATTCACTTTTCTGTTCTTTTCTTTTCTTTTTCTTTTTTTTTTTTACCAATTTTAATACCCACCAATCTACTCTCTCAATTGGCTTAACCCTTAAATAATTCTATTTATAACCACATTCTCTTTCTTAAGTTCACCTCTTCATATGATATTCCCTAATCTGTTTTTATCCTCATTAATCCACCTTAATCCTTTATTGTCATTCTTATTTTTTTCTTAATACTATTTTTCAGCCTTGTGCTAGAAATTTAACCAGTCCAGTTTGCCTGGACATGGCAAATGCTTTCCTTCAAATTTACTGCAGTTTCTTCCAAATTTTACTAAATATATTATTTTTCCAAATTTGCCTTTGCATGTGTTTCACTAATCTGAACATTTCTGTCCTTTAAATAATCTCCTCCTTCTTCTTTAGGTAAGGCTTTCTCCCTTCTTCTTTTTCTTCTTTTATAATCCCCCCCCCCCCATATCCATCCCTCAGGAAGCCTTGTTTCCAGTTTGGACTTTAAAAAGTTGTTGGATAATGACCTTATTATATATACATACTGATTGCTATTTTGATTGCTTTTCCCTTGTCACTCATATTGTTTCTCTTTTTATCATAAACATTTCACCTTTGAGACCTTTCCATCTCTCTTGGTTTGACTTATTCTATAGATTTTTATACCATGCTGTTGTCTTTATTCTTTTTTCTGAATGCTTTGAAATCCACTTATCTCAAATCTTGGCTTATTATCAATTTATTCCGGCTTTCTTCTCTTTTATCACAAACTGAGGTAGAGTGATCAGCCATCCTATGATTCCCATCATTTCTATTCCTTTATTTACCTTCTTTTTGAACAGTATCATTGTTTTAAAACTAATATTCAGCCACTAAAGTGATATTCCTAAAGTACCGATTTGATGAGATCACATCCTTTCCTTACTTAATACATTCCAATGGCTCCCTGTTCACTCAAGATCAAATACGAAATATTCTGCTTGGTATTCAAAAACCTTCATTACTTAACCAGAAGTATGGGACTTGCAAACTTGAGGTCACCTGTGTCCTTGAGGTCACAGGTTTTCCAGCCCTGACCCATTTCCTAACTTTCCAGTTTCCTTAAAACTTACTTCCCTCCTTGTACTCACTAATTCAATGACAATGATCTTCTTATTGATCCATGAACCATACACTCCATATCTCAGCTCTGAACAATTTCTCTGGCTGTGCCTATTGCCTGGAATTCACTCCCTCCTAATCTCTCCTGACTGTATTCTGACTTCCTTAAAAGCTCAACCAAAATCTCATCTCCTCCAGAAAGATTTTTCCACCCCTTTCCTCTTCTAGTGCTTTCCATCTCTTAATGATTTGCTATTCATCATGTATATGTATATATATATATACATATATGTGTGCATATGCAAACATATATATGTATGCATATACATACATATGCATAATTTCTTTGTTGCCTGTCTCATTAGTTTGTGAGCTTTTGGATTGCAAAAGCTTTCTCTACGCCCAGAACTTAGCACAACTGCTACTGCATCATAGGTGCTTAATACATGTTTATTGATTGATTGATCAACTGATTGAAGGCAAGTCAAGAATTTACCAGAATCTCTGCTATTAGATGAGAGAGACAAAAATTAATATCTAGACAAATGAATTTTTCCATAATTTCTACATCATATTTCCATGAAACATTTATGATTCGTTTTCTGAATTTCTAATCAATTTCTTTCTTTGTGTCTGCATTAAAATCTGATCAAATGTTATTTTTGGCATTGTCTGCATTGATTTTTAACTAAATGCTCTTACCCATGCTTTTTTCGTGAATTCCCTTATTTCTTCATAGGATGATATTGGTAACATAAAATTATATTAGCATCTTCCATATTTAGCATCTTTTAAATTTTTATAAGTATGCCTCTCCTGGGCCACAGTGTAGGCTATCAACTCAACGAAAATTAGAGCAATCACATTAAAGCTATTCTGCAGTTTCAGCTCAGGTGTATCAGCTTGGCAAAGATGCATTATCTTATTACACAAAATTTCAGAAATAAGTATGAGGCCAAATTGTTCTTATCATATTAGTTCATCATGCTTCTTAGTATACTTTATGCATCTGAGAGGAAGGTTTTAGTTGCTGACTTGAATTTTTTTCTCCTGGGGATTTCTGGTCATCTCTATTGCTATTCTTGCAATTTACTTTATGTCATACTCATAATGGTACATATATAAAATCCCTCCCCACTTTTTAGTTTAAATCAATCAACAATAATTAATTTTCAAAATTTAATTTTTTTCCAATTAATAAACACCTATTTTCTTTTCTTCTCATTAACCTCCTCCTAAATGAACATAAAAGTATCAAAGAAAAATACCTTCATAACAAACATACTTTACCAATCTAAGCAAATTTCCTCTTTAGTCATATGCAAAAATTCATTTCATTCTTCATATTAAGCCCACCCCTTGTCTTTCTGGGAGATTGGTAGCATGATCCATTCACAGTCATAGAGAGTCATAATTTAATATTTCACAGATCAGACTTTTAAAATCTTTCAGACTTATCTGTCTTTAAAATGTTGATTTCATCATACCACAAAGCATTATTCTATTTTGTTAACTTTCATCACTTCATAGAGGTCTTTTCCATTTCCTTTGAAACTATCCATTTCATCATTTCTTATGATATGAAAATATTTTGTTATATGCTTGTGCTATAATTTCTTTAAATATGTCCTGAATTATATATCCCCTTAGCTACCAGTGTTTTCCTGATACAAAAAAATTAAGTAGGGGAGGAGCCAAGACGGTGGAGTAGAAAGACACACATATGCTAGCTCCAAAACCCACAGCCCATAAAATACCTGTAAAGAAGAACTCCCAACAAATTTGGGAGCAGCAGAAGCCACACAATGACAGAGCAGAGGAGATTTCTGTTCCAGAGAGACCTGAAAACCTGAGGCAAAAGGTCCATCATGCACCAAACCTGGAGCAGAGCCCAGCCCTGTCTTTGCCCCAGGACACTGAGAGGAGCAGATGCAGCAGGCTTCAGGGACAGAATCACCAGCAGCCATGCAGGTCCCTCCACCCACAGGTGCCAAAGCTCAGTGAGAGGGTCTCTTTGGATGGTCGAGAGGGGGAGTGGGGTGTCCCCATAACTCAGGCCCCCTCGGGAGGCAGCAGCAGAGGCAGCGGCAGACAGGGGATCCCAAAGCAGGCAGGAGCTCAGATCCATTGTTGAAGGTCTCCACATAAACCCCCTGAGGGAACTGAGGCCCTTGTGGTGGCCTTGCCCCTGCCTGAACACCTGAACTGAATCTCACACTGAATAGCAGCCCTGCCCCCACCCAAAGCCCTGAGGCTGGGAAGCAGCATTTGAATCTCAGACCCCAACCGCTGGCTGGGCGGATTTGGAGGTGAGGTGGGTGTGGACAGGACACTCAGAAGTCAAGTCACTTGCTGGGAAAATGCCCAGAAAAGGGAAAAAAAATAAGACTGTAGAAGGCTACTTTCTTGGTGAACAGGTATCTCCTCCCTTCCTTTCAGATGAGGAAGAACAATGTTTGCCATCAAGGAAAGACACAGAAGTCAAGGCTTCTGTATCCCAAACATCCACAATAAATATTCCATGGTCTCAGGCCATGGAAGAGCTCAAAAAGGATTTTGAAAATTAAATTAGAGAGGTGGAGGAAAAACTGGGAAGAGAAATGAGAGAGATGCAAGAAAAGCATAAAAAGCAGGTCAACATCTTGCTAAGGAGACCCAAAAAAATGCTGAAGAAAATAACACCTTGAAAAATAGGCTAACTCAATTGGAAAAGAGGTTCAAAAAGCGAATGAGGAGAAGAATGCTTTAAAAAGCAGAATTAGCCAAATGGAAAAGGAGGTTCAAAAGCTCACTGAAGAAAATAGTTTTTTCAAAATTAGAATGGAGCAGATGGATGCTAATGACTTTATGAGAAACCAAGAAATCACAAAACAAAACCAAAGGAATGAAAAAATGGAAGATCATGTGAAATATCTCATTGGAAAAACAACTGACCATGAACATAGATCCAGGAGAGACAATTTAAAAATTATAGGACTATCTGAAAGCCATGATCCAAAAAAGAGCCTAGGCATCACCTTTCATGAAATTATCAAGGAAAACTGCCCTGATATTCTAAAACCAGAGGGCAAAATAAGTATTCAAGGAATCCACCAATCACCACCTGAAAGAGATCCAAAAAGAGAAACTCCTAGGAACATTGTGGCCAAATTCCAGAGTTCCCAGGTCAAGGAGAAAATATTGCAAGCAGCTAGAAAGAAACAATTCAAGTATTGTGGAAATACAATGAGGATAACACAGGATCTAGCAGCTTCTACATTAAGGGATCGAAGGGCATGGAATAAGATATTCCAGAAGTCAAAGGAACTAGGACTAAAACCAAGAATCACCTACCCAGCAAAACTGAGTATAATACTTCAGGGGAAAAATGGTCTTTCAATGAAATCAAGGACTTTCAAGCATTCTTGATGACAATACCAGAGCTGAAAAGAAAATTTGACTTTCAAACACAAGAATGAAGAGAAGCATGAAAAGGTGAACAGCAAAGAGAAGTTATAAGGGACTTTCCTAAAGTTGAACTGTTTATATTCCTACATGGAAAGACAATATTTGTAACTCTTGAAACTTTTCAATATCTGGGTAGTTGGTGGGATTACATACACACACACACACACACATATGCACGCATGCACACACACACAGACAGAGAGCACAGAGTGAATGGAATAGGATGGGATCATATCTTGCAAAATATGAAATTAAGGTGTGAGATAGAAATATATTGGAAGGAGAAAGGGAGAAATGGAATGGAGCAAATTATCTCTCATAAAAGAGGCAGGCAAAAAACTTTTTAGTGGAGGGAAAAAGAGGGGAGGTGAGAGAAAAACATGAAGTTTACTCTCATCACACTTGACTCAAGGAAGGAACAAAATACACACTCATTTTGGTATGAAAACCTATCTTACAATACAGGAAAGCAGCGGAGAAGGGGATAAGCAGGGTGGGGAGATGATGGAAGGAAGGGCAACGGGAGGAGGGAGCAATCTGAAGTCAACACTTGGGGTGGGACAGGATCAAAAGAGAGAATAGAAGCAATGTGGGACAGGATAGGATGGAGGGAAATATAGTTAGTCTTACACAACACAACTATTATGGAAGTCATTTGCAAAACTACACAGATATGGTCTATATTGAATTGCTTGCCTTCCCAAAGAGAAAGTGTGGGGAGGGAGGGATGAAGAGAAGTTGGAACTCAAAATTATAGGAACAACTGTTGAGTACTGTTCTTGCTACTAGGAAATAAGAAATACAGGTAATGGGGTACAGAAATTTATCTGGCCCTACAGGACAAAAGAGAAGATGGGGACAAGGGAAGGGAAGGATGATAGAAGAGAGGGCAGATTGGTGACAGGGGAAATCGGAATGCTCAGTATTTTGGGGTGGGGGAGGGAACAAATGGGGAGAAAATTTGGAACCCAAAATTTTGTGAAAATGAATGTTAAAAGTTAAATAAATAAATTTAAAAAAATTAAGTATAAATGTTTTGTGCATAAAATCGTTTCCCTCTTATTTTTTTCTATTTGGGGGATATTGTCCTGGTAGTGATATGACTGGAGCAAAGGATCCACACTAAAGTCATTTTAGGGTCATGGTTGTAAGTTGCTTTCCAGAATGGATGAACCAGTTCAGTTTCATTAGTAGTGAACTAATTGGTTTATTTTCCCACAGCCCCTCCAACATTTGCTATTTTCCTTTTCTGGGTACCTTTGACAATCTGATGTATTTAAGTTGGAACCTCAAAATTGCTTTAAGTTGCATTCTTCTAATCATCACTGATTTGGAGCATTTGTATATTGCTTATGCTAGTTTTTCTTTCTTCCTGGCAAGCAGCCTGTCCATATCCATTGCCCATTCATCTAATGGGAAGTGACCTTATCATAAATTTGAACCAGTGTCTTGTATAGCGATATTTGCTACAAAAATATTTCTCCCAGTTAAATATTTCCCTTCCAATTTTAGCTGCATTTGTTTTCATCCAAAAATCTTTTTTTTTTAATTTTAATCTAATCAAAATTGTCAGTTTCATCTTCTGTGATTTCCTCTACCCCTTGTTTGGTCATTAATTCTTTCTCTATTCATAGAACTGAAAAGTAATTTCTTCTTCTGTCCATAAATTTGCTCATTGTATTACCTTTCAAATGTGTGCTGTATCCATTTGGAATCTATCTTAGTATAAAGTATCAGATTCTGGCCCATGCCTACTTTCTGCCAGATTGCTTTCCATTTTCCCCACTAATTTGTTAGAACATTGAAAAACAAACATTCAATAATGTAATACAATCTATGTAACAGAAACTGTTTGATTTTCTGGGGCTTTAAAGACAAAATATGGAAAAATTCTTCGCCTCAAAGAGCTTACATTCTGTGAGGGAGATGCCATACATACATGCATGCATACATACATACAAATACAGAAAAAATAATGCAAGGTGGTTTTAGGAGGGAAAATGCTAGCAGTTGGAAAAACAAAATTAAATTTTCATGACATTTTTACATTTTTCAGATGCTGTTCATCCATAGCCAGGAGTCTGTCATTTTTGTATTTTAAGTTATGATCTGGAAATTATATACATACATATATATTTAAAACCTATGTTTTGAGTAGAAAAAGGATGGTGGAGTATAAGCAGAGACCTGCTTGAGCTCTTCCCCGAAATCCTCAAAAAGCCTGTAAAAATGACTTTAAACAAATTCTAGAGCAGCAGAAACCACAAAATGACAGACTGAAGCAAATTTCCAGCCCAAGACAATGTGGAAAGTCAACAGAAAGGGTCTGGAAACAAAGGGTAGTACCATGTGGTCTGTGCCAACACAAATGGGACTGGGGCAGGCCTTAGGAGACTGAATCACTGGGAGCTGTGGCAGTTCCCAGATTTCCCAACCCACAAATGCCAAAGAGAGCTTGGAAGATCAGCGGTAAAGATCTCTCACCTGGTTAAGAGAGGAGTATGGTCTGACCCCAGCCCCATCCTCAGAGCGGCAGCAGCCATTGCCTCAGCAGGTGCTTCTGGAGCCCTCCACTTAACAAAGACCTCAAAAGTTAAGTAATTTTCTGGAAAAATGACACATCAGGGGAAAAAGTTAGACTGTACAATCTTACCTTCATGGCAAAAAGATATTTTCTTACATTGAGGAGGAAGATCAAAACATACAACCAGAAGACAACAAAATCAAAGCTCCCGGAAAGTCTCCAAGAAAAATACAAATTGGTCACAGGTCATGGAAGAGCTCAATTAAAAATCAAGTAAGTGAAGTAGAGGGAAAGAGAAATGAGAGTGATGCAAGAAAATCATGAAAAATGAGTCAATAGCTTGCTAAAGAAGACCCTAAAAATGTTGAAGAAAATAATACCATAATACTTTTAAAATTAGACTAGCCCAAATGGCAAAAGAGGTCCAAAAAGCCAATGAGGGTATATGTTCCTCCTTCCAGTGTTACCTTGTACATTCCTATTAGAATATAATGCTTTGTAAATACCTGTAAATGCACCTTGAATATAAGCTGATTGAAGACAGACTATTTAATTTTAATCTTTGTATTCATAAACTAGGACCATAATGGGTATATAGTAGATACTTCAATATGCTTGTTGATTGCTTTTTTCCCCCAGTAGTTCCTGACATTCTTAACCCTAATAAGAATTACAACTATCCCAGCAAACATTTCTTTAAAAAGTATATAATAATTTAAAAAAAAGAAAACACAATTTGTTTGTTTCAAAGATAGAGGCAGAGATGGTTACAGAAAGGGTCCTTTTCTTAATTGTTTATGCCCAATGAATTATCAAGGAACCCAGGAAGTATAAGCAGTAATTATATAACGTGAGAAAATAGCAGGGAACTCTATTGTTTCTAGCAATATCTTTGTTATCCCTCTACTCCCTATATGCAGAAGAAGAAAAAATGCTTCCATACCCATCAACCCCAAATCCTCCCATAAAACAACCTGCAATTATTTCCACACAGAACCTCACAATTCCTGGTTTATCTCCTGTAAGACCTCATGTCAAATCATTTGGCGCCAGAAGAAAGACCATTGAATTGAGTCTTTTCTTTCAATTGCCAATGATTCATTATGC
Organism: Notamacropus eugenii; assembly: GCF_028372415.1. Classification (NCBI taxonomy): domain Eukaryota; kingdom Metazoa; phylum Chordata; class Mammalia; order Diprotodontia; family Macropodidae; genus Notamacropus; species Notamacropus eugenii. The sequence goes on along the minus strand of NC_092875.1, from coordinate 204,746,859 downwards.
AACCTTAGGAGAGTGAGTTTACCTCTGATCTCACTTATTTTTTTTCATTTAAAGATTGTCGAAGTTGAACTAAATGAATTCTAATATGCTTTCTTTCTTTGACCTTGAGTCATTCTGCCACTGATTATAGATTGATCTCAGAACTAATCTATTCTGTTCTGTAAAACATGAGAAATACTTTTGCTTCTCAAAAAGAAAAATTTGGAGTTAAGATTATCATCACTAGCAGTATTTTAACAGAAAAATTCTATTGTTATGCTAAGAGATTTGTAACTTTCCATGTAAGAATTGAATGGGAACTGGGAGGTCTGCTTTCCCTTTCAGCAATCATCTTCCTCTCCATTTATTTTTTAATACTGATTTTTTTAAAGTCATCTACCTAGTCAGTACTATTTCACTTCGCAATTAACACAGAGACACCTCTGTAATACATAATATTTTTAAAAAGAAAAAGAGATGGAGAAGAAAAAAACAGCAAAACTAAGTAAATATATTGAAAATAAGACCACTTACCTCTACTTTGGGACAGTAGGAGCTTTATTCTCATATCTTTATTGTGGCCATATTTGGTCTTTGTAATTCTGAAATAATAGTTTTTAGCTGTCCTTGGATTTTTTTTTACATTATTGTAGTCATATATTTTGATTCCTTTGATTCCTTGCTTCACTCTGCACAAGTTCATTTAAGTTACACTTATTATTAATTAATATTGTAAATTAATATTATCATCATTATTAGTCATGTTGTATTTAACATGTTTATCATTTTATGCTATGGTATTATTGTATTATGCCCACATAACCAAAATTATATACTTTATCTTTTTGGAACTGCCTCTAACCCTTATTTGATGAAGAATATATATTTTATGCATAGCTACGAAAAGAATAGGAACTACTTGTCTTTTAAATTTTTGTTGTATGATCTTTAAAATTATAAAGTCGTGTATCTACTTCTAATTTATTATGGAATATAACATAAAATCTTCTAAGCTTTACTTATTCCTGACTGCTTTTAAGTTTTTCCAACAGTTTTTTTGAAATAAAAAAATCCTTTCCTAAATAATTTATGTTTTCAGCTTTCTTGAACACTGAATTGAATTTCATTTTAATTCTTCTTTGTTGACTCCATTGCAGCGATCTACTTTTCTCTCTTTCAATGAATACAAAATAGTTTTGATGATTGCTACTTTTTTACTTAATGGTATTCTAATTGCATGTGAAGATAATTTTCACCATACATTTTTATAAGATTTTGAGTTCCAAATTTTTCTTCCTTCTTTCTTCTCTTCCCTGCTCTCTTTCCCCTACCCCCCAACAAGCAAACAATCTAACATAATGTATTTCAATGCCCAGTTGTTGCAGATTTCATGCCAAATATTTTATTTTTTGCAAAGACGTGAGGTGTGACCATTATGTGAAGTTTTAAAAATTGTGCTGGTATTCCTTAAAATCATTTATTACCAAACTGTATCACCAGTAGATGAACTCTATGATTTAAGTAGTACACAAAGATGCAAGTCTTACCATATCACCAGACTTACTCATGGCAGCTTTGCCTGCCTGCCTGCTCCCATTGAACCTATAGCTCTTTATTGGGTTGAGGGACAATACTGTTAGCATTTCAGTGCTCAAAACAAACCATGCAAGCTGTCTTTCTGACGTGTACAGACAATGTTCCTATGCTGAGAATTCTAGGCTGAGGGCTTGCAATGTATGAGAGATAAATGCATATCTATATGCCACTGGTGAATACATTACTGCTATATATACCATTTAATTGGCCCTGATGAGCAGAATCATATCATGTGACAAATACTCGATCAAAGGTTTTTTTTTCTTTTCTAAATTTTTAAAATTAACAACCAGAATTTAAAAACAAAAACAATAGAAAAAAACACCTTGAATTTTTAATGGTAAAAACTAAAACTACTGGTGAGGTCTTGTGTCTGTATCTGTGATACATGTAGCCCCTCATCAGGGGACAAAGCCCAAGATGATGCCTGTCTGTATTCATGTAAGTATGTACATGACTAAGAAGAATCAGAGATGGAAATCATCAATAGCAGAAGTCAGCAAAAACATCTTATCAGGCAATATCAAATCGCTCTGCTCTTTTCCTCTTCTTTGCCTCTCTGTCCTCTGTGGTTCCAGTCCCAATTGAACTTGTGACAATCCCAAATCATTCCTCTTTTTCAGCTTCTCATCATCCTCACTCTTCTTAGAGACTGAGGAGACATTCAAATAACATCATGGAACCCTTTCCTTTAACTTATCCATGTTAACCATAGGTTTGGTGTTTGGTGATAAACTTTTTGCTGAAACTGAAAAAATGCCAAATTGAGCTGCATGGGCAGCTTTCTTGCTCAATAAGCTCACAGATACATTGAATCACTCAGCTCTTTTCTGCATCCTCTCAGTCTGTGGTATTTCAGACGTGATTTTCACTACCTTCCCTGCTGCTACATCAGTAATTTTCTCTGGAGGTTCTTCCTCTTTGATAGGTATTTCTACTGGCTTTGATTCTTTTTCCTCTGTTTCATCTACCAAATATCATCTTCATTGGCCTTCTCTTCAGCATGTTCTTCAAGATAAGTCTGGACTCTATTGATGAGATCTTGCTTAATTCCTTCGGTCCCCAGGCCCTGTGCAAGACATTCCTACTTTAACTCAGCAAGTTTTTTTTTTTTCCACCACTTTGGTTTGGCTTCTGAACCTTTGGATGCTATGGAATGGTTTGTCCTGGAGTGTTGGGTGGCTCCAGGGCCAGGCTGGGATACTGCAAAGATGCCCCACTGGGTATCTGGCCTGGGGGAACCTGAAAGATTCAGCTGAAGAAATCTTGAAAGTCAGCAACTGAAGCTGGAGGGGGACATCTAGAGTGGTTCTCTGTCACCCTCCAGGACCAGGAACCGTGGGCCCAAATGAAATGTGATAGGGGACTCGTTGGGTATTCAGGGAAATCCCCACACACTGGCACTCAGTTCATTATGTGATATCATATACTTTTCCATCCATCATGGCAAAATAAGTGATTTTGAGGCCCAATATGTTTGACCTTGCCCAGAAGTCACCCTCCTCAGCAGGATGCATCTTGTTACACTCAGCACAGCATTGAACATATTGAGACTCTCAATCCATTTCAAACCTCCTGTGCTTCCCTTGACACAAGCTGCACATCATAGTATTCATGGCCTCCTTGAGTTCATTCTGCAGCTTGAGCAGATATTCATTCACCGACCTACTCAGCTCACTCTCTGCCATCCATTTCATCTCATGCTACTTCCATCTCTCAGGATTACTGACAATATTCCAGGCAGTTCACAACACCTTGAAGGCCTCTTCAGCTTTGGGGTGGTGGTTCTTGTCAGGATTAACCATCACTGCCAGCTGCCTATATGCCTTCTTCAGTTCCATATCCAATGCCATGGTTTCTACCCCTAGCACCTGGAAGGGGTTTAACTCACCTTCTGTGTTTCCAGCCATAGCCAAGAATCAAGACACCTCCTCTCTAGGTTGGTAGCATTGCCCACTAGATGTGGGCCCATCCCCTTCCTTGTTGGTCCTCTGCTTGGTCTAGGATACCTCCAGCCAACACTTCTGCATCAGCCCCACCAACTGTTGCCATGTCCTGTTTTCTTTGAGATAAGTCTAACATCAGTGCATAGCAGATGAATCCAGCCTGGAGAAGAGCCAGGTGGCCTGAGCCCACCAGTCCAATTGGTCTCCCATGTACACCAAGTCTCTCCAGGTCAGCTGAAGACAACCCAACAGTAAGGCTAAAACCAAGAGTAGCACAGCACACAAGAGTCATAATAGGTGGCAAAAAAACCCTGCACCACAGCAAAGTCCCCGGCATAGACACAGGAATCCCATCTTAGCCACTTCCCCCATTGCCAACCCTGCTCCCTACCTATACTCAAAGCAGGTTCAAATCACCACCTTTCAGATGTCTACAAGAATAGGTAACTCTAGAAAACTCTCCAAGACTAAAGTTTGCAGATAAGTTCCCCACCTGCATTAGTCAAGAGAATTTCCCTATCCAGGAGATTTCTATAACAATGAAGTAACAGATCCAATCCCTTGCATTCTTATTATAAACATAATAATAAGGCCCTTAAGTGAAGGCTCTTATCACCTCATGCCCATATTACTGCAATAGTCTACTGGCGGACTACGTGCCTCAGATTTATCCCAGATCAAACCTTTGCCCCGTTTAGTCATTAATATGATTTTCTTAACACACAGATCCAGTCATGTCTCCCTCCGAACCAATAAACTCCAGTGGTTTCCTATTGCCTTTAAAATCAAATAAAGGATGATCTGTTTGACATTCAAAACCCTTTACAAGCTAATTTTCTCCGACCTTTCCAGCATTCCTACATTTAACTCATTAATATGTAATCCTTGATTCAGTAACATCAGTTTCTTGAATGTTCATGAAAAAGATACTATCTTTTGCAACAGGATTTGCTCTGGAAGTCTCCCATGCCTGGAGCATTCTCCCTCCTCTGTTCTGACTACTGTTCTCCCTGGATCTCAGTCCTCACTAAAATCTCTCCTTCTACAGGAAACCTTCCCAACATTTCCTGATTCCGTGTCTTCCCTCTGTATTTACCTTTATTTATTTCTAATGTAGCTTGCCTTCTCTATTTTGTTTTGCATGTTGTCTCCCCCATTGTACCGTAAGTTCTCTGAGGAAGGGGCCTGGGTTTTGCCTTTTTGAATTCCCAGAACTTAGCATAGTGCCTGGAATATAATAGGAACTTAATAAGTGTTTATTTTTTGGTTAATTAATAATGCTGCTTTCAGAAATAATGTATCATCATAATGCTGACACCAAGACAAAATCTGAATTTCAAGAAGCTTTCATTTGAATGGTGTAGACAACACGCATATATAGAGAGAGTATATGTGAAAGAGATACATGTTCACATAGGAGTGACTGATAATTGTGGGGACCAGAAATGTCCTCAAAGAGAAGTTATGTGCTTAGTTTTGAAGGAAAGTGAAGATTTTAAAATGAAGTAGGGTGGAAGGGAGTCTATTGCATGCATAGGATAAAGTCACTGAAATGAAAGAACAGTCAAGACTCATTCAGAACAAGGAGTACAAATTCAAATGAGAATGAACAGGGAAATTCAGTTATTCATTGTTCAAAGGCACAGATGGACTATTATGCCTGAAGTCCAGTGTAGCTGAACCATAGAAAGCATGTCATTGAGCAACATCTAATAAAACTAGAAAGACAGGTTGTGACCAGGTTTTGAAGAACTACAAATAACAAAATCGTGAAATTTATATCTGATCTTCAAGGTAATAGGGAGTTCCTGGAGTTTATTAAGGGTTAAAATTAAAACTTTTTTCAGCCATTAGAACAGAATAAACCCCAGGTCCAAAGGGTGGGACCTGAAATGAACCAGAGTCATAGTACAGTTTACAAATATTAAAAATGCATATATTGCCTTCAGAAGAAGCTTGCAAGCTGGAATAATGAAACAATGTTCAAGTCTGTTCAGAAAGGAGGTAGAAAGAATGAGATATTTATACATTCAGATGGGAAGTAGGAGCCTTGGTAGGAAATATCTGTTATTGCAATAAGTCATAAAGCAGAATTTTGCTGGTCTTTAGGTAACCAGGATGTTTTCTTTTTTTTCTCTGAACTGGTCAAGACTGGTTTCAGCAGTTGTAGGAAGTTTTGAGTTCAGCTTAAGTTTACTTTGCGCAAGATCACTGGTTTGCTAAACAGTCCAAGGCATCAGAAATCCTCCTGATTGACTAGTTTTTGTGCTACTTCATTGGCTGGCTCCCCTGTGAAAAAGGGAAACTCGAGCATATTTAATTGGTTAGTATATGCATTACAGAATGTGTGTCCATATCAACAGGAGGAGTGGCACAGTGAGATCTGCACTTTAGATGACTTTATGAAGGATGGATTGAACCTGGAAGGGACTTGAGGCAGGGAGAACAAGTACAAGGTTATCTTGTAACTGTCTAGGCAAAAAGTAATGAGGAACTGAAATAGTGCTATGTGGGTGAAGATAAGGACTCAATGCAATTAATATTACAGACTTCAAAACAACATCCAGCAATTGATTGGATTTGTCAAAGTGAGTGAAAATACTGATGTTAAGAATGTGTATTCCTGTATAGGTGGTGGTGTACTCAACAGAAATAGGGAAATTCAGAAGAACGTTCTGTTTAGGGGAAAGGGTAATGATTTCTGTTTTGGAAATGTTAGATTTGAGACTTTTATGGGACCTCAAGTTTAATATGTTCAGTATATAGTTGGTGTCTTGGTAGTAGAACTTGGGAGACAGACTATTGAGACATAGATCTGGGAGTCATCTGCAAAGAGATTATAATTAAATACATGGGACCTGATGTGGTAAGCAAGAGAGCATAAAAAAAGGCTCCAAGCCATAACCCTAGAGTTGTTGGTAGTTCACTCACACAGTTAGGAGACAGCTAAAGAAAATGTCAACTTTTTTCTCATCTGAACTCCATGTATAATTTCCAAATCATAATACCACTTATGAAATTGTGTTTTCACAAATTCTGCCTTCTCAGAGTATCAGAAAGAATCACTTACCTCCAACAATTTTTTAGTCTTACTAGATTTAGTGGGATTAAGAAAATATTTTAATTTACCAGTAACAAAGTCTTTAACCAGTAAAAAAAAGTCTAAATTTTACTTGTTTACAATCAAAGTAAGCCTAAATACTGTAATTATCACTTAAAATGAAAACAAAATGGTATTTTTGATGCAAACGCATATTTTCTTAGCTCATGAAGTTGCAAAAGTGGAGAGAAGAGGTGAAGATGAGAAGGAAAATCAAAATTGCAATACCAGTAGAAATTCCTCAGACCTATAGCTTAGGTGTGAGCTCAAATTCTATTTCCTGAGTGTCTGGTTGCTGTTACAGCAAACTGAAAATGAAGCTCAAAAATTTTGTCATTTTTGTCAAGTCAAATAAAAAAATATATATCACCATACTCTCAGAAAAATATTCTATTTTCAATTCATCTTCTAAGTTAAATAAAAGTTAGATATTTTTGAATGGAACAAGGAGACAAAGGTGGAGACATAAAAAGTGGGAAACATGGATAGAGGGAAAGAGGGAGAGAGAATATTTGATAGTCTTACTGACTAGTTTTAGAGAATCATTTAACCTTAGTTCTTTACTATAATGCAAATAAGAATAATGGATGTTATTTCTCTTTCAGCAATATTGTCAGAAAGTTGGACAACAGTTGAAATGTTTCAAGAATTTTAGAAGAGAAATGTTATAGAAACCTATATCATAATAATTGTTGACATTTATGTATCACTTTATGTTTTACAAAGGGCTTTATGAATATTACTTTCAGGCTCAAATTTTCTCCAGAGCTCCAAGCCTTCATTTTTAAGTATACATGATACTTTCTCATAGGCATTCCAGAATCACTTTAAATTTCACATGTCCAAAACTGAATCTGTTATGCCCCTTCTCAATATCCCCTCTCTCTCTCCCAAAAGCAAACCACCAACCACACAATTACTATTTTTTCTATTTCTTTTACTGGAGCTTCCATTCCCCTAAGATCTAATGCTTGGACTTTCGGAGTTATATATGGTCGATTCTAACCTCTCCTCCATGCTTCTTCTCCAATCTGATGTTAGTTGATCAAAATTGGTTATCTGTTTTCTTAGTAGCAAATCTCCACCTGTTCTGCTACTTATTCTTTTGAATACATATAATCTCTTGACTATCACTGTCCAATGTATCTAATAAGCCACACCCATACTTTACATTCCACCCTAGGTATATTCTTGTCATCTCCTCTGCCTACTACAATACCCACCATACTATTGGGCCTTACCATATACCCTGAAACATCACCCTCTGGATCAGAGACCATGCCCCAGGGAACTTAACTTTCTTCATTCTGGATCTCCCATCTTGGGACCCATACTGTTCTGAATGATGCATTTATCACATGACTCTTTTCAGGTAGTCAGTCTCAACAATGATTTATATTTCTCCTTTCCATCATCAATTCAATGCTGATATTGCTACTGGAAAGGGAATATTATCTATCCTACACTGCAACTCACCATCACTATAGTTTCCCAAAGTAAAACATCCTCCCTAGCAACCATTTCTCCTCATGTGTAGTTTCTACCTATTAGAATATAAGGTCTTGGAGGCCAGAATTTGTTTTATTTTATTATCCCTCCTATGTAACACAGTCCTTGGCACATATTAATTTCATAATAAATCCCATTTTTATTATAAGTAATAAATCAGGTCTGAGTTCTGTATTCAATTTTAGAATGATAAAATCCTAGAATTTAGAGCTCAGTCAAAATCTCATATTTTACAGATGACTATGCAAAGAACCAGAGAGGTTATATGACATATATTCATATAGAAAGTTATAAGTGGAAAGTGGAAGAATCAGTTTTTGACCACCCTTTAGATATTTACAGAAATCATAAAAATATTGATTTGGTGGTTGCTTGTGAACAGTTATGCAGAATAAGCAATTCCAGTAGAGCTTTATTTTCTTAGTCAAATTGTATTGCGTAGCGATTCCAGAGGAGAAAACTCCAAATGCAATACTTGTAGCATGAAGACTTTAATTTTTTCTGTGGGAAATAGTTCTCTAAATCCCATGTATATTTTTAATTTTTCTTTCTTTTGTTATTCAAATAGTGGTAGTTAATACTCCATCCATCCCAAGTGCAAAGTATTTTAATTGATGAAATATATGTATATGATTTTACAAATTAATGGACCAAAAGCATACACTGGAAGCACTGTCACAAGAAAGAGCTGTATCTTCATATTCTCTACAAAATTGACATTCTCTGTCCCACCAAGTATCTCTGAAAACTCCCAACAATTCACCAGTCTTTCAAAGGTAGTTAAAAAAGCTAAAAGATCAAAATTTCATCCCTGTGCCTAGAACTCTTCAAGATTTATACCTTAACCTGTCTCCTTCAGTCTAAGTAATGATATCTTCTCTGTCTCCCTCCCTCCCTCTGTCTCTGTCTCTCACTTTCTCTCTCCTCCTTTCCCCTCCCCATCCACAGGTCCCTGTAAACATTTCCTGCCTTTTACTTGATTAAACTTGAAATTTCAAGAATAAGAACAATCAGACCCACAAACAGACAAACAAATCAATTGACTTAAACGTCTCTAAGAGGCCTAATTTTAAAGATTATTAGCAACATCTTCCTCCTCCTAATCATAAATAATATAAAATAAAGATAAATCGTATAGTTTAAGGTTTAGAAAAAATAATTCATCAGTATATTAGAGTTGCAATTTTAAAAAAGAAGACTTAACCATTGGATTTGTAAGAAATTTTCTAAGAATGGACATTTTGCTTAAAGCAACAAAATGGCCCTTTGAAAGACTTAAAAAATTAGTTATTTTCCTGTAATACAAAAAAGAGAAAGAAATGGTGGCTGATACTACATGCTTTGATTTGACTGATCTTTATCTTCCTCTTCTTTTGAAACGGTATTTTTTTTCACTAAAACGGTAACTGAAGCTGAACTCTACATCTTGAGGAATTCTAAATAATTGCGAACCATTCTTATAGCCAAAGTGTACTTACTCAAGGCCATGGGGAAAAGAGATTTATGTAAACCAAAATCAAAGGCCTTTTAAAATTCCCCATCTTTGCTTGTATAGTTTAATCCACCATTTGATCTTGCTTTTCTTTCTAGATAGATATTCATGTTCACACCCTCAATAAATGAAGGAATGAAAATAAATTTGCTAAAGTTTTACTATGTGCCAAGCTCTATAATTGAGGGATATAATATATAAGGAAAAAAATATTTTCAAGGTAAATGGATAAGCCTGAACATCCTAAGAATGAAGTGATAGATTAGAGGGCAAGGCCCAGAGGTTCTTAGTCATGTAATAGTACTAGGCATATAAAGGCCTAGAGGAGACATATAAGGTTTAGAGTATGTTTGAAGTCAGTCTTAGGGTAAATGATAAAATTTGATGGTCCTCTCTCTGTAATAGAAGGGATAGAGATGATGACTGATTACCTTCCAAGCTGTGTGAGCAGCCAAATAGCCCAGATGAAGAGCCCCGCAGGAGGCGGGGGAAGGTTGTTGAAGGGGGAATGAAAGAAGGGGACATGCTCCAGTTGTAGTGGATCTTCTTGCCATCCAGCCATCCCAAAATGATTCTAAGACAATATGGGGCCAGGAAAAATGGTAGAGGGGTAGAAGGTAAAGGAGTCAAAGGGGAAAAGGCCACCTACTAATTTCTTATTCTAAGACAACCTTCACATCACTATGAAACTAATTTGTCTTTTGGTTTTTCCTCTGCCTAAATCAAACAAATATATCAGTATTAGTCTAGTAGATAAAGTTCAAACTACTTTGATTAGGATTCAAGTCCCCCTAAAATCTAAGGCCACCATCTCTTTTCAGTCTCATCTGCTCTTATTTTTCCCCTTACATGTGCTATACACCAACCTGCCTATCTCCTGAGTATGAAATGTGCTTGTTTATTTATGGATCTTTGTTCACGTTCCTTCCTATGCTGAGATGCTCTCACCCCCATTCTTCATTCTGTAAAGAATTCTTTATGCAGTAGCAGCTTCATAACCCTTTTTTATAGACCTAAATTTACTCCATACTGTGAAAGGTGCATTTACTTGTTTGTTAGTGAAGAAGTTCTGTAAAATACAGACACTAGAAGGCTTCCTCATAAAATGGAAGTACCAGAAAGGCATATTTCGTCACTGTAAAATGGGGGAAAAAAGCCTAGCTCCAAATGAAAGGTGTCTAAAAGTTAAAGTGCCTTGGACGGTGGTGAATTTTTCATCATTGGAGGTCTGAGTGGAGAATGTCAGGTAAATGATTCATGTTCAGGAACAGATTGGACCAGAATTTCTGTGAGATCCCTTTCCATTTAGATTCCAGAATTCTGTGTGCTGTTCATGCTTATGAGGCCCATCCCAGTATGATCCTATAAGCACATTATACTCATCTGTCTATGTTTGCTTGTGTTCCTCCTATCAGTAATTACTTGCCTAGAGAATTATACTGATATGAGTCATCATTGGTATGTGTTTTTTTTATATGTATAGGTAGAAATCTTTTTACTTTCTTACCCTGTGCAAACCTCATTAGTATGTTTACATGAGTCCTTCACTGATCATTCAGTAGGCTACAGATTTTGTTGTACTGTTTACAATAATTTAGAGGTGCTAATGAGTTTTAGTGCAACCATCTAGAATTTGACTCTTTTGAATTTGGGAAGCATTTTGTTTAGAACTTAAGGTTATTTATTTTTTTTCTTTTTTAAATAATATTTTTCCCGATTCTGAATTCCACATTTTTCTCTCCCTGACTTTCTCCTTTCCCCCTCTTGTGAGAATGCAAGCAATTTGATACAGGTTATACAGATGCTATCATGTAAAACTTATTTCCATAGTAGTCATAGTTGTGTAAGAAGAAACAGACCAAAAAGGGAGAAAAACCATGAAAAAAAATAAAGTAAGTGAAAAAATTATGTTTCAGTCTGCATTTAGAGATAATCAGTTCTTTATCTGAATGTGGATAGCATTTTCTTTCATGAGTCCTTTATATTTTTCTTGGTTTACTGTGTTGCTAAGAGCTGAGTCATTCATAGCTGATCATCATACAATGCTGCTGAGATTGTGTACAATGTTTTCCTGCTTCTGCTCATTTCACTTTGCATCAGTTTGTACAAGCCTTTCCAGTTTTTTTACCTGAAATATGCCTGTTCATCATTTCTCATTACACAATGATACTCCATTATATTCATATACTACAACTTGTTCAGTCAAATCCTGAACTGAGGGGCATCCCTTCAGTTTCTAATAGGTTACCACTATGAAAAGAATGCTATAAATTTTTTTGCACATATAGATCGTTTTCCTTTTTTTATGATCTCTAGTAGATTGATCTATTAGATATGATCTACTAGATCAAATCTAGTAGTGATATTGCTGGATCAAAGAGTATGAACAATCTTGGTGTCCTTTGGGCATATTTCCAGATTACACTCCAGAATGGTTGGATCAGTTCAAAACTACACCAACGGGTCATTGGTGTGCCAATTTTCCCACATTCTTTCTAACATACAGCTATATTAGCAAATCTGATAGATGTTAGGTGGTATGTTAAAGTTGTTTTAATTTACAGTTCTCTAATCAAAAGTGATTAAAAGCACTTCTTCATATGACTATAGATAACTTTGATCTCTTCACCTGAAAAATGCCTGCTCATATCATTTGACCATTTATCTATTGGGGAATGGTTTGTACTCATTAATTTAATTCAGAGTTTTATATGTTTGAGAAATGAGGGCTTTATGAGAATTACTTGCTGTAAAGGTTGGTTCCCAGTTTTGTGCTTCTCTTTTTTTTTTTGAAACTTTAATTAATTAATTAATTTTTAGTTTTCAACATTCATTTCCACAAGATTTTGAGTTCTAAATTATTTCCCCACCTCTCCCCTTCCCGCACTCCAAGACACCATGCATTCTGATTACCTCTTCCCTCAATCTGCCCTACTTTCTATTACACCTCTCCCTTCCTTTATCCCCATCTTTTCTTGTTTATTGTAGGGCAAGAAAGATTTCTGTACCCCATTACCTTTATTTCTTATTTCCCAGTTGCATGCAAAAACAATTCTCAACATTTGTTACTAAACTATGAGTTCCAACTTCTCTCCCTTCCTCCCTCTTAACCCCACTGAGAAGGTAACAATTCAATACAATCCATACATGTGTAGTCATGCAAAAGACTTCCATAATAGTTAGGCTGTGAAAGATTAACTATATTTCCCTCCATCCTATTCTGCCCCCCATTTATTCTATTCTCTCTTTTGACTTTGTCCCTCCCCAAAAGTATTTACTCCCTCCTCCCATTTGTCTTCCCTTCTATCATCACCCTCACCCCACTTATTCTCTTCTCCCCTATTTTTCTGTAGTATAAGATAGATTTTCATAGCAAATTGAGTGAGCATGTTATTCCCTTCTTGAGCCAAATGTGGAGAGAGTAAGTTTCACTTTTTCCCTCTCACCTCCTTCCTTATATATTCCTTTGAAAAAAACTTTTCCTTGCCTCTTTTATGAGAGATAATTTGACCTATTCCACTTCTCCCTTTTTCCTCTCAATATATTCCTCTCTCACCCCTTAATTTTATTTTTTAGATATCATCTCTATCTATCTATCTATCTATCTATCTATCTATCTATCTATCTATCTATCTATCTATCTATCTATCTATCTATCTATCTGTGAATGTGTATGTATGTATAATCCCTCCCACTACCCACATACTGGAAAAAGTTTCAAGAGTTACAAATATTATCTTTCCATATAGGAATGTAAACAGTTCAACTTTAGTAAGTCCCTTATGATTTCTCTTTCCTGTTTACCTTCTCATGCTTCTCCTGATTCTTGTGTTTGAAAGGCAAATTTTCTATTCAGTTCTTGTCTTTTCATCAAGAATGCTTGAAAGTCCTCTGTTTTGCTGAAAGACCATTCCCTGCCCTCCACCCCCCTGGGAGTATTAAACTCAGTTTTGCTGGGTAGGTGATTCTTGTTTTTAATCCTAGTTCTTTTGACTTCTGGAATATCGTATTCCAGGCCATTTGATCCCTTAATGTAGAAGCTGCTAGATCTTGTGTTATCCTGACTGTATTTCCACAATGCTAGCATTGTTTCTTTCTGGCTGCTTGAAATATTTTCTCCTTGACCTGGGAACTCTGGAATTTCGTTACAATATTCCCAGGAGTTTTCATTTTGGGATCTCTTCCAGGAGATGATCAGTCGATTCTTTCAATATTTATTTTATCCTCAGGCTCTAGAATATCAGGACAGTTTTCCTGGATAATTTCATGAACGAAGATGTCTAGACCCTTTTTTTTTGATCATGTCTTTCAGGTAGTCCCATAATTTTTAAATTGTCTCTCCTGATTCTATTTTCAAGGTCTGTTGTTTTTCCAATGAGATATTTCACATTGTCTTCTATTTTTTCGTTCTTTTGGTTTTGTTTCATTATTTCTTGGTTTCTCATAAAATCATTAGCTTCCATCTGCTCCATTTTAATTTGTAAAGAACTGCTTTCTTCAGTGAGCTTTTGAATCTCCTTTTTCCACTTGTCAAATTCTGTTTTTTAAAGCCTTCTTCTCCTTATTGGCTTTTTGGACCTCTTATGCCATTTGGGTTATTCTATTTTTAAAAGTGTTATTTCTTCAACATTTTTTGTGTCTCCTGTAGCTAGCTGTTGACTTGCTTTTCATGATTTTCTTGCTTCTCTCTCATTTCTCTTCCCAATATTTCCTCCACCTCCCTTACTTGACTTTCAAAATCCTTTTTGAGCTATTCCATGGCCTGAGACAATCGCATATTTTTTGGAAGTTTTGGTTGTAGAAGTCTTGACTTTTTTTTGTCATCCTCTGATGGTATGCATTGTTCTTCCTTATCCAAAAGAATGGAAGAAAATACCTTTTCACCAAGAAAGTAAGCTTCTTTAGCCTTATGCTTTCCCCTTTTTTGGGCATTTTCCCAGCCAGTTGCTTTACTTTTGAGTCCTTTGTCAAGTGGAGGGTATACTCTTGGGACCTGTAAGTTCTCAGTTCCTTCAAGGTGGCACAATTGAGGGAGAGGAGTTTATTCCTCTCCTGGCCTGCACTCTGGTCTGGGAGCAACCTCAAGCACCCTTCTGGTAAGGATTCTGCTAGTAAAATCTCCTCTACACAACTGCCTCCAGCTCTGCATGCCAGCACTCCTACTCAGCCCAGGACAGCTACTCAGGGCTGAAACCCAGATCACTGGCTCAATTCTCCTAGGGTCTTTAGGCTGAGGGTTCCAAAAATGGATGCTTTGCTGCATGGGGCTGGGGCTAGGACTAGATGTTGCTCCCTTCTCACCCACATGATAGAACTTTCTCACTGACCTTTGAAGGTGTCTTTGGCATTTGTGGGTTGAGAAATTTGGAAACCACAGCTGCTACCCACGATCACATGCCCTGAATCCTGCTACTCTGGTTCTGTCCATGCTGTGTTGTGGCTGGGCTGCACTCTGAGGGCTGTGCTCAGTGGGCTCAGCTCTGCTCTGAGTCCAGTGCAATAGACCTTTTCTGTCAACGTTCTAGGCTGTCTTGGGCTAGAAATCTCTTTCACTCTATCATTTCGTAGCTTCTGCTGCTCTAGAATTTGTTTAGAGTCATTTTTACAGGTAAATTTATGGGCTATGGGAGGAGAGCTACAGCAGGTCTGTCTTTCTACTCTGCCATCTTGGCTCCGCTCCCTCTGCTTTCCTTCTAATCATGTTTGGTTGCATTAGTTTTGTTTGTGCAAAATGTTTTTAATTTAATAAAATCCAATTATTTGTTTTACATTTCATAATGCTATCTTTTGTTTGGATACTCTACCACTTGATTCATATAACTTTAGTATTGAAATTACTTCGCTATCTATGGTACCTTTTAGCAGGATGTAGTTTCCTTCCTTATCTCTTTTAATTAGATTTGCTTTGTCTAAGATCAGCATTGCTAACCCTGCTTATTTTTACTTCAGCTGAAGCATAATAGATTCTGCTCCAGTCCTTTACCTTTATTTTCTGTGTGTGTGTCTCTGCTTGAAATGTGCTTCTTGTAAACAACATACTGTAGGATTCTGGTTTTTGGTTCACTCTGCTATCCACTTTCACTTTATGGGAGAGCTCATCCCTTTTATATTCACAAATATGGGGGCTACTGTGTATTTCCTTCAACCCAATTTTAACACTCTTTGTCCTCTCTGTTGTTTCACCCGTTCTCTCCTCACCAGTGTCTTCTTTCTGTCTACTACCTCCCCTGTCTGCCTTTTCTTCTAATTATCTCCCTGCCCCCCTCATACTCCCTCTACTTAATCTCTTCCCCTCTTTTTTGTTAGGTAAGATAAATTTCTATATTCAACTGATTATGTATATTATTCCCTTTTTTAAGCCAATACTGATGAGAGTAAAGTTCAAATAATGGTCATTGCCCACCCTCCCATCTTTCCCTCCATTGTAAAAGTATTTTTCGTGTCTTTTCATTTTTTTTTTACCTTTTTCTATCTCTCCCTTTCTTCTGCACCCAATGTACTCCTCTTTCTCAACCCTTAATTATTTTTTATATTATTCCTTCAAATTCGCCTTGTACACTCTGTCTACGTCTGTTCTTTCTAGCTGTACTATTTGTAGTACAATTTTTAAGAATTACACGTATCATCTTCCAATGTAGGGATGTAAACAGTTCAGCACCACTGAATAAATTTTCTTTTCTTTTCTCTTTTTACCTTATTAGGCTTCTCTTGGGTCTTAATATTGGAGATGAATTTCTTTGGTCAATTTTGGTCTTTTTATAAATATTTAAAATGCTTCTATTTCATTGAATGACCATTTTCCCCCTTGAAGTATGCTTAAATACACAAGGTAGGTGATTTTTTAGTTGCAGTTCTAGCTCTTTTGCCTTCTGGAATATCATGTCCTATGACCTCTGATCTTTTAATGTTGCAGCTGTTAAGTCCTGTGTGGTTCCCTGATTGTGGCTCTCTGATGTCTGAATTGTTTCTTTCTGGACATTTGCAGTTTTGTTTTTTTGACCTGATAGTTCTGCAATTTAGCTATAATGGTCCTTGGAGTTTTTAATTTGGGATCTCTTTCCTGAGGTGGTTGGTGTATTCTTTCAATGCCTATTTTGCTCTCTGCTTCCAGGATATCAGAGAAATTTTCTTTGATAATGTCTTCAAAGAAGTTGTCTAGGTCCTTCTTTTGAATATGGCTTGCAGGTAGTCCAGTGATTCTGATATTTTCTTTCCTGAATCTATTTTTCAAGTCAGTAGTTTTTCCAGTGAGCTATTTTACATTTTCTTCTATTTTTTCATTCTTGTGAATTTGTTTGATTGACTCTTGTTGTCTCATAGAATCATTAACTTCCACTTACCCAATTGTAGCTTTTAAGGTGTTGTTTTCCTCTGTTAGCTTGTGCACTTCCCTTTCATATGGCCAATTCTACTTTTTAAGCAATTGTCTTTTTTCTAAGCTATTGACTCTTTTTTCATATTTCTCTTGCATCTCTCTCATTTCTTTCCCCAAGTTTTCTACTACCTCTCTTATATGATTTTTAAGCTCCTTTTTGAGCTCTTCCATGAGTTCTTTCTGAACTTGAACCCACTTTCCATTTTTCTTTTGGGTTTTCACCATAGGTGGTTTGACATTGTTGTCCTCTTCTCAGTTTGTGTCTCAGTCTTCCCTGTCACCGTAAAAGCTTTTCCTTAACAGATTCTTTTGTTGCTTTTTGGTCTTTTTTCCTTTCCTTTAAATTTGAGCTCTGCTACCAGGTAGAAGGGGCACTGTTTCAGGCTTCTTGCACCAGGTGCTGCAGGCCATAGCTATGTACCTGGTGCTGCATGGATGTTGCCCCTGCAGTATACAAAGGCCCCTTGTGTCTGATGATGCACTGAGGGGATGGGGTAAGGGATCGACTGGTTTTTCTGGAGACCATGGGGGTCTGGCAACTTACCTGGTACTGAACCAAGTCTTACTGCTGGTGTCTGGTATGTGCTGAGGCTGGTGAAGTGTGTTTCCCCAGGCTACACTGAAGCACTTCACAGTGAGGTCTCTGGTGACTTCTTGCTTGTCTGGGGTTATGCTGAGGCAAGTGGTATTTGTTGGAGCTGGAGTTTGCCTATTCCCCTGGCTATGCTGAAAGACCTGGGGTGGGGGTGGGAGATGTTGGTGTTTGCCTGTTCCACTACACTGGGCTCAGGATCTCCCACCAGTTTGCTGAGGTGGGGCTGACTGTTGGCTTATTGAAATGCTTCCTCCTGGACTGTGTTCCTCTTTTACCCAAGTGAAATAGACCTTTCTTGCTGATCCAAGTTTCTTAGGTGAAAAGATTGCTTCACCCTATCTTTTTACTGGTTCTGTTGCTCTAGGATTTGTTTCGGGATGCTATTTTATGGTTGTATGGGGGTGAATATGGGAAAGTTATGTCAATTTACTGCTTACTGTACCACCTTGGCTCCAAAAAATGAGAACATTAATTCTATGTTACCTTGAATGCCACATATTTATAAGCCCAAGATCTTATAGTGCTTGAATCCCCTGATGTGATTGATCAAACCCAACATTGACCTAAACCATAGCCCTTGAGATGTTTTGTTTCATGCATAGTGCTTTGAACTGAACTATGTGCCCTTACTTCAGCACTCTAGTCATTAGGTACATGATTAAAACTCGTAATCACACATTGTGTGAACTAAGCCAAGGGTTATTAGGCTCATATACAGTGAAACATCTTCTGCTTGATGAAATTTCTGATCACATCCATGTCATGGCATATTACACAATTTGGAAAACCTAGACTCTAGAGGTAAGTTTCTAGCAAAAGGGTCACAAGTATGTTCCTTTAATTCAATCAACAACTCCTCTGATTCAATAACATGTGGATGTATAAGTATTTTTCTTGGATCATCTCCAATATCTTTGAAGTCATATTTGCCTGAACTATCTGTCTAGAATCATAAAAAATAAATGTGGAAAGACAAATTGTTCTATACCCTTTTCTCTGTAAAATATTTATTAAATGGCTTGTGCATCAAATTTTAATTTTGATAAAAATTTTAGAAATAAACAGAAAAGCTTTTGAAGGCCATTTTCTGTAGAGAACAAGATTCTCAGTCACATATGTGCCTGAGAGGCATAGATAATTTGTGTATAATGTGTGTGTATATATATATTAGTGTTTCATTTGGTAGAACAAAATGTAGCTTTAAAATATCAAACATGGTATGTTCTACATACATATTAAATTATATAACATTCTCTAACTTTTGCAAAGATAGAATTAACTCTACATTAACCAACCCCCACCCCTATCATTAATATCAAGAGAGACATAAAAAGAAGCTGTTTGTGTCTATGAATTCTATAGGTGTTATTGAAGGCATCCCAGAAAAATTTCTCCAAATGCTCCAATTTGCAAGTAACATTATAATAACAAATAACATGTTCCTCAGTGCCCACAGCATTTTGAATTAAGAAAAACTTGGGTTTATATAGTCTTTAAGGTTTTTAAAAATCTTTATATGTATTATTATATTTGATCCTCCTAAGAAGTGTATAATATATGGGGGATTATTATCACAATTTTAGAGGGGAGGAAACTGAAGTAAATAAAGGTTAAGTGGTTTGGACATAGAGACAGAGACAAAAAGTACCTGAAGTAAGATATGCCAAGCCCAGCACTCTATGATCTAAGCAAACAAACAACAATAAAAACAAACAAACACTGCATTTACACAATATGACTATTGAGAAAAACTATTTTAATGGAAAATGGTTACTGCCCATAACATTAGATGAGCAATTTTTTTAGTTACTTCACAAACATAAAACTCTTTAACAGATAGATAAACAGTAAGTAGGGCCTAGAACTTATTGAAAAGGATATTAGGCTGGACCGTATTTCAGAAACAATGCAATGCTTTCCACAATCCTAAGTCGTTAACTTGTGATCTCTTTGAAAAGGAGTTTTTTTTTTTCTTGATTATACTTACTAAATGGGTATAAGTAGAGAAACAAAAAGATCTTGGAAGAATCAAAATTCATTAAAAATAACTCATAACGTTATAGTTAAAATTATGCTTAATATAAGCAGATTTTATCATAGTACTAATGAATTAAGCTGTACAGAGAAATGGTACAAAAATACCAATAAGGGCATATATGACCAGAAAAGAAGGTTTGGTCATACTGGAAAAAGATGAAATCGAGAGTAAGTTGCTTTCCTAGGATATCAAAACTAATAAATTTTGAACTTAAGTTTTTCTGGTTCCATATCCAGCACTCCATCCATAATACCACCATGCTGAAAGAATGAAAGATACTACATGAATATCCTAGTTTATATAGTGGAATCCGCAAAGTTTAAAGAATCAGAGAAAATCACCCCAGTGAAATGAGATGTAATGAATATGAAGCACATTGCAAAGCTTGAAAGGGTTACAATCGTTGATAACTTTTTCTTTATTTATTTTTCTTATGCTTTCCTTCTTTCTTCTTCCTTCAACATAGGGATTTATAGAAAGACCTGAAGAAAGATCCCACAGCATATAAAAGTACAGATGACTTGTAATCCATATCACTCAAGAGCATACCCCCATTGACAGAGATCCATCAAAACATGAAAGAGATCTTACTGAAAGACGAGCAAGCTCTAATCCATCAAAGCATTTAACTTTCCTTATGGGTCCAGGATTATAAGATCACAATATTTGTAGTTGAAAGAGAAATTAATATTTACTTAGGTCAATATCTATATTTTTCATTGTAGAAAACCAGACTTCAAAGAAGTTGCATCTTACTGCAGGTCACAAAGATATTTACTGTCCAAACTGGGCTTCAAATGGAAGTCCTCTTCCTGCACCTCAAGAGCTATCCAAATTTTGCAACCCAAGGCTTAACTCTGAAGCCATACTGATGGAATTTTCTTCAACGCTAAAGCTAATCTATACAAAGAAGGAATTATATTTGCAAGTATTTGTGAAGCATGCCTATCTCATTTTGTTTATGCTCTTAACAACTATGACGTAGCTTAGCAATCTGGTTACCTAATGTAGTGATTCTGAAACTAAAGGAACAGATCCCACTGTGTTGATATAGGAGGTGCCATTTGTGTATGTGGGGAGCTAGATGCACAATGTATAGAGTGCTGTGTCTGGAGTAAGGAAGACTCAACTTCCTGAGTCCAAATCAGTCCTCAGATACTTACTAGCTAGGTGACCCTGGGTAAGTAACTTGACACTGTTTGCCTCAATTTCCTCATCTTTAAAATGAGCTGGAGAAGAAAAAGACAAACCATTCTACTATCTTTGCCAGAAAACCCCAAATGGAGTCATGAAAAATTAGTCATGCCTGAAAATGACTGTATTGATGTATGTATGTGGGGAGACTTCTAGCTCTAACTGCATCTGAATTAGTGGTGGCACCATTGTATTTAAGTCAACAACCATTTATTAAGCACCTACTGTGCTAAGTACTGTCTCATTTCTCTTTTTAGGCCTTTTCTTTAGCAAGCAGTTAATAAATATTTATTCAATTGAATTAGGAATAGAATTACATTTTCAAAGTATTTACTATTTGCAAGGCAACATATACAGAACAAGGAAGACATGTGCTGTATAAACAAAAAAGAGTGCCCTTGGTCTCAAAGGTTTGACTTTCTCTTTTTAAAACAATTTATTTGTTTTCCATTTTCAACAATCACTTCCAAAAGTTTTAAATTTTCTGCCCCTCCATCTGATCTCTCTCCCCAAGACAGCATGCAATTTTATATGGATTCTATACATACATTCTTAATAAACACATTTTCACATCAGTCATGCTGCATAGATGAATGGGAGAAACCATGAGAAAAAAAAAAACATAACAAAAGAGAAAATAGTCTGGGTAATTCTGTGTTCTGACTCTATTTGTGAGTTTATTGTACTTCCTTTTGAGGTGGACGAAAATTTGCATCATGAGTCCTATGGAAATGTTTTGGATCTTTGAATTGCTGTGAAGAGCTAGTTTACCAGAAACAGTACTTGCACACAGTGGCTGTTACTGTGTATAATGTTCTCCTGGTTCTGCTCCTTTCACTCAGCATCAGTTCATATAGGTCCATCCAGGCCTCTCTGAAGTCTTCCTGTTCATCATTTCTTATAGCATAATAGTATTCCATTACATACATATACCACAATTTATTCAGCCATTCCCCAGTTGATGGGCATCCCCTCAATTTCCAATTTTTGGCCACCACAAAAAGAGCTGCTATAAATATTTTTGTACATGTGGGCCCTTTTCCCATTTTTATGATCTCTTTTGGATATAGGCCTAGAAGCAATATTTCTGGGTCAAAGGGTATGCACACTGCCAAGGCCCTTTGGGAATAGTTCCATATTGGTCTCCAGAATAGTTGGATAGCCCACAGCTCCACCAACAATGAATTAGTGTTCCAACTCTCCCACATCTTCTCCAATATTTATCATTTTCCTGTTCTGTCATGTTAGTCAATCTGATAGGTGTGATGCAGCACCTCAGAGTTGTTTAGATTTGCATCTCTCTAATCAACACTGATTTAGAGCATTTTTTCATGCTACTGTAGATAGCTTTAATTTCTTTGTCTGAAAACTGCCTGTTCATATCCTTTGACCATTTATCAATTGGGGAATGACTTGGATTCTTGTACATTTGAGTCAGACCGTTATCAGAGACACTAGTTGTAAAGATTCTTTCCCATTTTTCTGCTTCCCTCTGAATGTTGATTGCATTGACTTTGTGCAAAAACGGAATTCAATGTAATCAAAATTATCCATTTTGCATTTCATAATGTTCTCTATCTCTTGTTTGGTATTAAATTAGTCCATTCTCCATAAATCTGACAAATAAACTTTTCCTTGCTCCCCTAATTTGTTTATAGTATCAGCCTTTACACCTAGATCATGTACCCATTTGAAATTTATTCTGGTATATAGTATCAGGCATTGGTCTATGCCCAGTTTCCACCACACTGTTATCCAGTTTTTCCATTTTTGACAAAGAGTAAGTTCTTATCCCAGCAGCTGAGATATGCAGGTTTGTCAGACAGTAGACTGCTATATTCATTAACTACTGTGTCTTCAGTACCTCACTTTTTCCACTGATCTACCCCTCTATTTCCTAGCCTAGTGATTTTGATGATTGCTTCTTTATAATATGATTTGAGATCTGGTATGGCATGGCCACCTTCATTAGCATTTCTTTTCATTAATTCTCTTGATATTCTGGACCTTTTGTCCAGATGAATTTTCATATTTTTTCTAGCTCTATGAAATAATTTACTGCTAGTTTGATTGGTGTGGCACTGAATAAGTAAATTAACTTAGGTGGAATTGTCATTTTCATTATATTAACTTGGCCTACCCACAAGCAACTGAGGTTTTATCCAATTACTTAGATCTGACTTTATTTGTGTGAAAAGTATTTTGTAATTGTGTTCATATAGTTTCTGCATTTATTTTGGTAAGTAGACTTCCAAATATTTTATAACGTCTACAGTAACTTTAAATGGGGTTTCTCTTTCTATCTCTTTCTGTTGGACTTTGCTAGTAATATACATATATATATATATATAATGTGTATATATATGTATTATATATATATATATGAAGATGATTTATGTTCATTTATTTTGCAACCTGTAACCTTGCCAAAGTTGTGTATTATTTCAAGCAGTTTTTCACGTGATTCTCTAGAATTCTCTAAGTAGGTCATCATATCATCTGCAAAGAGTGATAAGTTAGTTTCTTCTTTGCCTATTCTAATTCCTTCTATTTCTTTTTCTTCTGTTGTTGCTAAAGCTAACATTTCAAGTACCATACTGAATAACAGTGGTGATAATGGACATCCTTGTTTCACCCCTGATCTTATTAGAAATGCATCTAGCTTATCCATATTACATATAATACTTGCTGATGGTTTTAGGTAAATGCTGCTCATTATTTTGAGGAAGGTTCCACTTATTCCTATGCTCTCCAATGTTTTCAATGAGAATGAGTGCTTTATTTTGTCAAAAGCTTTTTCTGTAGCTATTGAGATAGTCACATGGTTTCTGTTAGTTTTGTTGTTGATATGATCAATTATGCTCATAGTTTTCCTAATATTGAAGCAGACCTACATTATTAGTATTGATCCTACTTGATCAAAGTATATTATTCTCTTGACAATTTTCTGTAGTTTTTGCATCTATATTCATTATGGAAATTGGTATATAATTTTCTTTTTCTGTTTTACTCCTCTCAGTTTAGGTATCAGCACCATATTTGCATCATAAAAAGAATTTGGTAGGACTTCTTCACCAATTTTCCTCATTAATCTATATAGTATTGGAATTAACTGTTCTTTAAATGTTTGATAGAATTCTCTTGTAAATCCATGTAGCTACGGACATTTTTTCTTAGGGAGTTCATGGATGGCTTGTTCAACTTCTTTTTCTGAGATGGGGTTATTTAAGTATTTTGTTTCCTCTTCTGTTAATCTGGGCAACTTATATTTATGTAAATATTCATCCATTTAACTAAGATTGTCAAATTTATGGGTGTATAGTTGAGCAAAATAATTCCTAATTATTGTTTTAGTTTCCTTTTCATTGCAGGTGAATTCACTCTTTTCATTTTTGACTGGTAATATGGTTTTCTTCCTTCTTTTGTAAAAATTAAGTTGAGCAAAGGTTTATCAGTTCTATTGGTTTTTCATAAAATCAACTCTTTATTTATTAATTTGATAGTTTTCTTAATTTCAATTTTATTAACCTCTCCTTTGGTTTTCAGTATTTATAATTTTGTATTTAATTGGGGATTTTCAATTTGTTTTCTTCTAGCTTTTTCAGCTACATGTCCAGTTCCTTGATCTTCTCTTTCTGTTTTACTCATGTAAGCACTGAGAGATAAAAAAACTTCCCTTAAGAACTGCCTTTGCAGCATCCCATAAATTTTGGTAGGTTGTCTCATTATTGCCATACTTTTGAATGAAATTATTGATTGTTTCTATGATTTAATGTTTGACTCATTCTTTAGGATTACATTATTTACTATC
This sequence comes from Notamacropus eugenii, assembly GCF_028372415.1. Classification (NCBI taxonomy): domain Eukaryota; kingdom Metazoa; phylum Chordata; class Mammalia; order Diprotodontia; family Macropodidae; genus Notamacropus; species Notamacropus eugenii. Next base: position 204,722,224 of record NC_092875.1, on the reverse strand, counting down.
TAATTAATTTTTGATCTATCTTTCCATGGCCCTTTATTACATATAATTTTTATTGCATCATGATCTGAAAAGGATGCATTTAATATTTCTGCCTTTCTACACTAGATTGTGAGGGTTTTATAGCCAATATCAGGTCAGTTTTAGTCTATATGCCATGTACCAATGAGAAAAAGGTATATTCCTCTTCCCTGGCACTGATGTGGCTGCCATCAGGAACCACCATCTTGTGGGAAGGAAACTCCACCTGGAGAATGGATAAAAAAAACAAGGAGTGGCAGCTGCTCGCAAGTGAGGAGACAGAAAACCTGAGGCTCAGGAGCTAGGAGATTTCTTTTGCCAACATCCAACACATCACACTTAGAGCATGGGGAATATATTTGCTAACCTCTTCAACACTGGCAAAAAAGAAATTCGGATCCTAATGGTTGGTCTGGATTCTGCAGGAAAGACAATTATTTTGTACAAAGTGAAGCTGAGTGAAATAGTAATTACTATTCCCACTATAGGTTTCAGTGTAGATACTGTGGAATAAAAAACATTAGCTTCACAGTGTGGGATGTAGGTGGTCAGGACAAGATCCTACCCCTATGGTTCCTTTACTTCCAGAACACACAAGGACTGATTTTTGTTCTTGACAGTAATGACAGAGATAGAGTGAATGAAGCCTGAGAAGAATTGATGAGAATGTTGGCAGAGGATGAGCTTAGAGATGTTGTTGTATTAGTGTTTGCTAAGAAATAGCATATTCCCAATGTCATGAATGAAACTGAAATCTCAGGTAAACTTGGACTGCATAATTTTGTCACAGAAACTGGTACATGCAAGCCACCTGCCCCACTAGTAGGGATGGGCTCTATGAGGGACTGAACTAATTGTCCGATCAACTCTGAAACCAGAAATGAATCAACAAAAGTTCTTCCTTCCTCTTTCGTTCTTTCCTTCTTATTTCTTCCTATTCGCCCTTAGCCTGACTCTCCTGTGGCAAACTGTGCTACTTTGTGATACTGAGTGCCAGAAGCTGTTTTTTCCTACCCCTTGGCATAGTATGCATTGCACCATGCTGTAAATGTGGCAAATAAAGCCCTGAAAACAGATTTCTTGTTTAATGTAAATAGGTTTGTGTTTCCAATGAGGTAGTTTCTGGCACTCCTATGCAATATTACTCAGCATTTTTTTATTGTTAAAAAAAATCTCACCTTTTAGTACTGGGAAGGGATTTGAAGCGCTTTGACATTTGGGTTGCTCAGGGTTAACGTGCAGTAGCAGAGTCAAATGAGTCAACTGGCTTGTGAGATCTGTGTGGAGATCCATTTTGGTGGATGGTTTTTAATCTGAACTTAGTATATTTTTTTAAATAATAAAAACATTTTTAAGAGATAAGTAAAACACTTGAAAACACAGAACAGAGAACTATGCTTTGTGTAGGTTCTACAGTAACAACTTGACTACTAGACCATAATAATTGCCAACAGTTTCTCTTTTGAAACTTGAGAAATGATAATAAAAATCAAACAAGTGATAAGTTTTGCATGATTAAAATAGAGAAACATGTAATACTATTTCTTTGAATCTTTATGCATTTCATAGGGTTTGTACTTGTATTTTTGCTCACATGGATACTTATAAGAAAAAAAAGCTTTGAGACTGTGGTTCAGAGCCGGTTGCACATTGAGAACATTAGATCATTGGTCATAAAACATTTATAACTAGACTTTTTCTCCCTGGCAGTTCAGGTCAGGCTGTGATTAGTTCTCCATCACACTTAAATAACTCTTAGGAAGGACACAGTTACGACTGGTTATAAACATTGAGAAGAGCTTTTGGACATATTTGGGCAACAAAAAAATCAGCCTTTTAATTTTGGTCAAGTATGTGTGTGTTGTGCTTCTGTCTGAAACATCACCAAGGTAAGCACAGCCTATATTAGCCCCAAAGCTTGGCTGGAGATATTTCAGAAACAATCAAGGACGCCAGACATTTCTCTGTGATTTCTAGATTTTAAAGAAAATAGATTGAACTCAAAGTAGAAAGACACACATACTCTAGCTCGTCCACCACGGCCCATGAAATACCTACAAAAATGACTCTAAACAAATGCTAGAGCAGCAGAAGCCACAAAACAACAGAGTGAAAGAGATTTCCAGCCCAATATAGCCTTGGAACAGGAAAAGTCTATCACAGCGGGCATGGAGCAGAGCACAGCTCACAGTGTACAACTCAGCCCTGGACCCTCGTCATCCTGCAGGAAAAGGATCAAAACAGGCCTTGGGGGCGGAATCCTCCACTGCCAGCAGCAGTGGCATTTCTCAGATCCTTCAACCCACAAATGTCAAAGAAAGCTTCAAAGGTCAGTGAGAAAGCTTTTTCACCTGGGTGAGAAGGGAACAAGGTTTGGCCCCACAAGCAGCAGCCCTCCACCTCAAACCCCTGGGGGAATTGAGTAACTGATCTGAATCACAGTCCTGAACCTGGTTCTGGGGTGAGGAGGAGGAACACTGGAGTGGTACAGCTGGAGGCTGCTGTGGAGAGGGAATTCTATTACTCACAGATTCTGGGCAGAAAAGTTTTTGGTTGTCTCCAGACCACTTCACAGGCCAGAAGAGGAGTAAACTCCTCTGCCTTGATTGTGCCACCTTGGAGGAACTGAGATCTTACAGGTCTCTGGAATATACCCTACTCTTGACAAAGGCCTTAAAAGTCAAGTAAGTGACTGGAAAAAATGCCTTAAAAAGGGAAAAAATAAGACTATAGAAGATTACTTTCTTGGTGAACAGGTATTTTCTCCCATTCTTTCAGATGAGGAAGAACAATGCATACCATCAGAGGACGGCAAGACATACAAAATCTCCAAAATAGATATGCAATGGTTTCATGCCATGGAAGAGGCTCAAACAGGATTTTGAAAATCAAATAAGAGAGGTGGAGGAAAAATTGGGAAGAGAAATGAGAGCAATGAAAGAAAATCATGAAAAGTGAGTCAACAGCTTGGTAAAATGTTGAAGGAAATAACACCTTTAAAAATAGGCTAACCCAGTTGGCAAAGAGGGTCCAAAAGCTAATGAGGAGAAGAATGCTTTACAAAGCAGAATTAGCCAAATGGAAAAGGAGGTTCAAAATCTCACTGAAGAAAATAGTTCCTTAAAAGTTAGAATAGATCAGATGGGACCTAATGACTTTATGAGAAATCAAGAAATTACAAAACAAAACCAAAAAATGAAAAAAAAAATAGAAGATAATGTGAAATATCTCATTGGAAAAACAACTGAATTGGAAAATAGATCCAGGAGAGACAATTTAAAAAATTGTGGGACTACCTGAAAGCCATGATGAAAAGAAGAGTATAGACATCACCTTTCATGAAATCATCAAGGAAAACTGCCCTGATATTCTAGAAACAGTGGGCAAAAAAATATTGAAAGAATCCACTGATTACTTCCTGAAAGAGATCCAAAAAGAGTAACTCCTAGGAATATTGTAGTCAAGTTCCAGAGTTCCCAGGCCAAGGAGAAAATATTGCAAGCAGCTAGAAATAAACAACTGGAGTATTGTGGAAATACAGTCAGGATAACACAAGATCTAGCAGCTTCTACATTCAGGGATCGAAGGGCTTGAAATATGATATGCCATAAGTCAAACGAACTAGGATTAAAACCAAGAATCATTTACCCAACAAAACTGAGTATAATACTTCAGGGGGAGAAATGGGCATTCAATAAAATAGAGGACTTTCAAGCATTCTTGATGAAAATGCCAGAACCAAATAGAAAGTTAGCCTTTCAAACACAAGAATCAAGAGAAGCATGAAAAGGTAAACAGGAAAGAGAAATCACATGGGACTTTTTAAGATTGAACTGTTTACATTCCTACATGGAAAGATAATATTTGTAACTCTTGAGACTTTTCTCAGTATTTGGGTAGTTGGAGGGATTAACACACACACACACACATATATGTGCATATATATATATATATATATATATATATATATATATATATATATATATATATATATATATATATATATATATATATATATGAGAGAGACAGAGAGAGAAAGAGACAGAGAGACAGACAGAGAGCACAGGGTGAGTTGAATAAGAAGGGATGATACTGAAAAATAAAATTAAGGGGTGACAGAGGAATATAATGGAAGCAAAAAGGGAGTATTGGAATGGAGCAAATTGTCTCTCATTAAAGAGGCAAGAAAAAACTTTTTCAATGGAGTAGAAAATTGAGGAGGTGAGAGGGAAAAGTGAAGCTTTCTCTCTTCACATTTGACTTAAGGAGGAAATAACATGCTCACTCAATTTAGTATGAAAATCTGTCTAACACTATAGGAAAGTAGGGGAGAAGGGGACAAGTGGGATGGGGGCCATGACAGAAGAGTGAGCAAATGGGAGGAGGGAATAATTAGAAGTAAACATTTTAGGGGAGGGACAAAGTCTAAAGAGAGAATAGAATAAATGGTGGGCAAGATAGAATGGAGGGAAATATAATTAGTCTTATACAATATGACTATCATGGAAGTCTTTTGCAAAACTGCCCATATATAGTCTGTATTGAATTGCTTGCCTTCTCAGTGGGGTTGGGTAGGGAGGGAAGAAGGGAGAAAAGTTGGAACTCACAGTTTTAGGAATGAATGTTAAGAATTGTTTTTGCATACAACTGGGAAATAGCAAATACAAGTAATGTGGTATAAATATCTATCTTGCCCTACAAGAAAAGAGAAAAGATGGGGATAAAGGAAGGGAGGGGTGTGATAGAAGGGAGGACATATTGAAGGAAGGGGTTGTGAGAATGCAAGGTGTTATGTGGTGGGGGGAGGGGTGAGATGGGGAGAAAATTTGGAACTCAAAATTTTGTGGAAATGAATGTTGAAAACTTAAAAAAATAAACATTTTTTTAAAAAGATATGATTTGTGACAAGTAGGGCAAACAACCCATGGTATGTTTCATTGACAGACTATAAATAAAGCAGATATTATTTCATTGTGATTGTCATTTCAAAAGGAAAATTCATCTTTTTTTTAATATATCATTTCTTAAAGATTCCACTTCTTTCAGGCCACATGGCCAAAGTTGAAATCCAGTTTAGGGCCAAAGACAAAAAACATTCAGAAAACTGATATAAGGTCAATCAAGGATCCACAAGAAAGTAGAAATATGTAATGCATACATATAAATGAAGATGGAATAATTAATTTTGGTCCTAAGTTCCTCTCACACCATTTACTGATGCCCCAAAGGCTTGCAGTTTGAACTAGCAGAAGGGGAATCGACACAGTTAAAATACCAGATACTATTTTAGCAGGAGAGGAGTAGTAAAGGTAAATATCCGGGGAAAAAAATTCAAGAGAGCTCACTATGGAATAAGTTCAGAGAACACTAAACCATAGCAAAAAACAAACAATAACCTTTCCAGAAAGAACTCTATTATGTGTTTACTTTTGCTTGTGCAACAATACTGCCTTCTCTTCTATTTGTATTATCTTTCTGAAACATGGGTGAGCAAGTTAAAATGTTACTCAGAAATAAATCTCCCCATATTCCCACTTCCCAGGCAGTAAAATAATAATTTTTTTCTGACTGCAATTCAGTCTTTGATTTGCAATATGTTGTTAACATCACAACATTTTCTGGTCAAGTCCTCTTGTTTGTAGTAAAAAAAAAATAGTATAAAACAAGTAAACAAGCTTATGTAAAGTTAGATGAACATTACACGAATGTTCAGAATTTTCATTAAAATCAAGACAAAACAAGAGAGGTGGACCATGAGACTTTTAATGACCCAGCTTAGCATTAGTGTTCTATTAAAATGGTTAATGATCCTCAGTACCACTCTTGCACAGCCATAAGAATTAAGGGTTCTGCTCTCATAAAATGAAAATGAACAAGTTAAGACAATGGTCATTTTAATCTAGTAAAAAACTTACATTTTAGATTGTTTTATAAAGGATATACAGCTTTATTCATGTTAAACATATATACATACACATATACATATATTTTGTGTGTGTGTGTGTGTGTGTGTGTGTGTGTAGTAACTTGAAAGAACAGGGAATATACCTATGAATTCATTGTTATAGGGAACGCCCAAGGGAAAACACATCCTCTGTCAAAGTACTTTGGTAATATACTTTAAGAGGTTATGTGACCAACACAGGGTCACACAGTCAATATGAGTCAGAGGTGAGTATTCCTGGTTTTGAGATGTGCTCTTTATCCAAGTTTATGTCATGGTGCCCCTTAGCAGCTTGAAATGGAAGTTTAAAAAGTATTTTTAGATAGAGGTCCTGCTGAGACTAAGTTGATGCCTAGATAGGACTTAGTCATATAGTGTTATCAGCATATAAATACTCAGCGCTCCAAAATCCTATGAAAGTTTTGTGCATTTTTTTCTTTTTTAAAAGTTGTTGGCTTAATTATACTCCTTTGTGATTTTTATTTTTCTTAGAAATCTGTTTCAAAAACCTTTCCTTCATATACAGGAAAAAGAAAATTACAGCTTATTCCTCCCTGAATTATTGCAAATTCTGAAGTAGTGGTGTCTGAATTAAAGTGGTTTTGAATTATATAGTGCCTAAAATCAGCTTATTCTCAGCAAGTACAGTTATGTTTTCCAAGTAATGAAAGGGCACTTGGGCTTGAAGTTAAATAATTTGAACTGAAGAAAAATAATGATAATCAATAACATAATCACTTGTGCTTCCCCCTTCCCATCTTGGGTATACATAATTTTGCAATTTATCAAATACAAAGTTGATGATATATTATTACATCATCTTGTTATACTTGCAGTGCCTTCTCTAGAATTTGTTTGAGGTTGCTCCTTTTATGTGCTGATTCATCCCTTGCTATCCTGTGATTGCATTACTGTAATAAGAAATAACTTCTCAGCTAACAAAACAATTGCATTTAATGTGCAGTTTTTCAAATAATTAGGTTTAATGGTAAATTTTCTTTTCCTGTGTCCATCCTTTACTTTATCAGCTTTTATTTTATTATTATTTTTGATGCTTAAGGGTTTTTTATATCTACGTATTGCATGAGACTGTCTAATTTATAGTAGGAAGAAAGAAAAATGCATCAAACCACAGTGGAAGTTGGAACACAAAGTTACAGTTCAATTCAACAAACATTTATTATGAATCTAAGTTGAATAGGACACTGAGCTAGGTACTGAGGATGAGTGAAATAGTCCTTACTCTTGAAGATCTTTCTTGCTAAAAAGCTTAGGAAAAAGGGATTGGAATATTTACAATGAAGATACTGCTAAATATAAACAACCACTTATTCTATTTAAATACAACATTATGTGAGAGAGGTGGGGAAAGAATAGCAGATCGTCATGGTAGAGAGACTACTTTGGATTCTTAAAGACTATGCCAAATGGAAGCTGTCTAATGCTACCAAGCTAGAAGGACTTTGAGTCCCAGCCTGGCCACAGGCTCTGTTTCTGTCACTCAGGACCCACTCTAACTAAAACTGGATGGGTTCACCACCAGAAAGTTGATCCTCAGGTGATGATATTTTTTTTAAACCAAATCGAGACATAAAGTCATCTTCTAAATTATGGAATACTTGAGATCTGCTTTGGACAAGAAAAGAATGAATAGGTCTTTGAAGTATCCATATATCTATAGAGAAATACTTAAAGGAAAAATCATTAATAAGGATAAACTATCATTTAAGAGCTTGGTTTTAATAACCAGTTTTCAAAGTAGCAGGCAGCATTTTATGTTTTATCACATGAAAATTAGTTCTACACAGAACAAGAAATCAAATTCAGGAATTGGAGTGTGGGTGGCTCAGTCAGTAGCACTAACACTACGTGGATTTGGGGAGATGAATTATACTGGTATTTCAAACCTCATTGCCAGTTTGTCCTATATATAAATCTATATAAGTGTGTTCTTTTTTTTCCCTCTCTGAATAGTCTGAAATCCCCAAGAAAGTTTTAATGGACAAAAGCCAATATGTGTATTATCTGACATTTTTGTAGATCTTGAAGATTTATAGAGCATGTTATATGCATTATCACAGTTCATCCTCCCAATGTGAGATAAGTGTTACAAGTATTTTATACTCATATTAAAGATGAAAGTGAATTTCAGTTAAGTTAAGGGCATCGTTCCCAGTCACACAGTTGATGTCAGAGAATATTCAAAATCCTGACTAATTTCAGTACTCTTTTCACTCTATCACTTTAGTACATTACACAGTGGATTAGACTTGCTACTAAATGTGGAGTCAGAAAATACAGTTTCAAACCCTGGCTCTGCTATTTTTGTGGCTTTGAATCCTCTCTGGACTGTAGTTTCTTCATTGTTTAAATTAAGGAGATTTGATTAGAAAAACAAATCCTTTTCTCCTCTAAATCCTATGATCCCACACTCCATCTCAGCTCTGGGCATTTTCTCTGGTTGTCCCGCATACCTCTCCCTCTTCCACTCTGACAACTAATCCCCTGACTTACTTTAAGTCCCAACTAAAACTCCACCTTCTATAGGGAACCTTCTTCACCTCCTCTTATTCTAGAGTCTTTTCTTGGTTATTTATTTCCTACATATAACTTGCTTTTTCTGTGTTTGTTTGCATGCTCTCTTCTCTATTAGATTGTAAGATTCTTGAGGTCAGGGACTGTCTTTTGACCCTTTTTGCATCCTCAGTGCTTCTCACAAAGCTTGGTACATAGTAGGTATTTAATAAATATTCATGGATTGAAACTGATTGGTCAATAAATATAAAGCAGGAAATTCTCAATAGTATCATGGTTCTTTGCTTGCCCTGTCACAACAAAAGCACTCACTGACCATGAAATAATATAATATTCCCAATAATTTGTTCAAGACAATGATTTGAGCAAATCTATCCCAGCTCCAGGCCCAGATTCACTAGTGACTTTTATATTTATCCTCAGTTCTGTTGCATAGCCAAACAAACAAATTCCTCATCACCACATGGTGATGGACCAGAACTAGTTACAGAAAGTCTCCAAAGTCTACATGAAAATTAAGTGTAAGCTTACGTGTTGAGTGGATTGGCCATTGGCCATAGATTATACTGTGATTATAGTACATTGACTTCACAGAAATTTTTGCTAAATTGATATTACAGCAAATATTTTTCCTTTGGTTAGCATGAGAATTCTAAGTTCTTTTTCTTTGTTTGTTTTATCCCCAGACTAAAGAAAGAACTCAATTCGTTATGCAAGAGTTTTTGTATTGTAAAGGAAGGAACCATATTAACATATTCTTTAAAAGTAGAATGTAACAAGAAGAATGAATTCACTCTCTGATCCCTTTCTAGTAAAAGTTCATCATCATCCACCAAAGAGCTTTTGTAGAATTTTCCTAGGAAAAAAAATAATATGGGAATTCATTCTCACATCAAGTCATAAATAGTGTTGCAGGGAGGGAGAGGTGGGGAAAGTTTCCTATCACTTCCTTGATTTGAAAAGAATTATCTGAGAAGAAATGAGGATAAAAAGCATAATTTCTTTTGAACTAAAAGTCTCATGGAAATTAAGGTTGAAAATTAAAAGTAAATAAATAAAATATATATTAAAAAGTATAATTTCTATTTTCAACTCACAGAACAAAAGAGGATAGGGGAAGGGCAAGAGAGAGAGGGATAGCAGTGATTCACTAAAGCTAGAACACAGACCAAGTCAATTGAATTCACTTCAATAAAATTTTATTGTTTGTAAGACACTGTACTGGCTCTGGAGATATGAAGACACAATGAACAGGCCCTTTCCCCACTGACCTTACATTCCCAGCAAATATTTTCTGGTATTTACTGTGTCTGAGGAAGTCTCTCAATGCTATCTAGGACAAGATGCAATCTTTGCCTTCAAAATATTTGCTACCTGGACTGCCTTTGATTTTAACTAGTTGTAAATAGGGAAATGAGACTGTTGTCTCCAGGTTATTGAGCAAAGGACATATCAATAAACAAAAACAATTAGCATTTTAGTAAGTATCTACTACGTACCAGCCATTATGTTAGATGCTGAGGCTATTTAGACAAAATTGGCACACTCTTTACTCTGAAAGAACTGACATTCTATTGGAAAGACAAAATGTATGTAAAGAAGGATGTAAAAGATATACACAAAATAATAAAAAAGTAATTTTTGCAAATAGATTTTTCAGATCAATTAAAAAAAAAGAAACAAAAAAGACAAAATAAATCTCTGTCTATCCTGGTTATCTCACCATCTCCCATTTGCACTTTACCCTCTTTTCTTTTTTTAAAGCAGTTGACCTCAGTTTCTCTCCCTTGATCAGCCAGGTATTACACTGATAGGCATATCCAGTGCTGTTGATAGGACTTCTTACACACGCAACCTCCCTTGACTCCACTTGTCATACAATGCCCTCTTTCACCCCTTGACATTTCTCCTGTCAAATTCCTGGCAGCTAGAAATGGCTTTTCAAATGTCAAAGGGAAAAAATAAAACACCCTGAAAAAATAAATAAATGAAATCTCTTAATGTCACTATTGACAGACTCAAGCTGTTCACTCTCTTTTTGTTTAAGTCACACTTGCTAGAGACAGATCACTCCTATACTGTGGCTGCCTTAGGTTGTTTTAACCTGAAATTGATTTACTTTTGAAAACAAAAGTTAAAAAACTGGACTTTGACCAATGGATTGAATAATTGCAAGTGAGAAGAAACTTAATTGCTTTCTTGTCTGTTTCCTCTTAGGAGTCAATGAACCTGGAAAAATATTATGTTAGCTATTTGATAGTGAAGAATGATAAGACAGGAAAGCAGCAGGAACTCAAAGAATTATTCTTCTGTAAGAAGAATCTCAGGCACAGAAGGGCTGTGTGATTTTATCCAAATCAATCCATTCATTCATGATGTTATAGAGAAAAACATACTTCAGCCACTTTAAGTCAGCTTTTCAGTGACTTGTATTTTCACTGTATTAAAACATACTCCCTCTAATTGAAAAGGGAGAAAAGAAGGGAGGGACTCACATGACTAACTATTACCCCTGAACCTCCTTAGAGGCAATGTGCTTTCCCAGCAGTGATTAGCAGAGATAAAGGCAATAAAAGAGTCATGCTTTCCTTCCAGTTCATTTATCTATCCATCCAGTGAGAATATACCATAGGATCCTACTTGTTGTGTTTGATGTAGTGGGAAGGAACTGAATAATGCCTCAAGCCTCTTTGGGGACTGTGGAGACAATGTGATATACATCACTAAGTTTTCAGTAATGTGATAAAGCTAATTGAAATTTGCCAGGAACTGTGGGTAGAAAATTTGTTTCTAAAGAGGCTTGTTATGGTGATTGTTGTTAGATTCTTTTCCCAAAAAACAATACTATTATCCAGGTCACAGAGATAAAAGCAACCTAATGGTATTTTTCAGCAATGCAGATGCTAGCATATCATTTGATCAATTAAATAATTTTCAAGTATGAATTGATTTAAGTATACCAAATGTTATGAGTAGTACTGATTATGTTACTTGCCTAACTGAAAAACCTTCAGTGTCTTTTCATTGCCTAACCAAATTAGTCTCTCCTTAGGCTTACCCATACTCCTTCCATTTTCTTTTTTTCAATTGATTAATTTATTTGTTTTCAGTTTTCTACAATCACTTCCATAAATCTTAGATTTTCTCCCCCTGCCTCTCCTCTCCTCCTTCCTCAAGATGGCATGTAATCTTATATGGGTTCTACATATACATTCTTACTAAATACATTTTCACCTTAGTCCTGTTGAATGGAAGAATTAAAATGAATGAGAGAAATCATGAAAAAAAAAAACAACAAAAGTCTGCTTCACTCTGTGATTCAATTCCATAGTTCTTTCTCTGGATGTAGGAAGAATTTTGCTTGAAGAGTCAGTTGGGAATCTTTTAGGCCCTTGAATTGCTATGAAGGGCTAAGTGTACCAGAACAATTCTTCACACACTGTGATTGTTACTGTATACAAAGCTTTCCTGGTTCTGCTCCTTTCACTCAGCATCAATTCACACAAGTTCATCCAGGCCTCTCTGAAGTAGTACTGTCATCATTTCTTATAGCACAATAATATTCCATTACATTCATATACCCTCAACTTGCTCAGCCATTCCCCAATTGATGGGCATCCCCTGTTTCCACAACAAATAGAGCTGCTATACTTTTGTACATGTGGGACCCTTTCACATTTTTTTGATCTCTTTGGAATACAGTCCTAGAGGAGATATTGTGGGGTGAAAGGGTATGCACATTTTTGAAGCCCTTTGGGCACAGTTCCAAATTGATCTTCAGAATGGTTCGATAGCTCACAACTTTATCAACAACGAATTAGTGTTCCAATTGTTCTACATCTTCTCCAACGTTTGTCATCTTCCTGTTTTGTCATGTTGCCCAATCAAATAAGGGTGATGTGGTACCTGAGAATTGTTTTGATTTGTTTCTCTCTAATCCATAGTGATTTTGAGCATTTTTTCCTGTGACTATAGATAGCTTTAATTTCTTCCTCTGAAAACTCCCTGTTCATATTCTTTGATCATTTTTCAATTGGTGACTGACTTGAATTCTTGTACATTTGACTCAGTTCTCTATATATTTTAGAAATGAGGTCTTTATCACAGACATTAGTTGCAAAAATTTCCCCACTTCTCTACTTCCCTCCTAATCTTGGTTCCATTGGGTTTGTGTGTACAAAAACTTTTCAATTTAATGTAATCAAAATTATCCATTTTATACTTCATAATGATCTCTATCTCTTGTTTGGTCAACAATTTCTTCATTCTCCATAAATCTGACAAATCCACTATTTCTTTTTTCCTTAATTTGTTTGTAGTATCAATTTTTATACCTAGATCATGGAACCATTTGGACTTTATTCTTGTATACAATGTCAGGCATTGGTCTATACCCAGTTTCCACCCCACTGTTATCCAGTTTTCCCAGCAGTTTTTGTCAAACAGTGAGTTCTTATGCCAGAATCTGAGGTCCTTGAGTTGATCAAACAGTAGATTGTTATATTCATTGACTACTGTGTCTTGAGTACCTAACCTATTCCATTGGTCTATGTCTCTGTTTCTTAGCCAGTACCAAGTAGTTTTGATGATTGCTGCTTTGTAATACAATTTGAGATCTGGTAGGGTCAGACCACCTTCACTACCATTTCTTTTCATTAGTTCCCTTGATATTTTGGACCTTTTGTTCTTCCAGATGAATTTTGATACTATTTTTTCTATCTCTAGAAAATAATTATCTGGTAGTTTGATTGGTATGGCACTGGAAAGTAAACTAATTTAGGTATATTTGTTATTTTTATTATGTTAGCTCAGCCTATTCATGAGCAACTGATGTTTTTCCACTTATTTAGATCTGACTTTATTTGTGCAAAAAGTGTTTTGTAATTGTGTTCATATATACCCTGAGTATATTTTGGCAGGTAAACTCTCAGATATTTTATAGTGTCCACTGTGGTATTCAATGAAATTTCTCTTTTTATCTCTTGCTGTTGGACTTTCCTAGTAATGTATAGAAATGCACATGATTTATGTGGGTTTATTTTGTAACCTGCAACTTTGCCAAGGTTGTTTATTATTTCAAGTTGTTTTTTATTTCATTTTCTGGGATTCTCTAAGTAGATCATCATATCATCTGCAAAAAGTAATAACTTAGTTTCTAGTTTGCCTATGCTAATTCTTTCAATTTCTTTTTCTTCTCTTATTGCTACAGCTAACATTTCTAGTACCATACTGAATAACAAAGGTGATAATGGTCTTCCTTGTTTCATCCCTGATCTTGGAAATGCACCCAGCCTTTCCATGTTACATATAATGCTCACTGATGGTTTTAGGTAGATACTCATTATTTTATGGAATTTATTCCATTTATTCCTATGCTCCTCAGTGTTTACAATAGGAATGGGTGCTGTATTCTGTTGAAAGCATTTTCTGCATCTTTTGAGATATTCATATGGATTCTGTTTGTATTGTGTTGATGTGATCAATAATGCTGTTAGTTTTCCTTGTATTGAACCAGCCTTGTATTCCTGGTACAAATCCTACCTGATCATAATGTATTATTCTCATGATAAGTTGCTGTATTATTTTTGCCTATGTTCTGTGTGCTCCTCCAGCCCCATGCAACAGATCCTTCCTATTATCTTTCCAGGCTGTGCTGGGTTGGAAATCTGCCACACTCTATCTCCTATTGGATTCTGCCACTCTAAAATTTGTTCATATTCTCTTTTAAGAAGTATCTGGAGTTTGTCTTAGAGCTTAGGTGAGCACTTGCTCTCACTCCACTATCTTGGCTCAGTCCCCCCATGCCATTTTCTCAGAAAACAAAATAGTATACATTCTCTGCAATAGCCAAGCTATACTGTTCTTCTTTCCCTTAAATTGCTTCAGCTTTCTTTTGTCCTGATCCTCTTGGGTTTTGTTCTATTGATTCTAACTGAAATGCCTTCCTGCCACCGAATTCATAAATCCAAATAAAAGTAGTTTCTTCCTAGTTCCTCTTTTAATTTTTTTTTAATAATGATGTAACCTCTTTTATGCCATGGATCCATTTGGAGCTTGTCATTGTTTGTGGTATTTGGTATTGGTCAAAATATAGTTCCTGAATAACTACTGTCCACGTTTCCAAACACATTTTTTTTCAATAATGATTCTCTGCCCCAGTAGCCAAGAACTTTGTGTTTGTGGAACACTGGACTACTATGTTAGTTTGTTTCTGTATGCTGGGTACCTAGTCAATTCATTTGATCAATCTCTGTTTTTTAACCAGTAACAAATTCTTTTCCTAATAAATGCTTTGTAGCATAGTTTGAAATCTAGTATTGCTAGGTTCCCTCCTTCCCACTACTTTTCATTATTTCCCTTAAAATTCTTGACATTATTTGTTTCTATATAAATTAATTCTTTGGTAGTTTGGTATGACATCAAATCAATAATTTATTTTAGGTAGTTTTGTAATTTTAATTATATTGCTCCATAATAATCAAAAGGAATTAATATTTCAACATTTATTTAGGTCCATCTTTAGTTGAATAAAGAATTTTGTAGTTGTGTTCATTTAGTTCTTCTATCAATTATGATAGGAATGCTTCCAAGCATTTTATAAGTACTATAGCTATTATAAAGGAAATTGTACTTTTTATGTTTCCATGTGAAATTTTATTGAAAATATTCAGAAATACTAATGATTTTTGTGGATTAATTTAATATCCTTCAAGTTTACTTGAGTTGCTTCATTTATTTATTTTTTTTTATTTTACTCTCTTTTGCTGACTAGGGGCACTTAGGTGACTCAGTTGATAGAGTGCTGAGCCTAAAGTCAGGAAGACTCATGTTAATGAATTCAAATCTGATCTCAGAGGGTTTCTATTATTGTCATGATTTTTCAGGCAAGACAACTGAGGTTTAGAAAGACTAAGTGTCTCTGGTCTTGTCTGAGGTGAATTTAAACTCAGGTTTAAACCCTATGTTCTGTCCACTGTGCTGACTTTACCTACTTTAAGAATGGAAACAAAATGGTCACTTTGTGCTATACATAAAGAACAATTTCATTGTTGTTCAGTCATTCCAGTTTTTGTCTGACTCTATGTTCCCATTAGGAATTTTCTCGACAAAAATACTAGAGTGGCTTGCCATTTCCTTCTACAGCTCATTTTACAAATAAGGAAACAGGCCAACAGAGTTAAGTGACTTGCCCAGGGTCCCATAGCTAGTAAGTATTTGAGACAGATTTGAAGGGTCAAACATAAATGAAGACCATGCAATATTTGGAGAAAAATCAGGATAGTACTCTGTTTGATATTGTTGCAATGTCAAAGACATAAATAATATGTGAATAGAACAGAATACTGTTACAGTAAGTTGAGCAGGAACAAAAAGAATTCACACAAGAAAGTTCCCTGACTTCACATGTTTGAGACAAAAACCAGTGAAAAGATTCCTTTTGAGTATAATGGAATAAAAAAATTTGCTAGTTGCAACTTTTGCCCAAGTGATGTTGTTCAGTTATTCAGTCATGTCCAACTCTTCATAACTCCGACCATTATGTCCATGGGATTTTCTCAGTAAAGATACTAGAATGTTTTGTCACTTTCTTCTCCAGTGGATTAAAGTAAGCAGAGACTAAGTGACTTGCCTAGAGTAAGTCAGCTAATCAGTTTCTGAGGCTGGATTTTAACTAAGGTCTCCCTGACTCCAGGCCTAACACTCTATCCACTGAGACACCAGCTGCCTCAAGAAGTAAAGCAAAAGACAATATTAAGGATATATATCAGACAAAGCTAACTATTCATGTAGTGAGAAGGAGGACTAAACAGGTAAAGGACACAAGTGTTGCTTCCTCAAACTATTGAAAGAACAATGAGGAAAAAACCTGCAGATCTCATTACAAGATATATGGAAATCCACCACCACATTTTCTGAAACATCTTTCTTTCCATCATATGCACAGAAGAACTCATGGTTTATTTAAATTTTGCTTTGCTGCATTTATATATCTCTTAAAAGTCAGACTCCCCTAAGTAATTCATCTCAGCACATTTGTTTTTCTTTACTTGTCAGTTGTCTCCAAAGATGACAACAAAATATTTACGTATTCTAGGCATTTGCTCTATAGATTTCTAATATGTACTTTTTCTAAGACTGTATGAATTTACAATACTTTGCTCTTCAAGTGACCTTTTTTCCAACATTTAAATTTGTCAGTATGACTTAAAGGTGTTAAATATTCTTTAAATGGTTTTTAGCAGTTTATGATTCCTTAAAAGAGAAAATTTTAATACCAGTTAGGCTACTATTAATGGATATTATTTCCCTCTTCTATAACTTGACATTTAAATAATCTTAAGTATGTTGTCATCAAGGTGATCTCTTGCTTTGCTTGACTTATTTTAGTAAGCAAAAATGATTTAAAGTATTTTATTTTTACAATTAATTTATTTCTAGTTTTTAACATTACTTATTTCTAGTTTTCAACGTTATTTTAGTTTTCAACATTCAACAATATTTAGTTTTCAATATTTTAATTTTCAACATAGTTTTCAACATCCATAAAATTTTGTGTTTTAAATTTGCCACCCTTTCTTCCCCTTCCCCCTCCCAAAGCAGTGTTCTATCTGATATAGGCTCTACCTATACATTCAAATTAAATATATTTTTACATTAATCATGATATAAAGAAGAATTAGAACTAATGGAAAGAACCACAAGAAAGAAACAAAACAACAGAAGAAAAAGAGATTAAATAAAATGCTTCCATCAGCATTCAGACTCCAACGTTCTTTCTCTGGATGTGGATAGCATTTTCCATTGTGAGTCCTTGAACGTTATGATAGATCCTTCATTGTTGATAGAGCTAAGTCTATCAAAGGCAATCGTCAAACAATGTGGCTGTTGCTGTTGTCCTGGTTCTGTTCGTTTCACTCAGCATCAGTTCACGTAAGTCTTGTCCAGGTTTTTCTGAAGTCTGTCTGCTCATCATTTCTTACAGCACAATAGTATTCCATTACATTCATATACCACAATTTGTTCAGTCATTCCTCAGTTGATATCCCATCCCAGATGGTATCCCATCATTTTCACCACAAAAAGAGCTGCTATAAATATTTTTGTTTATGTGGGTCCTTTTCTCATTTTTGTGATGTCATTGGGATACAAATGTAGCAGTAGTATTGCTGTGTCAAAGGGTATGCAGTTTTATAGCCCTTTGGATATAGTTCCAAATTGCTCTGCAGAATGAATCATTTCACCACTCCACTAAAAATCCATTAGTGTGCCAAATTTCCCACATCTTTCTCCAACATTTATCATTTTCCTGTTTTGTCATGTTAATCAATATGACAGATGTGATGTGGTACCTCAGAGTTTTTTTATTTGCTTTTCTCTAATCAATAGTGATTTAAAGCATCTTTACTATAGATTTTTATTATATATTTTATTGACTATAGACGGTTTTAATTTCTTCACCTGAAAACTGCCTGTTCGTGTCCTTTGACCATTAGGTCGTAATTAGGGAATGACTTGTGTTCTTAAATTCAATAGAGTTCTCTATATATTTTAGAAATGAAGTTTTTATCAGAGACCCTGGCTGTAAAAATTGTTTCCCAGTTTTCTGCTTCCCTTTTAATCTTGTTCTCATTGGCTTCCTTTGTGCAAAAACTTTTCAATTTAATGTAATCAAAATCATCCATTTTGCATTTCATAATTTTTCTATCTCTTGTTTGAACATAAATTCTTCCCTTATCCATTCATCTGACAGGTAAACTATTCCTTGCTCTCATACTTTGCTTGTGTTATCAGTTTTTATATGTAAATTTTGTCCCATTTTGACTTTATTTTGGTATAGGATGTAAGATGCTGTTTTTTACATAGTTTCTGCCATACTATTTTTCAGTTTTCCCAGCAGTGTTTGTCAAATAGTGGTTTCTTATCCTAGAAGGAAGTTTTTGTATTTATCAAATATTAGATTACTATAGTCATTGACTGTTGTGTCTTTCATTCCTAACCTATCCCACTAATTCACCACTCTTTCTTAGTCATTAACTAGTAGTTTTCATGATTACTGCTTTATCATACAATTTAAGATCTGATTAGGCTACACCACTTTCCCTTGCATTTCTTTTCATTAATTCCCTTGATATTATGGACCTTTTGTTCTTCCAGATGAATTTTGCTATTGTTTTTTCTAGCTCGATAAAATAATTTTTGATAGTTGGTTGGTATGGCACTAGATAAGTAATTTAACTTAGGTAGAATTGTTACTTTTACTACTTTAGTTTGGACTACACATTAACAACTGAGAAAAATAGATGAATGAGTTTTATCCAGTTCTTTCTATGATACAAACACAGTTGTAATACCTAAGCTAGGAAGAGCCAAAACAGAGAAAAAAAATTATAGACCAATTCATTAATGAATATAGATGCAAAAATTTTGAATGAAATAATAACAAAAAGATTATGGCAACTTATTTCAAGAATAATACACTATGACCAGGCAGGATTTATACCAGGAATACAGGGTTGGCTCAATATTTTAAAAAAAATTTTTAAAAAATCTGCATAATTGACCATGTCAAAAACAAAACTAACAGAGACCATATGATTATCTCATGCAGAAAAGATATTTGACAAAATACAACACCCACTTCTATTAAAAACACTAGATAGCATAGGAATAAATGGAGTGTTCCTTAAAATGAAAGGCAGTATCTATGTAAAACCATCAGCAAGCATTATATGTAATTGGGATAAGCCAGAAGTATTTCGAGTAAGGTCGGGGGACGGAGAGAGAGAGAAACAACAGTGTTCATTATCACCACAGTTATTCAATATTGTACTAAAAATATTTCCTTTAGCAATAAAAGAAATTAATGGTTCTTTAAGTGTTTGATAGAATTCACTTGTAAATCTATCTGACCCTAGTGATTTTTTCTTAGGGAGTTCAATGATGGTTCATTCAATGTCTTTTCATGAAATGGGCTTATTTAAGTATTTTATTTCTTCTATTGGTCTGGGCAATTTATATTTTTGTAAATATTCATTCATTCCACTAAGACTTTCAAATTTGTCGGTACACAATTGGGAAAAATAACTTCTGTTTATTGTTTTGATTTCCTCTTCATTGGTGGTGCATTCACCTTTTTCACTTTTGATGCTAGCAATTTGATTATCTTCTTTCTTTTTCTATATCAAATTACCAAAAGCTTATCTATTTTATTTCTCATAAAATAAAACCTGTTCTTAGTTTAATTTATTCAATAGTTTTAGTTCTACAGTCTTATTAATTTCAATTTTATCTCTCTTTTGATTTTTAGAATTTCTAATTTGGAATTTGTTGAGGGATTTTAAATATTTTTCTAGCTTTTGTTAGTTGCTTGCCCAATTCATTGATCTCTTTTATTCATGGAATGATTTAGAGGTATGATACTTCCCCTAAGAACCACTTTTGAGGCATTCCATTAGTTTTGATATGTTGTTTCATTATTGTTATTCTCTTGAATGAAGTTATGGGTTGTTTCTATGATTTATTTTTTGACTCACTCACTCTTCAGGGTTAGATTATTTAGTTTCCAATTAATTTTTAGTGTATCTTTCCATGGCTTTTTATTACATGTAATTTTTATTGCCTCATAATCTGAAAAGGATGTATTTAATATTTCTGCCTTTTTGTACTGGATTGTGAGGTTTTTATGTCTTAATACATAGTCAATTTTTGAGTAGTTGCCATGTACCACTAAGTAAAAAGTGTATTCCTTTCTATTCCCAATAAATTTTCTCCAAAGGTCAACCATATCTAACTTTCTGAAAATTCTTTTCATCTTCTCAAGTTCTTTCTTGTTTATTTTGCAGTTAGATTTATCTAGTTCTGATAGTGGGAGGGAGAGGTTGCACACTAGAATAGTTCTGGTATGTCTTTCTTCCTGTAATTTCCTTAACTTCTCTAAGAATTTGGATGCTATACTTCTTGATGCATATATATTTAGCAATTATATTATTTCATTGTCTATGGTACCTTTTAACAGGATGTAGTTTCCTTATCTCTTTTTGTGAGATCTATTTTTGCTTTTGCTTTCTCTGAGATCAGGATTGCTACCCTGCCTTTTTTTTTTTTTACCATCAGCTGAAGCATAGCATATTCTGCTTCAACCTTTTGCCTTTACTCTGTGTATATCCCTCTGCTTCAATTGTAAACAGTTGTAAGCAACATATTGTAGGATTATGGTTCTTAATCCATTCTGCTATCTGCTGTATTGTTAGTGTATTTTTGAACAATGGAAAAATGTTTCCCATCCATTAATATGCCCATGTGACCTGCTTAAGTCATGTGGAAACCTGAGTTACATAAATCTGTGGTGGAAGGGGCTTGCCAAATGGGTGGAGTAGGAAGAGGTGGAAGGGAAAAGGTGGAGCAGAGATGAAAGGTGGACATAGCAGTTACAGCTGAAGGAGAGAGAGGAAGCAGGCAGAGAGCTGTGAGTGTTCATTCGTGAGAAGGTGTTAGAAGGGGAAAGGTTTGGGGATGGTGGTGCACCCTACATTGTTATTATGTATAAATCTCTTTGTTCCTATGATGGATTTGTCTTTCTGGTGTTGGAATTCCACTTTCTGGTATTTAAATAATTGTTTTGATTCTGTCTTCCATGTGGAGAGTCTGTTATATTTTGCAATTCAGAATTAGATCAGCATATTCATAGCTGCTGTAGTTGCTGTGGATATGGCAGTGGTGCTTCACCTGCTTCCATTTTATGGGGGAGTTCATCCCATTTACATTCACAGTGATGATTACTATCTGTGTCTTTCTCTCCATCCAATTCCCCACACCATTTTTTCTTTTCTCTCTCCTTTCTCCCTTTTTCTCCTCACTAGTGTTTGACCACCACTTCCCTCAGTCTGCCTTCCCTGCTATTAGCTTCCCCCTTTCCCTTTACCCTTTCTACTTCCCTCCCTTCTGTCCACTCCTCCCTTTTCTTTCTCTTTTCCTTACCTACTTCCTACAGGGTAAGTTGGATTTCTATATCTAATTGATTATGTTATTCACTCTTTGAGCCAAATCTGATAAGAATAAGGTTCAAACAATGCTTATCTCCCTCCCTTCTTTCCTCTACAGTAATAGCTTTCTGTGCTTTTTTTATGTTATGTAATTTACCATTGTCTACTACTTCCTTTTCTCTTCTCCCAAGACAATAACTTTTCACTACTTAATTAGATTTTTTATCATCACATAAAAATCTGCTTATACCCATGCCCTCATCCATGTATACTCCTTTTAAATGTCTTAATAACAATAAAGTTCTCAATAGTTACAAGTGTCAGTGGAGCCAAGACAGCAGAGTAGAAAGACACACATGTGCTAGCTGTCCCCCCACAGCCTACAAAATACCTGTAAAGAAAGACTTTCAACAAATTCTAGAGCAGCAGAAGCCACAGAACAACAAAGTGGAGGAGATTTCTAGCCCAAGGTGACTTGAAAGGCCGAGGAGAAATGTCTGTTGTACCAGATGCAGAGCAGAGCCCAGCCCAGCCTTGGCACATAGCGTGGCTCATCTCTGGGAGGGGGACGCTAGCAGGCCTTGAGGGCAGAATCGCAGATCCCTCAACCCACAGGTGCCAAAGGTCAGTGACAAGGTTTTTTCAGCTGGCTGAGAAGGGAAAAAGGCCTTCCCATAGCTCTGGCCTCAGGCAGTGGACACAGAGGCCACATCTTGCAGAAGGCAGAAGTTCCCAGAGCAGCCCCTAGAGCAGCCCATATCCATTGTTGGATTGTAAAATCCCTGGGGGCAATGAGCAGCTGATTCTTACCTCAGCCCTGTGTAGAGGCCCTGCAGCAGCTGATCTTTATCTCACACTGAATGGCAGCCCTGCCCCTTAAACTTTTACGAATCTTAGCACCCAGTGCTGACTTGGTGAAACTGAGGGCGAGGTGGTTGTGAAGAGGAAACTCTGCTAAGATTCTAGGCACAAAAATCTCTTCCTGCGCCCAGACCAGTGTACATGATTGATTGTGCCACCTTGGAGGAACTGAGATCTTACAGATCCCCAGAGTATACCCTACCCTTGACAAAGGACCCAAAAGTCAAGTAACTAGTTGGGAAAATGCCCAAAAAAGGGAAAATAAATAAGACTATGGAAGGTTATTTTTTGGGTGAACAGATGAGAAAGAACAATGCTTACCATCAGGGAAACACACAAAAGTCAAGGCTTCTGTATCCCAAACATACACAATAAATATTCAGTGGTCTTAGGCCATGGAAGAGCTAAAAAATCATTTCTAAAATGAAGTAAAAGAGGTGGAGAAAAAATTGGGAAGAGAAATGAGAGAGATACAAGAAAGTCGTGAAAAGTTGGTCAACACTTTGCTAAAGGAGACAGAAAAATTACTGAAGAAAATAATACCTTTACAAATAGGCTAACTCAATTGCCAAAAGAGGTTCAAAAAGCCAATGAGGAGAAGAATGTTTTAAAAAGCAGAATCAGTCAAATGGAAAAGGAAGTTCAAAACCTCATTGAAGAAAATAGTTCTTTAAAATTTAGAATGGAACGGATGGAGGCCAATGACTTTATGAGAAACCAAAAAATCACAAAACAAAACCAAAAGAATGAAAAAATGGAAGATAATGTGAAATATCTCATGGGAAAAACAACTGACCTGGAAAATAGATCCAGGAGAGACAATTTAAAAATTATGGGACCACCTGAAAGCCATGATCAAAAAAAGAGCCTCACCATCATCTTTCATGAAATTACCAAGGAAAACTGCCCTGATATTTTACAACCAGAGGGCAAAATAAATATCGAAAGAATTCATCAATCACCACCTGAAAGAGGTCCAAGAAAAGAAACTCCTAGGAACACTGTGGTCAAATTCCAGAGTTTCAAGGTCAAGGAGAAAATATTGCAAGTAGCTAGAAAGAAACAATTCAAGTATTGTGGAAATACAATCAGGAAAACACATGATCTAGCAGATTCTACAGTAAGAGATCTAAGGGTGTGGAATAGGATATTCCAGAAGTCAAAGGAACTAGGACTAAAACCAAGAATCACCTACCCAGCAAAACTGAGTATAATACTTCAGAGGAAAAATGGTCTTTCAATGAAATAGAGGACTTTCAAGCTTTCTTGATGAAAATACCAGAGCTGAAAAGAAAATTTGACTTTCAAACACAAGAATCAAGAGAAACATGAAAAGGCAAACAGCAAAGAGAAGTCATAAGGGACTTACTAAAGTTGAACTATTTACATTCCTACGTAGATAGACAATATTTGTAACTCTTGAAAGTTTTTTTCAGTGTCTAGGTAGTTGGTGGGATTGCACACACACACACACACACACACACACAGAGCACAGGGTGAATTGAATAGGATGAGATCATATCTTAAAAAAATGAAATTAAGGTGTGAGAGAGAAATATATTGGGAGGAGAAAGGGAGAAATGTAATGGGGAAAATTATCTCCCATAAAAGAGGCAAGTAAAAGACTTTTCAGTGGAAGGAAAAAGGGGGGTGAGAGAAAAAACATGAAGCTTACTCTCATCATATTCGACTAAAGGAAGGAATAAAGTACACACTCATTTTGGTATGAAAGCATATCTTACAATACAGGAAAGTGGGGGAGAAGAGGATAAGCAGGGTGGGGGGATGATGGAAGGGAGGGCAATGGGAGGAGGGAGCAATTTGAAGTCAATACTCTTGGGGAGAGATAGGGTCAGATGAGAGAATAGAAAAAATGGGGGACAGGATAGGATGAAGGGAAATATAGTTAGTCTTACACAACACAACTATTATAGAAGTCATTTGCAAAATTACACACATATGGCCTATATTGAATTGCTTGCCTTCCCAGTTGGGATGGGTGGGGCAGGAAGGAGGAAGAGAAGTTGGAACTCATAATTTTAGGAACAACTGTTGAGTATCGTTCTTGCATACAACTGGGAAACGAGAAATACAGGTAATGAGGTATAGAAATTTATCTTGCTCTACAGGACAAAAAAGAAGATGGGGATAAGGGAAGGGAGGGATGTTAGAAAGGAGGGCAGA
Organism: Notamacropus eugenii; assembly: GCF_028372415.1. Lineage (NCBI taxonomy): Eukaryota > Metazoa > Chordata > Mammalia > Diprotodontia > Macropodidae > Notamacropus > Notamacropus eugenii. The sequence goes on along the minus strand of NC_092875.1, from coordinate 204,697,699 downwards.
TTGGTGATAGGGGTAGTTAGAATGCTTGGCATTTTGGGGTGGGGGAGGGGAGAGATGAGGAGAAAATTTGGAACTCAAAATTTTGTGGAAATAAATGTTGAAAACTTAAATAAATAAAAAAAGGAAAGAAATAAATATCTTGGTAGTCTTTAAAAAAAGAGTTACAAGTGTCATCTTCCATTGCAGGTATGTAAACAATTTTCTCTTATTAATAAAATGGTGTTTTTCTTTCCTGTTTATCTTTTTATGCCTCTCTTGAGTCTTGTATTTGAAGATCAGATTTTCTGGTGAGCTCTGGTCTTTTCCTCAGGAAGGTTTGGAAGTTCCCTATTTTCTTGAAAGTCCATCTCCTCCCCTGAAAGATTATGATCAATTTCACTGAGTAGTTGATCCAAGATTGTAATCCAAGTTCCTTTGCCTTATGGAATATTGTATTCCATGCTAATATATTAATGCAGAGACTGCAATGCCCTACATAATCTTGACTGTGGTTTCATGATACTTAAATTGTTTCTTTCTAGCTGCTGGCAGTATTTTCTTTTTAACATGGTAATTTTGGAATTTGCCTACACCGTTCATTGGCACTTTCAATCTGAGATCTCTTTCAGGAGGTGCTTGGTGGATTCTTTTGAGGACTATTTTACCTCCTGGTTCTAGGACCTTAGGGCAGTTAACCTTGATGATTTACTAAAAGATGCTCTTCAGACTCTTTTTTTCATCATGATTTTTAGGTAGACTATGAATTTTTAAATTATCTCTCTGAATCTATTTTCTAGGTCATTTATTTTACCACTGAGGTATTTTTAATTTTCTTCTATTTTTTCATTCTTTTTTTTATTTGACTGATTCCTGATATCTCATAGTTATAGGCTTCCTCTTGCCCAATTCTAATTTTTAATAATTGTTTTCTTCTATTATATTTTGCACCTCCTTTTCCATTTGGTCTATTTTACTTTTTAAGGAGTTCTTCTCTTCAATGATTTTTTTTTGTGCCTCCTTTTCCCTTTGACCAATTCTACTTTATAAGGACTTGTTTTCTTCAGTGTACTTTTTTTTTTTCATTTGGCCAACTATATTTTTATGGCCTCATTTTTTTAATGTACTTTTCCCCCATGTGGCCATTTGTATTTTTAGGGACTTGTTTTCTGCACTTAATTTATGTCCTTCCTTTTACAAGCTATTGACTTTCTCTTGCATACCTCTCATTTTTCCTCAATTTTTCTTCTACCTATTTCATTTTCCTTTTAAAATGCTTCATGAGCTCTTCTAAGAAGGATTTTTGAGCTTCAGACCAGTTCATATTCCCCTGTGATATTTCAGATGTAGCTATGTTGACAATGTTGCCCTCTTTTGAATTTCTGCCTTGATTTTCCCTGTCCTTATAATAAGTATTTAGGGTCATTGCCCATTTCTTGTTTTTGCTCATGGTGTTTTCTGGCTTTTAAAGTTGAGCTTTCCTTCTAAAGTACAGGAGACACTGAGCCAAACTTCTTGTTTTGGGTGCCCAGAACCTGGTAGATGGTTTTGTGTGCTGGGACCTCAGGTGCTGGTAACTGAAGGTTGTAGGGATCTGGCAGCCTCTCTAGTACTGAGCTGGAGTCAGCAACACTGGAGCCCTTGTGGTGAGGATGGAAATCTCACCCCTGGTGACACCTGTTCACCTGGGCTGTGTATTCAAAAGTTTCACCACTAGAGGGCATCTGCCATCCTGGAACTATGTCTCCTGGAGTTGTGCTTCCTGGAGTTATGCTGAAACAAGAGGAGATTTGGCTGTTGGAGAACCCAGAAGCACATAGTGGTTTTCTGAGCTGGTGACTACCCATTCCCCACTTATTTTGAGATATTTGAAGGTCCTGGTATTGGCACTTGTGTGCTCCACCACTCTGGGCCTTAGGATCTCCCCCTAGTTTGCTGATGTGGGTCTTGCTGCTGGCTTTCTGGAATGACTCCCATCCTGTACTGCTCCCTTGACTCCAGAGTAAGAGAGGCCTTTCCTGTTAATTCCTCAAGTTGTACCTTGTCTTTCTGCCACTGCAGCTATTCCAAGGTTTTTCCTGGGGCGGGTGTGTGTGTGTGTGTGTGATATTTTCTGGGCTTTCAGAGGTCAATAAGGGAGCATGAGAGTAACTTACTTCTTACTCCTCCATCTTGACTCCCAGAAGCAGAAATTTCTAAAGGTTATTTTATTTAGTAAGGATAAGATTGGACCTGTGATTTTACTGTACTGAACCTGTAATTTCATTGCTATAGTGAATTAATGCAAAAGGAAACATATTTGTAACTAATAGTTTTATGAGTTATTTTTCAGAGTGGTGTCCAACTAGTTATGACTTCATTTAATATTTTCTTGGCAAAGATACTGGAATTAGTTGCCATTTCCTTCTCCAGCTCATTTTATAGATGAGAAAACTGAGGCAAATAGGGCTAACTCACTTGTCCAGGGTCACACTGCTAAGAAGGGCTTGAGGACAGATTTGAACTCAGGAAGGTAAATCTTTTTTGATGCTAGGTTCAGAACTCTTTCCACTATGCTACCTACCTGCTCAAAATAGCCTTGCAAAGCTGCCTAAATCATGGAAAGAACAGATGATTTGGAAAAGTCATACTGTCAATATATATCACAGGTAGGGCTTAAAAATCTTGTTAGATCTTATTTCAAATCTTTACATACTGTATCACACTGCTCATCATACTTTAATTAACAATAGTATTTAAATAAAGACATTCATACCTTTGTGCATACATATGTGTCCACCAAAGAAAAGCACATTAAAAAACAGAATAGAAAGGAGAAAAAATATTTTAAAAAATCAAACTCTGTATATACATACACATATATTATGTATTTACTTCTAGGAAGTAGATAGGAAAAAAATAATATAAATTTAATTGTGAAAATGGTTAGATTGACATACAATTGCATCAATTGAAATATGTTATACTGTATTGTGATTTTGCTTCACTGAACCTGTAATTTCATTGATATTGTTACCTGTCCTTTGTTCTGGAAGAGGACCAATGTTGTCAGGAAGGTGAAATCTTGACTTGCAAGTGAATTAGATTTAAGGGAAGCAGAATGGTCCAAAGTCATCAGCCTTACTCTCCTCCAGAGTCACTGAAATCCAATGGCAAGACACAAGACAAAACCATTTAATTCTTATGGTGAATTCATTTAAGAGGAAATACATCTATAACTAACAGTCTTATGATTTATTTTTGAGTCTTGGCTGACTGCTTCTCCATGTGTGTCACAATACAATAGAGTAACATTAAGGGAATGTGTTAATAGTGAAAGATTCTGGTTTGTCAATCAAGTCTCCAAAGAAAGACTTTTAAAAAGGAGTAGTTTCACCTTTATATATTAATAAAAATACCTTATTTTAATTTCATTATATGTTCATGTAGCTGATGAAATTTTTTTCAGTCCTCTTTATCAAGATAATTATAAAAGCTTATTTCAAGCAGGGCAGATAGAAAATCAATGCAGTCATAAAATACACATGAATTTAGAGCTGAAAGAGCAGTTAGAATCATATAATGAAGTCACTTCATTGTAGAAAAATCAGAAAACTGACATTGTTCCTTGATGATACCACATAGTAATTCTACAATTGAATTTTTTAATATATTATAATATGATCAAGATTCAGACACTAGAACCTAACATATTTAGTGATTGCTTGAAATGTTCTCTAGATTGCCAAAAATAAACTTAGGGACTGTGTTAGAAATGCTATTTGCATCACTACTTTCTTGGCCCACTACAAAAAGAGCCACAGGAAGTTGGCTGGATGGATGTACATATATAAGCATGGTCTATCAGCATGAAGGGCTCACTATCCTTTAATGAATATTAGATAATTGTCTAATGCTCCAGTCTACTAGATACTAGATACCAGACAGTCAAGTATATGGCCTCCCAATAATACGTCCCTTGGGGTGAAAAAGTGTTATAGTTTTCTTATGGATGAGTCTTTCTGATACTTGGATAAGTTTCTGTCCGGTGGAAATTATTTCATTCTTTCTAAAACTTTATACTTCCTAGAATTTCCATTGCTTGCACTATACTTGGTATTATTTGTAGTAACATCTTTGACAACTATTCCCTTATAGGGGAAAGTTGAAGTTCTTTACTAGTATAGTTTTATTATCTATACTCTCCCATAAGTCATTCAATTTCTCCTTCAAAATGTATATGCTATACCATTTAGCGCAAAAGAAAACAGAGAGAAATTAAAAGTCAACAGACATGGCTTCCTCTACCTGAATTCAACAGACAGTTGGACCCCAACTCTGACCATAGTTACCAGAGAGGGAAGCATTGACATCTGGGTTTTCAAAGCTGGGAGGGCATTCCTTAGTGGTTTCCCAGTGTTCTCATCTGGCTAAACAAACACTTCTAGTCAGTAAGTCCTAAAGTAATCAACTGACATGGCATCCTTTGCCTGATCATAATTCAAGATAGGTACAACTGTCTGACAATGGTTACTAGAGAGAGAAGCACAATATCTGAGTTCTCAAAGCCAGGGGACTCCTTAGCACTTTTCCAGAGTCCTCCTCTGGCACTCAGACCTTCTTATCAAAAACTAAACCCCAAAGTAAAAGTTGAACTCAAAGCATTTGTACCTTTTTTTAGCACCAGAGGGCATCACAACCCTTGAGAACCAGGGTCTCATTAAGAAAAGGCTTGGTCCTTCCCACAAATCTTCCTTAATCAAACTCCCCTTAATGGTTAGGCCCATTAATCAGTGGGGAAGATCCTTAATCACATTAAAATAATTAACAATACAAATACATATACTATTTCTAGTTAAAGAACTCTTGTTTCTGTACTTTATTCCTTGTAAAGACTCTTGTCAATCAGAGTCACTTGATTACACTAAACAAAAAAAAAAAAACAGCAAAAAATTCTGTTTTGATTGCCATTACATGTAGTGAGATATACCTTTCCTGGCAGACTGGTAAGCTGCTTCCCTACTCATAAATCAATTCTGATGCAGTCTTCTAGTTCTTTGGAGGGGAATTTGGGAGAGCTTCAGAGGGATTCTTCCTCACTCTATCTTGGCAACTCCTTTTCTTTTTTCGATCTTTTAAATTATAAGACTGGTGACCTCTTCTCGGTCCTCATCTATTTTGATAATTTGGCAGCACCTGACACTGTTATTCTTTCCCCTCCTCCAGAATATTCTCACTTCCCTGGGAATCTTTGAGACTGCTCCCTTTCTCCTTTTTCTTCTCACTTCTGACCATTCCTTTTTAGTCTCCTTTGCTGCATTATTAACCATATCCTGCCTCTAACCATATCTTGATCCCTCTATTATTAACCACCTGCAATTGAACTTTCACAGCCCTCTCAAAGAAAACATATCCAAAAGGGAATTAAATTTCTTCCTCCCTAAATCCTTCCTTAATACAAAGTTACTATGTTTGTCGAGGGTCACTTCATCTTTCCAGTGATCTTGTTTCATAAATTCAGTGTCAGCTTCAACTGATTCTTCCTTACTACATCCTCCTCCATATCAGATCAGTTTCCAACTCATTTCAATTCTGCCTCTATTACATCTCTAACATAGGTTTTCTTCTCTCCCTTCACACATCTATCACTCAAGTTCAGATTTTCTTTGCCTCTCTTCTGGACTATTCTGTAAGACAAATTGGTGCCACTGAGAAACAATCTTATTCTTTTCCAATTCATGCTCCACACAGAAACCAAAATACTCTTCTTTAAACATGTGTAACCATGCCATTCAGCTGTTTAAAAGGTTCCAGTGACTGAACTATATGATAGAAAATACTGAGATTCAAATTAATGGATAGACACACACAATAATATAAAATACCCAGTTACCAAAATTAGGAACAGAGAACTTAAAAAAAACTCAGAAAAAAAAAACTTTAGCAAGTCATAAATTAACAAGCAAATGTGTAGGGGAAATGTGTACTTATAAGTTTATTCTAACAAATATATGTATTTAAATCATGAACAATGCTACACACTACTAGACATACCCAGAGGAAGTCAGTCACAAAAATAAAGGTTCAATGTGCACCAAAATATTTATAGCTACACTTTATGTCAGCAAAGAAGTAGAAACAAAGTAGATGCCCAACTGTTAGGGAAGAGTCAAACACATTTTGCTCCATTAATATCAAGGAATAGTACTGTACTCCAAGAAAGGATAGGTATAATAAATATAGATGGACTTGAAAAGAGGCACATGAATTGATACACAGTGAAGTAAGCAGAGTCAGGAAAACAAAATGCGCAACGACTCATGAATTTTCTGAGACAATGGCACCTATTTCTATTTGCAGTTTGAAGTTACTGTTATGAAGAACAAACTTGACCCTAAAAAAACAAAGAGGCAATGGCTCAGTAAATAGAGCTTTAGTCCTGGAGTCTGGTAGATTTGAGTTATAGTCCAGCCTTAGACACTTACTAGCTGCATGACACCAGGCAAGTCATTTAATCTCTGTTTGCCTTAGTATGTCCGAGGAAGAAATGGAAAACCACTTCCATATCTTTGCCAACAAAACCCCTTGGACAGTATTATTGTCCTATGGTCCACAGGGTCACAAAGAGTTGGACATAAATGCACAATTGAACAACAGCAACAACAAAAAAGCAATATAAGAAGATACTTCTCATTCTTTCTTCAGAGGTGTAGTAGTCCATAAAGATTAAATGCTGCACATAATGTCAGGTTTTGAGGGCATATTTTGATCCATTTTGCTGAATTTTATTTTTTTCATCTTTTTGTTTTTTATTCAAAAGATTCTTTCTCATAGCCAAAAGATTTTAGAGGATAAAGAGGAATGGATATGGGAAGAAATGTAAGCTATAAAAAAGCAAAAAAAAATAGCAATAACATTAATTAAAAAAAAAACTATCATCAAAATATACTCAAAAATTGAGAATGTAGAAATATATATGCATATATGTATACACATATATATATTTATATATATACATATATGTGTGTAGCATATCCTTTCAAAAGATTGGTGCTAAGGTAAAAGTGCTGAGGAACTTATAAAGGAAATAATCCTAGACTTGAACTAGGCATGCTAGGGTTTGTAGTTGGGGCTCATCTCAAATAAGACAAGAAGTTATAGAGGGAAAAATTGTGAAAGAGAAAGCACTGAATGAGAGTGGGCATGGAAAAAACTAGAAAAGGAGTTGGACCTGAAACTTGAGATGTGGTTTTCTTTTCCTTTTTTTCACTCAAGGTCACAAAGAAAGGAAGAACAGATCAGTTGAGAATGGCTAAGATACATTGATTGCTCTTTCCAGATAAAACTATTATTTTATGCTTTGGGGACAGAACATCTCTGGATTATTTAAACCTTCTTGCGTTTTACAGCTAGGGTCCAAGACTTTGCTTTCCACAAAAAGAGTCTTCTTATTAGGCTATGGGAACATTGCTTTATTAGATATCTAAAAGAGTTTTCTATTTTTTACTCTGGTTTAGGTTGTAAGGAGCTGCATATTTTGTGTAGTCCTTCATTGTTTTACTATCATTTTCCTAAACATTGTATAAACATTTTTTAAGTCAGATGATGCTGTGTACTCTGATCAACACAATGATAATTCATTATTCTAGAAGGAAATAGCACACATTCAAAGAAAGGGAGACACATGCAGGAGATCTCAGGCGGTAGACTGAAGGACCTTCACAGCCTGCCATAGAGGCAGTTAGGTCATGCAATGGATAGAATGCTAAGCCTGCAGTTAGGAGAACCTGAGGTCAAATGTGGCCTCAGGTACTTCGAAACTATATGATGTTGGACAGGTCACTTAACCTCTCATTGCTTCAGTTTCCTCATTGTAAAATGAGGATAATAATAGCACCTATCTCCCAGGGTTATTGTAAGAATAAAATAATATAATATTTGCAAGGTATTTAGCACATAACCTTTCCTGTATTTGCATTAATACATACATATTTCCTTCTTTGCTTCCCCATGCTCCTTTTAGTGGAATGGCAAGGAAGATAGTAATATTCCTCAAGTAATATAAGTTTCATTATTGTTCAGTTGTTTTCGATTATGTCCAACTCTTTGTGACCCAATTTGGGGTTTTTTTGGTGAAGATTCTAATTTGTCATTTGCTTCTCTTGCTCATTTTATAGATGAGCAAACTGAGGCAAGCAGGGTGAAATGAATTTGTCCAGGATCATACAACTAGTAAGTGTCTGAGGCCAGATTTGAATTCACAAAGATGTCTTCCTAACTCCACGTCCAGTACTCTACTCACTGCTCTGCCTATTTGCACACTGAATATTTTCATTTCTATACATACTATGTAAGACAAAGGTGATATATATAGATATAGATATAGATATATAGACATACAGTTTATATTGATGTATCTGTCAGGGGTAGGGAACCTGCTGCTTTGAGACCACATGTGGCCCTCTAGGTACTTCTGTGCAGAGCTTTCCCTGCATCTAAACTTCACAGAACAAATTCCCTTAATAAAAAGATTTGTTCTGTAAAACTTGGACTCAATAAAAAGATCACACTCAAGGACCTACCAAGCCACATGTGACCCTGAGATCACTGATTCCCAACCCATCTACATTATTTCTCTTTCTGTCTGTCTCTCTCTCTCTCTGTCTCTCTGTCTCTGTCTCTCTCTGTCTCTCTCTCTCTCTCTGTCTCTCTCTCTCTCTCTCTCTGTCTCTGTCCTTCTTTTGGTATGTCTCTCTCTTTCTGTCCCTCTGTCCATCCATTTGTCTGTCTGTCTGTCTCTCTCTTGCTCTTCTCTTTCTCTCTCTTGAATATGCTTTGTCTTTGTCTGTTGAACCACCTTACATTGCCAAGACCTTTGATAATGGAAACATTCTTTTACAAGTTTTCATTACCTTTTTGTTGCTGAGAAGTTAAGGACAGCAGCAATTATAGAGGAATTTGCTAGGTTGTGTCTCTTCATTGGTGTTGCTTCCTTAGACTCTAAGCTGTAGAAGCCAGATAATCTGTACGATGCTACTGTCCCAAGTGTGCTGTGTTGGTGTTGGTGGTAACATACATAATGGGCCTCTTTTCCACAAAATTTGCTCTCCCAGATTCTCCCAAAATTCCATCTCCCAGATGAAAGTAGCAATGTAATGAAAACTGCTTTCTCAATTTACTGCTAAACACATGTGGTCATATAGAGTTCTTTGGAGGTCCTGGTGATGCTTCTGAAGTTCCACTAGATGCTAGAATGAGAGCTGAGATAGAACTGATATATTTTGGCAAATCATTTTAAAAATGATTTACTCTGGTTTAGCTGGTAAGGAGCTGCTTATTCTGTGTAGTCCTTCATTGTTTTACCATCATTTTCCTAAACACTGTATAAACATTTTTTAAGTCAGGTCCACCTTGGCAAAGAATAACTGTGTTCATTTCACTGCTTAGGAAAGTGCAACAGAATAGGAAACAGCCTAACATTAACTAATTAAACACTTTCAACATTCAAGGAAGCTATGATCCAAACAGGAAATCAAAACAGTTCTCATCCTTAAGAAGTTTCAACTCTTCAGATGTGGGGTGGTATGAAATGCAAATATATAATTATTCTATTTATACACACAGATCCACATACACACATACATATAGACAATGAAGTACTTTAGGAAAGTCTTCTTGTAAGATGTGGATCTACCTACAAGGTAGCTAGGGTTTCAAAGAGGCAGAGAAGTAAGGAGCGCATGCATTCCACGCCCAACGATAATGCAAAGTCAGAATCATGAAATGAAATTCTGAATTTGAAGAATAATTAGTTGGACAATGTAGTGTGTATGAAAGAAAATTATGTTATAAGCCTGGGGTTGGGTGATAGCAGTATTGAAACTTAGTCTGAAGGGCTTCACATTCCAAGGTAAAAATAGTATTCACTTAGGTTATTACTTTATCCCTTGAATTTATCAGAGTGAATTTCTGTAAGCAAGGAAATATGCTATGGAGAACCAAGATATTACTTGCAAATTAATGTTCTACCAAAGTGCTTTTCTGATATCTCATCTTAGTATTTTCATAGATCTTTCGTTGATTCTTTTCTTTCCTTATGTCATAACATACTAACTAGAAGTGCATTTTTGATTCATCTCATGTAAAGACATTGCCTATCTATTTTGGACAGGGAAAGAAGACAACTTTGTTTTCCATTTCTACATCTGAAGGTCCCTTGAATTAATTCATATGATGTAGTTTATGGAAAATACCTGAGGCAAACCTACTTCTAATTACATGGGCAAGGTAACTACACAAATAATGTACTTTTTAATATGTTTTAATGACATTTATTTCTAGAAAGAGGAAATGTATAGACTACTAGCAAGAAATTAATCAACTGTATATACCTCACAGTAATTTTTATTTTATTTATTTATTTATTTTTAATTAATTTAACTTTCAACATTCATTTTCTCAAAATTTTGGGTTCCTAATTTTCTCCCCATTTTTCCCCTCCCCCACCCCAAAATACCGAGCATTCCGATTTCCCCTGTCACCAATCTGCCCTCTCTTCTATCATCCCTCCCTTCCCTTGTTCCCATCTTCTCTTTTGTCCAGTAGGGCCAGATAACTTTCTATACCCCCTTTACCTGTATTTCTTATTTCCTAGTAGCAAGAACAGTACTCAACAGTTGTTCCTAAAACTTTGAGTTCCAACTTCTCTTCATCCCTCCCTCCCCACCCATTACTTTTGGGAAGGCAAGCAATTCAATATAGGCCACATCTGTGTAGTTTTGCAAATGACTTCCATAACAGTCGTGTTGTGTAAGACTAACTATATTTCCCTCCATCCTATCCTGCCCCACATTGCTTCTATTCTCTCTTTGGATCCTGTCCCTCCTCAAGAGTGTTGACTTCAAATTACTCCCTCCTCCCATTGCCCTCCCCTCCATCATCCACTCCACTCTGCTTATCCCCTTCTCCCCCACTTTCCTGAAATGTAAGATAGATTTTCATACCAAAATGAGTGTGCATTTTATTCCTTCCTTTAGTGGAATGTGATGAGAGTAAACTTCATGTTTTTCTCTCACCTCCTCTCTTTTTCCCTCCACTAAAAACGTCTTTTGCTTACCTCTTTTATGAGAGATAATTTGCCCCATTCCATTTCTCCCTTTCTCCTCCCAATATATTTCTCTCCCACCGCTTAATTTCATTTTTTTAAGATATGATCCCATCCTATTCAATTCACTTTGTGCTCTTTGTCTCTGTGTGTGCCTGTATATGTGTGTGTGTGTGTGTGTGTGTGTGTGTGTGTGTGTGTGTAATCCTGCCCACTACCCAGATACTGAAAAGTTTCAAGAGTTACAAATATTGTCTTTCCATGCAGGAATGTAAACAGTTGAACTTTAGTAAGTCCCTTATGACTTCTCTTTGCTGTTTACCTTTTCATGCTTCTCTTCATTCTTATGTTTGAAAGTCAAATTTTCTTTTCAGTAACAGTTCAACTTTAGTAAGTCCCTTATGACTTCTCTTTGCTGTTTACCTTTTCATGCTTCTCTTCATTCTTATGTTTGAAAGTCAAATTTTCTTTTCAGTTCTGGTCTTTTCATCAAGAATGCTTGAAAGTCCTCGATTTCATTGAAAGACCATTTTTGCCCCTGAAGTATCATACTCAGTTTTGCTGAGTAGGAGATTCTCAGTTTTAGTCCTAGTTCCTTTGACTTCTTGAATATGATATTCCATGCCCTTTGATCCCTTATTGTAGAAGCTGCTAGATCTTGTGTTATCCTGATTGTATTTCTATAATACTTGAATTGTTTCTTTCTAGCTGCTTGCAATATTTTCTCCTTGACCAGGGAACTCTGGAATTTGGCCACAATGTTCCTAGGCGTTTCTCTTTTGGGATCTCTTTCAGGCGGTGGTCTGTGCATTCCTGGAATACTTATTTTGCCCTCTGGTTCTAGAATGTCGGGGCAATTTTCCTTGATAATTTCATGAAAGGTGATGTCTAGACTCTTTTTCTGATCATGGCTTTCAGGTAGTCCCATAATTTTTAAATTGTCTCTCCTGGATCTATTTTCCAGGTCAGTTGTTTTTCCAAGGAGATATTTCACATTATCTTCCATTTTTTCATTCTTTTGTTTTTTTTTGTGATTTCTTGGTTTCTCATAAAGTCATTAGCCTCCATCTGTTCCATTCTAATTTTGAAAGAACTATTTTCTTCAGTGAGCTTTTGGGCCTTCTTTTCCCTTTGACTAATTCTGCTTTTTAAAGCATTGTTCTCCACATTGGCTTTTTGAACCTCTTTTGCCAGTTGAGCTAGCTTATTTTTCAAGGTGTTATTTTCTTCAGCCTTTTTTTGGGTCTCCTTCAGCAAGGTTTTGACCTGCTTTTCATGATTTTCTTGCATCTCTCTCATTTCTCTTCCCAGTTTTTCCTCCACCTCTCTAACTTGATTTTAAAAATCCTTTTTGAGCTCTTCCAAGGCCTGAGCCCATTGAATATTTATTCTGGATGTTTGGGATACAGAAGCCTTGACTTCTGTGTCTTTCCCTGATGGTAAGCATTGTTCTTCCTCATCTGAAAGGAAGGGAGGAGATATCTATTCACCAAGAAAGTAACCTTCTATGGTCTTATTTTTTTCCCCCTTTTTCTGGGCATTTTCCCATCTAGTGGCTTGACTTCTGAGTGTCCTCTCCATACCCACCTCACCTCCAGACCTGCCCCCCTCACACTAATTCTTTGCTTGGGTTTTGGGTAAAAGTGTTTTGATCACCACAAAGAGTTTTACTATTGCAATAAACAGTCAAAACAGTATTATTTGTACTTCATCATTTCTGAGCATTGTCTTGTGATACAATGATGAACTAGTCTTTTTTCATTCCTTAATTTTTCTTTATCTTGTTCCACATTCAAACTATTTCATTTGATTCTTCTAGGGTATTGCTATAAGTGAAGAAAGGGTGCTCAAAGCTAGGAATTTCTGGAACATCCTTTGTTAAAACGAGGGAAAAAAGCAAATTTCCAACTCTTTGACTCAGTATTCATGTAATTGTATAGACAATTAGGGAGAAAAAAAAACAAAAGGAAAGAGAGTAGATTCCTTGTTCTGATGCAAACTTGCTTTTAATTGACTTTTGCACTTTCCCCATTCAGATACAGCCTCATATATTTTTTGCTAGCTTAGGTTCCAGTAATCCCTAACAAATTAAATGATGGGAAAGGGGAGAGGGAAAAGAAAAAAGTTGTCTGAAACCTTAAAAGAATTGGATATTGCATGTAAATTCAATATTTTGAGGAAATTTGAAAGTCTCTGATATTATCATGGAAATATGTTCTTTCAAATAAAATACAGAAAACCACTGTGAAATAATTAAAAATACAAAACAAATGAAAATATTTTTATGAGTTACTAAGACTTTTATTAAGCTAAAAAGGTCATATCCTATTAATTTTAATTTTGCAACATTTCTTGAATAACAGTAGGTGGAGAAGAGGAGGGAGAGGATTCCAGACATGTGAGACAACCATGAAAATGCTAGAGCTGGGAAATGGGGTTTCTTATTCCAGGAATTAAGAAGGCTACTGTCATGGAATTGCAGAGAATATAGGAATGAACAAGATGTAAGAAAAGTGGAAAGGTACGAGAAAGTGAGATTATGAATAGATCTCAATGCTAACCAGAAGATTTCATACTTGGATCCTGAGGCAGTGGGGAGCTCCTGGCATTTATGGTCTATGAAGATGATATAGTAAGATCTGAAATTCAGTTAGATCAATCTGATAGCTGATTTGAATATGAACTGTATTAGTGAGAATATTGAAGCAAAGAGCCCCACCAGCAGGCCATTTAAGTATAAGTGTGATGTGATGAAGTTCTGCATGAATGATGGCAGTGTCAGAGGAGGGAAGGAGCTATGTGCAAGATATGTTACAGATGTAAAATTGACGGGCCTTGTCACATATCAGATACGGCAGAGAGATGTGTAAGAGAAAGGAATCAAGAGTGAAAGCTAGACTGTAAAACTGGGAGACTGGGATAATAGTGGTGATTGATAGTAATAGGAAAGTTAGGAAGAATGGAGGATTGGGGGGATAATGAGTTGAGTATTAGATGTATTGAGCTTAAAATATCTAAGAGATATCTAGTTCATGATATTGATTGGGCAATTGGGGATGAGAGATAGATCAGTGGAAAGGTTGGAACAAGATAGGAAGATTTGAGAATTATCAGCATAGAGATAGCAATTAAATCCATAGGAGCTGATGAAATTAACAGATGAAGTAGTACAGAGGGAAAAGAGGACCAAGGAAAGAATTCTAGGGGACACCTAAGGTTAGATGGCATGAGTTGGATAAGAATTCATTAAAGTAGAATAAGGAGCAGTCAGATAGCAAAGAGGAGAAGTAAGAGAGAGTGGTATCCTGAATACCTAGGGAGAAGGGAAAGTATCAAGGAGGAGAGTATTATCAACATTGTGAAATTGCTGCAGAGAGATCAAGTAGAATGAGGATTAAGAGAAAGCCACGGGATTTGGAGAGAAGACCATTGGACTGGGGGGAAAAAAGCTTTGAAGACAGAATTGATCTGGTTGTATAATCAGAGAATAAACCACATGGAAATGTTGGTTTAGACTACTTCAGAATGCAAATTATTCAATAATGTAGAAAAGAATTAGATTCGACAGAGCCGAGACAGCAGAGTGGAAGCAGGGACCTGCTACAGCTCTCCCTCCAAACCCCTCAAAAAACCCTGTAAAACATGACTCTAAACAAATTCCAGAGCAGCAGAAGCCAAAATGATAGACTGAAGCAAATTTCCAACCCAAGACATTCTGGAAGATCAATGGGAAGGGTCTATGGCACCAGGCAGAGCACAGTTCAACATGGGCCACACTGGTGCTGACTGAGTAGGAACTGGGTGTAGGGGACTGAATCACTGTTGGCTGTTGTGGATTCCAAACTTTTCAACCCACAAACATTAAACACAGCTTCAAAGGTCAGTGGGAAGGGTCTTTCACTTGGCTGAGAGGGGAGCATGGTCCAGACCCAAACCCATTCCCAGGGCAGGTGCAGTAAAAAGTCAAGTAATTGGCTTGGAAAATGAACAAATGGGGAGGAAAAGAAACAGACTATAGATTCTTACTTTCTTGCTGAAGAGGTATTTTCTTACATCATAGTTGACAAGGAAGATCATAACCTATAGCCAGAATATGACAACAAATTCAAAGCTCCTCCAGCATCCAAAGCCTCTAAGAAAAAATATGAATTGGTCTCAGGCCATGGAAGAGTCCAAAAAGGATTTTGAAAATCAAATAAGAGAAGTAGAGGGAAAATTGGGAAGAGAAATGGAAGTGATGAAAGAAAATCGAGAAAAGTGAGTCAACAACTTGCTAAAAGAGACTCCACAAAGTGCTGAAGACAATAACACATTTAAAATTAGACTAACTCAAATATCAGAAAAGGTCAAAAAAGCCAATGAAGAGAAGAATGCCTTAAAAAGCAGAATGGGCCCAATGGCAAAAGAGGTCCAAAATCTCACTGAAGAAAATAATTCTTTAAAAATTGGAATGGAGTAAATGGAAGCTAATAACTTTATGAGAAGTCAAACAAATTATAAAACAAAACCAAAAAAATGAAAAAAATAGAACACAATGTGAATTATCTCTATTGAAAAACAACTGATTGGAAAATGGCTCCAGGAGAGATAATTTAAAACTGATTGGACTACCTAAAAGCCATGATCAAAAAAAGAGCCTAGACATCATCTTTCAAGAAATTATCAAGGAAAACTGCCATTATATTCTACTACCAGAGGGTAAAATAAATATGGAAAGAATCCACAGATCACCTCCTGACAGAGATCCCAAAAGGAAAACTCCTAGGAATATTATGGCCAAATTCCAGAATTCCCAGGTAAAGAGGAAAATATTACAAGCATCCAGAAAGAAACCATTCAAGTATTGTGGAAACACAATCAGGATTATGCAGGTCTTAGCAGCTTCTACACTTAGGGAGGTCAGAGCATTTGGAATATGATATTGCAAAAGTCAAAGTAGATAGGATTAAAACCAAGAATCACCTACTCAGCAAAACTGAGTATAATACTTCAGGGGAAAAAATGGAACTTCAATGAAATAGAGGACTTCCAGGTATTCTTGTTGAAAAGACCATGAATATTTGACTTTCAAATACAAGAATCAAGAGAAGCATGAAAAAGTAAACAAGAAAGAGAAACCATAAGGGACTTATTAAAGTTGAACTGTTTATATTCCTACATGGAAAAATGATATTTGTAACTCATGAGACCTCTCTCAGTATTTGGATACTTGGAGAGAATATATACGTATATATGTATATGCATGTATATATGTGTGCATGTATTTCTATCTATCTGTATACATAGATATAGATATGGAGGGGCAAAGAGTGAGTTGAATATGAAGGGATGATATCTAAAAAAGAAAATGAAGGATTGAGAGGAATGTACTAGGAGAAAGAGAAAGGGAGAGGTAGAATGTAGTTAGTCATCTTACATAAAGAATTCAAGAAAGAGTTTTTAAAATAGAGGGGAAGACAGGGAAGGTGAGAGAGAATAAGTGAATCTTCATTTCATTGGATTTGGCTTCAAGAGGGAATAACATACACTCTCAGTTGAGTATAGAAGTTTATCTTACCCTACAGGAAAGCAGGGGGGAAGGGGATAAGACAAGGGGGATAATAGAAGGGATGGCAGATTAAGGAGAGGGGGTAAATGCTAGCCAACACTTTAGTAAAGGGATAGGTAAAAGGAGAGAATTGAGGAGATAGAGGTCAGGACAGGATAGAGGGAAATATAGTTAGTCTTTCACAACATCATTGTTATGGAGGTATTTTGCATGACCACACATGTATAATCTTTATGAAATTGCTTGCCTTCTCAATGAGGGTGAGTGGGGAGGGTGAAAGGGACAGAATGTGGAACTCAAAGCTCTAAAAATGAATATTAGAGGTTGTTTTTACATGCAACTAGAAAATAAGATATATAAGCAATGGTATATAAAAATTTGTCTTACCCTACAGGAAAATAGAAGCAAAGGGGATTGGGGGGGAGTGATTGAAAGGGGGCAGATTGGAGGAAAGGGCAATCATAAAGTGAGGGAGATGTGGAGAAAATTTGAAATTCAAAATTTTGTGGAAGGGAATGTTGAAAACTGAAAATAAATTTATATAAAAAAAGAGAAGAATTGAATTACATTACAAAGTGACTGAGGAGAGAGCATTCCAGCTAGACTCCTTAAGGATTCACTTATGGAAAGGAAAGCAATTAGCTTTGGACTTGGTCTCCTCCCTACTACACCTGACATGGGCAAAATAAGACTTTGCCAGCTTTGAAGAACATGAAAAATTTGGAACTTCTTAACTCCATATCAACATTCTAGTATTAGGTCCTAGAATAACACCACCATGTGGCAGTGTCTACCATGGAAACTGAATACAAACTGGACACAGATTTATTACTCCACAGAGAAAAATGAAGCTAAAATATGGCTATAGGGAGCTTTTTTAATATCTTCAAGAAGGGAGGAAATGAACTTGGAAGAACTAAGACCTGAGTTACCCTTCTGCTACATGTACTTTCTAAGTTTGAGCCCAATTTCTCCTGTACTCTTTATGAATTGGTGGAAGAATGTGTTGGTCTTTGAGGGAAGAAGGGTATGTTTTATAGCAATTGTTCTTACTGAATTATGTTAGTAAATATCTCCTTCTGAAAACTATTGAATTTTGACTGCCTAAATGACAGTAAATTCATAATCTTAGGAGGAAACATGCTAGTAGAAGTATTTATTGGAAAGACAACTACTAGACCTAGTTTTTCCTCCTAGATCCATAAGGGGATGTAGTAGCCATGTGCTGGGTCTTAATACTTAAAAATGAATGGGAATTGAAAGAAATACTTCAGAGCATGTGTAGCAGATATAAAAGGCCAAAAAATGCTTTCTGCAGTGACAAAGAACAAGAAATGAACCTGATTAATATCAACTGGAGAAAGGCTAAAACTTATGTGGCATATGTATACAATTGAATGTTATTTCTCTGTAAGAAGCAATAAACATGGAGAATGAAGAGAAGCATATAAAATTTTATGACTGATGCAGAATTAAAATGAATGAAAATGACAACAAATCAAAGGAACAAACAATCTAAATGGAACACAGCAATTATAATATCAATCCTGTTGAACAAGAGATATGAGAGTGCAATAGAACACCAACAGACAGTCATGAAGCTTTATTATTATGAGATCTACATTACGTTTTTAGTTCAACTTCATTGCAATTTAGCTTCCTATTATAGTTGATTCTCATCATCCACAATGGTTATGTTCTATAAAGTCAATCTGAATACTGAATTAGCAAATATTAAACCATTGCTCCTAGGAAAATATACAGAGTTAAGTTCCAGCAAGACTCTGGTCACTCTTCCAAGCAGCCTCACTTATAGAAAGGCAATTATTTTCTTCCTTTTTCTGGATGGAGTATACTATTGATTCATTGAACTCATAGCCAACGGCACTAGATATAATTCATGCTTGAATGAAGATTACATAAACACATATATTTTCCCAACAGACACATCACTACCTTCTCGTGCTTAGGAACACTAAACAATGCTTTAACACTACACTTAGGAACGATTTTAAATAGTGAAATCACCAACAAAAAGTACAAAAATGTGAAAAAAGGGGCATTAAGTAGACTGCAAAAAATATACTCATTTACATTATGAGAACTAAAATAAGAGGGCAAAGCAGTGCCTTGGGAATGTGACCATTTACCTCTTCTGGGAATGTGACCATCAAATGAATAAAATTTTTCACTGCTCTGCACATGCCTGTGAATGCAAAAGTGCTGAGTATATTGATTTTGAGAGTAACACATTTTAACAAGCAGGCAAATTTGCAAATATGTAACCTGCAGATAATAAGAATCACCTATAAAATGACCAGAGAGGCTAACGCAAAAATCACAAATTTGGATCCATAGAAAATAATCATCTTACAGATTTTTCGCATAATAACTGCAACTACTAAACAGTTGTCAAAGTTTAAAAAATAATGCAGTAATAAGAGAAAATGGCTATACTCAGGCTCATCTATTAGCCTCTTATGAGGGGATAATGTATGCAACTGAGGGAGTGTTGTTTATCTTGAAAAAAAGTTGTTTTGCCAGTGCTTATGAGGGCATGTCCTTCTTTTTGAGGCATTATATAGGCAGCATGTCATCTTGAGACATTCTACATGAGAAATTACTTTAAGCCAAGAGTTTAATAAGGTGGCCATTAGGTTTGCTACAATCACTGCTGAATTTTTAAACTTTTGGTGGATAGCAACATTAGATTTCCATGTCAACTGTCTGTCCTAAGGATATGATTCCATTTTTGTACTGATAGGTACTTTCATGAAGATAGTTTACTTTCTCCCTGTTCTGTAACTCTGAATGACAAGTTTCCAAACATTTTAATGATTAATCTCACAAACTACAAAATCTGCTAAAAATTATTTTAACTAAGATGATTTAATTTTTCATTGAAATTCCAGGTTGGCCAGACCTGAACAACAAGGAAAAGTCTTAAAGTTCTGTTTCTTTCCCTACCTTAAAAATCTCTGGCTGCCTGCATTTTAACACTTACAAAATAAGAGACTCATCCACAGCACACATGATACAGACAGAGATATATATTGACAGACAAACTGACAATTAACGACAGAGAGGGAATCAGAAGCTAGTTAGAAATCCTCATAATGAATTGGCTATTATAATTCTGAGGCAAAAGGTATTGCAAGAATTCAAGACCTGACAGAATAAGGATGCACCTCTATGGTGGGAGGAGGGGTGGGGAATTTTGGTGACCCTGAAGTTTCTGGTTTTCCATAACCTTGAGATGGGTACTACATCCAGATTTTCAATGCCTTTGTTTCTTACAATAGTGACAAATATCAGGTTTGTTGTCCCCTAGAACATTAGAGGTGGGGAGCGGATTTGGGATGAGAGCTGTTTGAAACTCCCTTTTGACTTTAAAGTACTCAGCTTGTGTTTCTAGTGTTTTGGCAATAATCTGTAGCTCAGCTAAAATCTGCAGGAAATCCTTAAGGGAAAGGGGAGAGGGAAGAAATGGGGGGCTGTTGGAGGCCTATGAGGTAAAGGTGGAGGGGGAGTGGTAGTAGTATTAAAGTGTCCTCTGGATATCTTAACTATTCCAGGGCATGTTTAACTAGGTCCCAAGTAGATATTATGGAGGGAGGGACAGGCTTGCTGCTAGCATGTGCTCCTTTATGTATTCACCTATTCTTTCTCAGTTTTCTGGGTGGATGGTTCCTTCCTTTCGGAACCATGAGTTAAGCTTTACTGTCTCCTCTACCATTTCTTCAATTCTACTTTCCTATAGTTTAGCCCTGACTGCTTTACCAAGCATTTCAACAAACTAACATAACATCTCTTAGTAGAATGTTCTTGACCCATAATACATCCCCGGGTCTACTCAAGATCATGACCCCCAGGAGAGATCAGGCTGCCCACTCTACTCCTGCTGCCACTGAATATGTCCCTTCAGCTCCCTGTTCAGGCACCCGCTCAGCAGAGTTTGAACAGGGGTCACCTGTAAGGGGACAGGAGCACATGTGGGAAGAGAAGAGAGCACACAGACACCAAACTGTTCAAGGCATAGTCTGGGCAGGCTCAGGAACAAGCAATTGTCCCAAGCCCCTTCAGGAGTCAACTTTTACTTAGAAATTGACTCCATGGTTGCATCCCAAGATAAGGAGATGCAAACATACATTTCCGGGAAAACACACAGAATACAATACAATGTATAACTTTTACAACCCTTATAATATTTAACTTTTATGACCCATTGTCCTGTCTTCATGATATAGAATTCTATACAATTTACCTAGGGGATATTCTGCCAAACTGGGTTCCCAAGGAGGCAAGGTTGACCTCACAGTCATGTCCCTGCTGTTGCAGGAGACATATACCTCATATATAACTTTTGCTGCTTATGAGGCTTGTGAAATCAAGCTGCAGCAGAATGGAGTCCCACAATTTTTGATACTGGTAATTTGGCTTTCTTCTTTCTTTTTTTAATCAAACTGACCAAAAGTTTATCAATTTTATTGGGTTTTTTTTCATAAAACCAACTCTTAGTTTTATTAGTTCAATAGTTTTCTTAATTTCAATTTCATTAATCTCTCCTTTGGTTTTCAGTATTTGTAATTAGGTATTTACTTGGGGATTTTCAATTTGTTCTTTTCCATGCTTTTTCATCTGTATGCCCAATTCATTGATCTCCTCATCTATTTTATTCACATAGACATTCAAAGATATAAAAATTCCCCTAAGAACTGCTTTTGCAGTATCCATAAGATTTGGTAGGTTGCCTCATCATTGTCATTCTCTTGAATGGAGTTGTTGATTGTTTCTATAATTTGTTGTTTAACACACTAATTCTTTAAGATTAGATTATTTAGTTTCCAATTAATTTTTAGTGTATCATTCCATAGCCTTTTATTACAGATAATTTTTATTACATTATGATCTGAGAAGGATGTATTGACTATTTCTGCTTTTCTGCACTGGATTGTGATGTCCTTATGCCCTAGTACATGGTCAATTTTTGTATATGTACCATGGAGCACTGAGAAAAAGGTATATTCCTTTCTATTCACATTCAGTTTTCTCCAGAGATCTATCATATCTACCTTATTCAGAGTTTTAATCACTTCCTTATCTTCTTGCTTATTTATTTTGATGTTAGATTTATCATGTTCAGAGAGGGGGAGGCTGAGGTCTCCCACTAGTGCAGTTTTGCTGTCAATTTCTTTCTGTAACTCCCTTAAATTTTCCTCTAAGTATTTGGATTCTATACCACTTGAAGCATATGTGTTTAGTAATGATATTGCTTCATTATCTACAGTGCCTTTTAGCAAGATATAATTTCCTTTGTTATCTCTTTTGATGAGATCTTTTTCTACTCTTGCTTTGTCTGAGATTAGGATTGCTACCCTTGGTTTCTTTTATGTCAGCTGGAACATAATATACTCTGCTGCAACCTTTTACCTTTACCCTGGGTATAACCCCCTGTTTCAAATGTGTTTCTTGTAAACAACATATTTTTGGATTATGTTTTTTAATTCATTCTGCTATCTGCCTCTGTCATATGGGAGAGTTCATCCCATTTACATTCAGTTATGATTATGATCTGTGTCTTTCCCTCCATCTAATTCCCACCCCCCATTTATGCTTTTAGTGCTCCTTTCTCCCTCCCCCTCCACAATACAGTTTTAATTTTTGACCACTGCATCCCTTGGTGTTCCCTCCCTTCTTTCAGCCCCCCTCCATTTTACCCCCCCTTCCCCTTACTACTCCTTCCCTCCCTTTTCTTTCCCTAAGGTCAGGGACTGTGTTTTCCTTCTCTGTCCTATTAGCTAATCTGATAGATGTAGAGTGGTAACATAGATTTGTTTTAATTTGAATTTCTGTTATAAATAGTGATTTAGAGCATTATTTTCATATTATTCTAAATAGTTTTGATTATTGCATCAGAAAATTGCCTGTTTATATTCTTTGATCATTTGTAAATTGAGGAATTGTGTTTTTTTCTGTAAATTTGACTCAGTTCTCTACATATTTAAGAAATGAAGTTTTACCAGAGAATCTTGCTGTAAATTTTTTCAGTTGTGATTACTATGTATTTTCCTCTATTCTACTTGCCCATTGTTTATTCTCTTCTATTTCTCTCCTTTCACTCTGTCCATTCTCAAAAGTGTTTTGCTTCTGAGTTTATCTGTTCTAATTCACCCTCTCTTCTATCATCCCTCCTTATCTCATTCTGTTCTCCTCTGACTTTCCTGCATAGACACATAACTACCTCTTGAAAATTCCACAAATTTTCCTTTTCAGGGGGAGGAGCCAAGATGGTGGAGTAGAAAGACATACATACACTGGCTCCAAAACCCACAGACCATAAAATACCTGTAGGGAAGAACTTGCAACAAATTCTGGAGCAGCGGAAGCCACAGAAAAATGGAACACAGGAGATTTTGGTTCCAGAGAGCCTTGAAAAACCGATAGGAAAGGTCTGTTGGGCACTGGACCAAGAGCAGAGCCCAGCCCTACCTTGGCTGCCCAGCACGGAGAGGAGCAGATCCCAGCAGGCTTCAGGGACAGAATCTCCACCAGCCAAGTAGGTCCCTCCACCCACGGGCACTAAAGGTCAGTGAGAGGGTCTTTTTGGCTCCCAGAGAGGGGAGTGGGGTGTCTTCATAACTCGGGCCCCCTCAGGAGGCAGCAGTGGAGGCAGCAGCAGACAAGGGTTCCCAAAGCAAGCAGGAGTTCAGATCCATTGTTGAAGGTCTTTGCATAAACCCCCTGAGGGAACTGAGCCTCCTGTGGTTGCCCTGCCCCCACCTGACCACCTGAACTTAATCTCACATTCAATAACAGCCCCACCCCCACCCAAAGCCCTGAGGCTGGGAAGCAGCACTTGAATCTCAGACCCCAAGCACTGGCTGGGGTGATCTGGAGGTGGGGTGGGTGTGGAGAGGACTCTCAGAAGTCAAGTCACTGGCTGGGAAAATGCCCAGAAAAGGGGAAAAAATGAGACCATAGAACGTTACTTTCTTGGTGAACAGATATCTCCTCCCTTCCTTTCAGATGAGGAAGAACAATGCTTGCCATCAGGGAAAGACACAGAAGTCAAGGCTTCTGTATCCCAAACATCCAGAATAAATATTCAATGGGTTCAGGCCATGGAAGAGCTCAAAAAGGATTTTGAAAATCAAGTTAGAGAGGTGGAGGAAAAACTGGGAAGAGAAACGAGAGAGTTGCAAGAAAAGCATGAAAAGCAGGTCCACACCTGGCTAAAGGAGACCCCAAAAAAGGGTGAAGAAAATAACACCTTGAAAAATAGGCTAAGTCAATTGGCAAAAGAGGTTCAAAAAGGCAATGAGGAGAAGAATGCTTTCAAAAGCAGAATTAGCCAAATGGAAAGGGAGGTCCAAAAGCTCACTGAAGAAAATAGTTCTTTCAAAATTAGAATGGAACAGATGGAGGCTAATGACTTTATGATAAACCAAGAAATCACAAAAAAAAAATCACAAGAATGAAAAAATGGAAGATAATGTGAAATATCTCCTTGGAAAAACAACTGACCTGGAAAATAGATCCAGGAGAGACAATTTTAAAATTATGGGACTACCTGAAAGTCATGATCAAAAAAAGAGCCTAGACATCATCTTTCATGAAATTATCAAGGAAAACTGCCCTGAGATTCTAGAACCAGAGGGCAAAATAAGTATTTAAGGAATCCACCAATCACTGCCTGAAAGAGATCCCAAAAGAGAAACTCCTAGGAACATTGTGGCCAAATTCCAGAGTTCCCAGGTCAAGGAGAAAATATTGCAAGCAGCTAGAAAGAAACAATTCAAGTACTGTGGAAACACAATCAGGATATCACAAGATCTAGCAGTTTCTATATTAAGGGATCAAAGGGCATGGAATATCATATTCCAGAAGTCAAAGGAACTAGGACTAAAAGCAAGAATCACCTACCCAGCAAAACTGAGTATAATACTTTAGGGAAACAATGGTCTTTCAATGAAATAGAGGACTTTCAAGAATTCTTGATGAAAAGACCAGAGCTGAAAAGAAAATTTGACCTTCAAACACAAGAATGAAGAGAAGCATGAAAAGGTAAACAGTAAAGCGAAGTCATAAGGGACTTACTAAAGTTGAACTGTTTACATTCCTGCATGGAAAGACAATATTTGTAACTCTTGAAACTTTTCAGTATCTGGGTAGTTGGTGGGATTACACACACACACACACAAACACACACACATACAGGCACACACAGAGACAAACAGCACAAAGTGAATTGAAGAGGATGGGATCATATCTTAAAAAAATGAAATTAAGTGGTGAGAGAGAAATATATTGTGAGGAGAAAGGGAGAAATGGAATGGGGCAAGTTATCTCTCATAAAAGAGGCAAGCAAAAGACGTTTCAGTGGAGGGAAAAAGAGAGGAGGTGAGAGAAAAACATGAAGTTTACTCTCATCATATTCGACTAAAGGAAGGAATAAAATGCACACTCATTTTGGTATGAAAACCTATCTTACAACACAGGAAAGTGGGGGTGAAGGGGATAAGCAGAGTGAGGGGGATGATGGAAGGGAGGGCAATGGGAGGAGGGAGTAATTTGAAGTCAACACTCTTGAGGAGGGACAGGATCCAAAGAGAGAATAGAAGCAATGTGGGGCAGGATAGGATGGAGGGAAATATAGTTAATCTTACACAACATGACTATTATGGAAGTCATTCACAAAACTACACAGATATAGCCTATATTGAATTGCTTGCCTTCCAAAGGGAATGGGTGGGGAGGGAGGGATGAAGAGAAGTTGGAACTCAAAGTTTTAAGAACAACTGTCGAGTACTGTTCTTGCTACTAGGGAACAAGAAATACAGGCAGTGGGGTATAGAAAGTTATCTGGCCCTATAGGACAAAAGAGAAGATAGGGACAAGGGAAGGGAGGGATGATAGAAGAGAGGGCAGATTGGTGATAGGGGCAAGTAGAATGCTCGATGTTTTGGGGGGAGGGTTCAAATGGGGAGAAAATTTGGAACCCAAAATTTTGTGAAAATGAATGTTAAAAGTTAAATAAATAAATTTAAAAAAATTTTTCCTCTTCATTCCATACTTGATTCCTTTTTTAATCTTAATTTCTATTATGCTAAAAGGCTATAATATATAATTCATCACTTACCATTTCTTTAAAGTTTTCATGAAAATTGGTGTTCTTTCCAATTAAACAATATGCTTTTTGAGAGCAGAGATCTTCTCTAATATTGCTGCAATCCCCTAGAGTTGACACAATGATAAGCACATATTATTCTCAATATTCACTTATTGATGTGCACTTGGTATCAAGATTTATTTGTTGACATATTTACATTAAACAACCTATAAATGAAGCAAAATCATTATGGAATAGCCAAGAATAATAAACCAATGATGACAGTAGCAACAGTAACAAAATCTGAAACAACTCCCTAATATACTACTCAGAATGAAAGTCTTAAATTCCATATTGTTATTTAATAGAATAAAAAGTATTTCTTTCCTAAACTAGCCAAGTCTCAAAGAAGCTTCTTTTCTCATGTTATATGTTTGATTTTTCTCATTTGGGAGCACTGACTTTTCTTGTGAAGTTGAGATAAGGGGTACCTCATAACTATACTCAGAGTAGAGCACACCAGTCCAGACTGGGAAAAACTGATGTTATTGATGAGTTCTTGTCCTAGGCTAAGACCAGATTCCCAGTTTTCTTTAACTACCTGAGGTAAAAACTAATTCATCTAAATTAGATCTCAACATGAGAACTTAGCTGCCTTGGAAAAATGGAAGCAAGACAAAATTTCCTAGCAGAAAGACTTGAAGAGATTTACTGTGGAAGGTACTGACTTTTAGCGGTGGATAGTAGATAGATAAATTTCCTCATGGCTAACGTAGAAGTCTCTGGTTAATAAAATCTTGCATTGTTCTTCTTGAAGATCTTACCACAATTCTCAGTTACATATTACTCCCAATAAGGGGAGAAAAGTAGCTAGGTCAAATCACAGTCCTGAGCCTTAGCCACTATGACCCTTTTGCACACTGACTTAATTCATATGAGGGAGTCACATTTGTGATGTGAACTATTTTTTGCTGTATACCTCCAGCTAGAATAGAGGAATGAACTGGCCTCAGTGATTGAGTTTACTGGGGTGGATGCCTATGAAAAAGGAGAAAATACATGAAGAATAATTTCTGCCTACCCCATAAACTATATGTTTTAATGGAAAAGAAGATACTTAGGAATGGAAACTTAATTCTGGGCGTTTGAATGATAAAACCACTACGAAATAGTAAATGTCAGATAGGATTTGGATCCATGTCTTTGGGATCTCTGGGCAGTGCTCTTTCCAGTGGACTATGCTGCCAATTGAAAGATCTGTAATGCCACATCACACTGTTGCAACTGTGTAGAATAAAAGTTCTGAAATGAGGCATTATTCTTTTAAACAGTTTACAGAAAACAATCAGACTAAGTATATACATCATTTATGATTAAACACACCAAAGGAAAATATATTAGTAAATGTCAGTTATTAGAACATCTAATCAAGTGGAAACTCATAAAGAATGAAGCCAAATTAAATAAGTACAAACATTCTATTAGCCAGAACCATAAAAATCTAAAATGTTTCCTCATTTTAAAATAGATTTCCTGTGTTGCTCATTCAACAATAATTCTTGAATTTTGGCTAATCAATCACTGTGACTAAGTGTTTTGGATTAATATTTCAAGCCATCAGACATATCTTTACAAGAATCACAGTCAATTTATTTTATAGCATTGCAATAAATTGAACATCACGATGAATTATTTTATAAACACTTTGTACATGTACTGCAGTAATTAAGGAACCGCATATTATTGAAGAGGTTATGCTTACAAAGCAGCTTTCTACTGCTCCCTGCTCTTCAACAATGAGCATTAGATACTGTGTTCAGTGAACACTCTGATTCAATAGGGGAGATAAGAGATAGAGTAGCCAATCCCAATTGAGTGTGTGTGTGTGTGTGTGTGTGTGTGTGTGTGTGTGTGTGCATATGTGTGTGTGTGAAGATGATAAACCAACACCGAGAACAAGCAGGCATATAATTATAACAGAATTGCAATAACTGCATTAGAAATATATAAAACAGTGCTCTATAAGATCTGAGAAAATCATGACTGAGGAGGGGGCTTAAACAAATCAAGTGAGGTTTCCTAGAACAATTGACATCGGAAAAGTGTTTTAAAGGGGAAGGAGACCTTCAAAACATAGGCAACAAGAACAACAAAAGCAAGAAGCTGTGTGGTTTGTTTGGGGGTCAGAGAGTAGTTCAGTTTAGGTGTAAGAGGTGTAATATATATGAGATGGCTGGTTATATATTGACTGTTGAACCAGCTTGAAACACCAAAATGCAGTATTGACTTACAATTTTTATGTGATAGTCCTCTATGCCAATTGTGACATTGAGCTGACCTTGGGTGCTCAAAGGCTGTTCCATCATCAGATTGCAGGCTCTGGAAGTTTCGTTGAGGCTAAAAAAGGTTTTAAGTGAGTACCTAAACAGTTTGAGTGTATTTTCTGAGAACAGTTCATCTAAGTATGGAAAAGTATTGGTGATGAATTCTTTGAGCATGGCAGTTTATGAAACAAAGAAAAATTACAAAATGGTCCTCAGTTCTTCTGTGATGGTGGCAAAGAGGCAGAACAGGAGAAAGAACATATAAGCAAGATTCATACAATTTTTATGTTATGTATAAAATTTAATTCTAAATTTGAGATCTTATTCCAATGAATAGTTTGGATCTATGCTGCGGGAAAATCCTATAAGTCTTGCAATACATGTCATAAATGAAACCAGAAAACAAAACAAAAAGTTGCAGCTAAATAGAAGCATGGTTCTCAGGTTCTCCCTTTAGAGGCAAATAAAGAGGGTGGAAAAACTTTTTTTCAAATACTGAAAGGCAAAAAGAAATATCATGCAATACAATATTTGCTCATCTGTTGTAGAATGACACATAATAAATATTTGTAAAAAAAGCATCATGGAATTACAGCAGTTGAAATAAAGAGACAGTAATTTTTTTTGACTGGGTAATTTTTAACTTTATTATTATAATTATTATTATAATTATTATATTATAACTATTATTATTATTATTATGAACTTGACAAATAGTAAACATGAACACACCCAGAAACAAAGACTTAAGAAAGAGGATTATAGTGTGAACTTGTATTATTTAGAAATAAAATAATACATTAAATGTAATATAGTAGTTCCCTTTTTGCCTATATTCCCTTCTGAAATTTCTTGGAGCTTTTATTCATGTTGATGTTATCACTACTTCAACTTAAGCCTTTTTCAACTTTTTAAAATTTTTATTTATTTATTTTTGGTTTTCAAAATTCACTTCCATAAGATTTTGAATTCCAAATTTTCTCTCCATCTTTCCACCACCCCAAGATGGCATATAATTAGATATAGGCTCTACATATATGCATTAATATTAAACCTATTTTATATTAATCATGTTCTAAAGAAGAATTACAACCAATGGGTAAAAAAAAAAAATGAGAGAAGAAAGAGAGAGAGAGAGAGGGAGAGAGAGAGAACGTATAATATGTTTCAACTCTATAGCTCTTTTTCTGGATGTGGACATCTTTTGAAGTTGAGATAGTAAATTCCTAAGAAGACCTCAATTCATCCCTATAATTCTGTACTTGGTAACTTCATTGCAAAGGTAGGAATGAATGAATGAGTGAATGATGGTGAGATTGGGAAAAATTCTGTGAAAAGTTGATCCAAGAGAAAGAAATAAGAGAGTCTAAAGTTATGCAGATTTTGCATAAATCTCATGGATATATATATATATATATATATATATATATATATATATATATATATATATATATATATATATATATGTATGTATGTATGTATGTGTATATGTGCGTGTCATATATACATTTTAGTACCTGTTATATATAATTAATATATGATTAAATATGATAAATAACAAAAACTTGTACTATTAGGGTCGCCTCAAACTCTAAAGGCTGATGACTTGCTCAGGCCACTCAGCCCATATGGGTTCAAAGTAGAATCAAAGATTTTATGGTTTCAAGGTTAGAGTCTACCCACTGTGCCAACGATCCTCTCACAAAATACAGTTGTTAGAGAGAAGTCTCCAAGTCAGAGAATTGAGTTCAAATTTCACCTCTGACACATTATATGGTCCTATAAGACTATGGAAGTGGGAATGTTTAAAGTTACTTGAGATGACCAAATAATTATGCTGCTTCCTTTTCCATTATCTTAATTATACAAACACAATTCTCAATCCTATTTGAATGAATGAATGAGTAAATAACTGGATATTTAGGTTGTATATTGTTTAACCAATGATTCATCTCTTCATTTTAAGTTGGATCAGATTTATAGAGAGAATATTATATACCTTCACAGATTTACTGCAGTGTATAATAGTAAATGTATAATAGTATCTTTAGTCCTGAATGCAGGTTGATACACAAATACATTCTTTTCATGTTTTTATAAGGGAGGTGATATGCTCAAGGTCAGTTGATATGGTCACAGGTTGTAGCCAAATATGATGAATTTTTAATGTGCTAACATTGTGTTATACTGATTTCTTTTTAAAAGACTTTTGAGTTAAGAAAGGAAAAACATCATTGGCTGTACAAACAACTATCTACAATTGTCAAGACATTGTATCACATCACAGTATAGTATCTTTTCCATCACCATTAAAACCGAAACTTATACTAATTCAAATTCCATTCTTCTCAGTATTCTGTTACCAGCTTTCTCTCTTGAATTCAATAAAAATTTAATTTAATAACTGAAGTGATGACTCAGAAAGTTCTAATCTTTGAGAATGTTCATGAATGGCCAAAGTGGCTGGGAATTAGTCAGAAAATATAAAAAAAAAGGATTGGGAAAAGTTAATGTGAATTAAATTGTCTTTTTTGAACTTGATGATGGAATAATAAAATAATAATTTGGCCCTGAAAGTTATCAAGATCAAATAAAGAGGACAGTATATTATCATCATAAGGAAATTGAAGATATCTTGACTCTCTGAAAGTATTACTGCAAGATTTGCTTGTAGCAGACAGTATATTAAAGGAAAAATAATCTGAATATCAATCAAATGAATTGGGAATGATTATTGCCTAAGCAAATCACTTGTGCACTCCAATAAATCATATGGACTCTGAACACTGATGTTGTCACTGACCATGAAAATCTACCTAAATTTTAATTATTCATTTAGTCAGAAATAAGGAATAATTGAGTATTTGTATCAGAGGTTTCAGACCTTTTTCTGTAACCAACAGGCAGCCTCAGCTACAGATTATCTGGTTGCTGCTGCAGTGCACATGATAATTAACATTGTGAGACTGGTGAGATTAGTGATAGAACATGTGTTAAAATTGATTTGACATGTATTCATCTCACAATAATTAAACTTGCTTTGACCTAAGGCTGTAAAAGGAATTTAGCTATTATCTGAATAACACAGGAATAAGAACCCTCAAATGAAAAGAAGAAGAGACTGCTAAACTGGAATTATGGAGATTGCCTGTTCACATTGATTAAGTAAATGGGAAAATTGTCCAGTTCTGTACTTGCATTTCTCTGTGTAGATTTTACTTATGTGAACTACATTGTTCCTGAATGTAAAATAAGTCTGTAAATTATTTGCGACAATTCAAACATTCATTAATTTCTTATTGTCTAAAAGGCATTATCTAGGGAGATACGGATACAAAGATGAAATAAAACATAGTTTATCTCTTTAAGAAACCTGTAATCCATTAGGGGAGATAATCTAGGAATGCACAAAACTAATAATAGCTGATATTCATATATTTATTGTTTGCAAAGTACTTGCTTTTTATATATTATCACATTTTGTATTTACAACAGTCCATTAAGGTAGGCACTACTGACTCCATTTTACAGATGACTAAAATGTGGATCAGACAGGTAAAGTGACTTGTCTAACTAGAGTAACACAACTAGTAAGTGTCTGAGGCAGAATTCCAAATCAGGTCTTCCTGAATCTACATCTAAGGTTCTATCCACTCCTCCAAGTTTCCTTGCATATGACTATGATATAGATCAAAATCTTTTTGGTTTGATGAAGACAAATGCACAACGAGATTTAAAAAAAAAATATTGCCATAAAAGATTTATCAGGACAAAAGGAATCTTTTCATAGGGGTGAGAAATGAGGTGCACAGGGAAGACTCCATGAAGTAAGAGGCACCTTAGCTGCATCTTGTAAAGATGGGTTTAGTAAATGAAATAAAAGTATGATAAGCATAAAGGAAGTTGGAAATTTTCATGTTCTCTAAGCTGAAAAATGCTATCCATTAAATGCATTCAGTTAGTATGCTTTAAAGTAATATAGAACTCATATTATTCATAGGTAACAACTTGGGGAGGAGGGGTGAATCTTGCAGTAAAAGTGTTATTTTATTTGTTTTCCTTTGCTTTGACTCAAAGCCATCTTTGCTTAAATTTATGTACCTCATGCCATAATGAAATACTGTGATTTTCCAGGAATTGCCAGGTATGCTACATGGTTTTTTCCCAATTTTTATTTATTTAATTTTTAATTTATGGAATAAATCAAGCATTTCCATAATTATAATGGTCATTTAAATGGGGAGTTCTTTCTCATTCATTAATAGGCCTAGGTGATCTTTCTGGGTCACATGGAAGCCTAAGGCACATGAGTTTGAGTCACATGGAGCCTGTGGTGAGTTTGGTGAATGGGTGGTATAGAAAGAAGTGGAAATACAGCAGAGCTGAGAGGAATTTAATCATGAAAGTATTCAGAACTGAAGGACCCAGGCAAGTCCATAGCTGTCTGCGAGTGTGGGAAGGGCATGTTACTTAAGGAAAGCCTGGTTGTGATTTGTTTAAGGTGAGCCTGCTTGTGATTTTTCTATTGAAGCTGGTTTGTGGGAAGGCTAGGGGATGGTGTTGTTCTCTGCATTGTTATTGTGCATAAATTTTTGTTACTATGACAGATATGGCTTTCTGGTGTCTGAATAAATGTTTTTCTTCTGCCTTCTATATGGAAAGTCTGGTATGCTTTTCAACTGAGAACTACACTGGCATATTCACAGTCACACCAGTTCTGTGAATATTACATGGCCAATACATTTGATGCCACAAAAAGGATCAGAAGGTATAAAAGAAAGGGAGAAAGGGAAAAGAAGGGAAGAGAGGAAAAATGGAGGAAGGAAGAAAAAGAAAGAAGAGAGGAAGAAATGGAGGAAGGAAGGAAGAAAAGAAAGAAGAAAGGGAAGAAGAAAAGAGGAAGACAGAAGAAATGAAAGAATGATGGAAAGAGAAAGAAAGGAAGGGAGGTAGAAAAAAAGGAATAAAGGGAAAGAAAATGAAAGAGATGGAGGAAGAAAGAAGGAAAAGAAGAGAGAAAGGGAAGAAAGAGGGAAGAAAGAAACAGAAAAAGATAGGAAGAGAAGAAGGAAGGAAGGAGAGGAGGAAGAAAGGAAGGAAAGGAAGAAGGGAGGAAGGGAGGGAGAGAGTAAAAAGTGACACTGAAGTCAGAGTTATTGGGGTGAAGAGTGGATAGTCTATGAGGATTTTGCTTCTTTCCCTTTCTTGTCTGTAGGGTGACCAAAGAGGGTATAAACAATTGACCACCACAGTATCACACTATAATGTTTACAATTTTTGTGGTTGCTGTTCAATTATGTGCAACTCTTTGTGATTGTCTAGGCAGAGATGCAGGAGCAGTTTGCTATTTACTTTTCCAACTCATATTAAAGATAAGAAAACTGAGGCAAACAGGGTTAAGTAAATCTACACATATAACATTGCATGTGTTTCCTGATCTAGAGATTTGGTCAGAAAAAAAAGGAAAATAAAGATAGGTTGCTCTGAAATATTCTTGACAAGACCATGATGTGGTGTGGAGGATAGAACACCAGGTCTCTGGTCAGGAAGATCTGAGTTCAAACACATCCTCAGATATTTATTGATTATGTGACTCTGGCAGTTACTTAACTCTATTTGCCTCAGTTTCCTTATCTGTAGAATGAATTGAGATGGAAAATGAAAAACCACTCCAGTATCTTTGCCAAGAAAACTCCAAATGGGGTAACAAAGAGTCCCCATGCACAAACACATAAATTCCTTTAGAACCTTCATTTTGGTGGGGACAGAGTCAATATGGCAGAGTAGAAAGACACCTATACACTAGCTCTTCCCCCACAGCTCATAAAATACCTGTAAAGAAAGACTCAATAAATACTGGAGTAGCAGTATCATACCAGACATGGAGCAGAGCCCAGCCCAGCCTTCACTGCAGAGAACCTGGAGGAGCAGGACCAAGCAGGCTTCGGGGACCAAATAACCAGCAGCAGTGGAGATCTCTCAATCCACAGGCGCCAAAGGTCAGGGAGAGGAGTTTTTCAGCTCACCAAGAAGGAAGCAGGGTGTTCCTATAGCTCTGGCCTCAGGTAGCAGCAGCAGATGAAGCAGCAGGTGGGGGCTCCCAAGGCAGGCAGTAGCCCGCATCCGTTGTTGAAGGCCTAATCATAAAGCTCCTAGGGGAACTGAGCATCTGATCTGAATCTAAGTCCTGAGTGGCAGCCTTGCCCTAACCTAAAGCTACTGGGGAAATTGAGTACCTGCTCTGAATCTTAGCCCCCAGTGCTGGCTTGGCAGAACTAGAGGCAAGGTGGTTGTGGAAAGGAAACTCTACTACTCCCAGATTCTGGGCACAAAATTTTCTGATGGCTCCCAGACCAGTGTACAGGCTTGATTGTGCCACCTTGGAGGAAGTGTGATCTTACAGATCCCCAGAGTATACCCTGCTCTTGCCAAAAGACCCAAAATTCAAGTGACTGGTTGGGAAAATGCCCAAAAATGGGAGAAAAAATAAGACTAGTGAAGGTTACTTTCTTGGTGAACAGATATCTTCTCCCATCCTTTTGACTGAGGAAGAACAATGTTTATCATCAGGAAAAGACATAAAAGTCAAGGCTCCTGATTCCCAAACATCCAAAATAAATATTCAATGGTCTCAAGCCATGGAAGAGATCAAAAAGGATTTCGAAAATCAAGTAAGAGAGATGGAGGAAAAATTGGGAAGAGAAATGAGAGGGATGCAAGAAATTATGAAAAGTGAGTCAACAATTTGCTAAAGGAGACCCCCCCAAAAATGCTGAAGAAAATAACACCTTTAAAAATAGGCTAACTCAATTGGCAAAAGAGATTCAAAAAGCCAATGGGGAGAAGAATGCTTTAAAAAGCAAAATTAGTCAAATGGAAAATGAAGTTCAAAGCTCATTGAAGAAAATAGTTCTTTAAAAATTAGAATGGAACAGATGGAGGCTAATGACTTTATGAGAAACCCAGAAATGACAAAACAAAACCAAAAGAATGAAAAAATGGAAGATAATGTGAAATATCTTATTGGAAATACAACTGACCTAGAAAATAGATCCAGAAGAGACAATTTAAAAATTATGGGACTACCTGAACGTCATGATCAAAAAAAGAGCCTAGACATCATCTTTCATGAAATTATCAAGGAAAACTGCCCTGAGATTCTAGAACCAGGGGGTAAAGTAAATATTGAAAGAATCCACCAATCACCTCCTGAAAGAGATCCAAAAAGAGAAACTCCTAGGAACATTGTAGCCAATGGGTTACCAGGGTTACCAGGTCAAGGAGAAAATATTACAAGCAGCCAGAAGAAACAATTTGAATATTGTGGAAATAACACAAGATCTAGCAGCTGCTACATTAAGGGATCACAGTTCATGGAATGGGATATTCCAGAAGCCAAAGGCACTAGGATTAAAAGCAAGAATCACCTACTCAGCAAAACTGAGTATAATACTTCAGGGGAAAAAAATGGTCATTCAATGAAATAGAAGACCTTCAAGCATTCTTGATGAAAAGACCAGAGCTGGAAAGAAAATTTGACTTTCAAACACAAGAATCAAGAGAAGCATGAGAAGGTAATCAGGAAAGAGAAGTCTTAAGGGACTTACTAAAGTTGAACTGTTTATTTTCCTCCATAGAAAGACAATATTTGTAACTCTTGAAATTTTTTTCAGCATATGGGTAGTTGCTGGTATTATACACACATACACACACACACTCACTCACAAAGAGACAGAGACAGAGAGCACAGAATGAGTTGAATAGGAAGGCATAATATCTAAAAATATAAAATTAATGGGTGAGAGAGGAATATATTGGGAGGACAAAGGGAGAAATGGAATGTGGTAAATTATCTTTCATAAAAGAAACAAGAAAAAGACTTCAATGGAGGGAAGAGGGGGAGAAGTAAAAGGGAAAATGTGAAGTTTACTCTCATCACATTTGGCTCAAGGAAGCAATAATATGCACACTCAATTTGGTATAAAAACCTACCTTACATTACAGGAAAGTGGGGGAGGAGAGGATAAGCAGGGTGGGGAGGATGATGGAAGGGAGGGCAATAGGAGGAGGGAGGATTTAGAAGTTAACACTCTTGGGAAGGGACAAGGTCAAAAGAGAGAATAGAAGAAATGGGTCACAGGATAGGACAGAGGGAAATATAGTCAGTCTTACACAGCATGATTTTTATGGAAGTCATTTGCAAAACTATACAATTATAGCCTATATTAAATTGCTTGCCTTCTCAATGGGGATGGGTGGGGAGGAAAGAAGGAAGGGAAGTTGGAACTCAAAGTTTTAGGAATAACTGTTGAGCATTGTTCTTGCATTCAACTGGGAAGTAAAAAACACAGGTAATGGGGTATAGAAATTTATATTGCCCTACAGGGCAAAAGAGAAGATAGGGATAAGGGAAGGGAAAGATGTTAGAAGGGAGGGCAGATTGGTGGTAGGAGTAATTAGAATGCTCAGCGTTTTGGAGTGGGGGGAAGGGAGAGGTGGGGAGAAAATTTAGAGCTCAAAATTTTGTGGAAATGAATGTTGAAAACTTAAAATAAATAAACAAATTTTTTAAAAAAACCTTTCAATTTGGCATTATGTTACTCAAGATTTTTTTTAAAAATCTGAAAATTGCATTTCTCTTAGCTACATAATTATAAATATGGCTTATGGAAGATAGACCTTTATAGTTTGGGAAGTGAATACCCCAGGCCAATCCCCCCCCATTTTCAGAGGTAGCTGATACTGTTCTCGCTTCGTAGGCTCATGAATTCAGCCTTTTCAGTTTTTCCCTAATTTTTCACCTTGTCTCTACTTCCACAGTCACCATGTAGTCCAGACTCTCTCTCAATTTGATGGATGTCTATAAGCAAAAGTGACTTCATTGCCATATTACTCACCTACTCACCCCACAGCAACCAGTTGAAGCCTATTATACCAAATGTAAATTACATAGTCTAATATTCAAGGAACATTAGCTGAATATAATTTCTTTTACTAACCCTATTATTATTATTATTATTATTATTATTATTATTATTATTATTATTACATCCTTTTATTTAGCACATTGCTCTGAATACTCATTATTTATGTATATCTCCTTTCTTTTGCATCTGTCACTCCTTGATTTTGGCATTAGTGTTAATTCTTCCCTACCAGTCTGTAACTTAAAACAATCACTTTCTCAGAGACTTCCATGTTTGAGCTACTTCACTGCTTTCAAGTTTAACAGTAAAGACAGCTTCTATAGAGGACCTCCACTCCATCAGTTATCACATATCACATCCAATGGCAGATGATGAAGATTTCATTCTTGCCACTGTTAAAATATATGGGACTTCAGACAAGATATTTTCCTTTATTTCCTTTATATTTTTTATTAAATTATTTTAATTTCAGTGTTCAACAATCACTTCTATATAGCTTAGAATTTTTCCCCTCCCTCACCCTCCCTCCCCCTTCCATCTTCACTCCCTCCTTGAGATGGCATGCAATCTTACATTGATTCTACATGTATATTCCTATTAAATATATGTTGCATAGAAGAATTAAAACGAATTAAAATGAAAATGAGAAACCATAAAACAAAGCAAAACAAAACAACACATAATACAAAAGAAAATGGTCTGCTTTTATCTGTGATCTAATTCCATAGTTCTTTCTCTGGATGTGGAAGGTATTTTGTCTCAAGAGTCAATTAGGAATTTTTTAAGTACTTGAATTCCTGCTAAAGTCTAAATTTGTCAGAAAAATTCCTCACACATTGTGGTTGTTGCTTTGTTCAAAGTTCTCCTGGTTCTGCTCATTTTACTCAGCATCAGTTCATATAAATCCTTCCAGGCCTCTCTGAAGCTCTCCTGTTCATCATTTCTTATAGCACAATAGGATTCCATTACATTCATAAATCACAACTTGCACAGACATTCCCCAAATGATGAGCATCCTCTTGATTTCCAACTTTTGGCTACCACAAAGAGAGCTGCTATAAATATTTTTGTATATGTGGGACCCTTTCCCATTTTTATGATCTCTTTGGAATGGAGTCCCAGAAGCAATATGGTTTGGTCAAAGGGTACGCACATTTTTGAAGCACTTTGGGCATAGTTTTAAATTGCTCTTCAGAGTGATTAGATCAGCTCACGCTACACCAAAAATGAATTAGTGTTCCAACTCTCCCACATCTTCTCCAACATTTATAATCTTCCTATTTTGTCATGTTAGCCAAACTGATAGGTGTGATGTGGTACCTCAGAGTTATTCTGATTTATGTCTCTCTAATCAATAGTAATTTAGAGCATTTTTTCATATGACCATAGATAACTTTAATTTCTTCCTCTGCAAGCTCATTGTCAAAAGGGGAATGACTTGTATTCTTGTACATTTGACTCAGTTCTCTACATATTTTAGAAATGAGGCCTTTATCACAGTCACTAGTTGCAAAAATTCTTTCCCAGTTTTTTGTTTCCCTCCTCATCTTGGTTGCATTGGCATTGATTGTGTAAAAACTTTGCAATTTAATGTAATCAAAATGATCCATTTTGCACTTTATAATGTTTTCTGTCTTTTGTTTGGTCAAAAATTTCTCCCTTCACCATACTTCTGACAAATACACTATTCCTTGCTCCACTAATTTGTTTATAATATCAATTTTTATACCTAGATCATGTATCCATTTGGAGGTTATTTTTGTGTACAGTGTCAGGCATTGGTTTATGCCTGGTTTCCATCAGACTGTTATCCAGCTTTCCCGGCAATTTTTGTCAAACAATGAGTTCTTATCCCAGAAGCTGGGGACCTTAGGTTTATCGAACAGTAGATTGCTATATTCATTGACTATTGTGTCTTGAGTAACTAACCTATTCCACTGGTCTACCCCAATGTTTCTTAGCAAGTACCAAGTGGTTTTCATGATTGCTCCTTAATTTGAGATCTGGTAGAGTTGGGCCACCTTCCTGAGCATTTCTTCTCATTACTTTCTTTGATATTCTGGACCTTTAGTCTTCCAGATGAAATTTCATATCATTTTTTCCAGCTCTAGAAAATAATTATCTGGTAGTTTGATTGGTATGACATTGAATAAGTAAATTAATTTAGGTAGGACTGTCATTTTTATTATATTAGTTCAGCATACCCACAAGCAACTGATGTTTTCCCATTTACTTAGATCTGACTATTTTTATGAAAAATGTTTTGTAATTGCATTCATATAGTCCCTGGGTTTATTTTGGCAGGTAGACTCCCAGTTATGTTATATTGTCTACCATAACTTTAAATGGAATTTCTCTTTCTATCTCCTCCTGTTGAGTTTTGTTACTAATATATAGAAATGCAGATGATTTATCTGAGTTTATTTTGTAACCTGCCATTTTGCCAAAGTTGCTTATTATTTCAAGTAGTTTTTTATTTGATTCTCTGGGATTCTCTAAGTAGATCATCATATCATATGCAAAGAGTGATAACTTAGTTTCTTCTTTCCTTATTTTACTTCCTTCAATTTCTTCTCTTATTGCTATAGCTAGTATTTCTAATACCATATTGAATAACAGTGGTGATAATGGACATCTTTGTTTCACCCCTGATATTATTGGAAATTCATCTAGCTTATCCCCATTGCATATAATGCTTGGTGATTGTTTTAGATAGATCCTGATTATTATTTTATGGAAAGTTCCATTTATTCTTATGCTTTCCAGTGTTTTCAGCAGGCATGGGTGTTGTATTTTGTCAAAAGCTTTTTCTGCATCTATTGAGATAATCATGTGGCTTCTGTTAGTTTTGTTGTTGATATGATCAACAATGTTAAAATTTTCCTTATGTTGAACCAACCCTGCATTGTTGGTATAAATCCTACCTGATCATAATGTATTATTCTTGTGATAAGTCGTTGTATTCTTTTTGCTAAAATCTTATTTAAAAATTTTGCATCTACATTCATTAGAGCAATTGGTCTATAATTTTCTTTCTCTGTTTTGGCTTTTCCTGGTTTAAGTATCAGAACCACATTTGAATCATAAAAAAAATTTATTAGGACTCTTTCTTCAGCAATTTTCTCAAACAGTCTACATAGTTTTGAAATTAACCATTCTTTAAATGTTCGATACAATTCACTTGGAAATCCATCTGGCCCTGGAGATATTTTTCCTGGGGTGTTCATTGATGGCTTGTTCAATTTCTTTTTCTGAGATAAGGTTATTTAAGTATTCAACTTCCTCTTCTGTTAATCTGGGAAATTTGTATTTTTTAAAATAATCCTCCATCTCATTTAAATTGATGAATTTATGGGCATACAGTTGGGCAAAGTAATTTCTAATCATAGTTTTAATATCCTCCTCCTTGGGCATTAGTTCACCCTTTTTATTTTTGACATTGGTAATTTGGTTTTAGTCTTTTTTTATTCAAATTGATAAAGATTTATCTATTTTTTGTTTCTACAAAACCATCTCTTAGTGTTATTTATTAGTTCAATACTTTTCTGAATTTCAATTTTATTAATCTCTCCTTTGGTTTCCAGTATGTCTAAATTGGCATTTACTTGGGGCTTTTAAATTTGTTCTTTTTCTAGTTTTTCAGCTTCAAGCCCAATTTATTGATCTCCTCTTTCTCTATTTTATTCATGTAGGCATTCAAAGATATAAAACTTCCCCTAAGAAATGCTTTTGCAGTATCCCATAAGATTTGGCAGGTCGTCTTATTATTGTCAGTCTCTTGAATGAAGTTATTGAGAGTTTTGTATGATTTCTTATTTAACCCACTCATTCTTTAAGATTAGATTGTTTAGTTTCCAATTTTTTTTTATGTTTTCATGGCCTTTGGTTGCATATAATTTTTATTGCATTATGGTCTGAGAAGGATGAATTGACTATCTGTGCCTTTCTGAAATGGATTGTGAGGTTTGTACGGCCTAGTACATGGTCAATTTTTGTATATGTGCCATGCACCACTAAGAAAACAGTATATTTATTTCTATTCCCATTTAGTTTTCTGCGGAGATTTGTCATATCTACCTTATCTAGAGTTTTATTCACCTCTTTAACTTCATTCTTGTTTATTTTGAGTTTAGATTTATCAAGTTCAGAAAGAGGGAGTTTTAGGTCCCCCACTAGTATAGTTTTGCTGTCTATTTCTTCCTGTAACTCCCTTAACATCTCCTGTAAGACTTTGGATGCTATACTACTTGGAGCATAAAGATTTTGTAATAAAATTGCTTTTATCAGGATATAGTTTTCTTTCTTATCTCTTTTGATTAGATCTATTTCTGCTTTTGCTTTGTCTGAGATTAGGATTGTTGCCTCTGCTTTTTTACATGAGATGAAGCAAAATATATTCTGTTCCAACCTTTTACATTTACCCTGTGTGTATGGACCCATTTCAAATGTATTCCTTGTAAACAACATTTTGTTGGATTAAGGTTTTTAATCCATCCTGCTATTTGTCTCTGTTTTATGGGAGAGTTCATCCCATTCACATTCACAATTATGATTACTATCTGTTTTTCCCTCCATCTCCTTTCCCCTTGTTTATGCTTTTTGTTCTCCCTTCTCCCTTCCCCTCCACAACAGAGTTTTAATTTTTGACCACAGCCTCCTTCAGTCTTCTCTCTCTTCTTACAGCCTCTTCCTGTTACTCCCCTTTTCCCTTTCTACTGCTTCCCTCCCTTTTAGCCTCCCCTTCCTTTTCTTTCCCCCTTTCCCTCCTATTGCCTATAAAGCTGGTTTTATTTCTATACTTAACTGGGTTTGTCGTTCCCTCCTTGAACCCAATCAGATGAGAGTACCTCTCAAGCAATGTTCATCTCCCTCCCTTCTTTCTCTCTACTGCAGTATATTTTTGTGCCTCTTCCTGTGATGTGATTTACCTTTTTCTGACGACTCCTTTCCACTTCTCCCATTACAATCCCTTCACACTCTTAAATCACATTTTTTCTCATCACATCATTTAATTTGTGCCTGCTTCCTCTATCTATGGATATTCCTTTTAAATATCATAATAAATATACAACTCTCAAGATTAATGAGTACAATCTTTGCTTGTAGGGATGTAAACAGTTTGCTCATATTGAATAAAAAGTATTTTTTCCCCTGTTTACTTTTTTTATGCCTCTTGTGAGACCTGTGTTTGAAGGCTGAATTTTCTATGGAGCTCTGGCCTTTTCATTAGAAAGGTCTGGAAATCACTTAATTCTTTGAAGATCCATCTCTTGCCTGAAATATTGTGCTCAACTTTGATGGGCAATTGATCCTTGATTTTGGTCCCAGCTCCTTTGCCTTATGGAATACTGTATTCCAATCCCTCTGATCTTTTAATGTAGAAGCTGCAAGGTCCTGTGTGATCCTGACTATATTTCCTCAACATTTCAACTGTTTCTTTCTGACTGCCAGCAGTATTTTCTCCTTTACTTGATAGTTCTGGAATTTGGCAATGATATTACTTGGTGTTTTTTGTTTGGTATTCCTTTCAGGATGTGAATGGTGGATCCTTTCTATTACTATTTTGCCTTCTGAATCTAGGACATTTGGGCAGTTTTCCTTGATGATTTCTTGGAATATATTGTCCAAGCTCTTTTTTTCATCATGCTTTTTGGTAGACCAATAATTCTTAGATTTTCTCTTTCCAGATCAGTTGTTTTCCCAATTAGATATTTTACATTTTCTTCTGTCTTTTCATTCTTTAGATTCTGTTTGACTGATTCTTGATATCTCATAAAGTTATTAGCTTCTACTTGCATGATCCTAATTTTTATCAAATTGTTTTCTTCAGTTAACTTTTGAATCTCCTTTTCCATCTCTCCAATTCTTCCTTTCAAGGAGATTTTTATCCAGTTAGGTTTTGTACTTTCTTTTCTATTTGTCTAATATTCCTTTTAAACTCTTCTGTGACTTCTTTTTTCCTATTTTTAAAATCATTGGTCAGTTTATCTCTATTTTTATAATTTATCTTTTAATATGCTTCCCAAACTCTTCCAAGAATGCTCTTTGTATTTCAGACCAGTCCATAGTCCCTTCAGAAGTTTCAGATGGGAGTACAGTCTCAATGCTGACCTCTTTGGAATTCGTGTTTTGATCCTTGTCCCCATAGAAAGATTCTATGGTCTTTTCCTTTCTGCTTTGCTTCTTACTCATGATGATCACCATTCTCCTGGCTTTTAAAGTAGATCTCTGCATCTGGGACACAGGGAGCTCTGTCCCACATTTCTTGTGTCTTAAACTTGGGGCTTTGTGTATTGTGACCTCTTGTTCTTTCAGCTAGAAGCTAAAATGCTGCAGCTTACCTGGTGCTGAGCTGCCTGGTATTGGAAAGCATAGGCCAGGTGAAGTCTTTTGGGGTTTCCCTGAAGTTACCCTGGAATTAGTTGTGTTAAGGATGGGGGAGGG
The DNA here is from genome assembly GCF_028372415.1 of Notamacropus eugenii. Classification (NCBI taxonomy): domain Eukaryota; kingdom Metazoa; phylum Chordata; class Mammalia; order Diprotodontia; family Macropodidae; genus Notamacropus; species Notamacropus eugenii. The sequence continues at coordinate 204,654,288 of NC_092875.1, read as the reverse complement.
GTTGTCTGGGTACAAGAGGTCTCCTCTGTTGAGCTAGAGCATAGGCAGGCTCAGTGGTCAGTGATCCGATCCGAGCTAGTGTCTTCCCAATTCCCCTGGTGCACTGAGGCATGTCTGGGGTCCAGGTATTGACAGTTGTGGTCTTCACCTCGTGTGGTCAGGACCTTCTCCTGATTTTCTGAGGTAGAACTGTCTGGATCACTTCTTGACCTGCACTCCTCCCCTTCAGCCACAGCAAGAGGGACACTCCCAAGGTATTTTCCTAGTCTCACAGGCTAAAAGGCTATTTACCCCTTCTGCTGCTCCCCCAAGGGACAATACTAATTATTTTTTTCACTGTAAATATTGTTTTAAATAAATGTCTACTGAGCAAGGCCTTATATGTTGCATTTAGGCAGCGATTTTTTTTTTTGCTGACATGTTGTTGCAACAAGATATGACCTTCATATTAACTTACACTTGATATGGTGTTGTGTACTTTCCTGTGCTCATATTCTGTCTCTCAAATTAGAATGTGTCTTATTGTAAACCAAGCTCTCAAGAATAGAACTTTGTAGAATGTATGCTCAATGACTGAAGTCAACAACCACTGTGATTAATTGGTTATTTTTGTTCTTTTTGTCAGAATATATTATTTTGATTGATAAAGCTTTGGGGGGGGCAGAAAATAGTTCTTTAAAAATTAGAATGGAACAGATGGAGGCTAATGACTTTATGAGAAACCAAGAAATCACAAAAGAAAACCAAAAGAATGAAAAAAATGAAAGATAATGTGAAACATCTCATTGGAAATACAACTGACTTGGAAAACAGATCTAGGAGAGACAATTTAAAAATTATGGGACTACCTGAAAGCCATGATCAAAAAAAAGAGCCTAGACATCATCTTTCATGAAATTATCAAGGAAAACTGCCCTGATATTCTAGAATCAGAGGGCAAAGTAAATATTGAAAGAATTCACTGATCACCTCCTGAAAGAGACCCAAAAAGAGAAACTCCGAGGAAAGTTGTGGCCAAATTCCAGAGTTCCCTGGTCAAGGAGAAAATATTGTAAGCAGCTAGAAAGAAACAATTGAAGTATTGTGGAAATACAATCAGGATAACACAAGGTCTAGCAGCTTCAACATGAAGGCATCAAAGGGCATGGAATATGATATTCCAGAAGTCAAAGGAACTAGGACTAAAACTAAGAATCACCTACCCAGCAAAACTGAGTATAATACTTCAGGGGAAAAAATGGTCCTTCAATGAAATAAAGGACTTCCAAGCATTCTTGATGAAAAGACCAGAGCTGAAAAGAAAATTTGACTTTCAAACACAAGAATGAAGAGAAGCATGAAAAGGTAAACAGCAAAGAGAAGTCATAAGGGACTTACTAAAATTGAACTGTTTACATTCCTACATGGAAAGACAATATGTGTAACTCTTGAAACTTTTTTCAGTACCTGGGTAGTTGGTGGGATTACACACACACACACACACAAACGCACACACGCACACACTCACACATGCACACAGACAGAAAGCACAAGGTGAATTGAATAGGATGGGATCATATCTTAAAATAATGAAATTAATCAGTGAGAGAGAAATATATTGGTAGGAGAAAGGGAGAAATGGAATGGGACAAATTATCTCTCATAAAAGAGGCAAGTAAAAGACTTTTCAGTGGAGGGAAAAAGGGGAGAGGTGAGAGAAAAAACGTGAAGGTTACTCTCATCACATTTAACTAAAGGAAGGAATAAAATGCACACTCATTTTGGTATGAAAACCTCTCTTACTGTACAGGATAGTGGGGGAGAAGGGGATAAGCAGGATGGGGGGGATAACGGAAGAGAGGGCAGTGGGAGGAGGGAGCAATTTTGGGGAGGGATAGGATCAAAAGAGAGAATAGAAGAAACAGGGGGCAGGATAAGATGGAGGGAAATACAGTTAGTCTTACACAACATGACTATTATGGAAATCATTTGCAAAACTACACAGATATGGCCTATATGGAATTGCTCGCTTCCCAAAGGGAATGGGTGGGGTGGGAGGGAGGGAGGAAGAGAAACTGGAACTCAAAGTTTTAGGAACAACTGTTAAGTATTGTTCTTGCAACTGGGAAATAAGAAATACAGGTAATGGGATGTAGAAATTTATCTTGCCCTTCAGGAAAAAAGAGAAGATGGGGATAAGGGAAGGAAAGGATGCTAGAAGGGAAGACAGATTGGTGATAGGGATAATTAGAATGCTTGGCATTTTAGGGTGGGGGAGGGGGAGAAATGGGGAGAAAATTTGGAACCCAAAATTTTTTGGAAATGAATGATGAAAACTTAAATAAATAAATTTAAATAAAAAAAATAGCCTGACTCATCTGGCAAAAGACGTTCAAAAAGCCATGAGGAAAAGAATTCTTTTAAAAGCAGAATTAGCCAAATGGGAAAGGGGGTTCAAAAGCTCACTGAAGAAAATAGTTCTTTCAAGATTAGAATGGAACGGATAGAAGCTAATGACTTTATGAGAAACCAAGAAATTACAAAACAAAATCAAAAGAGTAGAAGAAAAATAGAAGACTATATGAAATATCTCATTGGAAAAACAACTGACCTGGAAAACAGGAGAGACAATTTAAAAATTATGGGAGTACCTGAAAGCCATGATCAAAAAAAGAGGCTAGACATTGTCTTTCATGAAATTATCTAGGAAAACTGCCCTGACATTCTACAACAAGAGGGCAAAATAAGTATTGAAAGAATTCACTGATCGCCTCCTGAAAAAGTTCCAAAAAGAGAAACTCCTAGGAATATTGTAGCGAAATTCCAGAGTTACCAGATTAAGGAGAAAATATTGCAAGCAGTTAGGAAGAAACAATTCAAGTATTGTGGAAATACAATCAAGATAACACAAGGTTTAGAAGCTTCTACTTTAAGGGATCAAAGGGCTTGGAATATAATATTCCAGAAGCCAAAGGAACTAGGATTAAAATCAAAAATCACCTACCCAGCAAAACTGATTATAATACTTCAGGAGAAAAAGTGCTCATTCAATGAAATAGAGCACTTTCAAGCATTCTTGATGAAAAGACCAGAACTGAATAGAAAATTTGAATTTCAAACACGAAACAAGAGAAGCATGAAAAGGTAAACAGGAAAGAGAAATCATAAGGGACTTTCTAAAGTTGAACTGTCCACATTCTTGCATGGAAAGATAATATTTGTTACTCTTGAGACTTTTCTCAGTATGTGGGCAGATGGAGAGATTGCACACACACACACACACACACACACACACACACACACACACCACACAGAGTACAGAGTGAGTTGAATAAGAGGAGATGATATCTAAAAAAATAAAATTAGGTGGTAAAAGAGGAATATACTGGGAAGAGAAAGGGAGAAATGGAATGAGGCATATTATCTCTCATAAAAGTGGCAAGAAAAACTTTTTCAATGGAGGAAAAAAGGGAGGAGGTGAGAAAGAAAAAGTCAAGCTTGCTCTCTTCACATTTGGTTTAAGGAGGGCATAATATGCTCTCCCAATTTGGTATGAAAATCTAACTACACTACACGCAAGTAGGGGAGCAGGGGACAAATGGGGTAAGGGGAATGATAGAAGGGAGGGCAAATTGGAGGAGGAAGTAATTAGAAGTAAACACTTTTAGGAAAGGGCAAAGTCAAAAGAGAGAATAGAATAAATGGGGGGCAGGATAGGATAGAGGGAAATATAGCTAGTCTTACACAACATGTCTATTATGGAAGTCTTTTGCAAAACTACAAATATATAGCTTATATTTAATTGCTTGCCTCCTCAGTGGGGATGCCTGGGAAGGGAGGTAAGGAGAGAAGTTGGAACCCAAAATTTTAGGAACAAATTTTGAGAATTGTTTTTGCATACAACTGGGAAATAAGAAATACAGGTAATGGGGTGTAGAAATGTATCTTGCTCTACATAAAAAGAGAGAAGATGGAGATAAAGAAAGGGAAGGGTATGATAGAAGGGAGGGAATATTGAAGAAAGGGGTAATCAGAACATAAGGTGTTATGAGGTGAGGGAGAGGGGAGAGATGGGGAGGAAATTTGGAACTCAAAATTTTGGGGAAATGAATGTTGAAAACTAAAACTAAACGAATAAACATTAAAAAATGAAAATAGTTCTTTAAAAATTAGAATGGAACAGGGGGAAGCTAATAACTTTATGAGAAACTAAAAACTTATAAAACAAAACGAAAAAAATGAGAAATCCAGAAATTACAAAATCAGACCAAAAAAATAAAAACATAGAAGACAACGTGAAATATCTCATTGGAAAAACTACTGCCCTGGAAAATAGGAGAGATAATTTAAAACTTACTGGTCTACCTGAAAACCATGATCAAAAAAAGAACCTAGACTTCATATTCCAAGAAATTGTCAAGGAAAACTACCCTGATATTCTGGACCCAGAGGTTAAAATAGAAATGGAAAGAATTCCCCCATCATCTCCTGAGGGAGATGCCAAAAGGAAAACTCCTAGGAATATTGTAGTAAAATTCCAGAGTTCCCAGGTCAAGGAGAAAATATTACAAGCATCCTGAAATATTATGGAAATAGAATCAGAATAACACAGGATTTAGCAGCTTCTACACTTATGTATCAAAGCACTTGGAATATGATATTCCAGAGGTCAAAGGAGATAAGATCAAAACCAAGAAATACCTACCCAGCAAAACTGAGTATAATACTCCCAGGGGAAAATGGGACTGCATTGAAATAAAGCACTTCCAAGCATTGTTGTTGAAAAGACCAGAGCTGAACAGAAAATTTGACTTTCAAATACAAGAATCAAGAGAAACATGAAAAGGTAAACAGGACAAACCTTAAGGAACTCTTTAAAGTTGAAGTCTTTACATTTCTCCATGGAAAAATGTTATTTGTAACTCATGAGACCTTTTTCAATATTAGGGTAGTTAGAGGGAATATATAGATATAGATATAGATATACATATATGTGCATATATGTGTGTGTGTAACTATATATGAGTATGTATGCATGTATATATTATATATATGGAGGTATGTGTATGTACATGGGTGTATGTATCTGTGTGTGTATATATATATATATGTGTGTGTGTGTGTGTGCACGCACGTATGTGCATGTGTAGACAGAGACACAGGGTGAGCTGATTATAAAAGGAGAATACCTAAAAAATAAAATTTACTGTTCAATGGAATGTATGAGCACTAAGAGAAAGGGAGAGTTAAAGTGTAGCAAATCATCACACGTAAAAGAATGAAGAAAGAACTTTTAAAATGGAATGACTTAAGGAGGGAATAACACACATTCAGTTGGATAAGGAAATATATTTCACCTTGAAGGAAGGCAAGGGGGAAGGGAATAGGAGAGGGAAGATAATAGAAGGGTCAGCAAAATGAGGAAAGGTATAATCAGAAGCAAACACAAGTGTGGGAGGACAGGTCAAAGGAGAGAATGGAATAAATGAAGGGTAGGATAGGACAGAGGGAAATGTGATTAGTCTTTTAAAACATAAGTTTTATGGACATGTTTTGCATTGTTACACATGTATGACCTATACTGAATTCCTTGTTTTCTCAATGAGGGTGGGTGGGGAGGGAGGGAGAGAATATGGAATTCAAAGCTTTTAGAATGAATGTTAAAAATTGTTTCAGCATGCAACTGGAATTTAAGCTGTATAAGCAATGGCATATAGAAATCTATTTTGCCCTGTAGGAAAATAGAGGGAAAGGGGATGGACAAAAGGTGGGTAATAGAAGGGAAGACAGACTGGAAGAAGGGGTGGATATCCTTGGGTGCAGATGGGGAGAGATGGGGAAAAAATTTTGAATTCAAATTTTTATGAAGTGAAGTTTAAGAACTGAAAAATAATTAAATTATGTGATATATATATGTATATATGCGTGTGTGTGTATGTATGTATGTATGTATGTATGTATGTAATACTATAGAAGGGAATTTCTGGGAGCCAAAAAGCAGAGCAAGCAGTAAGTAATTTTCCCTCTCACTCATTAATTTCTAAAACCCCAGAAAGTATTCACCCAGGAAAATCCCTGGAAAAGCTGAGGCAGCAGAAAAATGAGGTGCAGTAGACTTTTAGCCCAGGAAGCTTGGGGGATTAACAAGAAAGGTCCTACAATTTCTACTGGAAGTGGAGCAATAAAGGACAGAGGGTGTCCCAGAATACCAGTGGCAAGTACCACCTCAGCAAACCAGCAAGAGCTACTGAGCCCCAGAGTGGTGGAACAGGAAAGTGCCAACACCTGGACTCCTGAGTGCCTTGGCACAGACAAGGGAACTGGTAGATTCCAGCTTGGAAAAATACTACATGCCCTTGAGGGCAGGCATCCTCCAGCAGCAAAATCTCCCAGTGCTTCAGAACACCTCAAGGACACATAACTTCATGCAGGGTAGACATCTTCTTGCCCCAAAACCTTCTAGTACTTCAGATCAGCCCATAGGAGCAGGTATCCTCCAGTGTTCAGAAGCCCTACCCCACTACACACACCCCAGAGCATCAATGTTGCTGACCCTGTAGCTCAGCATCAGCTGAGACCCATACAGCTTCCAGCTACCAGCATCTGAGACCCCATGTATCAGTAAGCACTCCATTATATACAGGGGAGTTTGTTACCACAGGTTCTTAGATCTGCATTCATAAAAGGAAGGCAATTTTTGAGGGGTTAACAATCACTTTAATCAAACCCATGTATCATTCTTTAACCAAGCACATATATCATTCACCTAGTTGGGAGGAGTCAGTACCCTGAACCTCAAAGAAAATACAGAGAAATCAAAAATCAATAGACATGGCTTCCTCTTCCTGAATTCAACAGATAGTTCTAACTGTCTGATCATAGTTACAAGAAAGGAAAGCACAACATCTGTGTTCTCAAAGCTGGAGGCTCCTTAGTGGCTCTCCAGAGTCCCCTTCTGACCAAACAAACACTTCCAGTCAGTAAGCCCCAAAACAAAACCTCAACTCAGAGTATTTATACTTTTTTAGAGCTAGAGGGCATCATAACCCTTGAGAGCTAATAATGACAATAGTTTCTTTCTACGGGGAGAAGGTAGATCAAAACAGCAGTCCAGAAGACAACATTATCAATATGCTCACTTCTGAAACCTCAAAGGGGAATATGAACTGATCTCAAGCCCAAAAAGCCTTCTTAGAAGCGATCAAGAAGGATTTTGAAAGTAAAATAAGAGAGGTGGAATAAAGATTTGAAAAAGAAATGAGAGATATGTAAGAGAGACCTAATAGCTTGGAAAAAGGAGGATAAAAATGGATTGTAGAAGACAAATCTTTAAAAGTACAATGGGTCAAATGGGGTGGGGGGATAAAGTACACAGAAGAAAATAACTCATTAAAAAGTAGAATTGGCCTTATGGAAAAGAAAGCACAAACACTCACTAGAGACAATAACCACTTACAAAGTAAAGTGAATCAAATAGAAAAGAAGGTACGAAACCTAACTGAAGAAAACAATTCATTAAAAATTAGAATCGGGGGAAGCTAATGACTCCATTACAGTTTAAGCTGCTCATCCATGGATACCAAAAGCTGTTGCGGTTTCATGATGTGATGTGGTTTAAAATCCATCTTGCTTCCTCTGACTTTAGAGTCAGATCACCTCTAAGCCAAATTTAGTCATTTATTGGGGTTGATGTCTCTCAAAATTGGGCTAAGTTCCAAGAGGAACAAGCAACTTCAGTAAAAACAAGACAGAGTTTTGATATAACAGAAATTATGGATAATTAAAAAGACAGGAGAGATTTGTCAAGGAGTTATGTAATAGGGGAGAGAGGTCCCTTCTATGGCTCAGTGGTTAAACTTTCTGGTCATGCTGCCCTCTAGTTAGCTAGCTATTATGTTCCTTTCTGGCCAAGATGGATAGTTAGGTATTGTGGTCCTCTCTTGTGCTAAATGGATGATGTGATGGTGGTTGAATACTAGAATATACATTTTCAAATATGTGAATTGACTCTGAGGGCAGTGGCTAGCTAGAGGCAGTGTCTATATTGAGTCTGTGAACTTGAGGTGTGATTAAAATCAGATTGTGTGGTTAAATCAGGACATACCTGCTATTCAGTGGGGGTCATATGGAAGTTAGAATGTTGGGGCTGGGTGCAGTTGTATTAGGATTCCATCTTCCATCCCTCAAAGACCTGGGGCCTAAATTCATTTGGGAAAAAAGGATGAAGTTCTTTGCTGCTATACTTTCTTCAGGTTTGCAAGGAGCAGAGAGCTGTCCCTGCCTCAGTGGGTCTGGAGGAGTTTGATTGAAACTGAGCATAGGCCACATCCAGGAGTAGATGGGTGAGTATGGATTGGTATCCACTGTTTACTGCCAACTGTAGGTGAATTGGCCTGTAGTCTGAGAGACACAAATATGACAAGCAAATTCAGCATTATAGACCCCAGATATAAGAAAGATATATTTAAGAACAGGCAGTTGATTAGGTTAAGTACCCATTTAATAAATTATTAAATTAATAAATTAATTTAATAAATTAATAAATTAAATAAATTAATAAATTATAGAAAGGAGTATAATTTTAGGCTGAGTAGCTCAGATGTTGCGCACATTTTATTATAGTAGCTCAGATATATCCCAACCTTAATCTATGATATAACAATTAACATTTTGTTTGTACTTTTGTTTCACAGACTTCTTCTCATTTGACTATGCAGGTAGGCAGATGACAAGCCTGTGTGCTAATTTACCCAGCTGTTTGGAAAATAGGTTGACAACACATTCAGACTGAAAATAGTAAGATTTCATATACCTGCATTGTACTGATATCTCTTACTGACTACTTGCTCTAATTAGAGAAATTTGCTATAAAAGGAAAAAGCAGGAACATGTCAGATATGAGACGATAAAATACCCTTAGCTCTGAATTCAGGTGAGAGTCACTGTAATTTCACCTTATAGTCAGTCTCAGAAATAGCCAAGTGGGAAACATCCCTTTTCAAAGGAAGACAATAGGGAAACTGGACCAGGAGGGTTCCATCTTAGATTGAGGTTAAGATTGTTCTTTCTGCTTTTCTCAAAAGCAAACCTCCACCTGTAGCAGGATCACATTTTCTCTGAGTAGCTTGTGTCATTTGGCTCAAATACTGATTTAATGTAGACAACTATCTAAATTCAAACTCAAAATGAAAGTAGTTGCACTACCAAGGGCTTTTACCTCAAATGGCAGATCTTGCCAATCACTCAACATGGCACAGAATCTAATTCTTTGAGATGGTTCCACAACAACACATCTTGAAACCACAACAGTTTTGGGGTTGGTAGTGTTTAAACCTCAATGGTTTATTGTGTCACTGGGTGAACAGAGAGTTTGAAACTCAACAACTCTGAGAGACATCAAAAATCAAACAAAATTTAAAAAAATGAAAAATAATAGAAAAAATAAAGAAAAATAACTTATTGGAAAATCAATTGACCAGGAAAATAAACCCAGGAGAGATAATTTAAGAATTATATTGGTCTACCTGAAAGACATGATTTAAAAAAAGAGCCTGGAAAACATCTTTCAAGAAATCATCAGGGAGGAGCCAAGATGGCGGAGTAGAAAGACACACATATGCTAGCTCCTAACCCACAGCCCATAAAATAGCTGTAAAGAACTCCCAACAAATTCTGGAGCAGTAGAAACCACAGAACAATGGAGTGGAGGAGATTTCTGTTACAGAGAGACCTGAATAACCAACACCAAAGGTCTGTTGCGCACCAGACCCGGAGCAGAGCCCAGACTTGCCTTGTCTGCTTCGCACTGAGGGGAGCAGATCTGAGCAGGCTTCAGGGACAGAATCTCCAGTGGCAGTGCAGGTCCCTCCACCCACAAGCTCCAAAGGTCAGTGAGAGAGTCTTCTTGGCTGGCCGAGAGGGGAGTGGGGTGTCCCCATAACTCAGGCCCCCTAGGAAGGCAGCAGCAGAGGTGGCAGCATACAAGGGCTCCCAAAGCAGGCAGGAGCTCAGATCCATTGTTGAAGGTCTCTGTGCAAACCCCCTGAGGGAACTGAGACCCATGTGGTGGCACTGCCCCCACTCAAGCACCTGAACTTAATCTCACACTGAATAGCAGCCCAGTCCCCTCCAAAAACCCTGAGGCTGGGAAGTAGCATTTGAATCTCAGCCCCTAAGCTCTAGCTGGGTGGATCTAGAGGCGAGGCAGGTGTGGAGAGGAAACTCAGAAATCAAGCAACTGACTGAGAAAATGCCCAGAAAAAGGGGAAAAATATAAGACCATAGAAGGTTATTTTCTTGGGGAACAAGTGTCTCCCCCCATCCGTTTGGATGAGGAAGAATAAGGCATACTGTCAGAGGAAGTCAAAGACCCTCCCTCCAAAGGGGACTTAAATAGGCTCAGGCAATAGAAGACCTTAAAAAACAAGTTAGCAGCTTACTAAAGGAGAACCAAAAAAATGCTGAGGAAAATAGCAGCTTTAAAAAGAGGCTAACTCAATTGGAAAAAGAGGTTCAAAAAGCCAACGAGGAGAAGGAGGTTTTAAAAAGCAGAATTAGCCAAATGGAGGAGAAGGTTCAAAAGCTCACCGAACAAAATAATTCGTTGAAAGAGAGAATTGAGTCCAGGGAAATGAATGACTATGAGTTAAACCAAGAAATTAGTAAACAAAACCAAAAATTTAAAAAAAATAAAAGATAATGTGAAAGAACTCATTGGAAAAACAGCTGACCTGGAAAATAGATCCAGGAGAAGTAATTTAAAAATTATTGGGCTACCTGAAAGCCATGATTAAAAAAAGAGCCTAGACACTATCTTCCATGAAATTATCAAGGAAAACTAACCTGATGTTTTAGAATCAGAGGACAAAATGGATATTGAAAAAATTCATCTATCACCCCCTGAAAGTAACCTGAACAGAGAAACTCCTAGGAATATTGTGGCCAAATTTCAGAGTTCCCAGATCAAGGAGAAAATACTGCAAGCAGCTAGAAAGAAACAGTTTGAGTACTGTGGAAATACAATCAGGATAACACAGGATCTGGCAGTTTCAACATTAAATGAACAAAGGGCTTGGAGTAGGATATTTCAGAAGTTAAAGGAACTGGGACTGAAACCAAGAATCACCTACCCAGCATATCTGAATATAATACTTCAAGGGAAAAAATGGACCTTCAGTGATAGAGACAAATTTGAAGATTTCATGTTGAGGAAAAAACAAGATCTGTATTTAGAATTTTGACTTCCCAAGACAAGAATCAAGAGAAGCATGAAAAGGTAAACAGGGGGGAAAAAAGAAAGAAAAATCACAAAAGATTCTCTAAAGCAGAACTGTTTACATTACTACATGGAAAGAAAATATTTTTAACTCTTGAATGATTTCTCAGTATATGGGTAGTTGGAGAGATTGTACACACATACCCACACACATACACATAGATAGAGAGTACAGGGTGTGCTATATCAGAAGAGATGATATCTACATACACAAACACACAAAAAAATAAATAAAATAGAAATTAAGGGGTGAGAAAGGGAGTAATGAAATGGGGCAGGCTATACTCATAAAAGAGATAAAAAAAATCTTATTCAATAGAGAAGATAAGGGAGAAGGGGAGAGGGGGAAAATAAAGCTATGCTCTCCACATGTGGCTGAAGAAAGGAATAACATTCTCACTAAATTTGATATGAAAATTTATATCACACCACAGGAAAGTAGGAGAGGAGGCAACAAGTAGAGCAAAGGGAATGTTAGAAGGGAGGGCAAATGGGAGAAGGGAGTCACTAGAAATAAACACTTTCAAGAAGGGATAAGGTCAATTGTAGGGGGGAAAATAAGGAGGACAGAGTAGGTCAGAGGGTAATATAATTAGTATTACACAACATGATTACTATGGAAGTCCTTTGCAAAACAGCATATGTTTAATTTGTATTGAATTGCTTCCTTTCTTAGTGGGGCTCGGGAGGGAGTGGGGGAAGGGAGAGAAGTTGGAATTCAAAGTAGTAGAAGCAAATGTTGAGAATTTCTACTGCATATAATTGGGAAATAAGAATTACAGGGATAGGGGTATGGAAATTTATCTTGCCCTGCAAGAAAAGAGAGATGATGGGGATAGGAGAGGGGTGGGGTATGATGGAGGGGAGGGTACATTGAGGGAAGGAGCAACCAGAATGCAAGATATTAGGAAGTGAGGGGAGGGGGGTGATGGGGAGAAAAATTGGTCAAGTTACAAAATGAAGTAAAAGCAATTAGTATTAAAACAATAGACTGAATTAATTACTGAGAATAAATCAATGACATCTTTAGTTTGGAGAAAAGAATTTCAGTCTAATTTTCCAAGAGGAAGGTCACCTCTGATAAAATTTGGCATTGATGGAAAAGTCAAGGTTTTAAGGGTAAATTTGATTTTATGATTGCCATTTAATTAGGAACTAGAACATGTATAGAAAGACATGTAAGCCACTTAAGACTTGCCTAAAACATGTTCCTTAGTCAAAGTGAAACTATAATCACATTTTAAACCTGATTATAGGAACTTGCCATTTTGAGATGCTATGGAACTACTAAGTAACTGTTCTTCTGAGTCTAACTTCATGTATGGGAAGGAAGAAAGGTGATCTGAGCCTCCATTACAAGATGACAGTATGCTCACGAGATGCTGGTATGAACTGCATCGGTGATCTCAAGGGAAGAGTGGGAGAGCAGCTGTTCAGCATGGGCTGAGGTTTCAATTTCCCCACTGACACCTGGCAGACTTTAGGTCTGACCGAATGCAAGTGGACAATCTACTCCTGCCTGGAATAGACATGAAATTGGGGAGATATTGTCTCCCTGCAATATCCCTACTCTTGGTGGCAATTTCCTATAATCAAAAGGTTTGTAAGCTTAATACCAGATCTATTCAATTTGGGTACAGGAACATCCGAGGCTGTCTAAAATTAAGCTACTAGGCATAGGACTTTAGATCAACAACATTAAGTTAGGGTCCTTTTATTCTTAGTAATACTGTGGAGACAATTAGATCAAGAGATGTGAAGTTAGCAACATAAATATTATCTGTCTCAGTTGACTTATGTTTAAAAAAAATTCTTATGTGGTCCATATTGTAAATGCTTTAAAAAGATGTATCACCTGACGAAAAATTTGAATTGCTTGATCTGTTATAAACTGTGTTAAAAATAAAAAAAAGAAAAGAAAAGAAAAAAGAAAAGAAATCATCAAAGAAGACTGTCCTGAGGTCCTAGAACTAGTCATCAAAAGAATCCACTGATAACCTCCTGAAAGAGAATCCAAATAAAAATGCCAATGAATATTGTAGCCAAATTACAGAACTAACAGGCCCAGGAAAAGCCAATAAAATGGATAAAATTTTGGTTAATTTGATTTTAAAAAAGAAAGAAGAAAAACAAATAATTATCATCATCATAAATGAAAAAGGTCAATTTACCACCAATGAAAAGGAAACTAAAACAATAATTAGGATCTATTTTGCCCAACTTTTTGCCAATGTGTTTGACAATCATAGTGAAATGGATGAATATTTACAAAATATAATTTCCCCAGATTAGCATAAAAGGAAATAAAATACTTAGAAACCCAATTTCAGGCAAAGACATTGAACAAACCATCAAATTTTTCCCTAAGGAAAAATTCTCCTGGGCCAGATGGATTTACAAATGAATTGTATCAAACATTTAAAGAACAATTAATTCTAATACTATATTAACTATCTGGGGAAACAAAGAAAGAATCCTAAAAAAATTCTTTTTATGATAGAAATATAGTGCTGATACCTCACCAAGGAAGAATCAAAACAGAAAAAGAAAATTAGACTAATTTCCCTACTGGATATAACTGTAAAAATTATAGGTAAATTATTATCCAAGAGATTATAGCAACATGTCTTGAGGATGATACACTATGATCAGGTAGGATTTATACCAGGAATGAAAGACTGGTTTAATATTTTAAAAAACTGTCAGCATAATTATATCAACAATAAAACTAACAGAAATTATGATTATCTCAATGGATGCAGAAAATTTTTTTTGTCAGAATACAATTCCCTATTAAAATACACCTATTAAAAACACTAGAGAACAATGGAATAAATTGTGTATTCCTTAAATGATAAGTAGCATTTTCCCAAAACCATCATCAAGCATTAGATATAATGGGGATAAGCTAAAAGCATTTCCGGTAGGATTGGTGATGAAACAAGAATGCCCATTATCACCACTATTATTCAATATGGTACTAGAATTGTTAGCTTTAGCAATAAGAGAAAAAAAAAGAATTTGAAGGAATTGGAACAGGCAAAGAAGAAACAAAGTTATCATTCTTTGAAGATAATATGACGATATATATAGTGAATCCTAGACAATTAAGTAAAAAACTACTTGAAACAATAAAATTTAGAAAAATTGAAGGATGTAAAATAAATCCACATAAATCATCAATATTTCCATGTTTTACTAGCAAAGTCCACCAGCAAGAGAAATTCCATTTAAAGTTACTATAGACATTGTAAAATATTTGGGAACATACCTGCCAAAACAAATCCAGAAACTATATGAACACAATTCAAAACACTTTTCACACAAATAAGGTCAGATCTAAATAATTAGAAAAATATCAGTTGCTTATGTGCAGGCCAAAGTAATATAATAAAAAGGATAATTCTACTTATTCAAATTTACAAATATGACAATTTTACATATTCAGTTCCATACCAATCAAAACTACTAAAAAAAGTATTTCATAGAGCTAGAAAAGGCAATAATAAAATTAATTTTGAAGGAAAAAAGGTCCAGAATATCAAGGGAATTAATGAAAAGAAATGGTGGCCCAGACTAACCAGATCTTAAATTATAATATAAAACAGCAGTCATCAAAACTACTTGTTACTTGCTAAGAAATAGAGTGGTGGATCAGTGTAATAGGTTAGGCACACAAGACACAACAGGCAATGAATATAGTAATCTTCTGTTTCATAAACCCAAAGATCCCAGCTTCTGAAATAAGAACTCTCTATGTAACAAAACCTGCTGAGAAAACTGGAAAATAGTTTGGCAGAAACTAGGCATAGACCAACATCTTACACCATATACCAAGATAAAGTCAGAATGGACACGTGATTCAGATATAAAGGCTGATAGGAAGGAATAGTTTAACTGTCAGATTTATGGAGAAGGGAAAATGTTATGAGCAAACAAGAGATAGAGAATATTATGAAAAGCAAAATGGATAATTTTGATTACATTAAATTGGAAAGATTTTGCAAAAAAACAAAGTCAAGGCAAGCAAGATTAAAAGGGAAGCATGAAGCTATGAGGCAATTTTTACAGACAGAATTTCTGACAAAGGTGTCATTTCTAAAATATGTAGAAAATTGAGTCAAATCTGTAAGAATACAAGTCATTCCCCTATTGATAAATACTCCAAGGATATGAACAGGCAGATGAAGAAATTGAAGTTATCTCTAGTCATATAAAAAATGCTCCAAATCACTATTGATTAGAGAAATATAAATCAAAATAACTCTGAGAAACCATATCAGATTGGCTAACATGGCAAAAAAGGAAAACCATAAATGTTGGAGAAGATTTGGGAAAGTTGGAACACTAATTCATTCATTGTTGGTGAAGTTACAAACTGATTCAACCATTTTGGATCCCCAAAGTGCTATAAAAATATGCATATCCTTTGACCCAGTAATATCACTTCTAGTTCTGTATCCCAAAGAAAGCATTAAAATGGGTAAAGATCCACATGTACAAAAATATAGCATCTCTATTTGTGATGACTATGAATTGGAAAATGTGGAAGATGTCTATGAGTTGGGGAATGGCTGAACAACTTGTGATATATGAATGGGATGGAATACTATTTTACTATGAGAAATGATGAGCAGGTTGACTTCAGAAAAACCTGGGAAAATTTACATGAACTGATACTGAGTGAAGTGAGCAGAACCAGGATAGCACTGGACACAGTAACAGTCACATTGTTCAAGACTAACTTTAATAGACTTAGCTTTCCTCAGCAGTGCAAGGATCTAAGAGAACTCCAAAGGACTCATGTTGGAAAATACTGTCCACATCAAGAGAAGGCACTATTGTGTCTTAATGCAGATTTAAGCACACTATTTGCTCTCTTTTTTTCTTTCTTGTGGTTCCTCCCATTGGTTACAATTCTTCTTTACAACATGACTAATGTGAAAATATGTTTAATATGAATGTGTAAGTAGAACCTATATCAGATTACATGCCACTTTGAGGAGAGGGGAACAAGTGGAGGGGCAGAAAATTTAAAACTCAAAATCCTATGGGAGTGAATGCTGAAAACTAAAAATAATTTGTTCTCAAAAAAAGATAGCATAGAAAATTTTGCATCCAACCCTTGCATTTTAAAGTGGCAGGTGTGTCTGTGTTGCCCATTTAAATCAGATATATCAATATATGTCTGTTCAAATGTGGTTAAAAGGGAGGCATGAAAGAATATTGCTAGTCTCCTTCACTGTCTTCCCTCTGAGAAAGACTTGATTACTGCCAGGAGAAGAGCAGATTGGAGTCATGAAAATGGCTGCTCTGCTTAGGTCAGAGAGATATCATATCAGAATTATATCTATTCATTCCTAATTATTGTTAGTCTAGAGAAAATTTTTGTTTAGGTTCAAGACCCTCTGATGATTGCTGTCCTTTTAATGGGAAGGAGTGCTCCAACCTATAAAACCCTTGACTTCCTTCCAATTCCATAATGATCACTGCATATAATAAAGGTTAGAATCATGATCTAGGTTCTGACTTTGCTATATGTCAATTTCTTTCTAAAGTCTTTCTCTCCTTTCTGGAAACTCTCTCTGAAGATAAATTAGAACCATCTGTCTCCCCTCTTAAAACTGGGAGCCAGAAGTAAAATCTGTCTTTTTCCAAACACTCACTAATTCTACCCTGTGTCCAGGGGAAAAATATTAAGTAATCAGACTCCACCTATATGGAGAGTTGTATGCATATAACTAAAACATTGGGCTACACAGAAGAGAAATTAAATGATTTCCCAATATAAGAGAACTAGTGGTAGAACTGGCACCAACCAAACTGTATATAATAAATTGAGTGCTGCCAGAAATGTTAGGAGTCATCAAATTCAATCTCTCTATATATTACAGATGAGAACACTGAGGACCATAGAATTTAACTTTTATAAAGTAAAATGCATACCTTATCTCACAGCACCTTGCTGACAATAAATAAAGCATTTATATTTTAGCTGTTTTTTTCCTTAACCATAGCATGCCAGTTCCAGTCAATTATTGATTTTTTAAAATAAACTTTAGAAAAGTCAAGAGGGACTACAAGATGAAGAGAACTGTAGGTTTTTTGAGTTACCCATAAAGAGTCCAAATCTTCCCTACATTGATATTATCATTAGCAAGCTATGTGTGGTTCATTCAAATATATTATGTCTCCTAGATATCTATTCCTATAATATTTAAAGCCTGATCTGAAGTATCAGGTAACTATGTTTGTCTTACTGTCAGCTCACTGCAGAAAGAAAACTTTGAGAAAATGTTTAATTAAATGTGTTTACACTATTCTGAAACAGATTTGAAACTGAAAAAGGCTAAATTAACCTTAATTGTGATACCTATAATTTCTTCTCATTAGGATCCAATTGTATCTTTCAAAGATGTCTAGTTGGTCCTGCTCTTGAATTATGTAAATAGGAAGTACTTAGTGTTCTTAATCTTCTTACTTAATGGAATCTTCTTGCTACAATCTAAGCAGGATTTTGTCAAAACCAAATATTAAATATTTTACTTTTTGCTCTACCCAACACTTTGCCTCAACAAATTTTTGTGGCTTTCTTTTCTGCTCCTTTCCCTTTTGCTTATCTGAAATCTGTCAAACTGAAGGTAAATAATTAATGAAGCTTAAGAAAATACCAGAAAAAGTCAATTCCTATGGAGAAAAAAGGTAACAGGGATTAAACGTTTAATGTTTAATAAAGCAATGAAATTGCAAGATTGGTAATCCTAGAAGGTTTGTCATGAATATATTTTGTTTAGAGTTAAGTTTACATATTTATCAAAACAGAAACAGGAACAAAATATTTATCTCTTTAGAAAAAAATAATCCAAAATGTAAATACAGATCATATTCTTCAAGGATGATTAATATATATGAATTTTCAGATTGATAGACAAACTCGTTAAGAAGCAATTTAAAATAAATCTTTGCTGCTGAAAGAAAATCCATGATCTCTTATTCAGATGATTTAAAATGGGTGTTTAATGATAGGATAAAATTAGGTCACTTCTTCTGATTCTGAAGCTTTCTCTGGTCTATTGAATTATATGAATTAGTGCATAAAGATAACATTTTATAATAAGGTATCATATGGTATTTTATTTTCTTATATATATACATATATATATACATATATATATATAACAAATATATTACCCAAGTAAAGATAATTATGAGAATGTCTGACTTCATTGCTTCATCTAGGTTGAATGCGTTCACTAGCCACACTTGCCCAGTGAAGTAAATGAAAGTTGTACACACACACACACACACGCACACGCACACACACACACACACACACACACACTTATATTCACACCTTTCCTTACAGAATCTGTGATTTCATCTATGTAGGGAACTACATTGCTATATAAATCAATTGGAATGAAGTAAAAGCATTTAATTTATTGACATATAATTAACATGAAACCTTTTTTAACTCTTTCAACATGTTTAATATGTTAAAGGGAATTTTTCTACAATATTTTCTTAAATAATGTTTGGCAATCAGTTCATAAGATTTTGCCATTTTAAATTCTTCAGTGTGAAATCTCATATATCACATTGAACATTAAGTATATCTTTGATGACCAATGCATTTTTTTAAATTAATTTATTCGTTTTCAGTTTTCTACAATCACTTCCATAAATCTTAGATTTTCTCCCACTCCTCCCCCTTCCACGAGATGGCATGCAATCATATATGGGTTCTACACATACATTCTTATTAATCACATTTTCATATTACTCATGTTTCATATAAGAATTAAAATGAATGGGAGAAACCATGAGAAAAACCCAAAACAAACAAAAAAATAACATAAGAGAAAATATTCTGCTCCATTCTGCATTTCAAATGCATAGTTCTTTCTCTGGAAGTGGATGGCATTTTGCCTCAGGAGTCCACTGGGAATGTTTTAGGTCCTTGCATTGCTGCGAAGGTCTAAGTTTACCAGAAAAATTACTCGCTCATTGTGGTTGTTACTGTGTACAATGATCTCCTGGTTCTGCTCCTTTCACTCAGGATCAGTTCATACAAGTCCTTCCAGGACTCTCTGAAGTCTTCCTTTTCATCGTTTTTTACAGCACAATAGTGTTCCATTACATTCATATACCACAACTTATTCAGCCATTACCCAATTGATGGGCATCCCCTTGATTTCCAGTTCTTGACCACCAGAAAGAAAGTTGCTAAAAACACTTTTGTATCAATGTGGCCCTTTCCCATTTCTATGATTTCTTTGGGATGACCAATGCATTTTTAAAGTCTATGTTTTTTATTGATCTATTGGTTTTCAATGGAGTTTAAGTAAGTTGAATTTAAGGGCTGTTCAAGTTTGAATATCTTCATTTTCTAGTTAAATGTCCTAACATTTTGTCACATGCAGCATGATACAAGGTTACAATCCAGTATTCCACCTCCATTTGAGAATTTCTATGATTACAAATAATTTTGCTCCTCCTTATATCAATTTTTAGCTGATTTCACAATTCCCTAATTTGGACCTGGATTTCTTGACTTATTGGAAGTAAAACCCTGAAATATTTATTTATCTCTTATTTATTTATTTTTATTGAGTTTGGATTTTTTGCAATCTGATGAAGATGCTTGATTCTTACAAGATCATTTCAATTTCCCATGACAATAATTTTAGTATAACCTTTGGAATAAAAAGAATTAATTTAGTCAGTAAATATTAATCATTTTATATTTCCATTGGATTTTCTTTCCCATCACAAGGATTTCTGCTTCATAGTGGTGATAAGCAACTGCTTTTTTAAAAATAAGACTTGTTGCTAATCTGTCATCTTCCAGAAATGCATGCCACACTTTAGAACAAAAGATATGAAATCCTCCAGAAGTTTGCTGATGGGTTATTTTACATGAATATTTTATCAGTTTTCACATGTTTGTTTTTACTATACTTTTTAGTGACACCATCCTGCTAATTTTTGGCTTTTACGATCCTTGAAAATGCTTGACTTCTGTTGGGGGAGACCCAAGATGGCAGACGCAAGCCAGAGATTACTTTGAGCTCTCCCTAGTTTCCCTTGGAAACAATGTGAAATCAAGCCTCTAAAAGGATTCTGGAGCAATATAATCCACAAAAAGACAGAGTGAAACAATTTTCTAGCCCAGAAGAACTTAGAAGAAATTCAGGAAATGTCCATCAAACATGCTAAAAGAGGAGTGGAGCTCACCATAGGCAGTGCCTGGGCAAGTGAGTGGGAGACTCTTAGCTACAGCACAGATCAGCAACTGAAGCCTCATAGTCTTGAATCATTTGGCCACTTGTGAGGCCTGTAGCTCCAGTGCAGCAGACAAATTACCTGCCCCAGAATCCAGGGCACAACAGATGTGATTTGACCCAGCCATCTTGGTTCAATAAGAGAGCTACCAATACCTCAGGCTGAGATGTAAAAGGCCAGTGATGAGGACCTGGCCCCCAGGGCAAGAAGCTTGCGACAGTGCCCTTTTTACCCCAGAAGTAGAGCTCAACTTTTTTAAAATGGGCAAAAAACAGAAAAGAGCAATGACCACAGAAAGCTACTACAGTGACAGGGAAGATCCAAACACAAACTCAGAAGAGGACAACAACATCAAAATGCTTACCTGCAAAACCTTAGAGGGGAATATGAATTGACCTTAGGGTCAAAAAGCCTTCTTCAAAGAACTCAAAAAGGATTTTTAAAATCAAATAAGAGAAGTAAAAGAAAAATTGGGAAAAGAAATGAGAGGTATACAAGAGAGAATCAACAACTTAGAATGGGAAAGACAAATTGAAGAAAACAATTCCTTAAAAAAATATAATTGACCAAAAAGAGGGAAAATCCACTGAAGAAAATGACTCCTTAAAAAGTAGAATTTGTTGGTCTTCCAGAACTTCTGGAAGGAAGACAGTGGAATAAACAGTAAATCCCTATCACTTTCCCATATTGACCTCTGGAAAATAAAGAAGAGAAAATAGTGTCCCAGGAAATTTCCTGGAGTAGTGGATTCAAGAGAATGACAAGGTGGAGTATTCTTTTAGCCTGGGAAACTTAGAGCATTAGCAAGAAAGTTCCATATCACTGGGGTAAAAGTGGAGCATATAACAATACAGAAAGCATCCCAGGAAGCCAACATCAAGCCCCATCTCAGTAAACCGGCAGAAAATCCTGAACCCCAGGGCTATGGAGAAGGCAAATGTCAATACCAGGACCACTCCCATCCCCACATGCCTTAGAATAGCCAAGAGAATCAGTGAATTCCAATTCAGACACCCCCCACATGCACTGGTGAAGCCTGGAAAGACAGGCACCTTCAGTGGCCAGACATCCATGTAGCTTGGTATAATCACAGGGAAAGGAAGAAAAAGCCCATCTGGCCTCAGCACATGCCATACACCAAAAACAGGACTCCCAGCTCAGCACCAGGTATGCTGCAAGACACCAACACCACCAGCTGCCAGCCCCTGAGGTGCCAGCACACAAAGAAAGTGACCACATCCCCGGATCCCAGTGCAAGAAGTATGGGAAAGTGCCCCCTGGGCTCCAAAAGGAGAGCTCAATTTTAAAAGCTACGAAACAGGCAAAAAAACATAAACAAGAACCAATGACAAATTTTGACCACAGAGAGTTTCTATGGAGACTGGGAAGATCAAAAACACAAACTCAGAAGAGGATAACATTGTCAGTGTAGCTACATCTGAAACCTCAAAGGAGAGTATGAATTGGTCTCAAGCCCAAAAACCCTTCTTGGAAGAGATCAAGAAGGATTTTAAAAGTCAAATAAGATAGGTAGGAGATAAATTGGGAGAAGAAATAAGAAATATGCAAGAGAGCATGTACATCTTGGACAGAGGACAAAAATTGACTGAAGTAAACTCCTTAAAAAGTACTATTGGCCAAATAGAAAAAGAGGGACAAAAATTCACTGAAGAGAAGACCTCTTTTAAAAAGTAGAATTAGCCTATTGGAAAAGGAGATAGAAAAGCTAACTGAAGAAAACAATTTCTTAAAAGTTAGAATTGGAGAAATGAAAGCTAATGACTCTATGAAACATGAACAATCAGTCAAACAAAATCAGAAGAATGAAAAAATAGAAGAAAACGTAAAATACCTCACTGAAAAAACAAATGACCTGGAAAATAGATCCAGGAAAGATAACTTAAGAATTATTGGTCTACCTGAAAAACATGATTAAAAAAATAGACTGGAAGGCATTTTTCAAGAAATTTTCAAGGAAACTACCCTGAGGTCCTAGAAGCAGATGGTAAATATTCATTGAAAGAATTTACCTATCACCTCCTGAAAGAGATCCTGAAATGAAAACTCCAAGGAATATTGTAGCTGAATTCCAGGATTATCAGGTCAAGGATAAACCCTGCAAGCAGCTAGAAAGAAACAATTTAAATATTGTGGAGCCATAGTCAGGATTACACAGGACCTAGTAGCTTCTACATTAAAGGATCAGAGGGCTTGGAATACGGTATTCTATAAGGCAAAGGAGCTTGGATTACAATCAAGAATCAACTAACCAGCAAAACTGAGCATAATCTTTCAGGGGAGGAGATGGACGTTCAATGAAATAAGGGAACTCCAAAGTTCCTGATGAAAAAGTAGAATTCCCTATGTATTTGAGAAATGAAGTCTTTAGAGAAACTTGCTATAAATTTTTCCCCCATTTGCTTCTTTCCTTCTAATTCTGGCATCATGATTTTGGTTTGTGCAAAACTTTTTCATTTTATATAATCAAAAGTATCTAGTTTACTTTCTGTGATGTTCTTTGTTTTCTATTTGGTTATAAACTCTTCCATTGTCCAAAAATCTAGCAGGCACATTTTTCCATGCTCCCCTAATTTACTAATGATATCATTATTTGAGTTTAAACCATTTATCCATTTTGACTTCACCTTGGCATACAGTGTGAGATGTTGGTCTATTCCTAGTTTTTACCAAATTTTTAGTTTTCTCAGTAATCTTTTAAAAATATTAATTTCTTGTCCCAAAAGCTTAGATCTTTGGGTTTATCAACATTTGATTATTGTGGTCATTAACTACTCTGTATTTTCTACTTCTTCTGGTCCTGTGATCCATCACTCTGTTTCTTAGCTAATACCAGATTGATTTGATAATAACCTCTGTAGTATACTTTGGAATACAGAGAAGCTAGGCTGACTTTGTTCATCTCTTTTTTCAGTGATATACTTAACCTTTTGTTCTTCCAGATGAATTTTATTATTTTTTCAAGCTGTGTAAAATAATTCTTTGGTTATTCAATTGGTATGGAACAGGATATGTAAAATAACTGATGTGACATTGTCACATTTATTATAAATGACTCAGCTTACCTATGAGCAATTAATATTTCTCCAATTGTTCATATCTGAATTTATTTGCGTGAAAAGTGTTTTGTAATCATGTTCATATCTTCCTAGCAAGTCTTGGCAAATAGATTCCTGAATATTTTATATTGCCTGTAGTTGTTTTAAATAGAATTTCTCTGTTCTGTGTTTTGTTGGTAGTATATAGAAATTCTTAAGCTATACAACAGAGTATGGATCAATTCTCTGCTGCTGGTGCTAATTTTAACCTAACAATTAGCACTAAGAAAGCAGGTTTTCACCAGTCAGTACCATGCCATCCATACATGGAACCATTGCTAATAGCAAATGGAGAAATTTTGAATACTGTGGATAAATTCGCTTACTTTGACAGTGTACTGTTCAGGGATGTACACAGAGATGATGAGGTTACAATTTTAAGAAAGACTTCATTTATTCCTATGATTTCTAATGTTTTAAATAGGAATGTATATTACATTTTATCAAAGGCATTTTATGCATCTATTATCATAATCATATTCTCTTCGGTTTTTTATTGAAGTGATCTAGTATGCTGATAGATTTCCTAAGATTAAACCAGCCCTGCATTTCTGATAGAAATTCTGCCTGGTAATAGTATATAATTTGTGTCTCTATTGCTGTTATCTTTTTCTTGTCTTCTATTTAAATTTCTTGCTCCAACATTCATTAAGGAAATTGGTCTAGTTTTGTTTTACTGTTTTTTTCTCTTCTTACTTTAAATATTAAAACTACGTTTGTTTCACAAAAATAATTTAATAGTTTATATTGTATTGGGATTAATTGTTCCTTAAATGTTTGGTATAATTTACTTGTGGATCCATCTGGTATTGCAGATATTTTCTTAGGGAGCTCATTGATGCTATTCAATTTCTTACTCTGATCGAGTTATTTAAATGTTTTATTTCTTCTGTTAATCTTGGCAATTTATATTTTGTAATTATTCATCCATTTCATTTATATTTCCAATTTTGCTGGCATATAAATTCTCAAAATAACTCCTAATAATTCCTTTATTTTCCTTTTAATTGGTGTAGAATTCACCTTTTTTATTTTTGATACTGGTCATTTGTTTTCTTTTTCTTCTTAAAAAATAAAATTAACCAATGGCTTACCTATTTTCTTCGTAAAATAAGCTCCTAGTTTACTTATTAAATTAGTTTTTCACACTTTCATTTTTGTTAATCCATTCTTTGATTTTTCAGGATTTCTATTTTTGTGATTAAATTGAGGAATTAAATATGTTCTTTTTCTAGTTTTTTCTTTACTTGCATGTACAATTCATAGATCTATTCCTTCTCTATTTTGTTGATGTAATGGTATACACACATACACACACGCAAACATATACACACACACATATTCCTCCTAATTACTGCTTTTGTTTCATCCCACAAATTTTGAAATGTCTCATTGTTGCCATTCTCTTCAACCTTTCTATGATTTGTTCTTTGTCCCACTCAGTCCTTAGGATTAAATTATTTAATTTTCAATTAGCTTTTACTCTATGATTCCACTGCCTTTTATTGAATGTAAGCTTTTTTTCTTCTTTGCTTTATGACCTGAAAAGGGCACATTTAATATTTCCACTTTTCTGCATTTGGCTATAAGGTATTTACACTGTTCTATGTGGTAAATTTTTGTGATGGTACCACATGAAACAAAGAAAAAGATATACTCCTTTCCATTCCCATTCAGTTGTCTCTAGAGACCTATATGTGTCTTTTCTCAGACTAATTCATCTACTTGACTTCATTCTTATTTATTTTATGATCATATTTATCTACCTCTGAGAGGGAAAAGATGAGGTCCCCCTCTCTTAGAATTTTACCATTTCCTCCTGTGATTCATTTAACTTTTCCTTTAAGAATTTGGATAGTAGGGAGCAGAGCCAAGATGGTGGAGTCAAAAGATGCACCCGTGAAAGCTCTCCCTCATACCTCATAAAATACCTGTAAAAATGACTCTAAACAAATTCTAGAACAACATAAGCCACAAAAAGACAGAGTGAAAGAAATTTTCATCCCAAGGCAACCTGGAAGGCCAACAGGAAAGGTCTATCACACCAGATGCACAGCAGAGTACAGCCCAGCATGGGCAATGTGGAGCAGGAGGCAGAGAACCCAGAACAAGCTTCAGGGAGCACTGGCACCAGCAGTTCTCACATTGCTCAACCCACAAACGTGAAAGACAGCTTCAAAGGTCAGTGAGAAAGCTCTTTTACTTGGGTGAGAAGAGAATGTGGTCTGGACTGGCGGCAGCAACCATTGCAGTTTCAGCATCCATTTTTGGAGCCTTTTGCCTAAAGCCCCTAGGGGAATTGAGTGGCTGATCTGAATCTCAGCCCTGAGTGGGAGCCCTGGGCTGAGAAGGAGCACTGGCATGGTGGAGCTGGAGGCAGTTGTGGAGAGGGAATTCTACTCACAGATTCTGGACAGAAAAGTTTTTGCTTGCCCCCAGATCAGTATGCAGGTTTTTACCACCTTGGAAGAACTGAGAACTTACAGGTCCTCAGAGTGTACCCTCCTCTTGACAAAGAACTCAAAAGTCAAGTAACTGGCTGGGAAAATGTCCAAAAAGGGGGAAGAAATAAGACTATAGAACACTACTCTCTTGGTGAACAGGTATTCACTTCCATCCTTTCAGATAAGGAAGAACAATGCATACTATCAGAGGAAGTTAAGGCTTCTGCATCCAAAATGTCCAAAATAAATATTTAATGGTCTCAGGCCATGGAAGAGCTCAAAAAGGATTTTGAAAATCAAGCAAGAGAGGTGGAAGAAAAATTGGGTAGAGAAATGAGAGTGAGGCAAGAAAATCATGAAAAACGAGTCAACAGCTTGCTAAAGGAGACCCCAAAAATGCTGAAGAAAATAACACCTTTAAAAATAGGCTAACTCAATTGGCAAAAGAGATTCAAAAAAGCCAATGAGGAGAAGAATGTTTTAAAAACCAGAATTAGCCAAATGGAAAGGGAGCTTCCAAAGCTCACTGAAGAAAATAGTTCTTTAAAGATCAGAATGGAGCAGATAGAAGCTAATGACATTATGAGAAACCAAGAAATTACGAAACAAAAAATCAAAAGAATGAAAAAATAGAAGATAATTGAAATATCTCATTAGAAAAACAAATGACCTGGAAAATTGATCCAGGAGAGGTAATTTAAATATTAGGGGACTACCTGAATGCCATGATCAAAAAAAGAGCCTAGACATCATCTTTCATGAAATTATCAAGGAAAATTGCCCTGATATTCTAGAACCAGAGGGCAAAATAAATATTGAAAGAATTCACCTATCACCTCCTAAAAGAGATCTGAAAAGAGAAACTCCTAGGAATATTGTGGTCAAATTTAAGATTTCCCAGGTCAAGGAGAAAACACTGCTAGCAGCTAGAAACAATTCAAGTATTGTGAAAATACAATCAGGATAACACAAGATCTAGCAGCTTCTACAGTGAGGGATCAAAGGGCTTGGAATATGACATTCAAGAAGTCAAAGGAACTAGGATTAAAACCAAGAATCACCCACCCAGCAAAACTGGGCATAATACTTCAGGAGAAAAAGTACTCATTCAGTGAAATAGAGGACTTTCCAGAATTCTTGATGAAAAGTCCAGAACTGAATAAAAAATTTGACTTTGAAACACAAGAATCAAGAGAAGCATGAAAAAGTAAACAGAAAAGAGAAATCCTAAGGGACTTACTAAAGTTGAACTGTTTACATTCCTACATAGAAAGATAGTATTTGTAACTCTTGAAACTTTTCTCAGTACTTGGGTAGTTGGAGGGATTTTAAACACACACACACACACACGCACGTGCATGCACACACACACAGACACACACACACACATATATGTATGTATGTATGTATGTATGTATGTATGTACATGTGTATCCAGAGAGCACAGGGTGAGTTGAGTTGAATAGGAAGGGATGATATCTAAAAAAATAAAATTAAGCGGTGAGAGAGGAATATATTGGGAGGAAAATGGGAGAAATGGAATGGGGCAAATTATCTCTCATAAAAGATGCAAGAAAAAGCTTTTTCAATGGAGGAGAAAAAGGGGGGAGGTGAGAGGGAGAAAGTGAAGCTTACTCTCATCACATTTGACTTAAGAAGGAAATAGCATGCTCACTCAATTTGGTATGAAAATCTATATTACACTACAGGGAAATAGGGGAGAAGAGGATAAGGGCGGTGGGGAATGATAGACGGGAGGGTAAATGGGAGGAGGGGGTAATTTGAAGTAAACACTTTTGGAGAGGGACAAGGTCAAAAGAAAGAACAGAATAAATGGGAGGCAGGATAGGATGGAGGGAAATATAATTAGTCTAATACAACACGATTACTATGGAAGTCTTTTGCAAAACTACACACATATAGCCTATATTGAATAGCTTGCCTTCTCAGTGAGGATGGGTGGGGAGGGAGGGAGGGAGAGAAGTACAGTCTTAGGAACGGGTGTTGAGAATTGTTTTTGCATACAACTGGGAAATAAGAAATATAGGAAATGAGGTATAGAAATCTATACCCCATTCTTGCCCTACAAGAAAAGAGGGAAGAGGGGATAAGGGAAGGGAGAGGTGTGATAGAAGGGAGGGCAGTTTGGGGGAAGGGGTAATCAGAATGCACAGCATTTTAGGGTGGGAGTAGGGGAGATATGGGGAGAATATTAGTAACTCAAAATTTTGTGGAAATGAATGTTGAAAACCAAAAGTAAATAAATAAACATAAAAAAAGAATTTGGATATTATACCAATTTTTTACATACATGGTCAGTATTGATATTACTTTCTTTACTATGGCTTAAGAATATCTATTTTTCCATTTTAATTGTCTATTTTTGTTATTTTTTTCACTGTCGAAGGTCATGGTTGCTATTGCAGCCTTTCTTGCTTAACCTAAATTTTAACAGTTTCTGGCCTCGACCCACATTTTAATTATGGATCATTGGACTCTGGTTTCTAATCCACTCTGCTCTCTTCTTCCATTTTATAGGTGAGTTCATCCATTACTAACAATGAATTTCTTTCCTTCCTACTTTCTTCTGTTTAATCTTCTCTCTGTTTTTAACCTGCCCCTCCTCTATAATCTGCTTTGCTTCTGACTGCTGTCTTCTTTTAACTGCCCTCCCTTTTATTAATGCCTCTCCTCTCCCTTAGTTCCCTGTGGGAATGATTGATTTCTTTTACTAATTGAGTATACACACATACACACATACACATTTATTTATACATATATACACACATATACATACATGTATACATATACACACATATATACATACATGTATGTATGTATGTATATATGTGTATGTATATATATATATTTACTCATATTTTCCCTCTTTTTTATAGATTACACATTATATTTCCATCTTAGACAAGTTGTGAAAAAAAAACACAGAACCAAAAAACTCCAAGAAAGATAAAGTAAAAAAAAAAAGAAAACATGCTTTGGTCTGCATTCAGACTCTGTTCTTTCTCTGGAAGTGGATAGCATTTTTTTATCATAAGTCTTCTTTCTTAATTGTCTTGGATACTTGTATTACTGAGAGTAGCTGTCATTCACATCTGAACATCAGACAATATTGCTCTTGCTATGTACAGTGTTTCCCTGGCTCTTCTCTCTTCACTTTGTATAAATTCATGTAAGTCTTTCTAGGTTTTCTGAAAGTGTCCTGCTGATTTCATGCAGCATGATAGTATGCCAACACAATCATATACTACAGTATGTTCAGCCTTTCACCAATAGATGGACATCACTTCAATTTCCAATATTTTGTCACCACAGTAAGGGCTGCTATAAATATATTTGGATAGATAGGTCTTTTTTCTTGAAAAAAAAAATTGCTCCTTTTGGGATACAAGCCTAGTAGTAGTATTGCTGGGTTTCAGATATGCAAAAATTTTATAGTTCTGTTGTCTGGAACATTTGGACTTTTTTCACTTCTATCAACAATGGTTTAGTGTCCTAGTTTCCCCCCATAACCTGCAACATTTATTATTTTTCTTTTCTGTCATATTAGCCAATCTGATAGATGTGAAGTAGTAATTCAGAATTGGTTTAATTTGCATTTCTCTAATCAGTAGTGATTTAGAGCACCTTTTTTTATGTGGTTAGAGAAAGTTTTGATTTCTTTATCAAAAAACTTTCTGTTCATATCCTTTTACCATATATCAACTGAGGAATGACTTGTATTCTTACAAACTTAACTCAGTTCTCTATATATTTGAGAAATGAGATCTTCATCAGAAAAAATTGTTGTATTTTTTCACAGAAATCATTACTGTGTATTTCTCTTCATCCTAATTTTCCATTTATCCTTCTGTTTCTTCCTTCACTCTCTGCCTCCTTAAAAGTTTTTTGCTTCTGACAATTTGCTCCTCCAATCCACCTTTTCTTCTATCAGCCCTTCCACTTCTCTTGTTCTCTTCATGTCATACTTCTCTGTAACAGATTTCTATATCCAATTGAGTGTGCATATTATTCCTTCTTTAAGCCAATTCCAATGAGTGTAATGTTCAAGCATTGCAACCCTCCATCTTCCCCTCCACTATTAAACCTATTTTGTACCTCTTATGACAGGCAATTTACCCCATTCTTCCTCTTCCTTCCCCATTCTGCCAATATCTCCCTCTTTTTAATCCCTTAATTTAATTTTTGAATATCATTATATCACAGCTAATTTACACCCATGCTCTCTAACTGCCTTAATACTGATAAAGTTTTTAGGAATTACAAGTATCCTTTTTCCCATGCAGGAATATAAACAGTTCACCCTTACTGAATACCTTAAATTGCTCTTTCATGTGTGAGTCTAACAGAGTCCATTCTGTGAAAGACACACAAAATTAGGCTTTATTTGTTCATTTCTCTTAAAGTGGGAGCGGTATATGGGTCCATACACGGGAGCTCCTTAGAAATGAGTTCAGGAGGTGCAACCAAGATGGCAAAGTGAAGGTAGGGACTCAACAGTGCTCTTTCACAAATTCCTTCAAATACCTCTAAAAAGTGAATCTGAAGAAATTTTAGAGTGACAGAATACATAAAGAGACAGAGTGTGATAGATTACCAGCTCAAGATAACCTAGAAGGTCAACAGGAAGGATCTGTTGCACCGGGCTTGGAAAGGGGCACAGTCTAGCATGGGGGCTGCACCAGTATAGACTCAACCTTAGAAAAGCCAGAGCAGAACTCAGAGGATTAAATCACTGGCAGCAGGAATGATTTCCAGATCTCTCAGCCCAAGACAGGGGTCTGTTGAAACTGGTAAAAGAGAAGCACAGTCCTGCACAGGGCCTGTGGCAGCACAAACAGCTACTTCTGAGACTATCAGCCCATAGGCTGAATGTTTTAAAATCACCTATTTAAGCTTCCAGTAGCCAAGATGTTGGAGTAAACAGTAAGTCACTCTCACCCTCCCTTATTGACCTTGAAAAACCCAGAGCATATTGCCCCAGGAAACATCCTGGAATAGTGAAGTCAGCAGAAGATAAGATGTGGTAGTCTCTTAGTTCAGGAGGCCAAGGGAATTATTACATACCTCTAGCTACCCTTCTCACTCTTCCCTAAATAAAGCTTAAGCATGAAATCTATTTTTTGAAAGAATTGATCAATTTTGCTTCCACCTCTCTAATTCGACTTTTAAAATCCTTCTTGAGCTCTTCCAAGAATGCTTTTTGGGCTTGAGACCAGTCCATACTCTCTTTTGAGGTTTCAGATGTGGGTATAGTACAATGCTGTCCTCTTCTGAATTTGCATTTTGATGTTCCCTCTCTACAAAGTAAGAATATATCATCTTTGCTTTTCTAATTTCTGATTATTTTTTTCTGGCTTTCAAAGTGGATCTCAGCTTCTGGGACACAGGGGCTCTGTCTCATTCTTGTTGTGCTGGGAGATAGAGGCCTGGTTACTGGTTTTGTGTGCTGTGGCCTCTGATTCTCACTGCTGGAAGCTATATAATGGTGTACCTTATCTGGTGCTGAACTGGAGCTGGCTCTGGGGTCTTTCTGTATTTCCCTGGAGTTACACTGAAGTTTTCAGCACCTGCCTCAGAGTTGTGCTAGAGCACAGGTAGGTTCAACCTCTGGTGGGTGCCCATCTACACTGGTGTTTACTAATTCCCCTGGCTATGAGAAGGAATGCCTGGGGTCCTGGTGTTGGTGCTTACCAGCTTCACCACCATGGATCTTAGGATCTCTTAAGGGAGATGGTCTGCTGAAATGGAGGTTGGTGTTAGCTTGCTGGGATACCTCCCACTCTTCACTGGTCCCCTTCAGCCACAGTAAGGGGGACCTTTCTCATTAATTCCTCTATCCTTCTGAGCTAAGAGACTGCTACACCCTATCTTCTGCTGGCTCCACTATTCCAGGACATTTCCTGGGGCAGTAGTCTCTGGGTTTTTCAAGGTAAATAAGGGAGGGTGAGAGTGACTTACTGTTTACTCCAACGTCTTGGCTACTGGAAGCTTAAATAGGTGAGTTTCAAACATTCAGCCTATGGGCTGATAGTCTCAGGAGTAGCTGCTTGTGCTGCCACAGGTCCTGTGCAGGACTGTGCTTCTCTTTCAACAGTTTATTTACTTCCTTCTGGAGTTAATTTGCTGCCTGTATTATCCACTGCTGCTAGCTGCCCTGTGCCCTCTGTGTTCTGGCTTTGACTCTGATAGGAAATCTCTTGGCAGCATCTTGTGAGATGAGCAACATTTTCAGCAACTATATCTGCACAGACCCATGCCAGGAAGGACACCCAGCTCTGCCCTCATCAAATACCTTGGGTAGGATGACCTGGTGCTGACCCTGGCCAATCCGCAGATGTTCCTACATGGCACAGACAAAGTCAGCTGGTCAGGGATGCTGCCTCACTTGTGATCAAAGACCCTGGTCTTAAACTGGATCATCTATCAAGTGGAAAATAAATATTATGTTAATGCCATTGATTTTTCCCAAAGCAATATGGATGGCAGCATGCTGTGCAGGTGGCCCTGGGAAGAACTGGGCCTATTCTTTGGAGCCCTGGGGGATACACTCTTTACACAGCTGTAAGACCTCTCATCTGGCTTATCTGATGAGCTAAGCTGGATCATTAAGTTCCTGTAGAAGGATGGACTCATTTCTTGGGATATCATGATAGACTCTACTTTTGATCATGGCAGCCCTTTCAGCCAAGATTTGTTGGATGACTCAAAGTTGGCCAGTCCCTATTATCCAGGCAGCTATGAGACAGGGGGTCCTTCTCCAGGCTGCTCAGAAGTGTCCATTTCAGGGACTGGAACCTCTCAAAGTCCCCCCTCAGACTCTGGTGCAAGTGATATGATTTAGGTCCCATGGACAACAAACTCTTCTCTTTTCCCAGTGACAACTCCAACTACAAATGAGGGGACCTGAAATATGGGAAGAGAAAATGAGGATGCCTCTGAAAGCTGAGCAAGGAGACTCAAGACTTCCTGGAGAGCAAGAAAAGAAAACATGTTCTAAGAAGGACACATCTATGGCAGTTTATACAGGATATCCTCATTCATACAGAGCTCAAAGAGGGCCTTAAGAAGTGGAAGAACCAGCATGAGGGTGTCTTTAAATTTCTTATATCACCGTAATTTCATTCCCCAATTTTTCTCTACCTCTCAGTTTATTTTTAAATTTCTTTCTGAGTTCTTTGAGAAACATGTTTTGGGCCTGAGACCAACTCACAAGGTTTTGTACATAGCTGATTTGACTTTTTTGTCTTTTTCTGAGTTGTATTTTGACCTTCCCTGCTGCCATAGAAACTTTCTATAGTCAAGTACTTTTTTATTCGATTTTTTTCTTACATATTTCTTGATTTTTAATTTTGTGTTAAAATTGAGCTCTGATCCTATGGTAGAAAGAGTTCTTATCCAAAGCTTCAGGTTTTTATTGCTGCTGTTTTCAAAGGTAGTTCTGTGGTTATCATAAGTTTTTAATTCTTTCAAGGTGGCATTATCTGAGGAGATGTGTGATCAGTTCTTTCCCAGCTATGCTCTAATCTGTGAGAAACCACAAATACTCTTTTTTGTCCTGGAATTGTGATGACAATTCCTGATCCACGGCAGCTGCCTGCTCTGGTGTATGAATGATGCTCCTCACCCTGGGACTGTTACCTGAAATTGTATATGGGACATGCAACAGAGTTCTGCACCTTGTGCCAGCAAAGGGTCCCTTGTAATCTCTTTCTGACCAGTTGCTCAACTCCCTTACCATATCTGGGCTGAGAGCTCCAGAATCCACCATGAATTTAGCTGTATTGAAGGACTGCTGTGTGCCTGTATTGGCATAACTTGTGTTGGACTGATTTTCATTCTTGCCTTAGTGAGACAGACCTTTCTTGCTAACCTTCTAAGTTGTTTTGGGGTGGAAATTTGTTTCAAACTTTTCTTGGTTCTACCACTCCAGAATTCACTTGGAGGTGTTATTTTAAAGTTGTTTGGAGGAGACTTTGGGATAGCTCAGGTGAGTCCTTTCCTTGATTCTGTTATTTTGGCTCTGCCTTCACTAACTCTGTTTTTTTAAGGTTTTATTTTCTCCAGTATTTTTGTGCCTCTTTTTAAAAGATATTACTTGCTTTTTTCATAATTTTTTTCATTGTTTTCATTACCTAATTTTTCCTCCACCTCTTTTATTTGAGTTTTAAAATAATGTTTTAGCCCTTTCAGGGAAGCTTGTTAGATTTATTTATGACTGGTTCACATTTTTCCTTTGAAGCTTCATTTTTTTCTGTTTGACATCATTATCTTCTTCTGAATTAGTGTCTTTTGTCTTCCTTGTCACCATGGAAGGTTTTTATGATCAGGTTATTTTTGTTATTTGCTCATTTTTCTACTCTATTTTTTATTTAGCATTTTATTTTTCCCAAGTTACATGTAAAAATAATTTTTAACATTTGTTTTTAAATTTTTGAGTTCCAAATTCTCTCCCTTCCTCCCCCTGACCATTCAGAAGGCAAGCAGTTTAATATAGATTACACATGTGTTGTCATGTAAAACATTTCCATAATAGTCATGTTGTGAAAGAAAACATAGACCAAAAATGAAAACTCAAGAAAAATACAGTAAAAAAAAAAAAGTATGCTTCAGTGTGTATTCAGACACCACGAGTTCTTTCTCTGGGGAAGGACAGCATTTTTCACTGTTGTCTTGGATCATTGTATTGCTGAGAATAGCTAAGTTCACATGTGATTCTCTTATAATATTGCTGTTACTGTATACATAGTACATTTCACTGTGCATCAACTCAGGTTTTTTTGAGAATATCCTGCTCATCTTTTCTTATAAGACAATAGTATTCCATCATAATCAAATGCCTCCTTTCAGATTTCTGCTCCTGGTTCTTTCTATATTCTCAGTGTCTTATTCACAACTGTCAACTCATGAGCAATCATGCTCCAGGGCAGTCTTAGAAACAAACTTCTAGTTCATTTATATGCTACAACAACCTCCTTGCACTCATAACAGATTGCTTCCATGTGATATAGGTACATCCTTATCTATTTAAGGACAGTGACTAATTAGATCCAAGCTCTATAGCAAAACATTTCTCAAACAGGCAGTACTTAGTAAAAAGAAAATGAAAATGTTACCCCACAAACACTTGCAAGTATAGTTTAAGGGTATTTTTTTGAAGTTGTTTTGTTTTTTAATTTAACTTTTAACATTCATTTTAACAAAATTTTGGGTTCCAAATTTTCTCCCCTTTTGTCCCTCCCCCCACTAAACACCGAGCATTCTAATTGCCCCTATCACCAATCTGCTCTCTCTTCTATCATCCCTCTCTGCCCTTGTCTCTATCTTCTCTTTTGTCCTGTAGGGCCAGATAACTTTCTATATACCCCTTTACCTGTATTTCTTAATCCCTAGTGGCAAGAACAGTACTCGACAGTTGTTCCTAAAACTGTGAGTTCCAACTTCTTTAGTTCCCTCCCTCCCCACCCCTTCCCTTTGGAAGGCAAGCAATTCAATATAGGCCAAATCTGTGGAGTTTTGCAAATGACTTCCATAATAATTGTGTTGTATAAGACTAACTATATTTCCCTCCATCCTATCCTGTCCCCCATTACTTCTATTCTCTGTTTTGATCCTGTCCCTCCCCATGAGTGTCAACCTCAAATTGCTCCCTCCTCCCCATGCCCTCCCTTCCATCCTCCCCCCCACCCTTCTAATCCCCTTATCCCCCACTTTCCTGTATTGTAAGATAGGTTTTCATACCAAAATGAGTGTGCATTGTATTCCTTCCTTTAGTGGAATGTGATGAGAGTAAACTTCATGTTCTTCTCTCCCCTCCCGTCTTTTTCCCTCCACTAAAATGTCTTTTGCTTGCCTCTTTTATGAGAGATAATTTGCCCCATTCCATTTCTCCCTTTCTCCTCCCAATATATTTCTCTCTCACTGCTTGATTTCATTTTTTTAAGATACGATTCCATCCTCTTCAATTCACTCTGTGCACTCTGTCTCTATGTGTGTGTGCGTGTGCGTGTGCATGTGTGTGTGTGTAATTCTACCCAGTACCCAGATACTGAAAAGTTTCAAGAGTTACAAATATTGTCTTTCCATGTAGGAATGTAGACAGTTCAACTTTAGTAAGTCCCTTATGACTTCTCTTTGCTGTTCACCTTTTCATTCTTCTCTTCATTCTTGTGTTTGAAAGTCAAATTTTCTTTTCAGCTCTGGTCTTTTCATCAAGAATGCTTGAAAGTCCTCAATTTCATTGAAAGACCAATTTTTCCCCTGAAGTATTATACTCAGTTTTGCTGGGTAGATGATTCTTGGTTTTAGTCCTAGTTCTTCTGACTTCTGGAATGTCCTATTCCATGCCCTTCGATCCCTTAAGGTAGAAGCTGCTAGATCTTGTGTTATCCTGATTGTATTTCCACAATACTTGAATTGTTTCTTTCTAGCTGCTTGCAATATTTTCTCCTTGACCTGAGAATTCTGGAATTTGGCCACAGTGTTCCTAGGAGTTTCTCTTTTTGGATCTCTTTCAGGCGGTGTTCTGTAGATTCCTTGAATATTTACTTTGCCCTCTGGTTCTAGAATCTCAGGGCAGTTTTCCTTGATAATTTCATGAAAGATGATGTCTAGGCTCTTTTTTTGATCATGGCTTTCAGGTAGGCCCATAATTTTTAAATTGTTTCTCCTGGATCTATTTTCCAGGTCAGTTGTTTTTCCAATGGGATATTTCACATTATCTTCCATTTTTCCATTCTTTTGGTTTTGTTTTGTGATTTCTTGGTTTCTCATGAAGTCATTGGCCTCCATCTGTTCCATTCTAATTTTGAAAGAACTATTTTCTTCAGTGAGCTTTTGAATCTCCTTTTCCATTTGGCTAATTCTGCTTTTGAAAGCATTCTTCTCCTCATTGGCTTTTTGAGCCTCTTTTGCCAATTGAGTTAGCTTATTTTTCTTTTTCTTTTTTTGTCTTTTTAATTTATTTATTTAACATTCATTTTAACAAAATTTCGGGTTCCAAATTTTCTCCACCTTTATCCCCTTCCCCCAGCAAACACCAAGCATTCTAATTGCCCCTATCACCAATCTGCTCTCTCTTCTATCATCCCTCTCTGCCCTTGTCTCTATCTTCTCTTTTGTCCTGTAGGGCCAGATAACTTTCTGTACCCCTTTACCTGTATTTCTTGTTTCCTAGTGGCAAGAAAATTACTCGACAGTTGTTCCTAACACTTTGAGTTCCAATTTCTTTACCTCCCTCCCTCCCCACCCCTTCCCTTTGGAAGGCAAGCAATTCAATATAGGCCAAATCTGTGTAGGTTTGCAAATGACTTCCATAATAGTTGTGTTGTATAAGACTACCTATATTTCCCTCCATCCTATCCTGTCCCCCATTACTTCTATTCTCTTTTGATCCTGTCCCTCCCTATGAGTGTGGACCTCAAATTGCTCCCTCCTCCCCATGCCTTCCCTTTCATCCTCCCCCCCACCCTTCTTATCCCCTTATCCCCCACTTTCCTATATTGTAAGATAGGTTTTCATACCAAAATGAGTGTGCACTGTATTCCTTCCTTTAGTGGAATGTGATGAGAGTAAACTTCATGTTCTTCTCTCCCCTCCCGTCTTTTTCCCTCCACTAAAATGTCTTTTGCTTGCCTCTTTTATGAGAGATAATTTGCCCCATTCCATTTCTCCCTTTCTCCTCCCAATATATTTCTCTCTCACTGCTTGATTTCATTTTTTTAATAATGATCCCATCCTCTGCAATTCACTCTGTGCACTCTATCTCTATGTGTGTGTGCATGTGTGTGTGTGTATGTGTGTGTGTGTGTGTGTGTGTGTGTGTGTGTGTGTGTGTGTAATCCCACCCAGTACCCAGATACTGAAAAGTTTCAAGAGTTACAAATATTGTCTTTCCATGTAGGAATGTAAACAGTTCAGCTTTAGTAAGTCCCTTATGACTTCTCTTTGCTGTTCACCTTTTCATGGTTCTCTTCATTCTTGTGTTTGAAAGTCAAATTTTCTTTTCATCTCTGTTCTTTTCATCAAGAATGCTTGAAAATCCTCAATTTCATTGAAAGACCAATTTTTCCCCTGAAGTATTATACTCAGTTTTTCTGGATAGATGATTCTTGGTTTTAGTCCTAGTTCCTTTGACTTCTGGAATATCCTATTCCATGCCCTTCGATCCCTTAAGGTAGAAGCTGCTAGATCTTGTGTTATCCTGATTGTATTTCCACAATACTTGAATTGTTTATTTCTAGCTGCTTGCAATATTTTCTCCTTGACTAGGGAACTCTGGAATTTGGCCACAGTGTTCCTAGGAGTTTCTCTTTTTGGATCTCTTTCAGGCGGTGTTCTGTGGATTCCTTGAATATTTATTTTGCCCTCTGGTTCTAGAATCTCAGGGCAGTTTTCCTTGATAATTTCATGAAAGATGATGTCTAGGCTCTTTTTTTGATCATGGCTTTCAGGTCAGCCCATAATTTTTAAATTGTTTCTCCTGGATCTATTTTCCAGGTCAGTTATTTTTCCAATGAGATATTTCACATTATCTTCCATTTTTTCATTCTTTTGGTTTTGTTTTGTGATTTCTTGGTGTCTCATGAAGTCATTGGCCTCCATCTGTTCCATTCTAATTTTGAAAGAACTATTTTCTTCAGTGAGCTTTTGAATCTCCTTTTCCATTTGGCTAATTCTGCTTTTGAAAGCATTCTTCTCCTCATTGGCTTTTTGAACCTCTTTTGCCAATTTAGTTAGCCTATCTTTCAAGGTGTTATTTTCTTCAGCATTTTTTTGGGTCTCCTTTAGCAGGGTGCTGACCTGCTGTTCATGCTTTACCTGCATGTCTCTCATTTCTCTTCCCAGCTTTTCCTCCACCTCTCTAATTTGATTTTCAAAATTCTTTTTGAGGTCTTCCATGGCCTGAGCCCATTGAGTGGGCTGGGATACAGAAGCCTTGACTTCTGTGTCTTTCCCTGATGGTAAGCATTGTTCTTCCTCATCAGAAAGGAAGGGAGGAAATGCCTGTTCACCAAGAAAGTAACCTTCTATAGTCTTATTTCTTTTCCCCCTTCTGGGCATTTTCCCAGCCAGGGACTTGACTTCTGAATATTCTCTCCCCACCCACCCCCACTCCAGATCCGCCCAGGCAGCGCTTGGGGTCTGAGATTCAAATGCTGCTTCCCAGCCTCAGTGCTTTGGGCGGGGGTCTGGCTGCTATTCAGTGTTAGATCAAGTTCAGGTGCTCAGGTAGGGACAGGGCTGCCTCCTGGGCTCAGTTCCCTCAGGGGGTTTATGCAGATACCTTCAACAATGGATCCAGGCTCCTGCCTTCTTGGGCAGCCCTGGTCTGCTCCCACCTCTGCTGCTGCCTCCTGAGGGGGCCTGAGTTATGGGGGCACCCTACTCCCCTCTCAACCCACCAAAGAGACCCTCTCACTGACCCTTGTCATCTAGGGGTGGGGGGACCTGCGTGGCCACTGAAGATTCCATCCCTGAAGCCTGCTCGGATCTGCTCATCTTGGCATGGGGCATGGCCAAGGCAGGGCTGGGCTCTGCTCCGGGTCCAGGGCACGAGGGACCTTTTGTGAGAGGTTTGCAGGGCTCTCTGGAACAGAACTCTCCTCTGCTCCACCGTTCTGTGGCCTCTGCTGCTCCAGAATTCACCAGGAGTTCTTTTTTACAGATGTTCTATGGGCTGTGGGTTCAGAGCTATGTGTATGTGCGTCTTTCTACTCTGCCATCTTGGCTCTGCTCCCCTAGGGTATTTCTATCCCCTAAATGTTCACATGAACTTTCATTGGTGCACCTGTATTATAGGGGTTCCATTTCAGATTGAAATGATTTTTAGCAACTTTCTGTTACTAGTAATTTCTCTCCATGCCAATAGTAAAGGGATCAGTTGTTTCAGAAAGACAGTAGAAAAGTTGAAACAAATTCAGAGAAAAAAAAATGTAAGTGAACTAGAAAACCTGACCAGTTGAAGATACTAGAGAAATCTATATTTACAACTACCCAGACTTACATTAAATTTCTATTTGCAGTTTGTGGCCTTTATAGTTTAATATTTCAATAGATCTAGAATAGTATCTATATAAGTATTCTCCCAAATGGTACATAGCAAAACTCAGCTACGTCATATTTATATTTAGCATTCTTTGTGATATTTATCCACGTCTTCCCTTAAAGGCCTTGAAGGAAATTCCATAGTATATGAGAAAGGACTTCCTCTTGATCCCTTGGTATTAACTAAACAGAGATGCTTCAGACTGGGAATCTGTTAGGGGTGTAAGCTCAGTTTCATGAGGACAGTCTCGGGCAGCTAAAAGTGAGGACCTCTAAATCTTAGCGTTCTCATGAGGCCCCCCAGGGAACAGCTGGGGATTGAGGTGAGAAACACAGGCTATCTTGTGTATTTCCACCTCTTCTCAGTTGGAAACTTGCTGGGGAGAGCATCCCACCCTTGAGATTGGCCTGTGGTCTGAGAACACCTGTTGTTGACTAGCTAGGGGCTGAGAGCAGGCACGGTATTCATGTGCAAACTATGTGGCTGGGAGAGCTTAAGTGGGGACAGAAAAGCCTGAAGGCGTTCCTTTGCACTTAGGGGCCCTTAGAGGGAGGAGGGTCCCTCACCTCTTCCACTCCCATTCTCTTGCTGTATGATCCTTGCCCCTTGGGAGGAGGAGGATTCCTATCTCCTGAGAAAGAATTCACCCTGCACATGTAACCAAGACCCTGAATAAAGCCTAACCCTTGTTTGACTCTGGAAAGTCTCTTCTCTCAATACGTTTATCCGGTTGGCCTCCGAAGACCTGTGAAGGTGAGTAGACTCGGGTTGTCCATCGGCCTCTAGGCCGAACAGGAATCTATAGAGTTTTTTTTTTTTTTCCTATCGCTATTTGTCCAGTCCAATTTCTTTTAAGTCAATGCATCTCTGAATACATCAGTTATGCCACTTGGTGAACACCATTCATCATTCATAATATGTTGCAGCCCATTCTGTGTGTGTTCTGTTGTTTTGTGTAGTTATCAGAGTATTATATAATGTCTTACATATGACTCAGTGAGATCCATTATGCAATGTGTGCACAAATAATTAAATACAAGGAAACTTGAAGTGGAAGACAAGACTAGCAACTGTAGGTGGTGAAGGATAGTGTTAGAAAAGGTTTCCTATAAGAGATAGCCCCTGAACTGAGCCTTGAAGGAAGCTAAGAATTTTAAGATGGTTTTTTGGCATGGAGTTCAAGCTGGGCAAAGACATGGAGATAAAGAGATAGAATGTAGAATTCTGGAAACAGTGTGTAGGCTGGTTTGATTTGAACATAGATTATGTGAGGGGGAATAATAAGAAATGACTAACAGGATACATTCAGAGAAGACAAATAATGGAGTGGCTTTACATACCAGGTTAAGGAGGTTTTATTTCATCTTATAGGCAATAAGGTAAGACTGAAGCTTTTTGTTTAGGCCAGTGAGATGGTTAAACCAGTCTCTTCTGAATACTAATTTCACAACCATATAAAGAAAGATTAGAAGGAATGAGACTGAGAGCATGATTTCCCATCTGTGCTTTTGACTCTCTAGGCTTTACCACTATTACTCAGCCTCCTTCTTACCTAAGAGCTTCCTTTAATACTGGAACTTTCTCACCCTGAAACATCCCTCTACCATGCCATCTCTCTTCTCCCACTGGTAAGTTCCTTCTGGAGGTGTCCATTTTAAGAATAAGCCCAGGATAGAGTAATGGTAATATAAATGGGAAAATCTTTCCCATTCATTAATAGGTTCATGTGACTTGTTTGGATCCTGTGGAAGCCTAAGTCACATGTGGTGGGAGGAACTTGCAGAACAGGTGGAACAGGAAGGGTGAAGCAGAACTGAAAGGAAGTTAGATGGTCTAGTCAGAGTGGGGAGGAACACAGGCAGGCAGGCGCAGTTTAGACTCATGAGTGTTTGTTTGTGGGAAGGTCCCAGCATGGGATAGGGAGGCTTGGAAATGGCTTTACCCCTTGAGGTGATGACCTGTATTGACTTCTTGGTTGCTATGACTTTTGCTTTGTGGTTCTTGGATTTGGCTTTCTGGTGTCTAAATAAATGCTTTTCTTCAGCCTTCCATATGAAGAGTCTGTTATACTTTGTGATTGAGAACTATGCTGGCATATTCACAGTCACCACTAATGCTGTGAATATTGCCTTGGTGATACAGATAACCATGCTTCTTTCATCTTCCAAGTGTACTTCTCACTTTCTATACTTTGCCAACATGATCTAGCATGAGTACCTTCCACCACCCCACCACCCACAACAGATTTCTTTTACATATTGTTTTCTTTAATTTAATTAAGACCCTTGTATTTCTGACATTTAGAGTAATACTTGGCACCTAGTAATTTCTTAAATGCTTGTGGTCTGCCTGCCTGTTGCCAGAGAGATCAACAAGGAATCTGTAGCAATTTCCCAGGTGAAGGAAGATGAAGGTTTTAACCAAGACAGCAGTTAAGTAGAGAACAGAGAATGAATATGAAAGGTGTAATGGAGATGGAAGTCATAAAAATTAGGAAGTAAATGGATGTGAGGATGGAGGGAGAAGCAAAAGAATTATTCTCTGGTTTCAAACCTACTTGGCCTTAGGGATGATGATGCCAACAAAAAGAATTAAGATGAAGGCTAGAACTAGATGGAGACAGAATGAGTTCCACTTTTGAAATCTTGGATTTGGGTGTCTAAAAGATATATAGAAGTAGCTATCCAGGTACATGTCATTATGTAACCATAATTTAGGAGACACATTTTGTGATACAGCTATATAAAGCTGATAACTGAAGCCATGAGAGTTGATGACATCAATGAAGTGAATGCAGAGATAGAATAGAAGGGTCAGGACAGAACCTGGGGAAAACCATAGGAGAAAAATGGATAATGATATAATGAAGGATATTGAGAAGGAGTAATCAAACAGAGAGAGATAAGGATAGAGAGAGAAGAGAGAGAGAGAGAGAGAGAGAGAGAGAGAGAGAGAGAGAGAGAGAGAGAGAGAGAGAGAGAGATCAGGAGGAAGAGTATCTGACATTGGCAAAACATGTAGAGACTTACAGAAAAATGTCCTAGAGGACTGCAACAAAAATGCATGACTAAGAAAATACCTAAGCCTTGATCCTTTTGGAAGATGAAATTTTGATGTTTTCATCAAGCCCATAATACAATTATATCCCCTCAATAAGATGATTTATAATTTAAATTTAAGCCTTCCACCTCTAAATCTACGAATCAGGGATTCTTGGGCTTGGAAATTTTGCCAGAGATATTATGGTTCAGCTCTGTAATTTGATGAGTTGTGAAAGCCACCAAATTACAAAGGGGTAAAGAACTTTGTCAGAATTATATCCTTGTAGTGAGTCCTAGTGACTTAGGACTGAGATGTGAGTACTCTCATTCTAAATGCAGTCTACTCTCCACTAATTTCTTGCTTATTTTTAAACTCAAACACATGGACACAAAAACACAGATCCTCACACGGGTTCACACTATTGTTTTATCTTTCCTGAATGGTCCCAATTTGATAGATGTGACTCAAAATAATTTGCATAGAAAAGTGACCTGAATTCTCAAAAACTTCATTTTTTAGGGTTCCAACTTCCACAGATGGGAAAGTACACACTCATGCACAGGTGTATAGGTGCCCATATCATCTCTCTTTTCTAGTTCTGCAATCTGTGGACACAGGAAAGAAGTAAGATCTGGGGCTTCACATTGTTCCTTGGTGCGGTACTAAGCTTTCATGGAACCTAGAGAAATCAACCAGTCCTTTGCCTAGCCCCCTGGAAGCACTCTGAAGGACTGCCTGAAGAATTTAAAACCAAATCTTTTCTGAGTTAGAGGCAACATAATATATTTCAAAGAGATCTAGGTTTAGAGACAAAATACAGGTTCAAATCCTGATTCTGCTCATTACTATCTGTGTCACCTTGAACATTTAACCTCTATGGGTCTTGGTATCTTCATTTGTAAAATAAGAAGGTTGGAATAGAGAACCTTTGAGATTTCTTCCAAGTCTAAATCAGTGAGCAGGTCCCTTACAGAGAGAGTGAGATGGCCTTGAAATTTGAGGAGGGGAAGGAGAAGGAAAGCTAAATTCCATTTAGGAAACAATATAGCAGAAAGAAAGAATAATGCTGTAGAAGGAGGTCTGGACTTGGACTTAAGAAGCTCTGGCTTCAATTCCTATCTCTAACGAACACTGGCTGCTTTATATTACTCTAGGCAAGTCACTTTATAATTCAGTACCCCAAACAATTCTCTCGGATCATTCATTGAAAAGAAAGGCTAGACCTGAATTG
This sequence comes from Notamacropus eugenii, assembly GCF_028372415.1. Lineage (NCBI taxonomy): Eukaryota > Metazoa > Chordata > Mammalia > Diprotodontia > Macropodidae > Notamacropus > Notamacropus eugenii. The sequence continues at coordinate 204,609,851 of NC_092875.1, read as the reverse complement.
GTAGAGAGAATTTCTGAACTGGATACTTCTCTATATTAACAAAATCATAAGCTCAGACCTATTCTCAGTCCCTACAACATGGTCAATAATCATAAGCTACTCCTCCCTACCAAAGCACATATTTTTAAGTACAGATATTTTCTCTGTCAATGTCAAATTGCTGGAAATAATGGAACACTGCCTTCTCAGAAGAATCAAAGCCAGAGTTGTCACAAAGGGCAATGAGAAAAGAGGTATGTCACAGCTTATAAACAGATTATTGAATATTACATGTGCTGACCTGATTTGAAGAAATTTAAAATAACATTTACATTCATGCATGACCAGAAAGGAAGCAAGCAGGTTACTCAGTGGATAGAGTACTACGTCTTTAGTCAGGAAGATCTGAACTCAAATCCAGCCTCAGAAACTTATTAGCTGTGTGATCCTGGATAAGTTACTTAACCTCTGTTTTCATTAATCCACTGGAAGAGGAAATGGCAAACCACTCCAATATCTTTGCCCAGAAAATTCCATGGACAGTATAGTCCATGAGCTCATGGAGAGCCAAATACAGATGAATAACTTTCTGACTTAGGGTACAGAATGAGTCATATTCATCTTTGTATGTATCAAATGACAAATTATTTCAATCAATCAGGTATATTTGTTACAAAGAATTTGTCTTTCTTTTCTTTTTCAATGGGATGGAAGGAAAAGAAAAGAGATTTATGCTGATTTAATAAGACAAAGTAGTGGTGGTGGGTGATGGAGAGGTCAATAAATTTGTAACATTGCATTCACTTTCATATGCTGTCATTGTATTATGTCTTCCTGAAATCTTTATCATATTTCAAGCAAGCTCTCACAAAGCAGGCATAATCTGTAAATATTAGTGATGTCAAAATAAACTATCTTAGTAAAATTTTTAAAAAATAAATGTAAATGAAAAGAGTATTGATTATTGAGATCATTAAAGAACACCAGCATGGTGTAATACAAAGAGTATTGGGTTAGAATCAAGTAGGCTGGGATCAAATCTTGGTTCTATTACTTATTGGTATCAATAGGCCTGAGGACTGCTACTGTGTGTGTGTGTGTGTGTGTGTGTGTGTGATTATTTGTGCACATGTATATATATATATATATATATATATATATATATATATATATATATGTGCATATAACGTACTCACATACGTAATATATATCATATATATGAATATATGCATATATATGTAGATGTGCGTGCACATATATGTATATATATGTACATATCTATGTGACTTTCAACAAGTCACTTAGCCTCTCTGTGCCTCAGTTTCTTCATCTCTAAAATGAAGGGGTTAGACTAAGGGGTTAGACACTAAGAGTGTCTATTCTTGCTCTAAAGAAGATTATGATTTTATGATAACCAGATCCAAGTCCTCAACAAAACTCATTTGGTTAATCAGCAACTGCCGTTATCTCCAATATGATACAGTGATCCATAATAACAGTTGGTAACTCGTGGGACCATAAACCTATTTTTTAAGAGTTTGTAAGACATGATTTTATATTATCCCTGGTCACCAACATAGACTGTGATTCGTAGTCATTAAAGTGAATGTTACCACAAATTCCACCCCTCATGCTCCCCACCGTGTTTGTCCTGGAGTCTGATTTATGACTATGCTAAATGAGTCCCTGTTTACTTTAAATTGCTCTATCTGATGCTTGGAAAGCTCCCAACAGTGATGTCCCATTTACAATAAACAGTACAGCTGTTTGAACTAATTGGGGACAAAAGAAACACGTGAAAGAGTAAGGTCAACCAATCAGAGATGAAAGTTCTGTAAGGCTCTATCACCTTGTACTTCAGTGTATCAACAGATCTGCAATCCCACTAAGGCTGGTACAGGTACTTTCTCCCTTCAGTGTTGCCAATCATTGCCCATCAATCTCTTTTCACCTTGTATTACTCATGTGCTTTTCCTCCTATAAATCCTCCCTAAAGAAATACACCCAATGTACTAAGGTTTTTCCTCTAACTCTTTTGTCATGATGAAAATTCAGTGCTGAATTTGGACTGTCAATGTCTTGTTATAACTACATGATTAGCCCATCTCCTTTTATGATTTACACAAGTGATACAAACCTGCAGATGTGAATGGTAAAACCTTTCTCGTTGGCAAACAACTTTATTGATTCTTTATTCCTTTAGTTATACTGGAAATATGAATGTATATGTGTAAGAAAGGAGAAGATGACAAAGAAATCTAAGAGGAATATCACAGACATAAACACTTTCTTCCCCAGAATTATTCATTGACTATAATACATCCTAAATTACATCAAAGTTGGTCAGGCACATAGGGAAAATGCTGAGTCAAAGTGGTATATGGTAGCAGCTACATATAATGAGCAGTAATAACTTAGAAAGCATTGTCTAAGATTGATGGCACAGGAAGACTGAGAAGCCCTACAAGGCCTAGTAAAACTTAAAACAGACAAAATATTTGAAATCATACTTGCTTAAGAAATTTAGGTAGTCAAATAGCACAGCAGATAAATAGTGCACTTGGGATCAGGTAGGTCTGAAATTTGTCTGCCTCAGATTCTTCTAGTGGTGTGACCCTGGGTAAGTCACTTAACTTCCTTCAGCCTCAGTTTCCTCATCTATAAAATGAAATTTATAACTGTACTTAACTCATAAGATTGTTACAAGGAACAAATGAGATAACATGTGTGAAGTACTTTGTAAGTATTAAGATTATGTTATTAATATTATTAATTTTCATTCCAGCACTGAATAGGGAGACTTGCAAACAGAAGAGATCTACTAAACATTTATAAAAATTACTGACTTGCCAAACATTTATTCACTTGGTTTACTGCTGGGGACATTTCATTTGACATGGGCTAATTGTAATAGATTCAATAATATTCCATTGCTTATTACATGATATATCCAATTTTATCATAGTACAACAGAATAGTGACAATTTTTTGTATCTTGTGGAACATGATTTTTTTTGTGTGTGTGTTTCTGTGTATTTGTAGGTTATTTAGCTAGAGTAAAGAATTAGATACTTTATGAACAGTACATTTTTCATCAAAACACATTTTGTTCTAATTAAAATGAGGTCTTATCATGGGTCCCTACAGAAAAAAATGACAGTGCTTGGACTTCAATATTTTGGGGGATAATTTAAAAATTAGATGAGGAAATATGCAATCTACACTAATATTGATCATATCTGTACATAAAAAGAATTTTGAATGTATTATCCAACTACATGCAGAACTATTTAAATGATTTTATTTTGAGAATTTCAGAAACAATACAGGCATGTGTCCTTTTGGCTGTAAGTTGCATGCGAATAGTAAGTAGAAAAAATTTATCTCCAAATGAAATTTGAAGAGAATAAATAATTTTGCCATTTTCATAAAGATACTTATTGTTCTTTAAGAAATACACTTTACGCCCCAGTCCCCTCGAACCCCCTCGCTTCCCAACGCTCGGTGCCCCCCGCCAGCCTTCTCCGCCACCGCCTTCTGCAGGCTGTTTCCACCGAGGAAAAGGAATGGTATCGTATGTCCCCTACCCAGAACCTCCGCTCTTTCTGATGCAACTAAGAAGGATGACCTGCTTCCTGCTGGGACTGAGGATTATATCCATAGAAGAATTCAACAGAGAAACGGCAGGAAGACCTTCAATACTGTCCAGGGGATCGCTGATGATGACGATAAAAAGAAACTAGTGAAGGCATTCAAGAAGAGACTTGCCTGCAGTGGTGCTGGAATTGAGCATCCAGAATATGGAGAAGTAATTCAGCTACAGGGTGACCAGCTCAAGAACACGTGCCAGTTCCTCATCGGGGCTGGACTGGCCAAGGACCACCAGCTGAAGGTTTATGGGTTTTAAGTGCTTGTGGATCACTGAAGCTTAAGTGAGGATTTCCTTGCAATGAGTAGAAAAATTCCCTTCTGTCCCTTGCAACAAGTTTAAAAACTTCACAGCTTGTTTAATGTAACCATTTGGGGTCCGCTGTTTAACTTGGACTAGTGTAACTCATTCATGTAATAAACTGAAAAGAGCCATGCTGTCTAGTCTTGCACTCCCTCATTTAAACAGAGGTAAAGCCTGTCAGTGCCCAGACTGAAACACAAATAATCTAATGTTTTAGTCAAGTCCAAAGCCCTAGTAGCATCTGAGACCGTGTCTGTCCAGAGGCTGCTTGGAGCTCCCTCTTCAGAGCTCCCTGTCCACTTAAGAAAACATTACTATGCTCGAAAGAGTAAATTAAGGCCACCACCATCACCCAGGCCAAGTTATACCACCACGATAAAGAGTTAGCCTTTGGCAGCAGAGCTGGGCTTCCCCTGGTGACTTGCACCACCTGACCAGGGAGGAATTTCATTTGGGGGCAGGACATTTTCTTTCTTACATCATTTTCTTTCTTACCAAGGTCCAATGTTGTTTGACCAGAAGTTTTTTAGTAGTAATGGTGCCCTACCTCTGGGGGATGCACAAGTGGAGAAAACACCACACTGTGAAGCCATCCTTACCTGAATTAAACTTTTGACAAGGGAACAAATTTTGAACTCACCTATGAAAACAGTCAATGTAGTAGCTTCGGAGCTTGCAGTTTACTAGTAACAGCTGCCCAATGCCATGTGAAGTAACAGACTGGATTGGTTTTGGTTCCTTTTTTGTTTTTCTTTTTTTGGTTTAAATGTTATGTAATGTATTTAAACTCTTATTTAAATAAAACTGGTTTTCAGAAAAAAAGAAAAAAATTAAATTTAAAATTTAAAAATTCCCATGGCCTTATTTTTTAATTTTAACAAGTAGTTGCCTTGTATCTAGTTTCAAACCAGCTACCGTTTTGCATGTACAGTGAATTGATAACTGCAATACTGAAGAATCATAAACATATCATCATCAAAGTATTGATTAAATAACTGAAGCAAGTGTGACATTGGCAAGGTTGTGTGATTGAAAGAACCCTGAACTTGGAATTAGAAGCTCTATCTTTGAATCCTGGATTTGTTCGTTTTACATGTTAAGTGATTGAGAGGGAAATATTTAGTCTTTCTGAACTTTATCTGCAAAACAATAATGATGATGCGTAAAACTTAGATTCTGACCTTATGAAAGAATATATAAAAAGTTCTCTGAGCCAAAGAATCACATTAACATAAGACTGAGGGAATTTAATGAATTAAACTTTCTTAGTTTATCTGGAAGGAAATCTTAAAGATCATCTAGTACAACCTGGTCAAGTAACAGATGAAAAATAAAAGACATTCAGAAAAGTTAAATGATTTACCCAAGGTCACATAGGTTATAAATCACAGAACAAGAATTTGACTCTGTTCATGGTCTCTGATTTTGGAGCTAATAGTCTTTTCACTAATCCACATTACTTCTATTAATGACATCTATTAATGAAGAAGAGATATTTTTGATAGAATATTTTTGATAGTATGCAAATAATTTATGTTGATTCCTCCTTAGGGGAGGAGAAATGGTATAGATCTGTGTTGTTATCAGTGCTGGACACTTCTGATATTCTAAAATTTGTGCGGTAATACAGAATGAGAACTAGTCTTTAATGTATACTTAGATAATTCCCTGAAGGAACTGGGGGGTTGAGGTACTCATGATTAGACAAAATGCATGTGTCAGAAGTAGGTTCATGACCCACATCTCCTAGGCTATACTTATATACAGTATATAATACAGTATATAATTCATAATGTTTATTGAAATGTTACAAGATGTGAAATAGTTTTAATCTTCAGTACCTTAAAAAAGGAATCCCTCTACAAAGTATTGGGTACCATCTTTACGCAGAGGAAACAGAGGGAATATAAGACTCCAATGAAATAGTGGGTGGAGGGATGCCACAAAGGAAAAGCTAACAGCTATATAGCTATCCATTGTGCAAATTCTTCTGGCCTAGGAAGATTCTGTTTAGCTGTTCTTGATGGAATGTAATAGAGTGAGCATCAGTTAATCATCAGCTGAGAATACAACATTACCCTCTGTTTACCCTCTGGCTATAAATACTTAAAGAGGATTACAATTACTGTTGATTATTTCTACTACCTCCTCTCCTAAGCTGCTGGGAAAAGTTTTCAGAAAAATGGTTCTATGTTGATTCTGCACATGAGATTTCAAAAATCTACATGTCCTGAGAAACCTAGCCACCATTTATTGGTTAGACATTTTCCCTACTCAAGAATGATCCTGCTTTTCTTTGCCTTTACATGGGTTCCTATATGTGCCCTTGGAAAGAATGGACTTTTCCTGTTGGTTTTTGTTTGCATATTAGAATGTGGGATTAGTAGGGATCAGAAGTGCTTAATGAGCATGCTAATTTCCTAGAGGATGGGATCAGTGATATTAATTTATGTTCATTGCTTCCATGATAGACAATCCAAGGGCTCTTCAATAAAACCCAAGTTTGTGGATTTTGCTGATATCAGCCATTAGAAAGAATCCTTACAGAAGAATGCTTCTCAGCGGGGAAGCAGAAACAAAAGCAAAAAAGTTCTCAGTCAATTAGATTCCACGAAGAACCTACCATGTGCTAGATACTGCCCTAAGTACTGAGAATACAAAGAAAAAACTATTCCTTACTCTTGAGAAGTTCGTATCTTCACTACGCAAACAATTATGTACAAAGAAGATATATAGAATTAATTGTGCATAAACTCAGAAAGAAGTTACTAAGATTAAGGACTAGGAAAGACTTCTTGCAGAAGCATGGGAAACTGGGAAGCAGGAAAAAGAAAGGAGAGAATTCTAAGCATGGGTAATAGTCAATGAAAACAGGAGTTAGGAGATGGGGTGTGATGTAGGAGGAAAAGCATCATGGAGGCCAGTGTCACTGCATCAAATGGTAAGTGGAGGGCGCTAAGATATGAAAAGAATGAGAAGGGCAGAAAATGGCAAGTTATGAAGAATGTTGGAAGTCAAATAGATGATTTTATGTTTGATTCTGGAGGTAATAGAGGGCCACTTGAATTTATTGAATACATGGGTGACATGGTCAGATACGCATATTTGGAAAATCAGTTTGACAAAGGAGTGGAATACGGGTTAGACTGTGGACAGATGAGTCAGTGAGACCAACCATAAAGCTATTGTAATAGTCCAGGGCTGAACCAGGGTGAGTGCAGTTTCAGAAGACAAAAGAATGTTACGAAGGTAAACATGACAGAACTTGACAATTGAATAATTATAGGGGGTGAAAGAGATTGAAGAGTCAAGGACAACACCTAGGCTGCAAGCCTAGGTGAAGGGAAGGATGATTGTACTTTTGACAGTCACAGGGAAGTTGGAGAGAGGGAAAGGTTTAGAGGGAAAGACAAGTTCAGTTTTAGACATATTGAATAATTTAATGTCTATGGGACATTAAGAAGGGAATTGTGATTTTCATATTAACCATTATGATATATAGATATAGATATAGATATATGAATATACTAATAATTAGGTTATCTCAAGAGTTGTCTCTGGGTTGGGAGTCAGAGCTCACAATGTAGTTTGAAATGATCAATCAAACCCTTGATGATGTTCCCACAACAACTGGCACATATGCCTGTGTACCTTAAGTGAAATGAATCAAAGATTGTAGAACTTATTCTCATCACATTACTCTCATTCTGTGTCTTGGGGGGGGTCTCAACCCCCTCAAATTTACAAAGAATTGTTGTATTGTGGGATTTGTGGATTTGTCATCAGAAACCACTCAAGTTCAGTTTGTAATTTGTAAATTTGTAAAATTTTTTAAAAATTGTTTGTAATCCATCTTCCCCCTTCCCTTACTATTGTGATTTATGTATATAATCTATCTTCACTTCAGCAAAGTTGAATTCTGATCAGGAGAATTCCTGATTTGCAAATCTTTTCCTTACAATGAAACTAATCAATTAAACAGATACCTGATTACAGTCATTTTATCTTTATTCTTCTGTTTTGTCATTCTTAGATGAGAGACTGGATCAGTAAAATCCTGTGAAAAAAACATCCAGTTAAAAAAATTTATGGAAAAAAAGTCAGTTGGAAATATGAGATTAGAGAGGTAAGGACTGGAAAAGTAGATCTGAGAGTTATTTGCATAGAAGTGTTCATTGAAACCATGAGAGATTATTTTCTAAACTATGTTTTTACTAAGGAAAATACTATAAAATCCTATAGTGAAGGGAGTGAGCAACTCTATCAAAGGCTGCAGAGATGTTTAAAAGAAAAAAAGATTAAGAAAAAAGCAATAAAATTTAACAATTAAGGGATCATTAATCATTAACTTTTAAGAAAGCAGTTTCAGTCAAAAGAAGTGGTCAGAAGCCAGATGGCAAAGAGTGAAGATAAAAAGTCTTCTCAAGTTTAGACACAAAAGGAGCAAAGACGTAGGAGGATATCTAGAACTGATGGATGGCTCAAGTGAGGCTTTTGTAGGACATTTGTAGGTCCTCAAGAGAGGGTGTGTTCAAAGATTAATGAGAAAACTGGAATAACAGGAATAGAAAGCTGTATGAGAATGTGAATCATATCCCTATGTTGAAATGGGATATAGTCTTTAAGATGAAAGGTTATGTGTTACCAATACAGCCAAGCTCATATTTTAAAGAAAGGCATGGAGCTGTATTCCCTGTGACAAACTGTCATTACCATTATTAAGCTAGGTGCACTGGGCTTGGAGTCAGGAGTTTAAATATGACCTCAGGTATTTACTGGCTATATGACCCTGGGCAGGTCATTTCTCAGCCTCAGTTTTCTCATCTGTAAAATGGGGGTTGAGCAGTAAGCCATTGTTAAGGAAGGAAATCTAAGCAGAGGCCACCTGGGTCTCTCATTTGCAGGGCTTCTGAATGGTTTCATGAAACAACAAATTGTCATGCCCTTCACAGTAGTAAAAGTCAGTTGATTTGCTTATCATTCCTTGAGGAAGAAGTAGATAGGAGGGTTAGAGGGAAGGGAGGGTGCTGCCTTGGTAGTACAGCAATTTTCCCTCCCTTAGTCCCACTGGGTTTTGGCCACTTAAATCTAATTCAAACTGTCTTGTGTTTTGGTTAATGGTAACAGCTACCATTTCTTTAAAGTTTGCATATAGTGTTGCATGTAAGTTTTCTCATTTGCTCCTCATAAACCCCTGAAAAGTAGGTGCTATTATTATCCTTTAGCTATAGAGGAGGAAACTGAGGCTGATAAGGACCTAAGTAACTTACTCCCTTGCTAGGAAATATCTGAGATGGAAGCTGTACTTAGTCTCCTGATCCAAAAGTATATCTCTTGGCAATTTTCCTGCTCCTTTAGCACTGGTCTTTTTCAGCTCTCTTCTGTGGTCAGAAGATCTTCTAAGGGAAGTGAAGATCTCTCCAGAACAAATAATATTTAGCTCAGACTCCTACTTAATATGTAATGGTATCTACTTCTGGTCACTTACATAGTATCATCTCCCCTTTCAAGGCTTAGAGATTGCCAGAGCATGGTTGACTAACAAAACTTGTTTAAGCTTCAATTTAATGGCTTATGTGATCTATAGTGTAGGTCAAAACATTCTTTGCCAATATTTTTAAATTTTTTTTCCAAATTTATTTTCTTTTTCAAGTATTTTAAACCCATAAATTATTTTGTGGTAAACCTGTGTACTTGTTTGGAATCATGCTTCTGATGGTAGTTCTATCACCCTGGGCAAGTCACAATTCTTCAGAGCTTTAGTTTCTTCATATGAAAGACAGAGATAATAATACCTTTTGTACCTACCTCTCAGGGTTCTTGAAAGACTCAGGGAAGACAGTATGTGTAAAGTGCTCTATAACATTTTAACAATTGTTAAATAAAGGCTTATTTTCACTGATGCATTAAAAGCCTATTTAAAAATTCGGTTGAAAAGGATCCTTGGAAATCCACCCCTGCCTGTAAATCACATTTAAAAACAAATAAGCAAAGAAAAACAGTAAAGAGCCCATGATTTTTCTAAGACACCTAATGCATGTTAAAAAATATATATATACTCTTCTTGAAGTACCCTCTTTAAATATTAGAACTGAACCTAGAGTTAGGAAGACAGGAATTCTCACCTACTTTCTCATGCTTACAAGTTGATTTACCTTGAACAAGTCCTTTAATCTTTTTCTGCCTCAGCTTCCTCATGCTAAAATGGAGATAATAATAGCACTTACCTCTCAGAATTAAATTGTGAAGATAAAATGAAATAATATTTGTAAAGCATTTCACAAATGTCAAAGGACTACAAAATGCTACTTTTTAAGTAATAATAATAATAATTTCTCCAGGTAATTTGAATTGAAAATGACATTTATAGAGGAGCCCAGGAGAGTGAGATGGTTTTCCCATATTAGTTACCAAGTACATGGAATCTCAACATGAAAGTGTGGTAAAAGATTAATGGAAAAACTTCATTGAGACTTTCTGAGTATTCTTCATAAATTATAAGCTGAGCAAGGATTTTAAAAATCTGATTTCTCATGTGCTCAATTTTTCCATTAAAACTCTACTGCCTGCAATGAAAACATAGGGAGAGAATGGAGGAAAGGCATGAGGAAGACCAACATCATATTGCCCCATAATAGTTAAGAGCATTATACTTTCAATTTTATGGCTCTTTCTTAAAATTAAAAAGGATGAGAAAAAGAAGAAAAAGAAGATAGAAGAAGAAGATGGTGATGATGATGATGACAATAAAAAAGTATTTTTTCCTGGGTTGATAGAAAAAGACCCAGTGTTTATTTATCTTCTTTAAATTTCCTTTTCTTTCCATACTGAGATAGTTAATCATGACAGCATTAAAAATCAGTGCTCCAGGACACAGTTCCAATTATATTGGCTTTAAAAAATAAATGCTTTATCACTCCATTTTTCTCATCACAATTTACAAATAGTTAAACAAAAATATTCAGGACAATTTTGTTCTGAAAAATTATTTTTTCAGGCTGATTTTTCTGGTTATTTATCAAGATGTACAAAACATTTTTCTGATAATGGTCATAAATAGAGAGAAATTCTAAATCCTTTTCCATTTCATATTCATTCATTCATTCAGGCAACAAACATTCACCAAACTTCACTCAGGTATGATGCCTTCAGTTATAAAGAGTCCTCTATCTTCCAGTAGCTTTCAGGTTAGTAGAAGTGATAGGCAATGTACCAAACAAACAAAAGCATGTATATTTTAACAGATTCATGATCTCGTCAAAGTAGGTATTTCCTTCAATGGTACAGAGTACAACACTCCATTCCTTCTAATTTTGTGTGATTCCCTATCCATGTCCTTTCAGATGTCCTCTGTAAGAAATCTACAGAATTTTCTAAATCTTTTAAGATACTGTGGGAACTATTACAGCACCTGAGTTGTCTATCTGTGATTGCTCATTCTCACTACATTACTAATTAGCCACCTTTTCTGATTATACATTTCCTAGATAATCCCTTTTGTGCCATTTTCACAAAAGCCATTTTCAGTCCACCTAAATTCATTATGCTTAAATAAAACTTTTGGGTTTCCAACAAATTGGTTATTTCACAGTTTGTGGAATACCATAATTTCTACCATACACCATGACCAGGAAAAATATGTCTTAAAAAATGAGTGCAGTTTAGTGAATGTTTGTTGATTGAATGAACGAGTGAATATGTTCTCAGTTCTTCCAAGGTGGTACAATCAAGGGAGAGGAATTTTTTCCTCTCCTAGCCTGCACTCTAATCTGTGAGAAGGATTCTCTCTCCAGAGCCTCCACCAGCTCCACCACACCAGTCAGCACTCCTCCTTACCCCAGATCCACCATTCAGGACTGAGATCCAGACCAGCTGCTCAATTCCCCCAGGGGCTTTAGGTCAGGGATCCAACAATGGAAGCTGCAGTTGCCTGCTGCTGGGGCTAGACTGCTGTGTTCCCTTCTCACCCAAGTGAAAGAGCTTTCTTACTGACCTTTGAAGCTGTCTTTGGTGTTTGTGAGTTGAGGAATCTGGGACCCACAGCTGCTGCCTGTGGTGCCTTGAAAACTGCTCAAGTTCTGTCCTTGTTAGACCTTTCCTGACAGGCTGCTTTGGGCTGGAGATCTATTTCACTCTGTCGTTTTGTGGCTTTTGATGCTCTAGAATTTGTTTAGAGTCATTTTTACAGGTATTTTATGGGCTGTGGGAGGAGAGTTTCTAGAGGTGTGTCTTGCTCTGCCATCTTGGCTCCATGTGCCTCATTTTTTTTTAATTAACTCTTAATCACTGAATGGGTGTTGGCTTAGTCAACCTGAGACCTGTTAAATACCTTAACTTTAAAAGGTCAAGGTCTCCCACCATATCCAGGGCCATCTTCAGTCTTTCTGGTCTATATCTCTCCACTGGACTCAGATAGCTCCAGACAAGAAAGTGAGACTGGTGTTTGTCATAGCTCTTCCTTCACTTGAATCCAATTCACTTGCATGTCATGGCATCACCTCCCTGATGTCATGGCCCTCCTTGAGAATGAAGGATAAAAAACAGCAATTTTGATTTAAATAAAGGAGACCAGAACACACACACACACACACACACACACACACACACACACACACCTGAAATTTGGCTGGCTATTTTGTGGATAGTTTCATGAGTGAATAATGAAAAGGAGTTAGATACTGTTAAGACATACAAAAGTGTATGTGAATGTTGTTTTTCATTTTCTCGTTAAAATGTTTACCACATTTGAAGCCAAATGAAGACATTCAAAAGAGTAGATATTCGCCTGATTCCCTGTTCATAAGTAGAAGAGAAAAAAGGCAATCTGTCTCATAATCACAAGCCTAAAGTAGGCTAACAACTTATCTGGGAGTAGCTGAGAGGACAGAAAAAGGAATTAAATATGAAGTTTTTCTTCCAAAACCTCAAGCCATTTGAACCAATCATATTGATGATCAGATATTTACACAATGCCTTGCAAGCATTTTCAAAATCATCTGTTTGACAAGCTAGTAAATTTAGCATGAGAAAAATAATTTCTCATGTCTTTAAACTGGGAGCTTTTTTTTTTTGGAGATCATCCCCAGAAATTGAAATTTTCAGAAATTGAAATCCCTGTAACCTTAGAATTTATCTTTCAAAGTCTTTCAGTTACTTGATGCTCAACAAGAGAATTATGGAATTGGGCAATCCACATTCTTATCTGAAAACTTCATTAAAGGACAAAGGCAATGGCATAATTAATATCAAATTTAATAGCAATATGTAAACCTGAAAAATTGGTGGAAGTGACTCACAAATTGGAAATCCTAGAAGTCATTTATTTCACAGACAATTCTGAAATGAACAGAAAGAGTAATATGGGATAGTCAAGGTCTGGTCCTTAAGACTAGGTTGGACTTTTGTCTCACCCTTATGTTAGCATATGTATTCCCTCAAGGTGGGATTCAGTTCATCTTTAGAGAAAATACTAGCCCTTTTCCTCAATTATTTATTAATCTGTTCACATACTTTCCCCAATAGAAAATAAACTCCATGAGTCCAAGGACTTTATCTTAATCTTTGCTTTGTTTTTTAGATTGGATTAAACTACATTAATGAGAGTAACTTCCTTTTGTGGCCCATAAGGTACCTGTGAAGGCTATTATCATAGAAAAATTTCAAATATCCTTTAAAATGTGCAAACTCTGTTTTCTTACCTAATATGGTGACTATTTTGAAGGTGACATATTAGAACTTGTATGTTTATTAAGCACAAAACAACAGTCTTTTTACTTTAGTCATACTGTGTCTTCTCAGTTTTTATATGTAATAGTATGAGATAACTGTACAAGTTTAAGCAAAATAAATGTCGATTTATCTAGGTCCTAGCCTCTTTATTGGAAGACTTTTACAAGATCTTACTTGGCTTTACTTTGATTTCCCAGCAGGAGTGAAAGATTTAAATGGAGTAATCAATTTTTTTTTTTGACTGTGTGCTAAATATGTTGTATGTCTAAGAAACCCAGCCTGGGTCATTTGGTCATATGCATGAAATTATTTATATTTTTGCTGAAAAACTAAGTGGCAAATAAAGATACTGAACATACAAATTAGATTTTACACGCATCAGTTTTATCAACCAAACCCATCAGTCCTGACAAAAATTCTAACAAAAAGTTAACACAAATTTTTGAATGTAAAATGCAATGTAAATGGAAACTGTCTTGCAAAATAACATATTCAAAGTATTTCTGGAACATTCATATTTATCAATACTCTAAAAGAAATTTAAAACACACAAGTTTTCTGACCTTGAGGAAAATAATGAGAATTCAGCAATTTTCCTGTTTCTATGTTTGCCTAGTTCCTTTGAGAGCTATGACTTAGCCAATAGAAATCAAACTTGTCTCCATAATATAAACCATGAATGTCCACTGAACTAAGATGTTTTCCTGATGCAAAATACGTTATCCCTAGAGCCTTTCTTCTAACTACAGGATCTTTCTACTATATCTCATGAAAGGTTGAAGATTCAGATTAATATAGAAAATGAAAACTGTATCTGAGCATTTTGAGAAGTATTATTTCTCATATCTGCTGAACAATGTTAAGGGAAACAGGTTATACTATCTGCTCCTTTGAAAAATGAGCTTTCGATGCCTTACTTGACTCCTCTGTCTTCCCAACCATGATGCAGCTCTTACATGGTAATAGCTTTCAATTTTATGTCATAGCCTCTAGGGCATTATAATTGTTTTCAATGTACATCCTTTCCCCTGCCCCCATCTATGTGAATCATCCCACAGTATCTTCCAGGAGAAAGATCCAAACTGATTTAACCAAAAAAGTATATAGTATGAGTCTTTTATGTGAAAGTCACTGGCTATACAAATACAAAACAAAAAATAAGCCTCTCTCAAGAGGCTAACATTTTACTAAGGAAAGAAGCATGTAAATATTATTCACCAAGTAAGTAATTTGATCTTATTCACTTAATGCAGTAGAATATGTATAGTGTTTTATGAACTATAAACATGTATGTAAATATTGATGTTATGAAAAATTACGTATTTAATATTATTAAATATAGTAGCATCATAATAGTAATAATATTAAATACAACATAAACGATGTTATGCTATGGTTATTTAAGCCAACATGCAGTTCAATGATGTGTTCATATTTTAAGTTGTCATTAATGATGAAAAGGACTGTTTGTAAGCAGAGAGACTGAAATTCAAGGTTGAAATTTGGCAGCTATTGCAAAAGTCAAGCGGCAAGGTCATAAGGCACTGAATTAAGATGACAGAGATAAGGGTACACATAGAGAAGCTGAGTAAATAGAATCGGTAGGAATTAGCCACTGATTGACTATTGGGGGAGGGGTTGAGGAAGATGGAAGAGCTAAAAATAACTCCCAAATTGAGAGGCTAGATAATTGGAATGCCAGTGATGTCTTCCAAACAAAGAGAGACACTTACATGTGTGCATGTATGTGTGTGTATACATACATATATATATATACATACACATATACACATGCATGTGTATGTATACACAGTGAGATTTGAGTGTCACTTGCAAAAAATAATGAAATGGATTCTTATGACATCATTGAGAAAAGGATTATAGAGAGAAAAAAGGACCCAGGAGAGATCTTAGTAGGCCTGAGAGAAGCTAGAGTGTATCTAGAAGAATTCTACTGTTCACTAATACAAGAATAGAGGTGATTCAGGTTTTGAAATTTCTTAGACTCTGTGGTCATGCAATGTTGAAAGAGACTCTGTCTCATCCTCTTTGCTCATTCTGGGCTCTGACATAAAATCCCACCTTCTCTGTGTGAAACATTACACAAATTCTTTTCAAACAACATGGGTCCCATGCACAATATAACCCCGTTCTGCTTTGTAGCAAGTTTCCTTAAGCCTTAAAGCAAGACCCTTTAAATCCAACAAATCAAACAGAGAGAGAGAGAGAGAGAGAGAGAGAGAGAGAGAGAGAGAGAGAGAGAGAGAGAGGGTAGATTCAATTCTTTAAAATGACTCACTGATTTTCTTCCCATCCACTCTATTTTTTCTAATGCCTGAGATTCAACTCACATCAACACATTCTGCATTTACTCTAGGACTTGCTTTCATGGTTGCAATCACAGAATGATGAATAGAGTGTAAATGGTAGAAAACTCAGTTTGAGGTTTTCTCACCCCATTTATTTCTGTCAACATTAGCTCTGAGTAGGAAAATTACAACTCACAGTTTCAAAGCAGCTTGTACTTGAGCAATCTGTATGACTGCCAATTGGCAGATTGAATGCCAGAAAATGACCCTCAAAATGGTTAACTCTGGCAGGAGTTAAACTAGGGCCATGAGAACATTCGTCGCTGCCAATAGAAACATAACTAATGCTCAGTTGCAAACATAATCAAGGATTTGGCCAGAATGTGTAATTATAGGAGTTAGCTTCCAAGTACTATGTTAACTGAGGTGATATAAAACAAGGAATTTATTCCAAATGAATAAAACTATGGTACATTTCATCAGATATTTGAAATGTCCTGACCTTTGTGAAAAGTGAAAACAGAGATTTAAATCTAAGATGTCAGGCAGAAGAGATGCAGTCAGAGTAGATCTTATACATTTCAATTTGCATGGGAATTCACTTTCAAAAGTCTCTACCATTGGTGTTTTGTTCAATCATGAGTTAATAACATTAACTTACATTTATGGGATATGGAAATTGTTTTCAAAGCTCTTTTTTCCCCAAAGCCAATAATGACAGCATCATTATTCCCATTTTATATGAGCGGAAACTGAAGCTCTAACACTATAAGTGATCGTGTGGGAGTAAATGCCTGAGTGGGGATTCAAACCTAATGATTCGAAACCAGTTCTCTTTCAAGGATGCCACTATTTCTTGTTGCTCTATGTTTCTGGTTGTATTTGAAAAGTACTGTCTACTGCTCACATGTCATATATCATACCTACACATAATACATATACACATATGCATACATGTAGATATATGTAAATATGCATACTATAGATGCATATATGTATGGCTATGATATATACATATGTAAAATATATAAAATCCTACATTCTTGTGTAGTTGTGTGGGTGGGAGGGGTGTGGCCATGTAGGAGAGGCAACATGACACAATGGATAAATAGCTGGCCTCACCACCAAGGACACCTAGGGTTATATCTCACCTTTGATACGCATAAGTTGTATGGCCCTGGACAAGTTACAACCTCTCGATAGTGTAGAAAGTTCTATGACTTTAAGCTTTAGGTAAAATTTTGACTTGTCTTGATAGAGGAGGTTTCCTTATCCAGTAATTTCCTGTATCAATGAAATCAGAAGTCCAGTACCTATCCCCATTATAACTCTTTTATCCTTCTGCATATATTTGCCCACATATGTAAGATACTGTTTTTTATCATGTTACAAAATGTAACTTAGATTGCACACTCTCTGAGGGTAGGGATTGTGTGGTGCAGTTGTTGTTATTGTTGATGTTTTGTCTTCCTATCATTAACATTTCTCACAATGACTGGTTCATATCAGGTGTTTAATAAATACTCATTGATTGATTTGCACATCCCCGAGTAAATAAATAGCTGTTACCTGAAATCAAATAAGACAACATATATAAGGAGCCTTTTAAAACATATAGCATTACTGTACATAAATAACAAATGTTGGTCAAATAAATGATGGAAAATTCCTCATTTGACTTTTGCCAAAATACTTTACATTTTTCTAGATTCTCCTCTTGACTAGCAAAGTATTTTAATTTAGGATTGATATATGTTTAGTATCACACCACAAATGTAAATAAAGCACAGTATTTCTCAATTTAAAAAGCACATAGAAAATTGGTGCTATGAATTTTCTACAAGTCTTTCAAGTCCCAGTAATTAGAACGCTCTTTCTTTCTTGTCAGTTTACTCACATCGAAGTCATTGGACTTGAGCTTGCTCATTTTACTTCTTGATAACTTTTGAGGTCCTCATTTAAATACTTCTTATCACATACCAATGAAAATGAACTACTCACCATCCATCAAGCACATCGTATATTTTCATCATATTTCTTTGTTTCCACAGCTCCTTCAATATGCTTAGAATTCCTTTCTCTTTGTACCTCTCCCAACTCCTTATCTTTATGTGTTTAAATCGTGCCTATCCACAGAAATTTAGAAACTTAGAATCTTGATTTGGAAGGAACATCAGAAAGCATCTAATCCAAGCCATTCTGAGTAGGAGTCCATTTTACAATATCTCTGAAAAGTAGTCACCCAAGCTTACATTTGAAGACCTCCTCTTATGGCGAATCACATCTTCTGAGCTAGATGTTTCATTTATACAGTGTTAATTGTTAAGACATTCTTCAACATTTTAAATTGAAATCTTCATTTCTTCATTGTCTTCCCATGATTCCTAGTTTTGTCTTCAGGGGTCAAGCAGAAAATTCCTCAAGTACTTTAAGACAACATTTGAACAAAGTAGTTTCTACTCCTCACCAAATATCCAATTTTTTCAAGTGATACTCACTTTGTCTGATATTTAATCCTCATGTAAATGCATTTTAATTTGTCATTCCATGCCTCCGGAATAAAATACTGTAAATAAAGTTCAACAAGGGCAAAGTAAAGTTGGGAACATTAGAGCTCTCATTCTAGACATTATGCTTCAATTAGTGAAGGTTAAGTCCAAATCAGTAATATCCTTTTCTCATACCTCATCAAGATGTACTGTGTTCTCAAAGGTTATGGAAGTGGAAGATTTACCAGGGTCTAAGAGATTTTGGACAGCCCTAGACATGAAGGACCTAGTATCAATGTCTAGTCTTTAAGCCAGCTTGAAAGGAGTTCATCGCCAGGCAGACCACATGGTGATGAATTTTATTTTAGCACTAAGATCTTCCAAAATCCATCTACTTAAACAAAGCAGTGTTATGATCTGGTTTGGTGGAAGAAATGTTAATATCAATGAAACCACATTTCCTTAGATATTAAAGTCCAGATTAACTTCTTTAAAATAGTATTTGACCTTTTTTCTCAATTACATGTCAAGACAATTTTTAGCATCCATTTTGACAAGATTTTGAGTTTCAAATTATTCTCCCTCCCCTATCTTCTTCTGAGGCAATATGATACAGGCTATAGGTGTGCTGTTATGTAAAACACATTTCCATATTAGTCACAATTGTAAAAGAAGAAACAAATCAAAAGGGAAAAAAAAACACAAAAAAGAATAAAATAAGTGAAAATAGTATGCTCTGATCTGTATTCAGAGTCCATCAGTTCTTGATCTGGGTGTAGACAGCATTTCCCTTTGAGAATCTTTTGTACTTGTCTGGGATGTTGTCTTGTCAGTGTTGCCAATAAGAAATGAGTCATTCATGGTTGATGATCATACAATGTTGCTGATAATATGTACAATATTTTTCCAGTTCTCGTTTCTCTTTGAATCAGCTTGTAGAAGTCTTTCTTTTTTTCTGAAATCTACCAGTTCATAATTTCTTACTGCACAATAGTATTTCATTACATTTTTATGCCACAGCTTCTTCAGCCATTCCCTAACTAATGGGTGTCTCCTCAGGTTCCAATATTTTGCCACCACATGCAAAGACTGCTATAACTATTTTTGCATATGCAAGTCCTTTCCCCTTTTTTATGATCTCTTTTGGATACAGATCTAGTAGTGGTATTGTTGGATTAAAGGGTACACAGAGTTGAACTGCTCTTTCTGGATCAGTTTACAACTCCACCAACAGTGAATTAGTGTCCTAGTTTTCCCACATCCTCTCCAACATTTATTATTTGGCTTTTCTGTCATATTAGTCGGTCTTATAAGTGTAAAGTGGAACCTCACATTGTTTTAATTTGAATTTCTCTGATCAAAAGAGATTTTTCTTCATGTGCCTATAGATAGCTTTGATTTCTTCATCTCGAAACTGCTTGCTCATACTCTTTGACCATTTATCTATTGGGAAATGGCTTATATTCTTATTAATTTGACTCAGTTCTCTATATATTTGAGAAATGAGACCTTTATCAGAGACACTAACTGTATTTCCCGTTTTCTGCTTTTCTTCTAATCTTGGTTGCATTGGTTTTGTTTGTACAAAAGCTTTTTAATTTAATATAATCAAAATTTTCTATGTTATATTTCATAATGTTATCTCTTATTTGTTAATGAAACTGTAACTCACTTAAGTTCTCCTTTAATAATTTAGATTACATACCTCTTCCTGCATATGTGTTTGGTAGTGATATTACTTCATTGCCTACAGTACCTTTCAGCAAGATGTAATTTCCTTCTTTATCTCTTTTAATTAGGTCTATTTTTGCTCTTGCTTTGTCTGAGATCAAGATTGCTACCCCTGCTTTTTTATTTTTTAACTTTAGCTGAAGCATAATAGATTCTGCTCCAGTCCCTTACCCTTAGTCTACATATGTCTCTCTGGTTCAAGTGTGTTTCTTGTAAAGAAATTATTGTAGGATTTGGGGTTTTGATCCACTCTGCTATACATTTCTGTTTTATGAGAGAGTTCATCCCACTCACAGTTATTGTTATTATGTATTTCCCTCTGTCTCTTTTTTTCTCCTGTTTATCTTCTCTCTCCTTTCACTCTTTCCCTCCTCACCAGTATTGTGCTTCTATCTGCCACCTTCCCTGGTCTGCCCCCTCTTCTGTCAGTTCATCTCTCCTCCCTTTACTTAATCTCCTCTTCTCCTACTTTCCTTTCATGTAAGATAGATTTCAATATTCAACTAATATCATTCTTTCTTTAAGCTAACTCTGATAAGAGTTCAAGAGATACCCATTGCCCATCCTTCCATCTTTCCACTGTAATAGGTTTTTTGCACCTTTTCTAATGAAAAGCAAATTACCCCATTCTGCCTCTCCCTTCCTTCTGCACTCAGTGAACCTTTCTTTCTTATCCCTTATGTGTTTTTATGTCATTCCCTCAAATTCACCTTATATCCATACACTCTGTCTATGTATATTCCTTCTAGCTGTACTAGTAGTGCTATAATTTTTAAGAATTACAAGTATCATCTTCCCATGAAAGATGTAAACAGTTCAGTTGCATTGAATACCTTACTTTTCTTTTGCCTTTTTACCTGTTTATATTTCTCTTGAGTCTTGATAATAGAGATCAAATCTCATGAAAGCTTGAAATCTTTCTATTTCTTTTAATGACATTTTCCCCTCTTGAAATATTATGATTATTATTTGGTTGTAGTCCTAGATCCTTTACCTATCAGATTATCATGTCCCATGACCTTTGTTTCTTTAGTGTTACAACTACTAAATCCTGTGTAATCCTGATGGTAACTCCTCAATATTTGAAATTTTTCTTTCTGGTCACTCGCAGTATTTTTTTCTTTGGCCAGTTCTGCAATTTGGCTATAATGTTCATTGGAGTTTTTATTTTGAGATCCCTTTCCTGAGATGATTGGTGGATTCATTTAATGATGAATTTGCCCTCTGGTTTCAAGACACCAGGGTAATTTTCCTTGATAATTTCTTGAAAGATGTTGTCCAGTCCTCCTTTTGATTGTGACTTTCAGGTAGTCCAATGATTCTGACATTGTCTCTCCCAGATATATCACACTCTAGTGACATTATCATTATCTTCTTGATTAGTAAGAGAACTTACTTGTTCTGTGTATTGTCTAGAATATTCTAACCTGTATAAATTATCTGGTTTCTGATGGAAATCTCAGATAAATGTGTTTATTCACTGTCCCCTATTTCTGATGATCTTTTGGAAAACTAGTAATTGGTAGGAAGAGATTCAAGCCTTTGAATATATTTGGCAAAGGTTTTTCTCTTTAAGGAACAACAGTAAGGTAGGCAACTTGAACCTAAAATTAATTTCCCCTAGACTCATAAGATTTAGGGGGACAGAAGTTTCTAATTCTAGTTTTCTTCCTTCTCTTTGATGAGAGCAGAACAGCCATGAACATGGCCACTTAGTCTCTCTCCCATGTAGGCAAGAATCAAAAGTTCCCTTGGGGAGGAGTAGGTAAGATGTCAAAGGTTTCAACTCAAAACTCCTTATGAGCTGCACTTAGATGTGGAGACTCATTTGCATGGGAAGTATTGACATGAGTTCTGTAATGAGTACAATAACTTGTTAGATATTTTGAAGCTTTCCTTCTTTATAGGAGAGCAGAACAGTGGAGTTACACAAAATCAGCCAACTGGAAGAATTTCTGAGCCTCAGAGATACAAGACCTACTAGTGATCCTTTGTAAGTGAACTCTAGACAACTTTGGAAATGCATGTAGCTGCTGGAAACCACCAATCTTGATCAGCTCAGGGGCAACTTTGACTACAGACTGAAGACTTTGATCAGGATTTTCTAAACATTCTGTTACCTAGCTTGTGTATACAGCTGTCCTCAAATTTAAGCTTCACTTCTGCCCACAAGTCTTTAGAAACTATATCTCACTCTTTTTCCCACTCCCCTTTGAGCAGCTGATAACTCTCCCCCTCGATGCAACTTTATAGGATCTTCTGTCCCCTACAAGTCTTTTTCTCAGACAATACATGCTTTTTAATTAATGATTGGACTCTGTTTCATTTCAAGTTCCTTTACAGGCTGGGGGCAGGAGGTCTTTTGTTAACAAAAGATACACATATATTGTTTGTGTGACCCTTAGCAAGTTATTTAATTGCTCAATGCTCTAGGCAACTGCCATCTAGTATGTTATAGAGATGCTGACCTGCATAAGCAGAAGTGGCTTTCTCATCTAAGAATTCCCTATATCAGTAGAATCACAGTGCCAGGCCCTATGCTATTCTAAATCTGTGCACAACACCTTGCCCAAAACAATGCATACAGGAGGTACTTACTGAATACTTGTTGAATGAAGTAACAAATAAATGAAAACAACTCTCATAATAGGAGATAAGTCCTAGATATTATTACTTGTAAACCACAGCTAGACTACAGATCCTCTGACAAGTTATCTCTAATGTATTTAAGCTCTGGATATCTTATATGAAACATTATATTAGGGGACCAAAAGGAAATTACTCTCTAAAGTTTATTTCTTTTTTCTCAGTATAATGCTTAGATAATAAGACTAAAGCATTATAAACTCATACACTGCCTATGCTGGTCAAGTAACCAAAGTTACATCCACTGAACAGCTTATTCCTCAGGGAACATGATTTAACTCTAAGTTTGCACTCCCTTATGATTCTGATTCTTTAATTTTTTTTTTTATTACCTAGCCGCTGTTAATCTTTTCTGTTAATGGTTTTCTCAAACTTGTCAAAGACAGAATAGCAGGAGAGAATTATGAATCTTCCTATTACTTTTGCTAAAGAAAAGCCCCTGGAATTTTTCTTTATGAATCATAGCTATTTAAAGAAATAATGTATCTCCTTGGAATAGTTAGTTGAAGGATGATTATTGACAAATTTTTTAAAATCAATCGGACAAGTGGAAAAATGCTTTGGTTGGGTCTTATTATGAGTCTCCTTTTCATTAGAAGTTTTTATAGTAATGACATCATCTAATATAGTCTCTGAAAATTAAGTTCTTTTCTGACAAGAGACTCAATTTTATCTTTGTTTTTCATCTTTTTATTTTAAATCTTCCCTGTCTTTTGATTTGGAATACCATGGACAGAGAGAAAAATTGGAGAAGAATCTCTGAAATCAGTGGTCCATACTTTTTCATATTAAAGAGAAGATTGAGAGAAATAGGACCAGCTCCACTGAAGATAAAAGAGTTGTTGGGCCACAGTCTGCTTTTTCTGGAGTGAAGTATTAGGGGCTGACACTCCATGATCAATACTGACCATGCACCTGTGAAGTGAGAATTCTGTAGTGGTAGGCTCTCTGTCAATGACCTGAGGGCATTTTCTAGCTTTGAAAATGGAAGTTTTGAGGGCTATTGGTTCAAGTCCACATTGCTTGAACACTACTTGACTAACTCCAGTAGATTCAGAGATAATATGTTCTAGGAGAAAGGCACTCTTTGGAGTCAGATGCCCTTGGTCTGTATCATAATTTGTTTCCTATTAATTTTTTAAACATAGAAAAGTTAGCTAACCTCATTGAATATCAATTTCCTCATCTATGAAATAAAGGTATTTAAGACTTCTTCAAGCTTTCTAGGGGCAGAGTCAAGATGGCAGAGTAGAAAGACATAGAGGAGCTGTAAATGCTCCTCCCCATAGACCATAAAATACTTGTAAAAATGACTCTAAACAAATTCTAGAACAGCAGAAGCCACAAAAGGACAGAGTGAAAGAGATTTCCAGACCAAGACAGCCTAGAAGGCTGGCAAGATAGGTCTATCATAGTGGGTGCGGAGCAGAGTGCTGCCCAGCATGGATCTCGGGGTGTGGCAGGGACTGGACTGGAACAGATTTCAGGGCGCCACCAGCAACAGCAATTCCCAGATTGCTCAACCCACAAATGCCAAAGACAGCTTCAAAGTTCAGTGAGAAAGCTCTTTCACCTGAGTGAGAAGGGAACACAGTCTAGACCCACCAACAAAAGCCACTGCAGTGGCAGCATCCATTTTAGGAGCTCTCCACTTAAAGACCCTGTGGGAATTGAGCAACTGATCTGGATCTTAGCCCTAAGTGAGTCTCCTGGGTTGCAGAAGAGAGCTGGCAGTGGAGCTGGGGGTGGCTCTGAAGAGGGAACCTTACTGGCAGATCTTGGGCAGAACAGAGTACTTGTGGTTGCTCCTAGAGCAGAGTGCAGGCCAGGAGAGGAGTTTACTCCTTGATTGCGCCACCTTGGAGGAACTAAGAGCTTATTGGTCCCCAGAGTATACCCTCCTCCTGACAAAGGACTCAAAAGTCAAGTAACTGGTTGGGAAAATGCCCACAAAAAGGGGAAAAAATAAGACTATAGAATGCTACTTTCTTGGTGAACAGGTATTTTCTTCCATCTTTTCAGATGAGGAAGAACAATGCATACCATCAGAGGAAAACATAAAAATCAAGGCTTCTACATTCAAAAACTCCAAAATAAATATGCAATTGTCTCAGGCCATGAGACGATGGGGATAAGGGAAGGGAGGGGTGTGATAGAAGGGAGGGCAGATTGGGGAAAGGAGCAATCATAATCCATGGCATTTTGGGGTGAAAGGAAGAAAGAAAATTTGGAACTCAAAATTTTGTGGATATGAATGTTGAAAACTAAAAATAAATAAATAAACATTTTAAAAAAAGACTTCTTCAAGCTTTAAAACCTAGAAAAGTCCTCAGTATTCTTAATGCTAATACGAATCCTTTTTTTCCGAGTTGATCAAATAAATCCAGAGAGAAGAGGGAATGTTATGCAGATTTAAGATTCATGTTCCACTCTTGCTGAACAAAACTGTGACCATTGAAGAATTTGGAAGAGGGTATTGATCATAAGGATGCTGAAAACTCTATCATCTTCTTTCTCCCATCCTCTCTATTTCTTCCCTTTGCTTTTACTTCATTTTTTCCTTTTGCTTCCCCCTACTCTCTCTCTCTCTCTCTCTCTCTCTCTCTCTCTCTCTCTCTCTCTCTCTCTCTCTCTCTCTCTTCCCTCCCTCCTCTCTCTTTTTCCTCTCTCTCCCACTTTCTGCCTCCATCCATTTTGCTCTTTATACTTCTTTTTCTTTCTACATTCTTCCTTTTTCCATTATACCTTCATTTCTCCCTCCCCCTCCTTCTGTTCTCTCATCACCTTCATCTTCTTTCCAATTGTCTCTATTTTGCAAGACCTAAGAAAACACAACCTTCCTTATTTAATGGGCATGAAGTCAGAATAATAATGGCCAGCTATGTTGGTACTGTCCTTTTCTGTTTTCATTGGTTGATTTCCTCCTGAAGAACCCAGAACAGAAAGGATACTGATGAATTGACTCTACTGGAAAGTCAAATGTCAGGATTTATAAAATTTTGGAATTTCACTCATCTTAAGCATTATACAGACGTGAGAGGAACATGGAACTCATAAAATTTGTGTAAATGTAAATTGTATAATAATTAGTCCAACAAAACTCAGAAAAGTATGTTAGTCAGCAAACATTTGATTTATTTGCAAAGCAGAGTTATAGCTGTCAAAAGTGACCCAAGTTTTGAAAATAATGATTTCTCAAATTTCACTAATATCCTTAC
The DNA here is from genome assembly GCF_028372415.1 of Notamacropus eugenii. Classification (NCBI taxonomy): domain Eukaryota; kingdom Metazoa; phylum Chordata; class Mammalia; order Diprotodontia; family Macropodidae; genus Notamacropus; species Notamacropus eugenii. Next base: position 204,583,798 of record NC_092875.1, on the reverse strand, counting down.
AAAGACAAAAAAAGAGAATAAGATCCCTAACATATGGAGCATATCCCGTTTGTTAGACTTACATGAACAAGAGTCATATAGAATAGGCATTCTTCATAAGTATTTGAGAATATACCCACACATATACACAAATAGACACATGTATGTTACAAATATTTAGATATTGCAAGTATGCAAAATGCAATATAACAGTATGTATATGTGCATTATTTGCATACATGTGTATTATATATATATATATGATGTACACATGTATTATTTGAATACATATATGGTCAGTTATTCAATATATTTTTATTTATTTATTGTCTACATGTGTCAGGCATTGTGCTAAGCACTGAGGATACAAAGAAAGTAAGAGGGCAATCCCTGTTTCTTAAGGAGTTCATAGTGTAATGGGAAGGTGATTATGTAAACAAATAAATACCAAAAAGCTATATAGGGTATAGAATGAATTATATAGGACAAATTGGAAGTGAGAAACAGAGGAAAGGCACTAGCATTAAGTGGGATTGGTAAAAGTTCCTTATACAAGGTGGGATTTTAGCTGAGACTAGAAGGAAGTCAGAGAAATCAGGAGGCATAGATGAGGAAAGAGGGCATTCCAGGTCTTAGAGACAATCAGTGAAAATGCGCAGTGTTGGGAGATGTAGTGCCATGTGGGAGGAAGAGCAAGGAGGTCAGTGTCACTGTCTCAAAGAGTATTGGGTTGGAGAAAAAGAGTAAAGGTAAGAAGCCTGAAAAGGTTTGTGTGTTTTTGTTGGGACAAAGAGGAGAAATGATGAAGAAACTTGAACTTCAACCAAAGGATTTTCTACTTGACTCTTTAGGGGGCAGGAATTCACTGGAGTTGATCGAGTAACAGCAATGAAATGATCAGACCTGTACTTTAGGCAAATCCTTTCGATAGCTGGAGGATAGATTGCACTGGGAAAAGGCTTGTCACAGTGAGACTAATCTAATGAAATTGTTCAGACATGAGATTATGAAAGCCTGCACAAAGATGGTGGCAATATAAGAGAGAGAAAAAAAAAATGAGTGTATATGATATATGTTACTAAAGTGAAATCTATAGGTCTTGGTAGCATATTGAATACCGAGAATGAGAGAGAATAAGCAGTTGAAAATGACACCTAGGTTATGAATTTGAGTGACTAGCAGAATACATTAGGAAGAGGAGCAGGTTTGAAGAAAAGAATTCAGTTTTGAAAGTGTTGAGTTTAAGATGTCCACAGGATATCTAGTCTGAGATGACTAAAAAACAATTGGAGATATGAGACTGGAAATTAGTAGTAAGGTTAAGGTTGGTGCGATATATAGCGTACTGTGCCTGGAGTCAGGAAGACCTGAATTCAAATCCACATAGACACTTATCAGCTATGTGACTCTGGACAATCGCTTTATCTATGTCTGTCTTTGTTTTTGCAGTTTTGAAACAGGGACAATAATGTATGTACCTCTCCAAGTTGTTGATAATCAAATGGAATATTTGTAAAATTACTTAGCACAGTGCTTGGCACACAGTAACTTAACTATGTCAATGTGAAATATTAGGAGGAGGACGAGATGTTGAGATCATCAAGGGAAATAGTATAGAAGGAGAAAAATGACAGCACAGAATAGTACCCTGGGAAATAACTATTGTGAATAGACATGACCCAGATGGAGATCCAGCAAAGAAGAATGAGAAGCAGTAGTCAGGTAGGAGAACCTGAATAGAATAGTGTCATGGAAACCTAAACAGTAGATATTACTGAAGAGAAGAGGGTGATGATAGTGCCAAAGGTTGCAGAGAAGTCAATAAGAATGAGGATAGACAAGCTATGAAACTTGGTAACTAAGAAGTCCTTGGCAACTTCAGAGAAAAGTTTCAGTTGAATGATCAGGTTAGAATCCATATGGCTATGCCTCTGGTCTTCTTTTAGCAGTGATTGGCTAGTGGAGTCAACTCCTTCTCCCCACTTAAAGGACTCCTTAAATCAAAAGCCAGACATTAGCAATGAGGGACTCTTTGCAAAATGGGGCCTGGTCTTTCTAAATCACAGTAGCTTAGGGACCATTATGCATAGGTCTTTCTATAAAGAGAAATTAAAATTCTCTTTTGTAACAAGATGCCTTATTTAGTTATAAATTAATGAAACAATTTGCAAATGAAAATGGAACAGATTTACTACTTTGATGGAATTTAGATCTTTAAGAGAGGTTAAGTGGATTATCAGATTGCCATTTCATTTTTTCAGTGGCTTCTACTTGACATAATTCACCAATTGCTGTTTCATATTTCAAATAAACAGTGTAGCCTTTATTACATCTGAACTTGACAATCAAAAAGGGAGAGGAGGAATTTGACATTGTTTCCCCTCCATTTATTAGTTTTTTCTCAAATCAGATTCCATCACTGGCCGGAAACTGATTGTATTATGGTGAGTAATAAGTATATTGGTTAGAAGACTGCCATGATGGTGGGAAGAGGGTAGGACCAGAAATTTTACTCTGTTCCCACTCATTGCTATCCCCAACTAAAACTTTTCTTGTGTTCATGGCCTGTGGGGAGGGAATTTGGTTTATTACAAAGGTTTTTCATAATCCTGGCAGTCATCACAAAAGCTGCCCTTTAATCAGGTAAATTTTGGAAAGCCTAGAATGGATTTTAGAATTCGTATCGGCCAGGTTCCACAAAAACTGTTAGAAAAATTGGATGAATTTAGTTTTATACTGATATCAGGAGCAATTCTGTTTCCTTAATTCTGTATTTCATGAATCACAAATTTCCATGAACTAAGCTTATAGAAAGATATATATATATGTATATATTAAACTTCTTAACATAATCTAAGAATTTTTACTTTTTAGAAGCAGCATGTTATAAGAGAAAAATCCCAAAGTTAGAGTCCAGATGCTCCACCTACTATTAGTTTTTGTTTTTTTGTTTCCCCTAGCTGTATGATTTTTTAGCAAATAATTTCTTTAAACATTAGTTTCTTCATCTGTACAATATGAAAGATAAAAATTCTTATATACAAGTTATGAATCAGAGGAGTCATGTACAATTTAACAGGATTATATGTAGTGTCTCATTGTCAGTCTCTGATAAAACTGAAAGGTTATGTATCTTAGAGTAGAAGATAAAGAGCTAGTCTCAGAGCCAAAAAGCCCTGGGTTCAGTTGTTACTCCTGATACATATTAGTTGTGTGACCTTGTATAAATCACCTAAGCTCTCAGTGCTCAGATTTCACCTGTATTAGTTAAGGAGATTTCTTCACCACTTAGTCCTCTATTACAGTGATATCATAGGTCTTATCCCTTTTCCCTATTCTCAATATAAATTATGAGATTTCATCCCAATGGCCAGTGAATGAAGATTGGTGTCACTGAGGATCAGCCACAATCCCTCCAAGCAAGCTACCCCAACCCTCCACAGTTAGCTCCTGAGAACTCCATATTTTCCCTTTTTCTTTATATCTTCTAAAATGAGGATATAGGAGGCAGGAAGAAGAGGAAGATTTCTCTCTTCTCACTACATACCCATATCAACGACATCTAACACTGAAAGCTAGTGATTAGCAAAAATGAAAGAGCCCCACCTTCCCGTTAAGAGGATAGCTGGTTGACTCAACAGATTGAATGATGGTCTTGGAATGAAGAAGATCTAAGTTTGGGTCCACAGGAAAAAAGAAAAGAAAATTCAGATACAAAGAAATTCAGCTATATAATTCTGATGATGGTCCAGACATGGGGGAGCTCTTCCCACAGAGATTTAGGAACTGAGGTAGACTAGGCATTACTCCTTCACTCTCAAGTGAAAAAAAAATTACACTTGTATTTGGTGAAAACTCTTTCATAATTCTTTCAGAGCTGCAGGGTGTAGGGGAGGGAGTGTTAATCTCCTGCCTTTTATGCAAGGTAGTATGCAATGGGATTACTTCCAAAATAGCTTTCATCCCACTAAGTTCAAGTCCAAAGTATCCCCAGATCGAAGCTCTTCATAGCTTTGCTGCTATACCAAGCCTGGATTTCCAGATGAGATAAAAATCTCCCTTCACAAAAACAGGAAAGAACAAAGGAAAGGGCCAAAGAGCAGGACTAATTCTCAGGCTACATAACTGTAGGAGGAGAGGGTCCCAGTCCCACTGCCTTACTTATTGTCTTATAGGCCATGAGTGAAGGAATTCTTCTCCTTAAGACATTCACCAAATCTCCAGTCTTCCAGAATCAGTTTTTTGGTTTCTTCTACGTAAAGGATGACATTTTAGGTAATCTTGGCAATTATGTGATCTATTACAGTAAGATACTAAGAAACACTGGGAATGAGAATTTGAAATGCTTTCAAACTTAGATCTTCCTCATTTCAAGACTATAATTCCATCCACCAAGCCCACAAGCTATCCCCTTAAAGGGGAGGTGGGGCTCTTTTATTTTTGTCTTTGTACCCTAATTACCTAGAACAGGGGTGGGAAATATGTGGCCTCCACATGTGGCCCTCTAGGTCCTCAAGTGTGGCCCTTTGACTGAATCCATTTTTTGGATTCAAAGGGCCACACTTGAGAATCTAGAGGATCTATTACAGTAAGAGACTATTAAATCCAGGAAATGAGAATCACTACTGGAGAATTTTCTTCCTTGTTGTGTACCATATTGTTCTTATGTGCAATATTTTGCTTCATTTTAGATTGGTGCATTTGCAATTCAAGATGCTGCTCTTTTTCTTTAGATACTTTTTCTGTTCCTAGGATATGATGCCACCAGGTGGTGATGCGGTGTTATTTAAGCTATCAGTGGTCTGAATAGGAGGTTAATGTTTTATCTCAAATGTAGACTAGAACCAAGATTGTTTGATTTACTCCATTCTACAAAAAAATAAAAAATGCTTAAACAAAATACGCTTAATGCTACTGAGTACTAAAAATAAGGCTGATAATAATAATAATAGCTAGCATTTATATAATACTTAAATATTTGCAAACTACTTTGCAAGATACATTTTCATTTGATCCTCACCACAACCTTGTGAGGCAGTCGCTATTATTATTTTACAGATGAGGAAACTGAAGCTAAGAAATAATATGACTTTCCTAGGTCCATTTGCCTTATAAGTTTCTGAAGCAGGAATCAAAATCAGGTTTTGCTATCTTTAAGTCAATACTCTGTCTACAGCAACACATAGCTATGTAATCAAAAAACAATTAATGACCAAAAATCTAAAATTCCATTTGTTTTCTTCCTTCATATTTCTTAACTGTACGCCAGATACAGTGAGATGGTTCAGTGGAAAAAGTATAGGACCTGGAGTCAGAAAAACTTGAATTTGAATACTGCTTTAGACACTTGCTAGTTGAATGACCTTGGACAAGTCACTGAATCTGTTTTCACACATGTAAAATTGGGATCATAATCCTTACTTCACAAGACTGTTGTGAAGATGAAATTATTTCACATTGCAAGAAAGAAGAGAAAGAGGAACATCAATTGATGTAAAATTTTTGTTCCAGGTTTATTTTCATCCTCTCTCTTAATTTTTGGCTAAAAAATGCAGTGTGTAAATTATCACAGCTTAATCCTTCAAGGTTTTCTTAAATTCTGATTTTATACAAAACTTTTGTAAACCTTAAAACACCATACAACTATGAGCTTCTTCTTCTTCTTCATCTTCTTCTTTTTCCTCTTCTTCTTTTCCTGCTTCGTTCTTTCCATTATTGTTATTATTACACTTATGAATAGAAAATGAAAGGAGAAAATTTAAATGTTATTTATTTTGATCCCCCCCATAGGATATATATTCTAGAAAATTACCCAAGTACTGTTGGATTGCTTCAAGTGATTAAGAATTCACTACCTTACAAGGCAACTGCTAGGGGAGGTAGGGCACTTCTAACTATTAGTAAATTCTTTCTTTTATTGAGTCAAAAGATATTGTATAAAACTTCCTATTCATGACTCCTACCATTGGACCTAATTTTGTATCTAGGTCCAAGAAGAACATCTAATCCTTCTTCCGCATGATAGCCTTTTAGATATTTGCAAACAATCACTAAACCATTGTGTCATAGCCAAAAAATCACTGAATTTGAAATCGTATTACTTGTGCTTGAATCTTGTTCCTGTAGCTTACTGCCTGATAAGCACAGGGCAGGTCATTCTCTGGGCCTTAATTTCTTCACCTGTAAAATAAGAGTCTTGGACTCAATACCTTGCAGCATCCTGTGTGCTTACTTGGTGTTGTTTTCTCTCAGTTAAGCCTGTCCCTTCTTTCAACTTATTCTTATCTTTAGGGGTGCACTAAACCTAGTGGGATGTACCACGATATGTTTAAAAGAAGGCTACACTCAGAGGTAGGAAACCCAGGTTTTCCTAGCAGATACTTTATCTGTAAAAAGTATTTAAAAAATGATTGTTTTGACTAAGATCAAGAACGTATTAGCTGTTGGCCTTCTCTTAATATGTGCTAACCTGAGGAGAAAGGTCTTCCCTCAATTTCTATTGAATTCTTTATTAAAGTACTTATACATAAATATTAGTTAGTATCAGTATAAACAATAGACAACACTGTAATAGAATTTACATCACATTCTGAAAAGTCTTTCTTAGGAAAAAAAAAAAAGGTTTTTTAATCCAGAAATGATCATACTAATTCTCAACTCATCAATCATTTAAAAACAATTCAATCTAATTCTGTCCGCAGATGGAATTGCCACAGGACAAACTTACTGTGAAACTCATAACTTAAGGTTACGTCCTTCAAAGATTTGTCCAAACCACTGAAACTTTCTAAGTCAAAACCACTGCAATTGGTCAAGTTTTTTTCTCCCTGCTATATGCATAACAATGACATTCACAATGGAATACTATGATTATGAAGGGCAGATTCTTTCAGGCAGAAATATTCAAAAGTACTTGGTCCCCTAGCTTGAGGGAAAAAAAAATCAAAACAAAATAACAAAACAATAATTGCCTTTTAGATGCAAGCAGCGGCTACAAGTGAAATTTTACATTCACTTAATATATGCATATATATGTATTATATGTATATAAGTGTGCATGTGTATATATGTGTATATACATACATTTGGTTAATTTTTTATGAACGACCTTTTGACAATCAGAATTTGAAAAGAAAATTCCATCACATGCATGGGAGAAATTCTTGAAGTATAAAGAAAATTTTTTAAAATTTCTTTTTATAGGGACTTTATTCCTTCAAATAACAAATGAGTATTTATTAAACTTTAACTGTATGCCAAGAACAGTAATAAGTGTAAAGAATACAAAGAAAAGGCTAAGTCCTCTTCTCTCAAGAAGTTTACATTCTGACAGCCAAGATGGTGGAGTGACATCCCAAGACAAGAATCAAGAGAAGCATGAAAAGGTAAACATAAGTGAAAAATCATAAAAGACTCTCTAAAGCTGAACTGTTTATATTACATGGAAAGAAAATATTTTTAACTCTTGAATTTTTTCTCAGTATTTGGGTAGATAGAGAGATTGTACATACACACACACACATACACAATAGATAGATAGAGAGTACAGGGTATGTTATATTGGAAGAGATGATATCCACACACACAAAAAAACAATTAAATAAAATAAAAATTAAGGGGTGAAGGAGGAAAATTCTGGGAAGAGAAAGGGAGTAATGGAATGGGGCAGGCTATAACTCATAAAAGAAATAAGAAAAATCTTATTCAGTGGAGGAGATAAGGGAGAAGGGGAGAGGGGGGAAAAATAAAGCTACTCTCCCCACTTGTGGCTGAAGGAGGGAATAATATGCTCACTAAATTTGATATGAAAATTTATATACACCACTGGAAAGTAGGAGAGGAGGCGACAAGTGGAGTGAGGGGAATGTAAGAAGGGAGGGCAAATGGGAGAAGGGAGTCACTAGAAATAAACATTTTCGAGAAGGGACAAGGTCAACTGTAGGGGGGAAAAGTAAGGGGGGATAGGGTAGGTCAGAGGGCAATATAATTAGTATTACACAACATGATTACTATAGAAGTCTTTTGCAAAACAACACATATTTAGGCTGTATTGAATTATTTCCCTTCTCAGTGGGGCTAGGGAGGGAGGGGGGGAGGGAGAGAAGTTGGAATTCAAAGTATTACAAATGAATGTTGAGAATTTGTATTGCACATAAGAAGGGAAATAAGAACTACAGGGATAGGGGTATGGAAATTTATCTTGCCCTGCAAGAAAAGAGAGAAGATGGGGATAGGATAGGGGTGGGGTGTGATGGAGGGGAGGGTACATTGAGGGAAGGAGTAATCAGAATGCAAAGTATTAGGAAGCAGGGGTAGGGGAGTTATGGGGAGAAAAATTGGACATGTTACAAAGTGAGGTAAAAACAATTAGTATTAAAACAACAGACTGAATTAATTACTGAGAATAAATCAATGACATCTTTAGTTTGGGGAAAAGAATTTCAGTCTAAATTTCCTAGAGGAAGTTAACCTTGGGTAAAATTTGGCATTGATGGAAAAATCAAGGTTTTAATGGTAAATTTGATTTTATGATTGCCATTTAATCAGGAACTAGAATATGTATAGAAAGACATATAAGCCACTTAAGACTTGCCTCAAAAGATGTTCCTTAGTCAAAGTGAAAGTATAATCATATTTGAAACTTGGTTATTAGAACTTGCCATTTTTAAATACTATGGGACTATTAAGTGACTGTTCTTCTGAATCTAACTCCGGGTATGGGTAGCAAGAAAGGTGATCTGAGCCTCCAATACATGATGCCAGTAAGCTGATGAGATGCTGGTATGAACTGCATAGGTGATCTCAAGGGAAGGGTGGGAGAGCGGCTGTTCAATATGGGCTGAGGTGGGATTCTCCTGACTCAATATCCCCACTGACAGCTGGCAGACTTTAAGCCTTACTGAATGCAAGTGGACAATCTACTCCTGCCTGGAATAGACATGAAGTTGGGGAGATATTGTATCCCTGCAATGTCCTTACTATTGGTGGCAATTTCCTATAGTCAAAAGGTTTCTAAGCTTAATACCAGATCTATTAAATTATAGATTATGGATAGGGGAACATCCAAGGTTGTCTAAAATTAAGTTATTAGGCATAGGACTTTAGACCAACAACATTAAGTTAGTGTCCTTTAATTCTTAGTAATATTGTGGAGACAATTGAGTCAAGAGCTTGTGAAGTCAGCAACATAAATATTATCTGTGTCTCAGTTGGTTAATGTTTAAAAAAAATTCTTATGTGATCCACATTGTAAATGCTGTAAAAAGATGTTTCACCTGACCAAAAGTTTGAATTGCTTTATCTGTTATAAACTGTGTTAAAAACAGATTTAAAAAAAATCTCTTTGAATGGACTCTAGCTCTCCCCCTTTAGTATTTATCTCACTTGATGCTAATTATGCAAAACAAAGAATCCTGCTTGGCCTATAGGGTGTCAATTTCTCCAATCAAAGATGGATTTCTCTTAGTACTGGAGGAAACTGTCTTTTCACATCTGAAAGTGGCCTCTTGTCCATATTTCTGTAAGTGCTTCCTCCTTATTTGCTACATTACTTTCCACCTGGACCTTTTTGTGGGCTGCTCTTGATTTGCCTGCCCAGAATCTGATTCATTCTCGTCTTGGTCTCAGCTCATATGTCTTCTTGTAGATCTTCCACTCACCAAAATGACTGTCCCTTTTTTTGATCTAACCTACTCAGTACCAAAAATGAATGTATTTTAGGCCTTAGTCAGAATTACACTCACAAGTGACTGATGCTTGTCTATCATGATTATAAACCTCCTCAGGAAAAGAAGTTCAAAATGAGAGCTTAGAACCAAGATTTATCTGGGAATCATATGGCAACTACTCTTAAGTGTTTGAAAGGCTGTCCGGGGAAAGAAGGATTTCACTTGTCCCTCTTGATCAGAGGTTAGGAAAATGAGTGCAAGTTGAGAAGACGAATATTGCTTCTGTAAAGAAACAGAACTGATAATTAGAGGTATCCCCAAAGTATAAAAGGTTATATCAACAAATAGTGTTGTTTAGTAGCGTCTGACTCTTCATTACCCCATTTGAGGTTTTCTTGACAAAGATACAGGAGGGGTTTATCGTTTCCTTCTCCAGTTCATCTTACAGATGAAGAAACTGAAGCAAACAGGTTTAAGTGATTTGCCCAGAGTCACAGCTAGTGAGTGTTTGAGGACAGATTTAAACTCACAAGGATGAGTTTTTCTGACTCCAAGCCTGGCATTCTACCATCCACTGTGCCACTTAGCTGCCAACAAGTAGTGACTTCTTCCTTATTAGAGATTTTCAAAGGGAAGCTGAAAGATCATTTGTCAGGTTTGTTTTAGAGAGGATTTCAATCAGCAGAAAGCAATGTGGAAAGTATTTCAGGTAAATGCTTTCTAAAGAGTTAAATTTAATAAAACTGTAGCTGAGTCCAATTAGCTACTTGTACTTAAAAATTTAAGAAAATACTTTTGAATATATTTTACTACTTAGCACAATGGTCTCCTCAATTAATGACATAAACTCCTCGAAGTTCTATTGTATTAATACATTCCAAGCCCATGTACTGTATTTCTTGGTAGAAATTCTCTCATTCCTCCTCCCCCTTTCTTCTGAGCTTCAGAATTTCACAATAATGGAAAATGATGACTCATCTGTCCTTGAATCACAAGCACTCTCCTTATTTACAAGGATATTTCAGGTAGAATGGCCTTTGGAGGATTCAATTCCTTCAGATTTGCTGAGTTACTAATGTACCTTAATGGAATTACTGGGTTAAAGCCAGTAATCTTAACTATGTTAAGCTACACAATGGAGTTGATACTAAAGGGAGGGATGGAGGTTAGAAAGACAATTGAATATGTTTTCTAAAATTTCTCAGCAATGTGCAAGATTACATTTGTACTCTCAATTTTATGTACACTAAATCTAACAGGGCATACAAAATATGCAGATGTCGTTAAACTTAATTAAATTTTTGTCTAAATTGGTCTTTGTGCAGATTTCTTTTCTCTACTTTAGTGACTTTTCTCTTTGTAAACCCAACATCATACCATTCTCATCTTATCAAATGGAAAAAAAAACAAATTAAATTTGCTAGATGAGCATTCTGAGTCAGTGAGAATTAAAAGTGACATAAAGGAGCCTTCCTCATTCATTTTTCAGGCAATGAACATCGAAGAGAGAAGAATCCTTTTTTAAGTAGGGTACCATTTTACCAGAAGTGCTGGCTTTTATTAAGTGTAGGTGACTGCCTCAATTTAAAATTTCCAATCTACCTTATGCTTACCTAGGTAGCATTTGCAATTCCCAATGTCTCTGAAATTTTCTGCCAATTAAAAATACTTTGAACCATTCAGAATTTCATTACCTGGTGAGATGTTTCCTGGTTAACTATCACAGAGCTTAAGCATAGTGTAAGAAAAATGATAGCTTTTATTTGTATGACATTGTAAGGATTACAAAGTACTTTTTTAAAACCCAATCCTGTAAGGCAAATAGTGCAGATGATATTATCCATGTTTCACAGCTAAAGAAACTGAACTTTGGAGAGGTTAGGTTTTTTTTTTTTTATAGACTTTGGAACTGGAAGCAATTTTAATGATTCTTTAGTCAAATCTCCTTAATTTACAGAAAATAAAACTAAGGACTGAAGCAGCCATGTGACTTACCCAAAGTCACAGAGTTAGTAGTAGCAGAACAGTAATTTGACCCTGGTTGTGTGATTTCAAATCCAGTAGTCTTTCCCCAACCCTTAACTACATCTTTAAAGTATTTTGCCCATGATAACATAGCTAGCACAAATTGGGATTTCCTGTCTTGAAACCTAGTGAACTTGAAGTCTAATTAGTCTTGAAGTCTAATTGCAACTGCATGATTTTGCTTTTAATGAAAGAAGAGCTATGTATTTAAGTAACATTCTTTTTTTTTTTATTTTTTTATTTTTTTATTTTTTTTTATTTTTTTAATGTTTAACAATCACTGCCATACAATTGCGATTTTATCCTTCCCCACCCACCCCCCACTACCTCCCTCCCTCCCCACAACTGCATACAATTCTGTATAGATTCTACATATACTTTCCTATTGAGTATATTTTCACTATAGTCATGCTATGTAGTCAGACTAAGATAAATGAAAGAATCCGTATAACAAATCAGAACATGATACACAAACAGATACACATACACAAACATGATCTGCTACATTGTGTGAGTGACTTCCATATTTCTCTCTCTGAGTGTGGAAGGCATTTTGCCTTGAGGTCCACCATTGGGATTTTTTTTTTTCAGAAGTTCTTGTGTTATTTAAGTAACATTCTTTACATTGTCTCTTTCTCAAACATATTTTCCTTTATTTTGTCTTCCACATTTGTCTCCCTTTCTAATAGATTAGGAATCCCATTCTCATTCATGGGCCTTTCATATATCCTTTATTCTCTCTATGTCCCTAATGAAGGCAGAGATTTCTGGAATGTCAAATGTGAACCCTCTCTGTTTTCTGTTTCTATGGGATTACATTTACAAGTCTTATCCCTTCCTCTTTTCCTATTTTTCTTCTCTTTTTTCTTAGAAATATTAATTCAAAAATACTAATTCGAAAAGCTAACAAGGTCAAGTAGATTCATTTAATTGTGATAGGAGTTACTCTATGTGCTGTGTCATGAAGCTTGAGCATGAATCCTACCTCTTGATGTTACCATGGTCACTAACCATTGCTGATGCCAAGTTGTTCTATCCCTACTTTTATTTCTCTTTCACAACCCTGCATTTTGACTCAGCTTGGGGACTCCTGTGTCCCCTCTTTTGGAATAAGATAAAGTCTAGCTACTTACAACCATTTATTAGAAAATGAGATCTTCTAATATGCAGATTCCCCAATTATAAGAACCTTGACTCTTAGCACAAACATCTCTCATCCCATAACCACTAACCTGTAGTACCAACACGATATTCACACTGCCTACAGTGGCCATGAATATCCAGGCATGATTATGAATCATAAAATACAACAGAGTTTCTACATGTAAAGGCAGAACCAAAACATTTATTCAGGCATCAAAAGGCCAAATCCATCATAATCTATAAACAATAACAATGCAGAGAACAATACCATCCCCAAGCCTTCTCTGTGCTAGGCTTCCCTCAAACCAACTCCATTAAACAAATCACAAACAAGGTCCCTTAAACAAAATAACAAACAAGCTGTTTTACTCATGCTAGTCAGCTGCCTGCTTGCCTGCAACCTTCTTAGCTCTAACTGTTCTCTTGATCAAATTTTCTCTCAGCTCTGCTCTAGCTCCACCTCTTCCTGTTCCACCCTTCCTCCTACTGCAGGCTCCATGTGACTCTGAATTCCAAGTAACCCAAGCAGTCACATGGGCCTATTAATATATGGGAAATCTCTTGCCATCTAAATTACCATTGCATGTGACCCCAAGATCTTTCATATTAATTATATAGGTTGGTGGGGCAACTGATATCAACAGAAAATAAGCATATAAACATAGGCATATAAAACAATATCTTAAGCAACTAGTGTCAACAAAACTTCACAATAATATAAGAAGGATCACACAAAATGAGTACATAAAACAATATCTTAGGGTATTGCTTGAGCACAAGCACCACATCATTCTCTCCTTGAATGAATGGGGACCAAATTTTGGGGTAAGGGGTAAAGGTGTATTTTTCCATAGCTACTTCCTGCTGAGATTGGGTATAGATCTGTCTCTACCTCAAGAGGTCCCATTCAAGGGGTCAGTTCTTTAGATGGCATCTTGGTGGACAACATTTCCAAGGGTGACACAATACATTGGACAGGGGTGACATCCGGCTTAAGTCATCAGGCATCTGCAGGTGAAGGGTACTAAACCTGCAGAAAACAAATCTGACAAACAAGGTGAACAGACAAAAAGACAAAAAGAAATAAGGACACAATGACCAGAAGCAGTGTAGATATAGAGTGAGCCATGCTTTTGGTGTCTATGAACCCACTATTGTAGCCTCATTCACTGTTGTTTACTGTTTTTCAATTTGCAGTTTTAGGGTCATTATTCTAGCTAGAGGTATACTTTCTTTAGTCTGAGCTGGGGACTGGCCAATCTCCTGTTCTCCCTGCAGGTGTGACAAACTTGAATACAATGCTTCAGGAAGATCTTTAGGGGCACTTCTATTTCCCTGGTCAGTCTAATATCAATCTCTTTTTCTCAATGCATTTTGCATAATTCATTAATTGGAAAGCCATCTATTCTTCCAAAATCTACCACTCCTCTAAGTAGAACAGAAAACAATTCTTTTCTTGTCAATCTATTCTGACTTTGAATCTGCTAGCTATTCACTCTTTTCTCGAGGAAACTTATCTTTTTCACTGATTCTCACTATTTAAGATGACAACAATTCTCCCATCTTTTGGGTGAACTGACTCAAAATATCTGTGACTTCATGCTGAGTAAAATCCTCAATTATTTGCCAAACATTGTGTGACCCTCTTGATTCTCCTGTTGTGCTTCTGCTTGAGACACCACCCACATATCCTTTCTCTTGTTATTTTTTTGCTTCTTTCTGTCAGGTAAACTAATAATAATTTTACTTATACCACCTGAGACTATAGCTTGCTCTTCTAATGGAGAGTTTGAGTGCTGCAGCATTAAAAGCTTCTCATGCAAACTAGACAACTCCTTTTCCAGCTGAGCTTTCTCTTCAGCAACTTATCTCTGCCTTCACATATAATTTGATAACTTGTTAACAATGCCCATCTTCTTCTACATACCCCTGCCATTTCTTTCCCTGGTTCTATTGGTATTCCTAGCAAATATCTTTCTAAATCTCTGGGTTTTCCCTTCTGTAACCTTGGTTCCTAGTTTTCACAGAGCCTTGCAGTTTTAGCCTATTCTCTTGCTAGGGAGGAATAAGGCAAATCCTCCCAACCTGGGATATCCATTTCTCTCTCTACTTCCAAATAGAGGACTGATACTTCATGATCACATCCTTTTTGCCATTTGTAGTGCAAACATGATATTCACAGTGTCTACAATGGGCATAAGTGCCCTGGCACAATTCTGCATTATAAAATACAATAGACTCTCCACATATAAAGACAGAACCAAAACATTTATTCAGATTCCAAAAAGCTAAATCCATCATAATCTATACAGAATAACAATGTAGAGCATTCCCAAGCATTGCTCCTGACAGGCTTCCCACAAACCAGTTCCATTAAACAAATCACAAGCAGGCTCCTTTAAACAAAATCACAAACAAGCTCTTTCACTCGCACTATCCAGCTGCCTGCTTATCTGCATCCTTCCTAGCTCCGATTGCTCTCATGAACAAATTTTTTCTTAGCTCTCCTCTACCTCCACTTCTTCTTGTTCAACCCATTCAGCAAACTTCTCCTACCACAGGCTCTGTGTGACTCAGACTTTCATATGACCCAACCAGGTCACGTGGGCCTGTTAATGAATGGGAAAGATCTCCTCACTTAAATTACCATTATAAACCCAGAGAAAGTTTGTTAGTAGAAGATTTTTCTTTCCCCTATAGGGATAAGATGAAAAAAAGAAGACAATCACTTGAGTAAGATGAATTTGACAATGTAGGGGGAAATTGAATGAAATTGAAATGAAGAACAACTTGAAGCAGGGACACAAAGTTATTGTAAGCTTTGTGAGCTATTTCAATAGTCCTGGTATGAGGTGATAAGGGCCTGTCTCAGGGTGGTGGCAATGTCACAGATAGTTGGGGGTGTTATAAAAGAAGGCTTATCTACTGCTTGGAAATTGGAGGGAAGAAATAAAAGAGTTCAAGTCAGTTCAGTGAGTTTGATCACTAAACCTAAAAAAAAAAAAAAAAAAAAAAGAGTGATGGTATAAGTGGCAGGTATGTTTTTTGAGATACTATGAATGATCCCTGAAATGTATTCAAGCATGAGAGAGGTATTCTAGAAGTAGAGATGAATACATATAAGAAAAGAACCCAAAATGACTATAAAAGAGAAAAAGTACAAATCTATAAAAACTTCAGACTCTAGCCAAGAAAAACTCCAAATTTAACTCACCAGAAAAAAACCAAATCACCATCTTCCAGATCCCCCAACTTAAAGCATTTTACAAAGATTTCTGAACTTCAGTATCATATCTCAACCATTTCAGCAACTGAAGCCTCCTCACTTGGAAATATTCATATGCCCTGTGACAAAGTGCCCACCTTCCGACACTGCTTGGTCAGGGTGGCCTCTTTTCTCATTCCCATTTTCTTCTAGGACCTCAATTTTGAGGACAGATTCAAAATAACCACCCTTCATTCCTACATTCCTCTCCCAGATTTGCTTCTGACTTTCTAAACTTCTACCTTGACCTCACATAAATACCTCCCTTGCCCCATTCCCGTTTCCAGCTCCCTTTTCCATATTGCCTTAGTTAATTACAGTGTATGATCCTCAAGGGCAGGAACTAACTTTATTTGTGCTTTTGTTTGTATCCCCAGAGTTGAGCAAAGTGCCTGGCACATAGTAACTGCTAAATAAATAAAAGTTTTCTTTGCCTTACAAATTCTTGAAAGACTAGCAGGTAGCCACTTGTATATCAAGTAAAAAACATTTTTAATTATATAGGGCTGCTTATCAGTGATATGAAATGAAAGAAAATGTTACAATAAAATATGCTGAAAACTTAGGAAATTTATTTTCACCGTAAAAGATTATTTTTCTGCAAATATAATATTAATTCTTCATGATGAATGATAGATTATTAATAAAATGGAAAAATGTGAATCATTATATCAGAATAAATGTGAGAAAATACTGGAAAATACAAGACAACTTTGATGAGAAGGGTCATGACAATGGAAATTAAATGAATGAAAGAAACTTATAATAAGTTCTTGTAGCATGAAAGGATCAATTGAAAAGTAAATGGTTACATCCTTAAAAATATTTACAGGTACAATTCTCATCTTGTTTAACTGTCATTGATAAAATAAAAAAGAACATTTAAGGGCAAAACTAAAGAAGACAAATCAGACAGTATTGTATTAGATGAAGGAAAGAGTATAAAATGGAAAGGATTAAATACATATATATTTGTGTATGTGTGTGCATATATACATATAAACATACATAATACACACATATACACATCTATGCACATATACAATATATGCATATACTATATATACATACATATACACACACATATATGGAAAGAGCAACACATGTAGGTGCTTCAAAAAAATGTAAGGACATAAGGGAGGAAGGAAGGAGCCTGATTCAGTTAGCATAGAATCAAGGAGTCTCAACTAGGGATTGGGGTGGGTCTGAATATCAACATAAAAGCAAAAGAAAAATATATTTAATTATTTTTGGTTTGTTCTGAATAGCAAAGGATCACAAGTAATTATGGTACAAGAATAGGTGAGGACAAGGGAGATTGGAGATCAAGACAAGATTGTTTCATGTATAAGAAGGAATAGTTAACGAGTGTTCTATTTTTTAAATGAATAGTAATAGGGTTTGATAGAGAAAAATTATACCATTTAGTGGTAGGGACTGAATTCATTCAGAAAAAGAAGAAATTAAAGCGATGGAATGGATTACAAAACAGGAGTTTGCTATAAATAAGAAACACTTAAAATGTAGAAGACATAAAATCAAAATAAAGATCTGAAACATAGTTATTAAAATTCAAGTTAATTTCCAAAATTTGCACTTTCAATAAAGGTTTTAGAAAGAGCATCAGTAAAAAATACAAAGCTGCATCATAAAAAGTAAGATAGCTGACTTAAATATACAGACCCTGAATGCAGTAGCATTTAAGAATCTAATATAAATGATCAATGGAATGCAAAAAGACCAGGATAGTAAGACAATAGTTGAATGTAACTTTAATTTTTCTCTTTCAGAACTGATTAAATCTAATAGAAATGTAAACAAAAAGAAAGTTATATATCTTAATAGATTACAGGTGAATAGGTTTGATATATGCATGTTGGTTGTTAATTGGAGGTGAATACAATTATTTTTCAACATCACATAATACCGTTGGACAAATTGATTTTGTGCTTGAGTATAAAGAAGTCACATACATGTAGAAAAGCATAAATATTAATTTTACATTTTGCAAAGCACAATCTAACAAACTATTATCAATTAAAAAATATGAATATAAAGCATACACTAAAATGTTGACTCATTAAGACATGAACTCTTATCTGAAAGATTGGATTAGATAAATAACAATAATGGAAATCAAGACAAAATATTTGATGGAGTAAAATAGACAGTCAACTTACACTTATTAAACACCCACTATATGCTAGGCACTACATTGCTAAACAAATAAACAAATAATCAGAATTAACAGTTTTTAATAAATTCAATTATAAATAAATTAAAAACTAAATCAATTGAAAAAATAATATCTTAAAAGATAAACTAAAGTTTTTTAAAAGATTTTCAGGGGGGGCGGAGCCAAGATGGTGGAGTAGAAAGACCCACATACACATAGCTCCGAACCCACAACCCACAGAACGGCTAGAGGGGACCAACTCACGGTGAATTCTGCACCCAGAGGCCACAGAATATTGGAGCAAGGGAAATTTCTGTTCCGGAGAAACCTGCAAACCTCTCACAGGGGGGGTCCTTCACACTGCGGACTGGGCGCCGGGACTGGGAGCAGAGGGCAGCCCTGCAGCGGCCGCGACACCGTGAGGAAAAGATCCGAGTGGGCTACGGGGACGGGATCTCCAGTGGCAGCACAAGCCCCTCCACCCACAGGTGATGGGGGTCGGTGAGAGAGTCTCTTTGGCGGGTCGAGAGGGGAGTGGGGTGCCCCCATGGCTCGGGCCCCCCCAGGAGATAGAAGCTGAGAGGTGGCTGCAGACAGGGGCTCCCCAAGCGGGCGGGAGCCTGGATCCATTGAGGAAGGTCTGTACATAAACCCCCTGAGGGAACTGAGCCTGAGAGGCGGCCCTGCCCTGACCTGACCACCTGAACTTAATTCTCACACTGAATAGCAGCCCTGCCCCCGCCAAAAGCCCTAAGGTTGGAAGCAGCATTTGAATCTCAGTCCCCAAACGCTGGCTGGGAGGACCAGGAGGCGAGGTGGGTGTGAGGAGAATATTCAGAGGTCAAGTCACTGGCTGGGGAGAATGCCCAGAAAAGGGAAAAGAAATAAAACTCTTGAAAGCTACTTTCTTGGAGAACAGACATTTCCTCCCTTCCTTTCTGATGAGGAAGAACAATGCTTACCATCAGGCAAAGACACAGAAATCAAGGATTCTGTGTCCCAGCCCACCCAATGGGCTCAGGCCATGGAAGAGCTCAAAAAGAATTTTGAAAATCAAGTTAGAGAGGTGGAGGAAAAACTGGGAAGAGAAATGAGAGGGATGAAAGAGAAGCATGAAAAGCAGATCAGCTCCCTGCTAAAGGAGAACCAAAAAAGTGTTGAAGAAATTAACACCTTGAAAACTAGCCTAACTCAATTGGCAAAAGAGGTTCAAAAAGCCAATGAGGAGAAGAATGCTTTCAAAAGCAGAATTAGCCAAATGGGAAAGGAGATTCAAAAGCTCACTGAAGAAAATAGTTCTTTCAAAACTAGAATGGCACAGATGGATGCTAAGGACTTTATGAGAAAGACAGATATCACAGAACATAGTGAGAAGATTGGAAAAATGGAAGATAATGTGAAATATCTTATTGGAAAAACAAATGACCTGGAAAATAGATTCAGGAGAGACAATGTAAAAATTCTGGGACTACCTGAAAACCATGATCAAAAGAAGAGCCTAGACATCATCTTCCATGAAATTATCAAGGAAAAAAAAGGTAAACTAAAGGAAACAATTTATGAATAAACAAGAGATAGAGAACAGAATGAGTTATAAATTAGATAATTTTAATTACATTAAATTAAAAAGGTTTTAGACGAACAAAACAATTATAGCCAAAATCAGGAGGAGAGTAGAAAATTGGGGGTGGGGGGATATATAGACAAGTTTTTTTTAGATAAAAGTCTCATATCTTAAATATAAAAATAATTTTGTAAAATCTATGACAATATGAGTCATCCCTCAATTGTTAAATGGTCAAAGGATATGAATACATAGTTTTCTGATGAAGAAATCAAAACAATTTAAAGTCATATGAAAAAATGCTCTAAATTGTTATTGATTAGAGAAATGTAAATTCAAACAACCATGAGGTATCATTTTACACATATCAGATCAGCTAAAATGATTGAAAGTGATAAGTATTGAAGAGTTTGTGGAAAAATTGGGACACAAATTCACTGCTGGTGAAATTATGCACTGACCAACCACTTTAGACAACAATCTGGAACTATGCCCAAAGAATTATTAAATGGCTTATACCCTTTGACCCAGTAATACCACTAATAGATATAGTTCCAAAGGTAATTAGGGTGAAAGGAAAAGAACCTTTATGTTCTAAAATGTTTATAGCAGTTCTCTTTGTGGTGGCAAGGAACTAGACATCATGCAGATGCCATTCAGTTGGGGAATGGTTGAATAAGTGGTATGTGATTGTAATGGAATACCATTGTGCTATACGAAATGATGAAGTAGATGATTTTAGAAAAATATGGATAGACTTGTACAAAATAATTAAGAGAGTGAAGTGAGCAGAACCAAGAGAATGTTGTATACAGTAACAGTAATATTGTTTTAAAAACAACTTTGACTTACTAAATCATTTGGCTATTATACATACATAAATTAGCTACAAAGGACATATGAAGGAAGATACCATCTGCACCTAGAGAAAAAAACTTATAAATAGATGTATAGAATTTTACATATATGTTTGTGTGACTGTATACACACAAACACACATATATATATGTATATATACACACACATACACATTTGTGTCTAATGGTAGCTGTCCCTAGGGTGGGAGAGGACAAAAAACAAAGAAAAAAAGCACATAACTTTATTATACATTTAAAAGAAATAGCAAGTTGTACATGATAGATTTGCTTTATACTTTGTTATGGAAATATTTGTTTTATTTCATAAATTAAAAATAAATAAAACATTAAATGCTAGACCAAAATAGCTTTTACAATGAATTCAAAAGGAATAAAACATCTAGATGTTTATCTATGAAGATACATATGTCATATAAATACAACCACAGAACTTGTGTACAGTTGTAGAAATAAAAATCTAAGTAGTTGGAGAAATATACAATGCTTTTGCTGGACCTCATCAATGAATGACAATGTGATCTAAACAGATCTATAATTTTAAATTGTTTTGAAGAAGTTTATTTTGATCATTTGCCAACCATTATATTGCCTCAATGATATTTTATGGAATTATATAAAGCAATAATTAATGTGATATTAAGTGAGGTACAATGGAAAAGGGGACTCTATGAGGTAAGTTCTACAATGGTGTCCGAAAGCAAATAGGGGGAGGACCTAAGATGAATACCTTTGAAGCTTTGATTGGATGAAGAATACATAAAGCAGAGAGAAAGATCAGATAATTATAGAGTTCATTAATCAGAATATGAGGGTCTAGAATAAATGGAAAAGAAGATAGATAATCAAGAGAGGAAGAGAAATTCTTTTTAGAAAGGGATGAAAAAATGAAATAAAAAACCCTTCATTAGTAATAATTGAAGGGAAGAAAGAGGAGGGAGAATATTAAACAAAAACAGAAGATTATGCTATGAGAAAAATAGGCAGTCGGAACAGATGCTCAAAAAAAGAAAACAAAGTAACTGAAGGAATATTACATAGTATCCATAGCAAAAGAGTAAACTTGAAAGTGAAAAGCTTCTGTACAGTTATTAATGCATTTAGAATAAAAAAGACATTCAAATGGAGAAAAAAATGTTATCCTATTCCTTTGATAAGGATTTTAGTGTTCAAGATATATAAATTATGTACATATCTATGTAATTTATATACATTGTAAATTTTTATGTGTATGTCTATAGACATTTTTATATCTGTTTGTCTATCAATCTACCTTTCTAACAGAATTTCCCTAATAAATAAATAACCAAAAGAGATGATGTGAACAAATAAAGCTCTAAATAACTAATAACAAAAGAAATAAAAAACAAAACAAAGCACAAATTTGCACATCACACATCGCAAATAGGTAAAAATGATCCTTCAGAGTGACAACAGTCCGTGTTGGAGGGGTTGTAGAAAGAGAGGCATTATTGCTGTAGCTGTGAAATTATATAACTATTTGGAAAGCAATTTGAAATTATGAAAATAAAGTGATAAATATGTCCAAACCTTTTGAATCAAACTTCAGTATTGAAGTTATACCCCAAGGAAGCCATTAATTTAAAAAAAAAAAAAGTCCGCATAAACTCCAAAATGTTTACAGCAGGAATTTGTTGTGATAGCTGATAATTTAAAACAAAGCAAATGCCCATTAATTGTGGAATGACTAAACAAGTTATGGTGCATAAATGTAATGGACACTACTATAAAAAGTCATGTATGTGTGTGATGAAAGTAAAGAAACATCTGTATGAACTACTGCAGAGTGAAATAAGCGGAGCTAAGAAAATATGCATAGTAACTACAAAAATTTAAATAAAAAGAATGATGCCACAAAAAAACAACAAAAGCAAATATAACAAAAATCAAAAAGATCAAGTGGAATCCAAATAAAGAGAAATGAAGGATCGCCTCCTACACTCCTCTACTCCCCCAGTACAATTACCCCTTCATGGAGCTGAGACCTCCACAGGTGTTACATATTGCCATTGTTTTTGGACTTTTTCATTGTATCAATCACTTGTGCCAACTTTTATTTCTGCTCCAAAATATACTGTTTGTCATACGGGTTAACTCTCTGGAAGGGGCAAAGGGAGGGATAAATTGGAAAACCAAAATGATGTAAGAATCAGAAAACCTCAAAAAATTTCAAAAAACTTGTAAAAATAAGGCAGTACGTAATCAGTGACTGTCTTCCCACCTCAGGCAAATTATTTAATCTGTTGTGATTAATTTTCTGCAGCCAAGTTTATCAATTCATACATATTTTCATAAAATGATCATTAGGAACAATAATTTAGACTTCATATGCTTCATAATATGAATAATAATATGAATTTGACCCTTGTTTCTGAAAATACATCTGATATGAAAGGTACAGATATATTTGGTAACTACAAATTAATTTATTATTTCCTCTGAGGTAAAACCTAAGATCTTTTGTCTCAGGCACTCTTCTAAGAACAGGCACAATTTTTGTCTTACAAACTCTCAGTCTCAGAAGGGTCAAAACCAGAACAGTTTTATTCATACAGTAAAGATTAAAAAAAAAAATAACAATCAAATAATGCCCACTGAACATCCTCTCATTCAGATGTCTGTACATTTCCATTACATATAGTTATTCCTGGCTGGATTCAAGAAGTTGGGGCAAGGTCAAAATTTGCTACTCTTAATTAATTAAGGCATACTTAATTAATATTAATTAAGGCTATTCTTAATTAATACCCTCTTCCAAGGTCCCTTTGTATGTGTTTTGTTACTTTCTTTCTGAATAATGTCATGGATTCTTTCACTATTTTTATTTTCTTCTCTCAGAGAGTACTGTGCCCATTCTACGGCTTAACTTTGAACCAACAGTTGTAATAGTTAAGTTATTCTTTAGCATGTTTGTTACCTTCTCTCCAACGAAGTAGCTTAAGAACCGCTAGATAAAGTAAAGAGGTTTCTTACAGTGTTCTGCTCATTAATACCTCCAAAACTTATTGCCTCTGAACTTTTGAAACTTTTTAAAACTTAGTTCCAAAATCCCATTCTTTAAGTCAAGGTCCTTTATGGGTCATTATGGTCATCTTTCCTTGTTAGGTCATTCAAATGGGACTATGTTTTCCATTCTCATTTAGTTTGTCATTATCCCAACTCCTTGACTTTTTCCCCTACTTTGGACCAGAGCAGTGTGTTTGCCCCTTCACATTAACAACTTTCACTGATTTTGGGAAATTAAAAAGGGTACTTCCAATCTTCTCATCCTTGTCTTTCCATCTCGTATCCAGCTAGGTCAGATTGCTGGAAAAAAACGATCTTCAAAACAGACAGCAGATGAGTGGAATAACTGGTGGGATGCAGGTAGCCTTTACTTGGAGGCTACAATCCATGCCATCAATGCATCTATCTAAGGCCATAATACTAAATTAGAAGGAAAAAAATAAGATAAACTTATTAAAATTAAATTTACTTGCTTATTTCTTTTTAAATTAATTGGATACCAATCTAATCCTAACAAATGAATAAATCAAAGAACAAATCACAAAAACAAATAATTTAAAGAGAATGGCCACAAAGAGACAGCATATTAAATTTATGGGATGCAATCAAAGTACTACTGCGGGAAACAAAATTGAAAGTAAAGAACAAACACTGAACTAATAAAACTAGGAACTGGTTTTATGAAAAACTTAACAAAATATATAAACCTTGACTAATTTGACGTTAAAAAGACAATCAAATTACAAGTATCAAAAATTAAATGGTGAATTCACCACCAATGAAGATGAAATTAAAGCAATTAGTAGAAAATAGTTTGCCCAATTATATTCCAATAAATCTGATAATCTAAGTAAAGATTAATACTTACAGAAAATATAAATTCCTCAAATTAACAGAAGAAATAGAATACTTAAATGAGGATATCTTAGAAAAATAAGTTGAATAAGCCATAAATGTTCTCCCTAAGGAAAAAAATCCCAGGGACCAGATATATTCACAAGTGAATTTTACCAAACATTTAAAGGACAATTAATTCCAATATTATACATATTATTTGGGAGAATTCCATAAAAGGAGTCCTACCAAATTCCTTTCACAACACAAATATTGCTTTTGTTGTTGTTCAATCCTTTCAGATGTGTCCAATTCTTCATCCGCCCATTTGGAGTTTTCTTGGCAAAGACACTTTACTGGTTTGCCATTTTCCTTCTCCAGCTCATTTTACAGATGAAGAAACAGAGGCAAACAGGGATTAGTGACTGGCCCAACACCGCACAGCTAGTAAGTGTCTGAGGTCAAATTTAAAATCAGGAATATGAGTTTTCCTGACTCCCGGTCTAGCACTCTATCCACTACATGACCTAGCTACCCTAGTTTTGTTCTGTCTTATTGATTAGTCATGTCTCAGTCTCTATGACCCTATTTGAGGTTTTCTTGGAAGATACTGAATGATTTGCTAATATTTTCTTCAGTTCATTTTTGAGATGAAGAACTGGAGCAAAGAAGGTTAAGTGACTTGCCCAGGGTCACACAACTAGTAAATGTCTTACGCCAGATTTGAATTCAGAATGATAAGTCTTTCTGACTCCATGGCAGGAACTCTCTAAGACTGCCCTACAAACAGTGCTCATGCCTAAACCAGGGAGAGCAAAAACAAAGAAAGAAAACTATAGACCAATTTCCCTAATGAATATTGATTCATTTTATTCAATGTTTTAAATAAAATACAAACAAGGGGATTATAACAATATATCAAAAAGATCATACACTGTGAGGAGGTAAGATTTAGACCAGGAATGCAGAACTGAATCAATGTGAGAAAAGTTTTCAGCGTATAAAACCAACAAAAATGATTATCCTAATTGATGCAGAAAAAGCTTTTGACACATTTCTATTATAAATACCAGAAAGCATAGAAATATATGGAGCTTTCCTTAAAACAATAAGTAATATCTATCTCAAATTATCAGCAAGCATTATCTGTAATGAGGGCAAGGTAGAAGTCTTTCCAGTAAGATCAGGGGGAAACAAGGGTACCTGTTATCACCACTGTTATTCAATATTGTTCTACAAATGTTAACTATAGCAAAAAAAGACAAGAAAAACAAATTCAAAGAATTAGAAAAGGCAATGAGGAAATGTTACTCTTTGCAGATAATATGATGACATTAGAAAATCCTAGAGAATCCACTAGAATACTAGTTGAAATAGTTAAAAACTACAGCAGGCTGTAAAATAGACTCACATAAATCATTAGCATTTCTACGTATTACCAACAAAGTCCAACAGCAAGAGACAGAAAGAGAAATTCCACTTTAAATAACAGCAGTCAATACAAAATACTTTGGAGTCTACCTGCCAGGACAAACCTAGGAACTATAAGAATACAATTAAAACCACTCTTCACACAAAGAAAATCTGAACTAAATAATTGGAGAAATAGTAATTGCTCATGGGTAGACCAAGCCAATATAATAAAAATGACCATTCTACTTAAATTAATTTACTTGTGTAGTGCAACATCAACCAGATCCAACCCCAAACCCCCTAACAAATTATAGAGGTAGAAAAAATAATAAAAAAGTTCATTTGGAAGAATAAAAGGTCAAGATCAAGAATATCAATGGAAGCAATACAAAAGTGATAAAAGGTGGATTAGCATTACAAGATTTCAAACTGTATTAAAAAGCAATTATCCTCAAAACAATCAGTGATTGATTTAGAAAGTAGTAAATGACTATATTAACCTTATATTAATCTTATGTTTAACAAACTCAAAGACCCCAAAGTACAAGACAAGATGTCAGTATTTGACAAAAATTTCTGGGAAAATTGAAAAGTTGTTAGACAGAAATTAACTACAGGCCAACAAATTACATTCTATATGGAAATAAAGTTCAAAATGAATAGATGATTTAGACATAAAGGTTGATAGTATAAACAAATTAGGATAGAATGGACAATATCATTTGTGAGATTTATGGATAAAGGGAGAAATTATGACCAAACAAGAGACAGCATTACAAGATATAAAACAGATAATTTTGATTACAATAAATTAAGAAATATTTGCACAAATAAAACCAATGCAACCAATATTAGAAAGAAAACAGAAAACTAGGAGAAAATGTGTAGTAAGCTTTTTTGATAAAAACCATATTTTTCAAACATAAAGAACTGAGTCAGATTTATAAGGAATGTGAATCGTTCACCAGTTGATAAAAGATCAGAGTTTATAAACAGAGACTTTTCAGATGAAGAAAGCAAATCTATCTATAGTTGGGGCAGAGCCAAGATGGTGGAGTAGAAGCAGAGATTTGCTACAACTTTCCCCCCAAGTCCAGTCAAATATCTGTAAAAAATGACTCTAAACAAATTCTGGAGTTGAAGAACCCACAAAATGATGGAGTGAAGCAAATCTCCAGCCCAAGACAGACTGGAAGGTCAATGGGAAGTGTCTATCACACTACACCGGAAACAGAAATCCAGCAGGGGCCACTCCAGCACAAAAGGGAACTGAGCAGACCTCAGAGGGACTGAATCTCGGGCATCTGTGGTGGTTAATATACTTCATAACCCCAAAATGCCATGGACAAATTGGAAGGTCAGGGGAAAAAAACCTGTCAGATCTGTGTGGAAGAGTAGAGTGGTCAGATCCAACCCCAGGGTGGCAGAGGGGGAAAAGAGGGTGGAAGAGTCCACAGCAGCCATAGCAGCAGCAAGGATAGTGGCCGTGACTGTATCTGGAGCACTAGCCCTACAGATTGCGGGGGGATTGAGCAGCTGACAGTATACCCCACCTCCACCACTGGAAAGAGAGAAATACCTTGATAAAGAGCTCAAAATTCTAGTAAATGGCAGGGGAAATGAGCAAAAAGAGGAAAAACAATCAGACTACAAAATCATACTTTGGTGACTAAGAAGACTAAAATATATAAAGAGAAGATGACAATAAAGTCAAGCTCCTATGTCCAAAGTCTCCAGGAAAAATAGGAATTGGTCTCAAGACATGGAAGAGCTCAAAAAGGATTTTGAAAATCAAGTAAGAGAAGCAGAGCAAAAATTGAAAAGACAAATAAGAGTGATGCAAGAAAATTATGAAAAACGAGTCAACTGCTTGCTAAAGGAGACAGAAAAAATGATGAAGAAAATAACACATTAAAAAAATAGACTAACTCAAATGGCAAAAGAAATCCAAAAAGTCAATGAGGAAAAGATTGTCTTAAAAAGCTGAATTGACCAGATGCAAAAGGAGGTCCAGGAGCTTGTTGAAGAAAACAATTCCTTAAAGATTAGAATGGAGCAGATGAAAGCTAATGACTTTATGAAAAATCAAAAACTACAAAAGAAAACCAAAAGAATGAAAAAATAGAAGACAATGTGAAATATCTCACTGGAAAATAACTGATCTCGAAAACAGATCCAGAAGAGATAATTTTAAAATTATGTGACTACCTGAAAGTTGTGATCAAAAAAAGAGCCTAGACATCATCTTTCATGAAATTATCAAGGAAAACTGCACCAATATTATAGAGCCAGAGGGTAAAATAGATATTGAAAGAATCCACCGATCGGCTCCTGAAAGGGATCCTAAAAGGAAAACTCATGGGAATATTGTAGCCAAATTCCATAGCTCCCAGGTCAAGGAGAAAATATTGCAAGCAGTGAGAAAGAAATAATTTGAATATTGTGGAAACACAGTCAGGATAATCCAAGGTCTAGCAGCTTCTACATTAAGGGATCATAGGACTTAGAATAAGATATTCCAGAGTTCAAAGGAAAAAGACCAGAGCTTATGATATTCCTGAGGTCAAAGGAGGTAGGATTAAAACCAAAAATCACCTACCCAGTAAAACTGAGTATAATACTTCAGGGGAAAAATGGTCATTCAATGAAATAGAGGACTTTCAAGCATTCTTGATGAAAAGACCAGAGCTGAATAGAAAATTTGACTTTCAAACACAATAGTCAAGAGAAGTATGAAAAGGTAAGCAGGAAAGAGAAATCTTAAGGGACTTACTAAAGTTGAGCTATTTATATTTCTACATGAAAAGATAGTATTTGTAACTCAAGACTTTTTCTCAGTATTAGAGTAGTTGGAGAGATTATATACATAAAGACAGAGGGCGCAGGGTGAGTAGAATATAAAAGGATGTTATCTAAAAAAATAAAATTAAGGGGTGAGAAAGGAATACATTGGGAGAAGGGGAAAGGGAGAAGTAGAATGGGGTAAATTATCTCTCACATAAAAGAGCCAAGAAAAAGCTTTTTCAATGGAGGGGAAGAGTGGGTAGGTGAGAGAGAAAGAGTGAACATTACTCTCATTAGATTTAGCTTAGAGGGAATAACATGTACACAAAATTTGGTATGAAAATCTATCTTACATTACAGGAAGGCAAGGGGGAAGGAGATAAAGAAGGGGTTGGGTGGAAGATATAAGGGAGAGCAAATGAGAAGAGGAGGTAATTAGCAGTAAAGTGTTTTGAGGAGAGACAGGGTCAAAAGAGACAGTGGAATAAATGAGGGGAAGGATAGGGTGGAGGGAAATATAGTTAGTCTTTTACAACATGACTGCTATAGAAGTGTTTTGCATGGCTACACATGTCGAATGTATATTGAATTCCTTGCCTTCTCCATCAGGATGGGGATAGAGGGAGGAAAGGATGGAAGCTGGAACTCAAAATTTTAAGAACAAATGTTTAAAATTGTTTTTACATGCAACTGGGAAATAAGACATACAGGCAAAAGGGTATATAAATCTACCTTGCCAAACAAGAAAATAGAGGGGAAGGGAATGAGAGAAGAGAAGGGTGAGACAGAAGGGAGGGAAGAGCAGGGGAAGGGGTAATCAAAATGCACATTGTCTTGGGGAAGGCAAAGGGGAGAGATGGATAATTTTGGAACTCAAAATATCATGGAAGTGAATTTGAAGACTAAAAATAAATTAATTAAGTTTTTAAAAGTTGGGAAGAATGTGCTTTGACAAATCCAAAGTTCTGCAGCCCAGGTCTAACACTTTATTTACCCTGTCAAAACACCTCTCTGTGTGTCATTCTCCAGCTACAAAACGAGAGCAATAATATCTGCACTACCTCCTTAACAGAAGTAACATGAGGAAAAGGGAGTTTGTAAACATCAAATAACTTCATAAATGTGAGTTACTTTTGTTTTTATGTAAAAATGAGTTAATGTTACGAGCTTTCTCATTAAGCATTTTTCTACCCTTATTTCTACTCATTGTTTCTTTTTTTTCTTCCAAATTTATTTATTTATTTGGTTTTGGTTTTCAATAATCACTTCCATATTTTTTAAGTTTTCTCCTCCTTCCTCCACTCTCCCTCTAAAATGATATACAAAATTATTTGGGCTCTACACATACATTCCCATTGAATACATGTTAATATTAGTTGTGTTGCATAGAAGAATTAAAAAGAATAGGACAAAGCATGAGTTAAACTAAAGAAAACCAAACATAACAAAACAGAAAATAGTCAGCTTCATTCAGCATTCTGACTCTATAGATCTTTCTCTGAATGTGGATGACATTTTACATCATGAGTCCCTTGGGAACGTTTTAGATCCTTGCATTCCTGTGAAGGACTAAATCTATCAAAAATAGTTCTCACATACCAAGGCTTTTGCTGTGTATAATGTTGTCCTTTTTCTGCTCAATTCACTCAGCATCAGTTCGTATAAGTCTTTCCAGGTGTTTCCAAACTCTTCTTGTATGCCATTTCTTATAGCACAACAGTATTCCATTACATTCATATACAACAACTTGTTCAGCCATTCCCCATATGATGATGGGTATTTCCTCAAATCCAGTTTTTGGCCACCACAAAAAGAACTACTATAAATATTTTTGTACGTGTGGGTTGTTTTCCCATTTTTATCATCTCTTTGATATACAACTCTAGAAGCAATATTGCTGAGTCAAAGGATATGCACACTTTTATATCCCTTTGGACACAGATCCAAATTGCTCTCTAGAATGGCTGGATCAGCTCTCAGCTCCATCAACAATGAATTAGTGCTACAACTCTCACACGTCTTCTACAACATTTATCATTTTCCTGTTTAGTCATGTTAGCCAATCTGATAGGTATGATGTGGGACTTTCTAATTGTTTTGATTTGCATTTCTCTAATCAATAGTGATTTAGAGCATTTTTTCATATGACTATAGATAGATTTAATTTTTTCCTCTGAAAACTGCCTGTCCATATCCTTTGATAATTAACCAGCTGGGGAATGACTTCTTTTGTTGCAAATTTGACTCATTTCTCCACATATTTTAGAAATGAGACCTTATCACAGACACTAGTTGTAAAATTCTTTCCCAGTTTTCTGCTTCCCTCCAAATCTTGATTACATTGGTTTTCTTTGTGCAAAATCTTTTCAGTTTAATGTAATCAAAAACATCCATTTTACATTTCACAACGTTGTCTATCTCGTTTTGTCATAAATTCTTCCATTCCCCATAAATCTGACAAATAACCTATTCCTTGCTCTCTTAAAAAAAAATTAAAATTGCTAGTGGCATTACTACCTCCTAATGCAGCTGTTCTGCTTTTGTCCAAAGTCATGGAGTTAGTAACTGAAAGAGCCCGAATTTGAAACCAGATCTTTTGTCTCTAAATCCAAGGCACTTCCTTCTATATCCAAGGTTCTTTTCGTGTGTGTGTGTGTGTGTGTACGCGCACGCACGCATGTGTTATGCATCCTCCCCACCAACTTTAGCAGTCTAGTGAAGTCTACAAACCCTTTAAATGCATAGAGTGAAACACATAAGATTACAAAGGATGCCAGTTATACTGATATAATATTATCAAAATATTTTTAATAAAACAATTCCATGGACCTCAATGTAAGAATTTCAGGTATATCATACTACCTTCATTAAGACAATATTTTAAATATGATATTCAGGTTACAATGGCTATATCACGTAAATGTTTATTTAAAATCGTGAAAATTTAAGAGGTTGTATTTAATGGTGCTTTGTAGAGAAATTGTAATCATTATTTTAAAAGCTAAGTACAATGCTTTAAGCATTTTCTAATGACTAATACTCTCTGATGGGTGAGTCATAGTTCTTAGAACTGACCTAAAACTTTTTTGCTCAGTAATTCTTTGAATAGTACCAGAAAACAGATCTCAATAATTACAATGGCAATAGAGTAGC
Source organism: Notamacropus eugenii (assembly GCF_028372415.1). Classification (NCBI taxonomy): domain Eukaryota; kingdom Metazoa; phylum Chordata; class Mammalia; order Diprotodontia; family Macropodidae; genus Notamacropus; species Notamacropus eugenii. The sequence goes on along the minus strand of NC_092875.1, from coordinate 204,551,892 downwards.
ATGTCTTGTAGAAAATGGGAATGACTTCTTTGGTCTAAAACAAATAGTACAAGCTATTGATTATCAATTCACTGGATCAAAGTTCATCAGATGTTACTGAAGTCTTTACTGACACCTTCTGATAACTTTAATTCTCTTTCCATACATTCTAGCCATATTATACTGTTGCTTTTAGGAAAATAAATGAAAGATGTAGTTTGGAATCTATCCCACACCCAAAGAAAAAGGAGTGGTATTAGCTTTGGTCCAATAATATTTCTGCACTCCAGTGTATTTTAAGACATGGCTATTAACTGTGAGACACTGTGATAAATGCAATCAGCTTTTCAATTACCACACTTAAGTAGCTTCATTGTAAATAGCCTTCTCTACACCATGGTTCTGGAAAGTGACCTGCATGATATTTTACAGCTGCATAGATTAGTTCAAGCTGAAGGGAAGAACTATGGAACAGGGCTTACACTAGATATAAACTAAGACTATATATTCCTCTATAAACTTTTTTTTATTTATACTGATTGATGTTTCAACATAAATAATTAAGTGGGCACTATTTTCTTCCCTCATCAAATCTTATTTTTACAATTTAAAACAGTATAGTTTATGAGACACCATGAATTTATTTCAGTTTAGAGAACAAATCTTTTAAATTAACCTCTATTATTTTCCAGTTAGTATCAGTATATTTATAAAAATAAGTTTTACTGATGTATTTTAATATCAGATTGATTTATGAATATATTCCTCTCCTCTACCATTAACCAGAAAAATTTCAGGTCAGAAAAACTAACCCATACATCAATTGATTTTGACAGAGTATGCAATGTTTTTTATCCACATTCCCCTTCTTATGTAAAGAAATGAGAAGGAAAAGAATTTTCTCATCTCTTTGGATGCCTAAATATGGTCATCATTCATTTGCAAAGCACTCAGTTTTTAAAGTTCTTTCCATTTTCATTGCTTGGTTCTGGTGTATATGGTTTTGTTAGTTGTGATTTATTCATTCTGTATTAGTTCTTGTTTTCCCATATTTATTCGAATTCTGCATAGTCATTGTTGCTTACAGTAGAGCATTATTCCATTATATTCAAGTATCATAACTTATTTAGCCATTGATCAATCAATGGGAATCTACTTTCTACTTCATTGCTGTGTCTAACAGCATTACTCTGAGCAGTTTGGTGACATTTCTTTCTGCATTTTACCTCATTGGGGTATATGCCTAAAATATATTTTCTACTTCAAGACTTTGATGAATCTGTGATCTCCTCCAAGTAAATACACTTTCCATTGATTTAGATTGAAGCCCATCCAAGGCTGCCCACAGAGCATATTTCCTGTCCATATCCTCCTATAAAATTGCCAGAAAGGATCCACCTAACATAGTGCAGGGCTTCCTTTAGGTCACTGATATCGTATGACTCCAAAAAGAACATGCAACATTTCTATCACTGATACCTCATTCTCACTTCATTACCTGCCCATTTTTTTCTCTTATACATTTATTAAAAGACAAAATTTATCCTACTTTCCTTTTTCAGTTCCTCACTGGAACAAGGTGATGCTCATGTTCAGTTTGCCCTTCTATAATGCCCTTTGGGTAACATTCACATTCAATAATTGAGAAGAGGAAATTTTATTAAAGAAAATGAAGATAGGAAGAAGAGCTATAAAAGCTAAACATACACAAGGGAGGAGCATGGAAGTGATATGATATTGAGAAAATTAAGTGATTATTTCTCACAGTATCTGAAAGAAGATGATTCTAAATTCATACAAGTATCTCAATTTGTTATTAAACCCCCCAGGAAAGTTGACTGGGGTCATGTAGCAAGTAATTGGCATGCCATTTTTTTCAATATACACAAAATGTTTATGGAACAATATACATATATAACTAGGGGATCTTTAATGAGAAGAGAACAGGAAAGTTTTTATAAAATTTATTCTACAGCAGATCAAATCTTTACAGTCATGTAATTGACTAAAAAGTGTCAATAATGCAAAATATCACTAGAACTAGTAATGAGACCATGATTTACTCATTGAAATGCTGTCAGCTATCATTGACTAAAAGATCATCAATATAGAAAGGGCATCTTTCTAATCTAATCATAGATTAGCTAATCATAAGTTTAGTGTGTCTTTTTTTACATTTTAGTTTCCTGCTAATTAAAATACAGTTTTAGAAGTGGAAGAAACAAGAAATTTATAGCCCAACTCACACATCTTACAGAAGAAGACACTGAGGCCCCAGAGAGATTAGTTGATTTGCCCAAAGTCACATAGCTCTTAAGTAACTGAGATTCAAACTCAGTTTCCAAATCTAGTGGTAAATAGCTATGGATAGATTACTTGCCAGCTAATAAAGTAAATGGAACACTAACCCTAGAATTAGGAAGACCTCAGTTGAAAGCAAACCTCAAGCAATTCTAGTTATTTGACCTGGCACATGTATTTAACCTCCACATGACTCAGTTTTCTCAACTGAAAAATGGGGATAATTATAGCACCTACTTCACAAGCTTTTTGTGAGCATCCAATGCAATGGCCTTCATAAAATAATGAGCATGGTACCCAGCACAGTAGGCACTTTATAAATGCTTGCTCCTCCATTTATGATGTTTCCATATTAAGTAAAAAGGACCTGTTCAAAATACCAATTTCCAGTTATAGAATGAATAATAAATGAATAAAGTAGCATTTCTATGGAGAGACCATGAGATTTTAGTGGGTAATAAGCTCAAGATGAGCTAATATTGTAACTTCACAATCCAAAAGCTAATGCGAACTTACGTTGCATTAATAGGAGTTAGCAAGGCAATAATTGTGATAAACACTGCTAGAAACTGCCCTGATCAGACTACGTGCAGAGTACCATATTCATTTCTGGGGGACACACGTTAGGAAGACAGTAAATTGCAAAAAGCAGGAAGGTAACCAGGGTGGCAAAATAATAAAGAATGTAATACAAGAGATATTTGAAAGAACTGGGAGTATTTGACTGTTAATGGAAATCTGAGCGTGGATCTTATAGCTGATCTGTGATGTGGAAGACTTGTTCTGTCTGGCTACAGAGCAGATGATTAATAGCAGTAGTAGAATTTTCAAGAAGACAGTTTTGTTCGTTATAAGCACAAAGTGTCCAACAATTAGAGATGTTAAAGCATGGAATGGGCCCCCTTAGGAGCTAGACAATTATTTCTCACTGAAGATCCTTAGTCAGATAGTAGATGATGTTCTGGGGATGATGTAAAACACATCCATGTAGAAGTATGAGTTAGTTTAGATGAATTCAGAAATATATATCTTTCAATTTAAAAAATATTTATTGATTACTATGCACAAAGTATAAGTGAAAAGCACCAAAGACCCCATCCCCAAGAATACTACAATCTTCTAGATGGGATCTCTCACACACACAGATAAGTTTAATCCAAGAATATGATAAGGCAAATGAGAGATGCATAGAAAAATGCTGTAGGATAATTTGATAAAGGTGAGAACAATGTCAAATGGGGGAAACACAGAAGACTTCAAAGAGGAGAAGCATCTGACCTGAATCTTTAAGAAACAGAAAGGTTTTGACAAGCATAGTTGGGAAGGGGACATATTTCAGAAAATTTGCTCCAAAAATGTAAATGCAGAAGTAGCACACCAAGTTCAAGGAGTCACAGAGTTGAAATGAAATGTAGAGTAGATAGGAATAATATGAACAAGGCTAAAATGATAGATTGGAGTCAGATTTTGGATGGCCTTAAATACTAAGCTAGCAAATGTGTATGTTATCATAAGGGAGCTAAAGTAGGTTTTTGAGCAGGAGGAAAAAACAAAACATGGTCAAAGTGTGCATTTGAAAGCTTACCTTTGGCAGCTATAGGCAAGGCAGATTGGTGAGGGAACATACTATAGAAAAGGAAGTGAATTAAGAAGAACAAAAATAGTCTAAGGAAGAGATAATGAGAGCTATTGTGGCAGAGGAGAAAAGGAAGGATGAGAGATATGCTATGAAGCTCATAGCAAGTGAGGGATTGAATATGGAGGGGGATTTGAAGGAGAAGGATGATTTATGCAGATCTGAGATGTTGAGAGTAAGTCAACTGTCTTCAGCTGAAAACAGGAAAGTTAGAAGTGGCAGATTTGGTAACCAAGATAATGATTCTTTTTCCTTTCTAAATCAGAGATACTATGACCTTATGAAATGAAAGATCTCTGCCACAGACATTTCAAAAGGAGAGTCATCGGGGAGGAGCCAAGATGGCAGAGTAGAAAGACACACATATGCTAGCTCCAAATCCCACAACCCATAAAATACCTGTAAAGAAGAACTCCCAACAAATTCTGGAGCAGTGGAAGCCACAGAACAATGGAGTAGAGGAGATTTCTGTTCCAGAGAGACCTGAAAAACCAACACCAAAGATCCGTTGAGCATGGGACCTGGATCAGAGCACAGCACTGAGAGGAGCAGATCTGAGCAGGTTTCAGGGACACAACCTCCAGCAGCCCCACGGGTCCCTCAACCCACGGGCGCTAAAGGTCAGTGAGAGTCTTTTTGGTTCGCTGAGAGGGGAGTGGGGTGTCCCCATAACTCAGGCCCCCTCGGGGGGCAGCAGTGGAGGCAGCAGCTGACAGGGGCTCCCAAAGCAGGCAGGAGCTTGGATCCATTGTTGAAGGTCTCCACATAAGCCCCCTGAGGGAACTGAGCCCCCTGTGGCGACCCTACCCCCACCTGAGCACCTGAACTTAAGCTCACACTGAATAGCAGTCCTGCCCCTGCCAAAAGCCCTGAGGCTAGGAAGCAGCATTTGAGTCTCAGTCCCCAAGCACTGGTTGGGTGGATCTGGAGGCTAGGTGGGTGTGGAAAGGACACTCAGAAGTCAAGTCACTGGCTGGGAAAATGCCCAGAAAAGGGAAAAAAAATAAGACCATAGAAGGTTACTTTTTTGGTGAACAGATACCTCCTCCCATCCTTTCAGATGAGGAAGAACAAGGCTTACCATCAGGGAAAGACACAAAAGTCAAAGTTTCTGTATCCCAAACATCCAGAATAAATAATCAATGGGCTCAGGCCATGGAAGAGCTCAAAAAGGATTTTGAAAATCAAGTTAGAGAGGTGGAGGAAAAACTGGGAAGAGAAATGAGAGAGATGAAAGAAAAGCATGAAAAGCAGCTCAACACCTTGCTAAAGGAGACCCCAAAAAAATGCTGAAGAAAATAACTCCTTGAAAAATAGGCTACCTCAACTGGCAAAAGAGGTTCAAAAAGCCAATGAGGAGAAGAATGCTTTCAAAAGCAGAATTGGCCAAATGGAAAAGCAGGTTCAAAAGCTTGCTGAAGAAAATAGTTCTTTCAAAATTAGAATGGAACAGATGGAGGCTAACGACTTTATGAGAAACCAAGAAATCACAAAACAAAACCAAAAGAATGAAAAAATGGAAGATAATGTGAAATATCTCATTGGAAAAACAACTGACCTGGAAAATAGATCCAGGAGAGACAATTTAAAAATTATGGGACTAGCTGAAAGCCATGATCCAAAAAAGAGCCTAGGCATCATCTTTCATGAAATTATCAAGGAAAACTGCCCTGATATTGTTGGGATTGGAAGCTCAATTCCGTGTGGACAGTCTCGGGCGGGTAAAGGTGGGAGCTTCTAAATCTTAGAGCTCTCACGAGACCCCCCCAGGAAATGGCTGGGAATCAAGGTGAACCGAGCTGTCTCGAGTAATTCCGCCTCTTCCCGTGAGAAACGTGATGGGAGAGAGATCTCCCTGCCCTCGAGATTGTCCCGGATCTGGGCACACTATTGTTATCTAACAGCACGGTATTCAGATGCAAACTATGCGGCTGAAGGTTAAGTAGGATTGAGGAAGCCTGAAAGCTCTCTTAGCACGTGAGGAGCCAAGAGGACAGTAGGCTCCGCTTCTCTTCTTTCCTCTCTCCCCTCCCCCTCTCTCCCCGCTTGTACTTCTACTTCCAATCCCTTAAGATCTTAGCCTCCTTAGGAAATCTCCCCCTCTTCCTCCTAAGGAAGACCCCCCTGCACTTGTAACCGAGACCCTGAAATAAAGCTCAACCCTTGTTCGACTCTGGAACGTCATTTCTCTCATATGAGCATCTGGTTTTGGCCAACCGAAGACCTCGGAGGTGAGGTAAGAAGACTCGGGTAGCCCACACAGGCGTCTAGGCCTGGCATGATATTCTAGAACCAGAGGGCAAAATAACTATTCAAGGAATCCACCAATCACCACCTGAAAGAGATCCAAAAAGAGAAACTCCTAGGAACATTGTGGCCAAATTCCAGAGTTCCCTGGTCAAAGAGAAAATATTGCAAGCAGCTAGAAAGAAACAATTCAAGTATTGTGGAAATATAATCAGGATAACACAAGATCTAGCAGCTTCTATCTTAAGGGATCGAAGGGCATGGAATAGGATATTCCAGAAGTCAAAGGAACTAGGACTAAAACCAAGAATTACCTACCCAGCAAAACTGAGTATAATACCTCAGGGGCAAAAATGGTCTTTCAGTGAAATCGAGGACTTTCAAGCATTCTTGATGAAAAGACCAGAGCTGAAAAGAAAATTTGACTTTCAAACACAAGAATGAAGAGAAGCATGAAAAGGTAAACAGCAAAGAGAAGTCATAAGGGACTTACTAAAGTTGAACTGTTAACATTCCTACATGGAAAGACAATATTTGTAACTCTTGAAACTTTTCAGTATCTGGGTAGTTGGTTAGATTACACACACACACACACACACACACACACACACACACACACACACACACGCAAAGAGAGAGGGAGAGAGAGAGAGAGAGAGAGAGAGAGAGAGAGAGAGAGAGAGAGAGAGAGAGAGAGAGAGAGAGAGAGAGAGCACAGAGTGAATTGAATAGGATGGGATCATATCTTAAAAAAATGAAATTAAGCGGTGAGAGAAATATATTGGGACGAGAAAGGGAGAAATAGAATGGGGCAAATTATCTCTCATAAAAGAGGCAATTACAGGACTTTTTAGTGGAGGGAAAAAGAGGGGAGGTGAGAGAAAAACGTGAAGTTTGCTCTCATCACATTCGACTAAACGTAGGAATAAAATGCACAGTCATTTTGGTATGAAAACCTATCTTACAATTCAGGAAAGTGGGGGTGAAGGGGATAAGCAGGGTCGGGGGGATGATGGAAGGGAGGGCAATGGGAGGAGGGAGCAATTTGAAGTCAACACTCTTGGGGAGGGACAGGATCAAAAGAGAAAATAGAAGCAATGGGGGCAGGATAGGATGGAGGGAAATATAGTTAGTCTTACACAACACGACTATTGTGGAAGTCATTTGCAAAACTACACAGATATGCCCTATATTGAATTGCTTGCCCTCCCAAAGGGAATGGGTGGGGAGGAAGGGATGAAGAGAAATTGGAACTCAAAGTTTTAGGAACAACTGTTGAGTACTGTTCTTGCTACTAGGGAACAAGAAATACAGGTAATGGCGTATAGAAAGTTATCTGGCCCTACAGGACAAAAGAGAAGACAGGGACGAGGGAAGGAAGGGATGATAGAAGAGAGGGCAGATTAGTGATAGGGGCAAGTAGAATGCTTGGTGTTTTGGGGGGGAGGGGACAAAAGGGGAGAAAATTTGGAACCCAAAATTTTGTGAAAATGAATGTTAAAAGTTAAATAAATAAAGTTAAAAAAAGAGAGTCATCCAAATTATTTTAGATAAATGAATGAAGAATGTATAAGCCAAATGTGAGCTTATACTACACTATTTGTCCAATAAGGCCCCAGTCTCCCATTTCAGTCTCTTGCTGGAATGGTGCCATTAAGGTTAATAGTCATTCTCTTTTTTCTATTCCTATTTATCTACTCTTAATCCAATATCCTTGCTAGGGAACCTAAAAATGCCATCGTTTTCTTGCCCAAAGATAAGAGGGCAGTCTCTGATATCATACTGGTGCTTTGTCAACCATGAGATATAAGACTGAGCCTTGAGGATTTTTGCAAGTGTATATACCCATCCCAAACTTGTGATGCCCATGGTCACTATGCCTGTGTAGCCCACAAGCTGAACTAAGTCTGTCCCTGCTACCATTTGTTTTTCTCCTTTTTTTATTAGTAGAAATAAAGCTATTTCTTTGTCAGATGACAATTTCCCTCTGAACCTCCCTGTGAAACCCTAAGGCATAAACTTTCTCCGATGGCACAGTCTTCTTCAGCAATGGAGAATGAACACAACAACCTGTGAGTAGATCTACTTCCCTGAATGGGGATCCAGCTAGCTAGGTAACTCAGCTCCTCCTCTCCTGTTTGTCTCCTCCTCCTCTTCCTTCTCCTATCCAAAGGAAGGTAAATTTGGATGGCTAGAGGATGTCCAGTTAACTTGGGGTTTACTGGCAAGATCCTTCCCTTCTCTTTCCTTCCTTTCCTTTTCCCTTCCCAAAACTTTAAACCTATTGTGCTCTGAAGCCCATAGATTGTACCACACTAAATCTCTCCTCAACTCTCAAGTCAAGGGCTATTTTCTGGACCTTCCTGGCTTAAGAGTGATTATCAGTAGTAACTGTTGTTGTTTCCCCCCACCTGATTTAGTTATTTTTTCTGTGTCTCATTAAAGGGGCCATACCCTGATTACTTCTTAAACAGTCCTATTCACTGAATAGGCATTACATCACCCTAAGTGAGTATCAATAGGCCTTGGCCTAAAGGGGCCAAGGTTTCCCATTGCATCCTGGGCCATCTCCAGTCATTCTGATGAATATCTGATCAATGGATCCAGATGACTCCAGAGGAGAAGTGAGGCTAGTGACCTTGCACAACCCTCCCTCACTCATAACAAAGTCAAGTGCAAGTCATGTCATCATTTCTCTGATGACATGGTCTTCTTTGGCAACAAAGGACAAACACAACAACAACATTAATTAGGTAGCAATTATGTAGAACATTAAGGTTTTCAAAATTAATTGTATCTATGACACCATTTAGTCCTAATTATAGAACAAAGGGGCAAGACTACAGACACTATTATCCCAATTTTACAGGTATGAAAACTGAGGCTAGATTTATAAATTCACTTGCCTGAAAGCTTACAAATGTCACAGATAAACTTTGAACCCAAATCTTTCTGACTCCAAGACCATCAGTAATTTTACTTTTTCATTCCTTTACTTAATAATGGTCCTCTTTGAATATCTTATTTTTAAGGTTAAGCTCATTGCGTAAATGATATTATTTGGAAATTACATAATAGAAATATTTTTTCTCCCTTGAAATTTTTCCTTTTTGTTTCATCAGTTTTAAACTAGGTTAAGAACAAAGAGTTATGGATTCATTGAAAATTCTAAGTAGAGCTCAAATTAAGTATCACTCATTTTAAATAAATTAGATAAATTTTATTCTTGAAATGTAATAGGCAAAACAACATAAAAGGTTTCAGATTCTATGATACCATGAATCTAATAAAATAGTCTTATTGAATATTAGACCTTCAAGGCCCTCGATTACTTGTCTGAAACTCCACCCTAATTATGAATCTGGTTGCCCACGTTCTTGGCAAAAGGTTATCTTGCCTCTCTAGTGATAGAGAACTAATTAGCAACAATAATAGCTAGCATTTACATACTATTCCAAGGATTGGAACACATTTTAGAAATGTCATATCATTTGATACTTGCAAAAATCCTGTTGTATAATGATGTTAATACCTCTATTTTAGAAATGAGGAAAATGAAGCTCAGTGCAATTAAAGAATTTGCCCAGGGCTCCCTAGCTCTGGCAGAGTTTGAATTCAGATTATACTGATTCCAAAGCCAGTATCCTATTTAATAAACCACTATGCCCACAGTTAGAACAATTTAGGAAAATTCTAATTATGAAATTGTCCTTTATGTTGAAGTGCATGACAGCCTTTTAAAATTTTTGATGCAGATATAACATTTTACCTATTTTAGCTTTTCTAGGGAACATAACCTTAGGTTTTTGTAGCCATTATTCATATGGAATCTTAAGTCCTCATATCAACATAGTTCCCCTCTTCCAGATGGTATGGGTTTGATTCTGAGTGCACATGTGTACAGCACATTAAGCTTTACAAAGTGGTTTCTTCACAATCATCCAATGAGATTTTGCAAGTCTTATTGTCTCCACTTTATAGCTAAGGAAAGTGAAGGACAGAGAATTAAAGAGGTTCACTCGTTCTCACACAGATAAGTAGTGTTAAAGCCGGGATTTAAATATAGGTTTTCAGACTCTAAGTCCAACTCTTTTACTCCCACAACACTCATGAAGGCAGACAAGTAGTAAATGAAATTTGGGACTCCATAAGTTCATGAAGACAATCTACTAATTCACAAATCTTCTTCACTAGTGAAGGAAGGAACCACCTGATCACTGAAGTATTGACTAATTGGCTAATTGACATAATGACTAATACAGTACCACATAAATTCATCAAAAGATGAAATGATGTTATAAAATTATGTGTTTTTCAGTTAATGTGACCAGCAGTGACTTAAAACAAGATAATGCTAGAGTTGGAATTAGACACCATAGATGTAGTCTTCTTTTTGATGACATTAAGTTGCCTCTCTATGGAATGAACACAGTTTACTTTTATTTCATATTTTTCATGAGAATAGACTTACTATTCACATTCACTGGTGCTTGGAACTATTAGCATTGAAAAGGTAGTGTCATAAAACGAATGGAGATCTGGCTGCAAAGCCAAAAAACCTGGGCTTAAGCACTATGTCTGATAGAGTGGTTGTGTGACTGTGTAATTTACTTAACTTTGCAATGCTCTATCCAGCTTTTCAATGTTATAGATCACAGAGAAGATGGAAACATGCATTAGCAGAACAAAATTCTTCACCTCAAAGCAGTCTATAATAATCACAAGTTCAATCACTATCCTATATGATTCTAAAGTGTTGTGAATACTGAATACTCATTGATTGAGGGAATGGCTATAAAAATTAATAATTTTTTGCAGTGTAATATTATTACTTCATAAGGAATCATGAATAAAAAGAATTTGGAGATGCAAGGGAAGGCTGATTTGAACTTATGCACAGAAAAATAATGAAAGCCAAGAAAATAATATAGACTTAGCTATACTAATGGAAGAGGAAAGAGGAACAATAAAAACCTAGATTTGTTGTTGAGCTGTTTCTGTCATGTTCAACTCTCCATAACCTTATTTTGGGTTTTCTTGGCAAATATACTGAAGTTGTTTGTTATTTACTTCTCCAAATGATTTTACAGAAGAGGAAATTGAGGTAAACATGGTTAAGTCGTCCGCTCAGGGTCACACAACCAGTAGGTGTCTGAGGTCTTATTTGAACTCAGGTCCTCTTGCCTCCAGGGTCAGTGCTCTATCCATTGCAGAAATGAATGGTGTATAATTACAATGAGCAAGTGTGGTCCAACAAAAGTCTTAAGAAAATGCATTCCCTTCCTTTTGAGGACTCTGGGTATGAAAGATTTCCTATACTGCCAGGCTAACCTGAAGGACATTTTGTTTATTTACTAAAATGGATGTGATAAACAACTGGATGAAAAGAAAATCATCCTAGTTGTTGATTCACTACCTAATAGACCAGACACTTAGAGGAAAAAGATGAGATAAACAAATAGTTGCTTTACACAATCATTTAGTATACAGATTTAAAGAGCTATGCTCTTCCTTTTAAATTCTTGTTATTTAAGAAGTTCCTCTGGTTAGTGGTGAAAAAAGAATACATCTGAAACTGAAGATGATATAGACACCAAAGATTATATTTAAATGATTCTAAGCATGATGGGATCTTACACTTTTAATATATTCAATAATTAAATAATAAATTAATAATAATTAAATTCAATAATTAAATAATAAAGAAGTGGCCCACTGTTAAATTCACTATTTGCAATAGCCTATATTTTTTAAACAATATTTTTAAAAAACAGATTAATGAAATAATTATACTTATTATTTCTGCATGAGACTTATCAAAATGAAATTAATATCGTAATAATATTAACAACGTTGATGACTCATGGGGTCCACATGTTGTATATTCATACATTCATGAAAGATACCTTTTTGTGAAAGAGCATTAAGGAAGCTGTTTGTTCTATCATCATACAAACAATAAACATAATGTAGTTCCTAACCGTCTTAAAACATCTAGAGAAAGATTAATACCTCCTTGCCAAAAAAAAGATTATTAGACATTCTCAGAAAATATGATAAAAAGTACAATAACCTCCCTAAATTCTTTTTGAGCAAGTGGATAACACTTTAATAATTGCAAATACATATAATAAGCACATGATTAAACTTAACATTGATTCTTAAAAATTCAAAATTTGTATTTAAAATGGATTTCACCCAAATACTAATAAATATCAAGTTACAAGGATTGAAAATGTTCCAAATGATAGCATCCTAGAAGAAGAAAACAAAACTGAATGTGTATACGAGGTGGTAGACACCATCTCTGTTGTCCTATAAGCCACTGGATTTATTCTAAAAATAATTTCAGGAAGGTTAAAGAAAATAATCATATACACACATTTTTATTAAATTGTAAAAATGTAATGATTTTATCCGATACCCAATTTTACCCAGTACCCAATACCCAATACATAATTGTTTATTGAAAATTAAATATAAAAGAACAATAGCCAGAGAGTATCTTGCCCCTAGACCACATCTATCTAAGCTCCATCAAATAAAGATGAGGAGAAATGAGATGAATCATAACAAAGTTGGAAATTTTAAAAATAAGAAATAGCCTAATGCTTCACATTTGTTGCACTTTAAAAAAACATTTTATTTTTTATTCTGAATTTAGTGAACACAAAGCAAGAATATTTCCACAAATAAAAAATAAAAATGGGGGCAAGAAGTTCAAGAAAACTTATCTACATGTTGACATTTAACAATAGATGCAATGTTTCTCATCCATAGTTCTCTACCTCTATTAAAAAGAGAGGGAGATACATTTTCTCATTTGGTCTTACTATTTTTAAGAGTATTAATAGTTTCTAAGAGGAAAGTTAATTTTATTTAGGGCCTATCATTGCCTTCACATTCCTAGACTGGTAAAGTTTCTGCAGGTTCTCTGATGACTTACAACTTGCTCATAGGAACCTGTGTATCATGGATTGTGGCTTGTGCACACAATCTTAATTGTGTTATATACACACATATACAGGTGCATACATCTATGGAAAATATAAGATACTTAATAAATGTTTGTAGGTTGATTCAAATTGTTCAGTATCTTATTGTTTATCTCATGGCTCAGTTCAGTACTAACTATCCTTCTGTGGCTTACTGAGTTTTATTGAAGTGATATTATATTATGGCTTCTCAGCCAGTTCTAAATCTACCTAAACATGAGAAGTGTAGACTAGATACATATCTCTTCAACTCATGCACCAAGGCAAGTAGGCTTTTGAAAAAAAAAATCTCTTGCCAAAATTCATATATGCTATATCTATGACATTTTCCTTAAATATTTTAGTCACCAGATCAAATCTCTGCCTGGTGAAATACATTTCTTTCCTCAAGAATACCATGGTCTTTCAAAGAAAATCATAGATTTAGAGTTTTAAAGGACTTTAGTGGAATCTGACCAACCCTGTTCATTTCACAGATAAAGAGAGTGAATCCCAGAGAGGCACTTGACAAGTACATACACAAGTAGAAAGTCAAGGATGGGGTGTTTGGAACGTAGATCTCTGACTCAAAACCCATTGACATTTCCACTATACCAGGTTAACTCCCGTATGTCTCTTTCTACATGAAGAATTTCCTGATTCTCCTCCTCCCTCTGCCCTAGCTACACATCACTTAATTTCAATTCATTGTGTGTTAATTTATAGTTTGCTTTTTGTATCTATATGGGTGTATGTGTATATATATATATATATATATATATATATATATATATATATATATATATATATATATATATATATATATATGTATATCTATATAGATATAGATATATAGCTCCCACTACTAAAATACAGGCTCCTTGTGAAGACTACATTTTCTTTCATTGTGGAATTCCTAGAACCTATCAGATCAGTATATTTCATATAATTGCTTAATTATTGTTTGCTTAGTTCTGTTAAATTTGTTTATATTCTAAATCCTAACCTATTTAGTATGGGTTAAGTTAATATTTTTTAGTTTTGATTTACTAATTTTGAAATATTACCCAACCATTTAAAATATTTACATCCAACTCACTTAATTCATCCAACACCTTCTCTAGGCAATGATAAAGGAAAAAAAGAGAAAAAAACCATATAAATTTGCTAGGATACTATATTCTAGTATTGTCTTTAGATAAATGCCTATTGGTCATTGATTTCAAAAGGTATGTGAATACTTCCAGGAGCTCAAAAAAAATGGTTCAATTAAATTTCTCTCCAAAGTGAGAACATTTAGCATTCTCAACAGGTATGTTTTTCTTTAAAAAAAACTATTGATTTTCGATTACTCTCTTTGGCTGAGGTGGCTAGTGCTTATTGTGGCTTAATGTATATATTTATCTTGTGTTATTCAAGTTTGTGTTCTCTGTGTAGACTATCTCAGAACTCTCTTATAGTGTTTCCCAAAATAATGACTCTCTCTAAGATGGAATGAAAAATTCTGTCTTACTTTAAAAAAGTGTAGAAATAGGTATTGTACCTGGTTCAGGTTTCTGTCATCCATTTCCAAGGTCAGTATTTATCTGCTCTCTGAAAATGGAAGGAAGGGAAGACTAGAGGATAGGATAGCATATACTAATACCTCTCCTGAATAACATGTATTCTACCACTTTGGTGATAGCCCTGTCCTTTGCTGCCTCAGTTAGTCTCAACATATTGTCTTTGCCTCAATGATCTTCTACACTCTTGGGTGCAACCTTTTGACTGAGTCCAAGTTTTATAGACCAAATCATTTTATTAAGCAGATTTGTTCTGCAAAGTTTGGATTCAGTCAAATGGTCACACTTGAGGACCTAGAGGGCCACAGTTTCCCCATCCCTGCTCCAGATTTTCCTAATCACGATCCTTAACCTTCCCTGTAGCAACTCTGTCATTCCTTTAAAGTTAGTATTCTTTTGTTTTAAAATGTGGAGACTACCTGTATAGTTTAAGAATAATTTTAACATCCTTTATAATAGAGGTAATTATGATTACTGTCAATTTCAGGTAATAATTGATTTTGCACCCAAAATCTATCAATAATAAAATTGTGCTCTGGTTTCTTGTCATGTCTTAGAGATTACCCTAGGTTGTCAGAGGCTATGACAATGAACTTCAAGATCTGGCAAACCTTGCCAAACTCAAGTGGTTTTGAGTACATACCTGTACAATACATCTTTCACCTGACCACCAGCTCTGAAATATTTATAGACTTATTAATAGGTTTTTCATGAGTTGATGAAATGTTTAGCCACAAAATTCTCAAATAATATTTATTAAAACATAGTGTACTTTGTGATCTAGATTGGTGGGAAAAGTATGCCTACTGATGAAATCTCAAGTTTTAAATGTATCAAAGTGTCCACAAAAACGTCTTTTTTATTATTAAAGGAACCCCATATTCCTTGTAACATCAGTATATAAACATGAATCTGCCTTCTTTTTTAAATTTAAACTTAATATCATATCATTTTTTTTTTGCTACAGCAATTATCTGCTGTAGATATGGTAGCATATTTAAGACATTGCTTTCATTATCGACTTCCTTGAAATATATGACTAAAAGTGAGATCTCTTAGTTTTGAAGGAAGCCAGGACCTAAGAGGCAAATGTGGGGAGGAAAAGCATTCCAGCCTTGGAATAGTCATGAGTTAGAGACAAAAAAAGATAGGGTATGGAGTATCATGTGCATTAAGAACAGCAAGTAGGCCAATGATAGGATTATAGGGTTTATAGAGGAGAGTAACATGTAAGGAACTGAAAAAGTAAGAAGAGGCCAGGATCTGATGAAACGACGGAAGACTTTCTATTTGAACCTAGAGGTAATCAATCAGCTGTGGCTAGACTTTACTGAACTAGAGACAAATGACAAGGTCATATCTACATTTTGGGGAAATCACTTCGAAAACTGGAGGGAAGATGAATTAGAATGGGAAAACATATAAGACAGGAAAAGTATTGTAATAGTTCAAAGAGGAAGTAATGAGGGCATGAACATGGGTAGCCCTCTAGTCCAGTTCATTTTTAAAATTGAGAAAACTGAAGGACAAAGAACATAACTGATTTGTCAAGCATCACGCAGATAGGGTAAAATAGGATTTATAAATCTCTTCTTTTGCTTGAGACCTAGAGAGTAATGCCCTTAGATGACTGACATAAGTTGTTTGATTAGTATATAGGCTCCGTAATAGACTAATTAATACTTTTCATTATTTTGTAAATATTTTCACAAATTATTCACTGTCATAAACTATTGCCAAATAGTCTATAAATCCTTAAGGAGGACGATGTCTTTTGTTGTTTTGTGTCTTTGTATTTTCTCTTATGATTCTCTTAGGGCTGTAGATAGTATGCAATCAATAAAATTCAATTGATTTAAAAAATATAGGATGACATCGTACCATACTATTGACTGATACTGATAGTTCAGTCACTAAAAACCCTAGGTTTTTTTTCTTGAAATGTCACCTAAGCCATATTTATTTTTCCATTTTGTATTTGTGTGGTTAGTTTTTGAATCCAAACTCAGAATTTCGTATTTATTATTATTAAATTTAAACTTGCTAACTTCAATCTATCCACAATTCAAGTCCATTGAGAACTTTGTGTGTCCCCGTTTTGTTATTCAGTGTATCTGATACCCTTTAAAACTTCATGCTATCTGCAATTGATAAACATGCCACTTATGACTCCTCCAAATTTTGTTAAAAATTTTACAGGGAACCATTATGATAAAAAGTCTCTTTGGCATTAGCATAAAGAAGAAAGAACACTGGCCCCAGAGTCAAACAACCTAGTTTGCCCCTGATATTTAGCATCTGTGTGATCTTGGCAAGTCAACATCTGTAGTCAAGTTTCTACTTCTATAAAAAATAAGGGATTTTACCAGATGGTGTAAACACTCCTTTTTATCTCTAGATCTATAATTCCATCATTACTTTCCTTAGTATTTTCATCAATTAGTTAATCAAAGCTTAGTGTCTAAGAAGTCATGCTGTCCCAAATCCATTTAAACATGACGGAAGTAAAGTAAATACATAATCTCCAATTTATGCAGGTTTTTGTTAAAAAAAAATCTTGTTGAAATCCAAATATGCTATATCTATAACATTTTCTTTATCTATTATTTAAGTCACCAAGTGAAGAAAACATTGTCATTATTTATAGTATCATAGAGAAAAAACAGGAAGGATATAAGAAATTATCTGGTCCACCTTCCTCATTTTGCAAATCAAAATTTTGTCATGACTTGGTCTTAATGAGCTCATGCTTGCTCATAGTGGGTGTCATTCTTTCTAAGTGTTTGCAAACCATTCCTTTAATCATTTTTGGAATAATGTTCACCCGGATTCTACATTAAGCTCATTGGTCTAACGTATGAAGTAGCCACGTTCCTCTCCCTTTGAAAATTAAGACAATATTTGTTTGCCTTTCACTTTACAGATCCTCTCTAAATTATCAATCTCCATGATTCTCTGAAGGTTTCCAAGGGTGATTCAGCAATCAAACCTGGAAGAAATGGATAGGAGAAGTGAAATAGTAAAATGAGCTGGTGTGACTACGTGACTGGAAAAAAGGAGTCAGCTGTGACAAGTGCTGAGGAAATAGCATAAAGATGACTTGGCAACTGATTTGACAAGAGTTGATGTGGCATAATGAATACAGAGCTGACCCTGAAACCAGGAAAACATGGGTTCAAGTGCTGTGCTTGACAAATATAGGTTCGGTGACTGGGGAAGTCACCAACTTTCATTATTCTAGATCACTCTTTGAGACTATAAGTCACAGAAAAGGTAATGTTCTGAGGTACTTTCCTCATCTTGGAATGGCATAACCTAATGAAATAAAACGTCCAGTCACTATTTCTAACCTTTACTGATTTTATATAGGCATCAGAAAGAAGAAAGTGTCAAAGATCGTTGAATTTGGAAACCTGAGAGACTGGGAACAGCTTGGTGCCTTCAACATGCTTGACTCAAATCTCCCCACTCCATTTCACCCAGCACACTGATGACAAAGTCATTTTCACAGTGCATAGATCTCACCATGTCATTTCCAAATCAATTAAATGCAGTGGTTCCTATTGCATTTTGGTATGTTATCTAAACTCCTGTGTGTCATTTAAAGTTCTTTACAACCTAGCCTCTTACTATATTCCTAGTCTTCTTATACCTTACTACTCCATGGTTCAGCTATTCTTAGTGCTTGTTGCTCTTTATTTAGATGGAATTCCATTTCCATTCTCCGTGCCTTTGAACTTATTGCTCCATATACTTTGAATGTTCCTCTTTCCGACCTCTAATTCTTTAATCCCTGGTTTCCTTAATGATTCAGCTTAAATGTCCCTTTCTATAATAAACCTTTCCTGTTCTGCCCTTTTGTTATAACCCTCACCCCTACCCTGAGAAAACCTGTGTTGTATTTACTTTTCCTGCAACAGGTATATGAAAATACCTGATGCATTTGCAAAAAAAAAAATCTCCTTATTAGAGTATGAAATAATTAATTGACACAGTATACCTTCATGTAATTGAACTTGACATGAGAATTTGTGAAAAGGGACATTTCCTTCTTGCTTCAAGAGAGGACGTAAAAGGTTTCATTATAAGAGAGGAGAGCAGAGGAGGATAGAGGAGAAAAAAAGAGAGGAAAGAAGAGGAGATGAAAGGAGAAAAAGGAAGAGGAGAGGAGAAGAGAAGAGAGGAGAGGAGAAGAGAAGAGAGGAGAGGAGAGAAGGGGAAGGAGGGGAGAGGAGAAAAGAGAAGGAGAGGGGAGAAGAGAGGGAGAGAGGGAGAGGAGAGAGAGAGAGAGTGTGTGTATGTGTGTGTGTGTGTGTGTGAGAGAGAGAGAGAGAGAGAGAGAGAGAGAGAGAGAGACAGAGAGAGAGACAGAGAGACAGAGAGAGAGAGACAGAGAGAGACAGAGAGAGACAGAGACAGAGAGAAAGAGAGATATGGAGAGAGAGAGACAGGGAGAGAGAGAGAAAGAGAGCCTTTCTTGGTTTCATTCAAGGAGAAATTCCCTGAAATCTTGGTGGAAGCAAGTTAGAAATTATAAGCATTGTGTCACAGGTGGGAAGAAGAAGCTTGCTCTCTCTCTCTCTCTCTATCTCTCTCTCTCTCTCTCACACACACACACACACACACACACACACACACACACACACACACACACACACTCCACCCCCTGGTCTTGGAGTCAGGTTGATCCGAATGGAAATCCTGACCCTGGCCATGTGGTCAAAGGTAAGTGACATTGTGTTTGAACATGGTTTCTTCATCTGTTAAAGGAGGGCATTGGACTTCATGACATTTACAAATCTAAATGTATGAGATAATGTTTTGCAAAACTTAAAGTGCTATATAAATATTAATTAATTTTATCTTTATTTGGGTTATCTTTAATATCTCCGATGATGGAACACTCAGGTAATACAGTGGGAAAAATATTGGAGTTTGGTTTGAATTAGAAAATCTGAGTTCAAATTCTGCTTCATACACTTACTGGTTTTTTACCCCTGGGGAAGTCACTTAAATGTTCTCTGTTTCAGAGATGCATCTATCTCAAAGGGTTGTTATTAGGGTCAAATGAATTTAAATTTAAAAATACTTTGCAAATATATAAATGCTGGTTGCAACTACTCCTACTCCTACTATTGCCACTATTTTCATTATTCTTATTCTTATTCTTATTATCTCTTGAGGTAATACATTCCACACTTGGATACCTCTAAACTATTTCTTACATCTAACTTAAGAATACTAGGATTATTGGGGCTGGAAGATGCCACTATTCTCAATTTTGAAACCCTACTCAGTGAACTAGTCCCCTTTCATTCATCCCCCCCAAGATGAGAATGAAGTCTGGGTCTCAGTCCTATTAGATGTCTGGATAGCCCAGAAACCATGATCATGGTATTCTCAGCTTCAGTGAAATATTTTACCGGAAATTTTTGTACTGGATTGATAGCAATGACAATAATAGCTGACATTCATATATAGCTTGCCATGTGTCAGACATTGTGGTAAGCACTTTAAAAATATTATCTTATTAGATTCTCAGAACAAGCCTCTGATTTAGGTCCTGTAATTATCAACAAAACTTTGATGAGAATATCTAAATTTTACCCTGGAAATGAGAAGCAAAAGGATAGGAGGAACAAACATGAGGCACATTTTATATATTTTGATTGCAACTTTTTGCATAAACTATGATAAAAATCATTGGGAAGAAAACAAATACAGAATGCTAGTGGTACATAGAGACGCTTGGCATCACTACCCTGAAGAATTTGAAATCCAGCTAATCTTAGACACTTACTAGCAGTGTGACCTTGGCAAGTCAATTAACTTCTGTTTTCCTTAGTTTCCTCAACTGTAATTTGGGAATTTTAATAGCATCTAATTCACAAGGCTGTTACAAGGATAAAACAAGATAATATTTGTAAAAAGTGCCTGGTACATAATATCTAGTATGTAAATATTAATTCCCTTCCCTCTCTCACTAGACGAATGAGGTAAAACCTAAAACATTCTGGGGAAAAATGGGGAAGACAACAAGTAAAAACAACAAACCAAAAAAAGTCAGTGATATTACTGCGTACATTTGTTCTGCCTGCTGAAATTCCTCAGTTTAGAATTTAGACATACATGGGGGCTAAAGAAGAAGATATTTTAAAGAAGAATATATTTTGTAAAAATATGAGAGATAACAAAGTTACAGGATGTCGGGTAAAATTCTCTGTCTAATGTTCAGAGACTTTTTCTCTCCAGAAATAGTTTTGCGTTCCCCAGCTATCAAATCAAGGGGCATCATTGAGGTTTTACATATAGATGTATGATGGGAAGGCAAATGCATACTAAAGCAATCTGGAAAATGTCATCAGGAGTTTCTATGGTAACTGAAAGAGATGCAGCTTTTGAATCTACCTAGAGGTCAGGAATTTTGAATGAACCAAATACCATTCCCTATGATGTAGCTGAAGTTACTGTTGCTTTAAAATAAGTAGGCAATGCCATAACTGATCACCTTATTTCTGATTTTCAATGACAGAAACAGATCACTGACTGCACACTGTAGTCAGAGTGGTCAGTATCTGTTGCAAAGGTGACATAAATTAACAGACAGGTTAAAGCTACCTTTCAATCATTTGACAACATATTTGCAGAACCAAAGTTTGAGATAAAAGCATTATAGTCATGTACCAAATTTGGAGGATTAAATAATTATTTAGTACTTTATATTCCCAGATATTGTATACAAATGAAAAAAAGCTTGATACCATTTATTTGGTTGCTTAGAACACAGACTGATAACATAGAGAAGTGTATTCTCTGTCAGATTTTATTCTTTTTCATTTGTTTAAATCTATCAATTATAAAACATCTATTAAATGGCCATTATGTGGCAGCCACTATGCTAGGTGCTGGAGATACAAGGATAAAAGGAAAACAGACCCATGTTTAAAAAGCAAAAGCTCATTTAAATCTGCTAAGGATAATTGAACTTGTTTTGTTCCGTTTTTAATGAATACAGCCATGTCCAGATAATAGCATGCACTCAAATGGAAAATCCATTCAGCTGATCTATCAGATGACTCAGAGAGTAATTAAAAGAAGTATGGTGTCTATGGGTTGGTCAGAGCGTATTGCTGACACGGATATTTTCCACTTCTTTATTTCTTCCAAATGTGACATCCCATAATAGCTTCTGAGTCTAGCTGGCCTGAGTTGCTTGCTCTCTCTCTCTCCTACTAAGGGTCTCCTAGTTCTTTACACTAGCATACAGATCACATTCAGTCCTGGAGGCATTTGTCACCAAAAGAAAGGTTCTTTTTCTCACATTATCTGGCTAAAATTCTTCACTACCAAGCCCTGGTTTCTAGGCACTTCCTAACAAAGGAGAATAGAAAGGTACCTAATGTATAATGTACATCAGATATATGATGACTATTTATTTCCTACACACAAAAACACTTAAAAGACAAAAGAATCAAATCAATAAAAATATCCCATTAAAACCACCTCCTACTATTTCCACTGTCACTCTAGTCAGTGATAAAGATGTATCCCTTCTATTTTTCAATGTCAACACTTAGCCTTGGTTCCCCTGCCTCCTAGCCTCAGCAGCAATTTGTCCTCAACTTAATCCCAAATCTGTAATCACATTAATACTTCCATATGCATTTCCTGCTACGTACAAACATACCTATATATTGACAAACAACAACAACAAAAAAAAACCTCACTATATCCTGCCATGCTTGCTAACTATTCTGTCTTTCTACTTTTCTTAGCTAAACTCCTTGAAAAAATTGTCTACATGTGGAACTTTTACTTCCTCACCTCTCACTTTCTTCTTAAGCTTCTGGGAGCTGGACTCTGTTCTCATTATTCAATTGAAGTGGCTCTCTCCAAAGATAAGAATGATAACTTAACTGTCAGATCTATACATGTTTTCTCAGTTCTCATATTTTTTTTTTTTACTAATTTGTAGTATTGGATACAGTTGATCACTTCCTGCTGCTGAATATATTTTCCTTATCTGGGTTTTCATGACTTTACTCTCTCTTGGTTCTCCTCTTACATGGTTGACTACTCTTTGTTATTCTCCTTCGTTGGATCTTTATCTATGGCATGCCTAATAACTATGGAGCCGGGGTCCTCAAATTCTCTGTCCTGGACTCTTTTGTTTTTCATTTTTATACACAGTTACTTGGTGATCCCATCACTTAACATGAATTCAAGTGAAATCACTATGCGGATGACTCCCAGATGTATATATTCAGCCTTAGTTTCTCTCCTGAGCTCCAGTACTGAACCTCTCACTCTCTATTGGACTTATCCACCTAGGTTTCTTATAAGCTTCTCAAATTCATTAGGTCAAAATTAGACCTGTTTTTTTTTCTTTATCTTTCTCTTATACCCACTTTCTACCAAACATCCCTGTTTCTTTTGAGATCACTATTACCATTCCAAGGCTAAAAACTTCTGTATAACCCTAGTCTACATACTTCCACTCACCCCATGTATCTAATTTTGTAGTTCCTATATCATATATATGTATATGCATATTCATACATAACATACATATACTAACATACTTTATATATCACTTATACTACTACATATTATATGCAGTCAGTCCTTAAAATTTGCATATTTAATTCTGGGAACTTCAAGCAGTTGCATGATTTTACTGGTTAAGTTCATTTCCACTTTTACATTGGCAACCATGTATATTCATAGCTATGTACAATAGAGAAAAAAAATGCAAGACTGTGGAGCAGCTGGTATCTTATTAGGTACTTCACTCATCTTATTCACCATCCCGTTATAGATTAAAGAGCTCCCTGTACATTTGTAGCACATTTTCATTGTTTACTTTAAAATTAGTTTTGTATTGCAATTATGCCCCCAAAGTGTAGGGTAACTCCTTTGGACTCCAAGCCCAAGCAAGTAAAGTGAGGGATGTATCTTAATGAGAAAATAAAGGTGTTAGATAAACTTCATGCCAGAATGTCTGCAGTCATTATTAGGCATCAGCCTGCTATGAACTAATCAATGGTTTATTTTATCCACAAAAAAAGAGGAAAGTATATATAAATGTGATTCTGAATCTACTCCAGAAAAGTGCTAAACTAACCTCTTACATGTACAATCTCTAGCAAAAGATGGTAATTTTTAGAGAATACAAGAACTTAACTCCCATAACTTCAGTTTATCAACATTCATGTTTTTTTTTTTCTTTTGTTCTTTCTTCTAGGAATACTACCCCCATTAAAGGTGAGGGTTGTTCATATTATATATCAATTATGTATTCATGCAATAATAATAAAAAAATAAATAGCTAATATTTCTATAGCTCCTACTCTCTGCTAGACCCTATGCCAAGTAAGCATTTTATAAATATTATCTAATTTGATCCTCACAACAACCCTGGGAAGTAGGTACAATTACTATCTCCATTTTACAATTGAGGAAAGTTAAGCAACTTTCCCTGGGTGTCACAGCTAGGAAGTGTCTGAGGCCAGATTTAAACACGTTATCATAAGCTATCACAATTTCAGTTTAATGTCTCCTTATGTTGGTGTCTCAGAATTCTTCAAAACTCAGTTTTGATGCCATTTCCTCTGTAATACCTTGCCCCATTATCATTGTTCACACTTTTACCCTCCTCCTAACATTTTATATTTGCTTCTCTGCAACACTTGTAATAGAATGTAAGTTTCTTGAGGGAACAGTTTCATTTTTGTCTCTGTATTCCAATATCTAGTACAATTCTTTGCACTTCATGTTTGTTGTCTGACACAAAGCAATAGGGTTCACTAGAAGTTTCCAAACCAATCTTTAGGAGATACTTATCTAAAATATGTGGTTCTAAAATGCATGTATACATCTGATGTTTAATTTTTAGGTGGTAACACCATAGAAGCAACATTGCTCCTTATTTAAATTGGGAACTAACTGTACATGTCCATGAATGCTATTATAGGTATATAGGTGCCATTCTTGAATCCTTTCTTTTTCTCACTGCTCTCATCTCTACCCCCACCCCTGCCTTTCCAGTTTGTTGTCAAGGCCTACTGACTTTACTTTCGTAATATCTCTCACATATATATCCCTTTCTCTCTCCTAACATTGGCACCCTCCTGGTTCGCGTCCTCATCACCTCATGCTTAGACTACTGAAATAGTCTGCTAGTTGGTCAGGCTGCCACAAGTCTCTTACGCTTACACTTCTTCATACCCTACCCAACGTATCCTGTGGTCCAGTGATCTCTGGTCTCTTTTATGTCCCTTGATTAAAACATTCCATTTCTTACTCTGGCATGACAATCTGTTTCCCATGCATGGAAAGTTTCCCCCTTCATCTCTGCCTCCTGGCTTCGATGGTTTTTTTCAAGTCCCAGCTAAAATTCCACTTTCTAAAGAAAGTCTTTCCTGATTCTCCTTTGTTCTAGTGACTTTTTTTCTTGATTATGCCAATTTATATTTTATACAGCTTGTTTATACAGTTAGTTATATGCATACTATCTCACTTGTTGGGCTGTGAAGACTGTCTCAAGCTTTTCATTACATCCCGTAATGCTTCACTCAATGTGTGGCACATTGAAGGTCCTTAATAAATGTTTATTAACTGACTGACCTTCCACACATGCATCCAAATTTGGGCTGATGTTCCACTAGGGGTTGAATTCAAAGACAATTGCTTGTACAAGAAGAGAATTAATTAACAAAGCCTAAGAGCCTTATGTGACTCAAAATGCAATGGCCCAGAGGATCCTGATTTGCAGGTATATAGAAGTAACTGACTCCAAATGAAGTAATGAAATCACAAGAAGAGAATTTCAATTAGCTTTAAAATGAGGAAGTCATTATATAACAGATTTTCTGCAAATGGCAACAAAAATGATCATAAGAGTAAACTAGCCCAAGAAGGGTAATATTTCAGTAGTAACATAACACTCAACTGGAAGCTTTACTTACAGACAGAAAATTGAAATGTTTTTCAGGGATGCATGCCTAACCTTAGATGTCCTTTCTTTTAATATAAGATACCAGTTGTTGCAACATACGCTAGATATAAAGTGTACAAATGAATGGCCTAGGACACTTGTCCAGCACAAACCATCAATCAATTTAGATTGGTAGTTGATTTAGTTTCATGTGTAAACTTCTCCACCTGACATCACTTCCAACTTGGTAATGTTCCCCTTGCTCCTTAAAATCTGTACTTCACTTTTAAAAAGTATCACTTTCACCACATTGAGAATATGTTTCCACTTCAATTTTTGGTTCATGGAAAAGAGAAAATAAGTTTTCAGTTCTTACTGAATATTGGGAAAATAAGACTCCAACAACAATTTACAAGTTTCAATGAAAAATTCAATGCAGTTCGCTACCTTATAATATGAAAGTTATCACATCTGATACAAGCATTTACATTTTATTATTTTACATCCTGGTGACTAAAAAATTGAAATTATTTTTAAAAACCTTTCTTTCAATTGCTTTGATATTTAGGAGATGTCTTCCATCATTACTGTTTCTGAAAATTCATTCAATATGATAATATATATTAAGACTCTCTTGTTGGCCTGATAATGTGATCAACATTTTTAGAACCTCACATTTACCTGTTTACGTGTTACATTGTTACCTAATTGTTTACTTGTTACCTTGTTACTTACTTGTTTACTTGTTACCTCTTTATTTGCTCTATTCTTCACTATTTTTCCAAGGAGCAAAAATGACTGTTGACTTGGAAGAAAAATTAATACCAAAATTTGAAATCTTAAAGAATTTACTTTTTGTGTTTGAACCCACTGGAAAAAATTAAAGCGACTACATGGCATGGTGGATAGACCACTGATTCTGGAGTCAGGAAGACTTGAGTTCAAATACGGAGTCAGATACTACTAGGTCTGTGACCTTGGACAAGTCTCTTAACCCTGCGTGTGACAGCTTCTCATCTATAAGATGAGCTGGAGAAGGAAATGGCAAACCACCCTGATATCTTTGCCAAGAAAATCCTAAATGGGGTCATGAAGAGTCAGTCAAGACCATAAATAAATAAAAACAACAATGAGAAATCAGAACAAGTGAAACCTCTCTCCCCATCTATAAATAATACCATGAACGTTGTCACTAAGAAGATTTGTTTTAAGATATTAAATACCCAAGTCTCATTTATTTTTCCCCTGTATATAGGAATGTAAGTTCCTTCATCCTCTGTAACCACATTATAGAATTAGAAACCCTGTCAGCCAGGAATCTTTTTCTCTCTTTTCCAAGCAGAGTGATGTAGTAAACAATAGTAACTTGGGTTTAAAAAGTAAACTAATTTGCAAATTCTTAAAAAGGAATATGAAAGATTATGGGTGGTATTATTTCATACACAGCAAGATTCACTGGAGACTTAACCTGTTTTACATAAACCTTGTTCGGATACCCAAAGGAGTTGTCCAAACAAACTAAAGCATTTCAAGATGTTGTGAATTAGAGGGTTCAGTCCCTGGAATGTGTGTCCTCTTCTCCAAAAATCTTTAAATAAAGCCTAAATGGTCTGTTTATATTGTAGAGAACATTCCTTTTAAGGTTTGGCATGAACCAGATGGCTAATAATCTATCAACATTTATTCAGTGCCTAATGTGTGTCAGGCATTCTGCAAAGTGCTTGGGGATACAATAAGAGGCAAAAGACAGTCTCTGCCTTGGAGAGCTTATAACAAAGAAACGTAACAACAAGCTATGTACAAGATAAACAGGAAATACAATTAGAGGTTGTAGTCCAGATGCAGATCCAAGAAAGAAAAGAGAAAAGTAGTCAGATACATAGAAGATAATCTAAGAGAAGGTGAAGTCTCAAAAAACTACAGAGAAGAGAGGATCAAGGAAAAGTGAGTGAGCAGCAGTTCCAAATGCTGCAAAGAAGTTGAAGAAAATGAAGATGGAAAAAAAACAAAACATGGAGCTTGACAACTAAGAGATCACTGGAAACTTTGGAGAAATCAGTATTTACTGGAAGGATAAATTTGGAAGCTAGATTTTAAAAGGTTAAAAAGAGTTCAGAAAATTGAGGTATCTTTTGTAAATGGCCTATTCCGGGAGTTTAACTACAAAGGGCAGACAAGATACTCAGCAGTGGTAGAAGGATTAAGTGAAGATTTTTTTTTTAGGATGGGGGAAACATGAGCATGTTTGTAGACTAGCAAGAATAATCCAGTAGACATGAGAAGATTGAAACTAAGTGACAGTGTAGAGATGACAGTGTGTGTGTGTATGTGTGTGTATGTGAAACACAAATCATATTTACTGAGGAGAAGAGGTATAAAATATATGATTATATAAGTGTATGACTATGAATAGAGGTGAGCTGCCTATGTTGTAAGAAAAAAAATTTAACCAGTGCCATGTCCTCTGTTGAATAGATATAGGGTCAAAAAGAGATCAAGAGGAACCTCTACCCACCCCCACATAATAATTGTGCTCCCTTTAAAAGGTTTATAAGAAGTCATGGACATAAATTTTATGGGGTAAGACAAGGAGGATGAATTATGATGTGAACCATTGGAAGGAGTGCTCACAGTCATAGAGCCACCAAAGTTTTGAAGAGTTTCGGCTTACAGAGGTACTTGCAAGTAAAGGCACCTAACAGACAATTAGAAATATAGTCTTAGAACTTATGGATCAAGAAAAGTTCTAGGAATTCTTTGCATAGAAGTGGTAATAGAAGTATGTATGTATATATATATATACACACATATATAGGTACACATACATATACATGTACACACACATACACACATATGTATATGTACATACATGTACATATATGTATACATTATGTACATATACATATATGTATGTGTATATATGTACATGTATGTGTATATGTGTGTGTATATATACATATATATATATATGTATATATACACACAAACACACAGCCCATGGGGATATGTAAGATTACTTAAGAAGAGAGTAAAAAGAAAGAAGTGAACAACAACAAAAAATAAGGCTGAATCTTTTTCCTGTGCTAGAATATAGAATGACAGTACCAGCATACTTCAATTTACACAGCAGATATTGATCTGAAAACTTGCAAGGACTTTAGCTGTTAAGAAAAATAGCTGAGAACTCATCATTTGACAAAAATTACTAGGAAAACAGGAAAATAGTTTGACAGAAACTAGGCAAGGGCAAGCTTCTCACATTGCATACCAAGATAAGATCAAAATGGGTAAATGATTTAGACATATAGGGTGATGTCATTAGAAAATTAGAGGAGCATGGAAAAAAAAATTAACAGGCAGATCTAAGGACAAGGAAAGAATCTATGACCATAGAAGAGAAGGAGAGGATACAGAAAGTAAAAAAAGATAATTTTGATTACAGGAAATATAAAAAAAGGTTTTGTATAAATAAAACCAGTGCAGCCACAATTATAAGGAAAGAAGGAAACTTGGATGAGGAAGGGGGAAATGACAGTAAATGTATTTGATAAAGGCTTCATTTCTCAAATAACTAGGGAAATAAGCAAAATTTATAAAGTGAGAGTCATTCTTTAATAGATAAATATTCAAAGGATATGAACAGGAAGGAAACTATCAAAGCTGTCAATAGTCCTATAAAAAATTTCAGATCACTATTGATTAGAGAAATGAAAATTAAAACAAGTCTAAGGTGCCATCTCACACCTATCAAATTGGCTAATATGACAAAAAAAAACAAAAAACAAAATAACAAGTTTTGGAGAGGATGTTGGAAATTGGGACACTAATACACTGCTGGTGGAATCATAAATTGGTCCAACTATTCGGGACAATAATTTGAAACTATGACCAAAGGCCTATAAAACTGCATACCCTTTGATGCAGCAATACCACTAGTAAGTATGTGTATTTATATATATATATATATATATATATATATATATACACACATACATACATGTACATATTACATACAAAAGTATGTAATACAAAAGTATTTATTTTTGTTATTGTTTAGTCATTTTCCAGTCACGTCTAAGTCTGTGACACCACATGGGGTTTTCTTGGCAAGGATGATGGAGTATTTTCTCATTTCCTTTTCCGGCTCATTTTGCACATGAAGAAACTGAGGCAAACAGGGTTAAGTGACTTGCCATGGGCAACATGGTAAATGTGAGGCCAGATTTGAACCCAGGTCTTCCTAATTCCATGCCCAATGCTCTATCTACTGCACTGCCTGGATGTCAAAAGTATTTATAGCAGCTCTTTTGTGGTAGCAAAGAAGTGGAAATTGAGGGGCTGCCTATCATTTGGGGAATGACTGAATAATTGTAGTCTATGATTGTGATGAACACAATTGTGCTATAAGAAATGATTAAGGAGATGGTGTAATGATAATGTATTTTTGTTTATTGTTGATGTAATTTTGCTTCTTAATGGGAAGATCTTTCCCATTCATTAATAGTCCCAGGTGACCTGCCTGGGACACATGGAAGTCTGGGTCACATGAAGCCTGTGGTTTGAGGAGTTTGCTGAATGAGTAGAACAGGAAGCGGTAGAGCAAGAACAGTGGAATAGGAAGAGGCAAAACGAGAGAAGAACTGTGAGGAAATTTAGTCATGAGAGCAGTCAGAGTTAGAAAGGATGCAGGCAAGCAGGCAAGTGGCTAGCATGAGTGAGAGAGCTTGTTTTTTTGTTTAAGGGAGCTGGTTTGTGGGAAGCCTAGCATGGGGAAGGCTTGGGGATGGTGTTCTCTGCATTGGTATTGTGTATAGTTCTTGCTGCTATGATGGATTTGGCT
Source organism: Notamacropus eugenii (assembly GCF_028372415.1). Lineage (NCBI taxonomy): Eukaryota > Metazoa > Chordata > Mammalia > Diprotodontia > Macropodidae > Notamacropus > Notamacropus eugenii. The sequence goes on along the minus strand of NC_092875.1, from coordinate 204,521,417 downwards.
TTCTGGTGTCTGAATAAATATTCTGGTTCTGTCTTCTGTTTGGATATTTTGTTGTATTTCACAATTCAGAATTGCATCGGCATATTCATGACTGTCAGAGGTGCTGTAAATATTGCATTGGTGCTACAGATGGTTTCAGAAAGACCCTGGGAACACTTCTATGAACTCATGCAAAATGAAGTGAGCAGAACCATGAGAACATTTTCTACAATACAAGCAATATTTTAGCAATGATCAACTGTGAAAGAGTTACCTATTGTGATCAATACAGTGATCCAAGATATTTCCAAAAACCCCATTTTGAAAAATGCTATTTAACTCCAAAGAGAGAACTGATGAATTCTGAGTGTAGATTGGAGCACAGATTTTTTCTATTGCTTTTTGTTTGGTTGGTTGTGAGTGTGTGTGTGTGTGTGTGTGTTTTGCAACATGGTTATTATGAAGGAGAATGGAATAATCTCCTTCTCCAACAATTGGGGTCCTTCTCAGTTAAAGTACCATTCATGTAGGCCAGGGTCAGTTCTCAAGAAACTTAATAGAAAGGAGTCAAGTCCTTTTTGTCAAAATCTGGTTCTTTATATGCCTACGCAGTAGACCCAAGGAAAATCATTTAAAGTCTCGCTTTGGCTAATGTTTATGATATTCTCAAAAAGGGAGGTTCAAGAACAAAGTAGAAAAGTACCTGCTGAAAATAAATGAGGTATTAGACATTTATTTCCTAGAACCAAAAGAACTCAAATGTTTGCACTGACAAGGTCTTAAACAAGCAGTGGCAGTAGGTCATGATTACTGTTATACTCCATTGGGAAGCTCATATTTAAAACATCAAAACATGAAATATTTTGTAAGATTTCTGAACTGTCATTTCACTTTCACCTCAGTTCTGTTCTGTATAAATATTTCTTTTGAAGTTCATGTCTTCTGGTCATCTAAGTGAGGTTTTTTTCTTATCCTTTCTCTAGTGATCATCTCTAATGTAAAAATCTCTTCATGTTGCCAGTGAGCTCCAATTGGGCGACCCAGGATCTTCTAACCTCTCAAACTTATAAGATTGCCTCCAAGGCTAAAGGTGTTCATCTCAGGTTTTACACTGTCACCTATATTAAAGAAAGCCACCCAAATCTTACTTTGGCCAACGCATATGTTGATTGCCATATACAAGAAGCTTTCTGGCTAGGAGAGAGCAAAGTACCTCTTCTTCAACTCTCAAAGGGAAGCTTGAGCACCTATGCTGGCTGCCTGGGTGAGTAATCATCTCTTCAGCAGTCCTCTAGCTTTTTTGCCTTTATGGAGACCTTGAGAGACCATGTAAGGTTCACAAGAGCATCTCAAAGGGCCAAGCCATTCAGCCCTGAGGCAGCACATGTGGCCCACTGGAGAGGGCCAAGACAAATGCATCACCAGAAAGAGTCCAGCTAGAAAGTCATTACGTGTTTTTATTGAAGAGAACCAGCTCGAGTCTAAATCTATAGACAGTGTTCTAGCCAGAGAAAAGGAAAGGAATGGTAGGCAAAAAGGGGAAAAGGGAGGTAGAGAAACAACCTTCTTATTATACCTTTGACATTAATGTTGTAAGAAATATTATTTTGGGATCACCCAAGGGAGAATTATTTTAAAAATGCAAAAGTGCTATGAAGATTCCCCCCCAAAATAATTTTATCTTATTAAAATCTGTTTAATGTATCTTTTTTTAGGTTAAGCACTGGTGTTGCTTTGCTCATGTTTACATCCATTGGTAAAAGGACTATTTTTAACTAGACTCTATTTGTAGAATACTTGGTAGCTTTGTATTAAGTTTAATAAATATCATCACTCAGACTCTAACTCTATTTTTTGTCAGTTAAAATATTTGCAGGGGGACTCTTTGCCGTGTGCGCCCCGTACGTGCATCCCTCACTCGATCCTGCCGATCTGCACCGTGCGCTTGTCCGCCTGCCCCCGCAGAAATGCTCCGGTTGTCTACAGTCTTTCGCCAGATAAGGCCAGTGTCTAGGGCACTGGCCCCCCACCTGACACGTGCTTATGCTAAAGACGTCAGATTTGGAGGAGATGCCCGAGCCTTAATGCTTCAAGGTGTAGATCTTTTAGCTGATGCAGTTGCTGTTACTATGGGGCCAAAGGGAAGAACTGTGATCATTGAACAAAGTTGGGGAAGTCCCAAGGTAACAAAAGATGGTGTGACTGTTGCAAAAGCAATTGACTTGAAGGACAAATATAAAAACATTGGTGCCAGGCTAGTTCAGGATGTTGCCAATAACACAAATGAAGAGGCTGGGGATGGCACTACCACAGCTACTGTCCTTGCACGATCCATTGCTAAGGAAGGCTTTGAGAAGATTAGTAAAGGAGCAAATCCAGTGGAGATCAGGAGAGGTGTGATGTTGGCTGTTGATTCCGTCATTACTGAGCTTAAGAAGCAGTCTAAACCCGTCACAACCCCTGAAGAAATTGCTCAGGTTGCTACAATTTCTGCAAATGGAGACCGAGAAATTGGCAACATAATATCTGATGCAATGAAAAAGGTTGGACGAAAGGGTGTCATCACAGTAAAGGATGAAAAAACACTGGATGATGAATTGGAAATTATTGAAGGCATGAAGTTTGACAGAGGCTATATCTCTCCATATTTTATTAATACGGCTAAAGGTCAGAAATGTGAATTTCAGGATGCTTATGTTCTCTTAAGTGAAAAAAAGATCTCTAGTGTCCAGTCTATTGTACCTGCACTCGAAATTGCAAATGCCCATCGTAAGCCTTTAGTCATAATTGCTGAAGATGTCGATGGAGAAGCACTAAGTACATTGGTTTTGAACAGGCTAAAAGTTGGGCTGCAGGTTGTTGCAGTAAAAGCTCCAGGATTTGGTGACAACAGGAAGAATCAGCTTAAGGATATGGCTATAGCTACTGGTGGTACAGTGTTTGGAGAAGAAGGACTGGCTCTTAATCTTGAGGATATTCAAGCTCATGATTTCGGAAAAGTTGGAGAGGTCATTGTGACAAAAGATGATGCCATGCTTTTGAAAGGAAAGGGTGAAAAATCCCAAGTTGAAAAACGTGTTCAAGAAATCATTGAACAATTAGAGATTACAACTAGTGACTATGAGAAAGAAAAATTAAATGAACGTTTGGCCAAACTTTCTGATGGAGTTGCTGTGATAAAGGTTGGTGGAACAAGTGATGTAGAAGTGAATGAAAAGAAAGACCGGGTTACTGATGCACTTAATGCCACACGTGCTGCAGTTGAAGAAGGCATAGTTCTGGGAGGTGGCTGTGCATTGCTTCGATGCATTCCTGCCTTAGAAACATTGACTCCAGTTAATGAAGATCAAAGAATTGGTATAGAAATAATTAAGAAGTCATTGAAAATCCCTGCAATGACCATTGCTAAGAATGCAGGTGTTGAAGGCTCACTGATAGTTGAAAAAATTTTACAAAGCTCCTCAGAGATAGGTTATGATGCCATGCTTGGAGATTTTGTGAATAGGGTTGAAAAAGGAATAATTGACCCAACTAAGGTTGTAAGAACTGCTTTGTTGGATGCTGCCAGTGTAGCGTCTCTGCTAACTACAGCAGAAGTTGTCGTTACTGAAATTCCTAAAGAAGAGAAAGAACCTGCTATGGGAGGGATGGGTGGCATGGGCGGAGGCATGGGAGGTGGCATGTTCTAATTTCCTAGAATAATGCTCTATCATTATGATCTGTGATGCAAGCAAAGACCCAAGGCAGTGTTCTTCGCTAACTTCGGAGAAGTCAGTTGGAGAGAGGACTGAAGTAAAGGCTGATGTTTAAGAAAATCACTATAACCATCAGTTACTGGTTTCAGTTGACAAAATATGTAATGGTTTACTGCTGTCATTATCCATGATAAAGATAATTTATTTTGTATTTTTTGAATAAAGACATTTGTACATTCCTAATACTGGGTGCAAGATCCATGTACCAGTGTTCTGCTTTCAACTTAAACCAGCTGAGGCATTTTTACTATTCTGTTAAATCAGAATTTTAGAATTTGCCATCTAGAAGAAAAGTTCAGAAGCAGCCTTTCCGTGCAGACGAAGATTAATTAAAATTGTGTACAAAGTAGAGAAATATCCAATTATGTGATGACCTTTGTGTAATAAAATTGTTTAAAGTTAAAAAAAAAATATTTGCAGAAAGTGTTCCAGTTTTAGGTCGCAGGTAAATGTTCTTGAATATGTTGTTAAACTTTAACCACTTTAGGGACTGCAGACTGCTTTAGCCAATCTAATTTATTAATAGTAGAGGACCTGTTAGAACAAGATCATATTTTTTTAGCAGATTGAAAGACTCTGTTGGGAATTTATTTCTTGATGGATATTTCAAGAAATATCACTAAAATAGTTTATACATAAAAGCTTTTCTTATATCCCAGAGTTGTAGTCCTTTGTTGATCTTTTCCTAATGCACTGATTCTCAGACCTTTGCTATTCTACTTCCTCTGCACACAAATAAGTGTTTGGCAAGTATAAAAGTAGAGTACATTAAAAAAAAACATATCTAGATTTATATGGGTGATGTTTAATAACTAGCATTTCAAAGTGCTTTAAAATGTCATCTCATTTGATTCTCCCAATCACATTGGGAGATATTCTTCATATATTTTCCCAATTATAGGTAAAAATAGTTTTTAACATTGATTTTTAAAATTTTGAGTTCCAAATTCTCTCTCTCTTTTGTTCCCCTCACCCTTTATTAAGAACCTAACACAATTAGGTTCTTGTGACATGTGCAGTCACGAAAAAATATATTTCCATAAAAGTCATGTTATGAAAGAAAATATAAAGCAAAAAATTTAAAAAAAATGTACTTCAATTTTCATTCAGACTCCATCAGTTCTTTCTCTGAAGAGGGATACCATTTTGTAGAATGAGTCTTCTGTTATTGTCTTGTATCTTTGTAGTGCTGAGAGGAGCCAAGCCATTCATAGTTGATCACTGCACAATGTTGCTATTGCTGTGTACAATGTTCTCCTGGTTCTGTTCACTTTTCTTTCAATCACTTCATGCAAGTTTACTTGAAAACATCCACTTTGTCATTTTTTATAGTACAATAGTATTCCATCACAATCATATACTAGAATTTGTTCAGGCATTTCTCAATTTATGGACATCCCCACAATTTCCAATTCTTTGCTACCACAAAAAAAAGAGCTACTATCAATATTTTGTACATATACATCCTCTTCCTTTTTTAAAAATTTTTTTTGGAATTAAGACATAGTAGTAGTATTTCTGTGTCAAAAGATATGCATGATTTTATAGCCCTATGGGGCTATAAGCATAGAATGTACAGGCATAGATCCAAATTATTCTCTAGAATGGTTGAATCAGTTCACAATTGTATCAATAGTACAGTGGTGTCCCAATTTCCCTACATTCCCTCCAACATTTCTCATTTTCTTTTCCATCCTATTAGCCAATATGATAGGTGTGGGGTGCTGCTTCACTGTTGTTCTATTTTGTATTTTTTCAATCAATAGCGATTTAGAGCATTTTGTATGACTATAGATAACTTTGTTTACGTCATCTGAAAACTTCCTGTTCATATTCTTTGAAAATTGTGAATTAAGGAATGTCTCTTATTTTTACAAATTTGACCCAGTTCTCTATATATTTGAGAAATGAGGCTTGTTGAGAATTGTTACTCCATTTAACTGGGAAATAAGAAATACAGATAATGGGGTACAGAAATCTATCTTGCTCTACAAGAAAAGAGAGAAGATAGGGATAACAGAAGGGTCAGGTTTGATAGAAGGGAGGGCACATTGAGGGAAGGGGTAATCATAATGCAAGGTGTTATGGGATGGGGGAGAGGAGAGATAGGGAGAAAAACTGGAACCCAAAATTTTGTGGAAATGAATGTTATAATCTAAAAATAAACTTAAAAAAAGACTTACAAAAAGGAATGGAAACCATTTAACCTTATTGAATCTCTTATGGTTTCTCTTTCCTGTTTATCTTTTTATGCTTCTCTTGAGTCTTGTATTTGAAAATTAAATTTTCTTTTTAGTTCTTGTCTTTCATCAGGAATGTTTGAAAATTCTTTAATTCATTGAATATCTATTTTTTTTCTGCTGAAGGATTATACTCAGTTTTTCTGGGTAGGTGCTTCTTGGTTATAATCCTACTTCTTTGCCCTCTGGAGTATCATTTCCCAAGACCTCTGTTCCTTTAATGAAAAAACTGCTAAATTTTGTGTTGTCCTCACTGTGGCTCCATATTTTCTCCTTGACCTGGAAACTCTGGGTTTTAGCTGTAGTATTCTTGGAAGTTTTCATTTTGGGATCTCTTTGTTCTTTAGTTCTACCATCTTGTGGAATTTTTTTCACCTGATCATCATAGGTATTGATGTTCTCCCCCTTCTTTTGATATTATGTAAGTAAAATGCATCATTCTTTTTTCTCTTTTCACCCAAACTTCTTGAAAGAAAAAAACTCTTTATAACAATGAACCCCACTTTCTTTCTTTACCTTTTGTCTAAACATTCTGCAATTTGCCTCCAAATCTTATCACTCAATTGGAACTGTTTTATCTAAAGATACTAATGATCTCTTTGTCACCAAATTTATTCATCTCTATTCATTCCTCATCTTTCTTGACTTATCTGTAGTATTTGACACTGTTGATCATCCTCTCCTCTTGAATACTCTCTCCTAGAAGATCATTTGTGTATGTTTTTATGTGTGACACAGCTCTTTCTTGATTTTCTTCCTATACAATTGCTAGTTAAAGCTCAGTTCCTTTTGCTACATCATAATCCATTTTATATCCCCACTAGCTGTGGTATATCCAAAGTTTCTTTTCTAGATATCTTTTCTCTATAAAATCTCTCACTTGTTCATTTCATAAATTCCTTTGATTTCAATTATCATCTTTATGCAGATGACTTGCTGAGCAGCCCTATTGTGTCTCCTAAGCCCCTCAGTTTGTATTACCAATTGCTTAATAGACATTTCAAACTGAATGCCCCATACACAACTCAAACTCAATGTGTCCAAAAAGAATTCATCTTCTTAATGTCCCCATAATTCTCATGTGTACCACCATCCTTCCAGTTACCCAAGTTCATAACCTCAGTGTTATCCTAATTCCTCATTCTCACTCAGACTAAAGATCTAATTAGTTTCCAAGTCATGCCGTGTAATTGTAAACATCTCTTGTAATTAATTGCTTTCCATCTACTATAGATAAAGTTCTTGTTCAACATTTATCAACTCTTGTATGATCTAGTGCAGACCACTGAAAATTTACTAGTATTTATAAAGCACCTACTCTACTTCTCCTCGCTACATACCCAATTAGTTGCCAAGTCTTTCAAATTCTGCTTCTATAATATATCTTCTATCCATCCTTCTTTCTACTCACATAGCCAATGTAATTCAGATTCTTACCACTTCTTGCCTAGACTATGTCCATGGTCTCACTGTTTCAAATTTCTATCCTCTGGTTGGCTCCTAAAGGGAGAGTGTTTCTACAGATTTCTGTAATTATATCACTTCCCTGCTCAAAAAAATGCCTATTTCCTCCAGGATGAAACTGAAATCACTAGGTTTTGGAAAGTGAAACCTTCATAATTTTCCTCTAGCATATCTTTTCAAAAGACTTACTATATATTTCTCCCATTCACACATCATAATGGACTATCTGAAATTTCCCACATATCAAATTTCACCTCCTTTTTTTGCACACTAGTACATCCTCTTCCCCACCCCAAGATGTTACCTGGTATTTTGCACTTACTTATGTGTGTATATAGAATTTAAGGTTCTTAATATCAGAAACTGCTTTGCTTTTGTCTGCATCCCAGGTTTCTCATATTGTACCTCTCATATAGTCAGTACTTAATAAATGCTTGTTAATTGATTGATTGGGAAGTATGTATTAATATTTTCCTGTCACTGGAAATGTATTTCAGGATTAAATTTGTAGTCATCCACCTCAGTATCAAGTCCTAGAATATATATCTATCAACTCATCATCTCTCCAATACTCATTTTACATGCCTGAGTTGCACCAATATGAATAGTTCACTTAAATAGTGTAGTATCTTTCAGCTTATGTAAGAATTTCTATCTCCTTTCAAAATCAGCTGAACAATCCTCCTTTTCTTACTAAGGGTAATGATGTCAGAGGAGATGAACAGTGGGAAATAAATATTTTTAGTGTCTTCATTGCCACACGACACTTCATAGAAAAATTAGAATGGTTAAGTACCAAGGCATTCTTAATCAAACCTCAGTCAGAAGACATTGCAAGCTTAAACATGTGTCAAATCTAACAGTTGAAAATGTCATTAGAAAATTAATATTTCTAATGTGACCTCATATATTCACTTTCTATAGTGGCAATCCTACTCTTTGTCATGGCTAAGGAATGGATATTACTCTAGCTTTTGAATATTCTGAGACAAACACATATACACATATATATATGCATGTGTCTATGTATGTATATGTACACATGCATATTTACATACACATAAACACAGTACACGTATGCACATGCATATATACATATTTATGTGTACATACACATATGTTATATGTATGTACACAGTCTATGTATATATGCACATATAATGCATGTATTGTATATAACATAAATGAACAGCAGACAAATAATGACTATTAAATTTAATCACTCTCAATTTCTAGTGATACCTGGCTCTCAGCAACCAAGAAGCCCAGTTAAGTAAAAAACAAAAACAAACACTCAACATATTGTACACATTTCTGTTAATGTTAGCCTGTCTCTCACCTTTCTAGAGGGAAGGAAAGGTTTTTGCATTAGCAGGTCTTTAAAGTTATAACTGGTAGTTGTATTGATCAGAGTTCTACTATCTTTCAGAGTTGTGTTTTGTCATCGTGTGTAAATTGTTTGCCTGATTCTACTTACTTCATTCTGTATCATTTCATACAAATTCTTCCAAGTTTCCATGAGTTTCTATTTATGACTTCTCAAGACACAATAATATTCTGTGATTTTAATATATGACAAATTACTTATTCATATGCTAAATGATAAACACTTTCCTTAAATTTCTTTGCTAATACAAAAAGTGTTGCTATGTTTTTTTATATGTAATACATTTTCCTCTGTCTGCATCTGACTTGTTGGAGAACATACCTAGTATGCACTCCATAAAAATGTATATCAAATTAGTGACTTTAATATATAATGAAAAATTGTTTTCCAGAATAATTGATTAATTCACAGCTCTATCAATGGTATGTAAGTGGGTCTATCTTAACCATAGCCCACTTAATAATCACCACTTTTGTTAAATAATTGTGCAAGTCTAGTGTAGGTACTCTTCCACTGGTATGAATTAAAATAATTAGATGGTTTTTCTCATAGATAACATGTCCGAAATGATGCATTTTGTAGTGGTCAAGCCATTCATGATGAGCCTCTCCTAAGTTACTTCATAGTGCTAAAACAAATAAAAGTTTGGATTGCAGTGACTCTAAATTCTACTTCTACTTTCAACAGAACTGAAAGTGACAAATATTGGACTATGGCAAAAGGCCGAGCAAAGGAAATTTCAAATGAAATTGTACAAAAAGGAAATAAAATAGGTTGTAAGATATTTAAGAATAAAAAGAAAAATATACTTCAGTGTTGGTTTATATTTTAAATAGAAACTATTTACTATTGAATTTAGGTGAAGACTGTGGTTTTTTTTTGTTTGTTTGTTTCTCTTTCTGTCAATCGACAAATCATTATTAAGTCCTTCTATGAGTACCTTGATTCAACTGAACAAACATTTGTTATCTACTGAATTTCAGACACAATATTACTTTCTAGGGATACAAAGATGAAAAACATTATTCCTTCACTCCCATTCAAAGAGCTTCTGTAGAAGTAGTTTAAAATGGAAAGAAGAGAGTTTTCTCTAATAATTAAGTTTGTGATGCAAATGTAACTCATATCTGATTAATAATAGCTTTCTTTTTTGTTTAATGGACAGTCTAAGGTAAAATTTTCAGTCCTCATTATTTTTCTTACCTTATTTTTTTTCACAAGGCACAAACTTTCTGTCTGTCCTCTGATTCCCCCTTCTGTTTCTCCTGGCATATAACAGAAAAGGTGGGTGTAAGGCAGGATAAACAAGCATGGATAAATGTGTTGTGATCTGTAGCATAGGAAGCAGTATCTACCGTAAGGAGACCACAAATTCATTAAAATATAGTCCTCTTCCGCCCATATGATAACTAGGATTTGACAAGAGTAAAACGGATTCTTTGAGATATGTTTTCCACTAGTTTTGACAGATGGGTAATGGACCATTCCTTTAGCAACAAATGATGAAGGGACATAGAGCAAAACCAAAATTATAGCCCATATTTGGGGATTAGACTCATGACATCTTCTATACCATGTTCTAATAAATTGGACTAATTGAATGTTGTAAGTCATTTCTAAAAACCAAGTTACTTATCAACATCATATTATAGATTTGACTAAGTATTGTCTAGAATAATACCATATAAAAATACATTGTTTAGTAAAAGGGAACCAGTAATGACAGGGAAAAGGATAAAGAGGGGAGTATTTCTGGAGCTAGTATAACAATAATTACCCAGACAGAGAACCATCTGTTTAAAATGCTATAGTTTGCAAGAAATTAAAGAATTCATTTTTCATTATTAAATTTTACTTTTAATTTGTGGAATATAACAAACATTTCCATGATATAGTACAATAAAAAAGATGATTGCACATGAAACTGAAAATCTACTATGCACAACTTGCTATTCCTTTCAAATATAAAACAGAATCATTATGCAAATTTCTTTTTTTTTTTGTCCTTTACTCCTCCCCCTGCCCTAGATATGGCTATGATTAGGTATAAATAGGTATTTGTTTATATACATGTATGTATGCATGCACATATATCCATAAACACAATGATATACATATGTGTATACACACATATATGTGTATATACATATGTTGTTGTTGTTATTGTTGTCCTTCATTCTCGAAGAGGACCAAAATGACATCATCAAGATAAAGTGAAATTTCAGTCTGTTTGCCTACGGCTGTACAGACCAATACAAGCTTGGGATGTTCTACGACAAGTTGGGCACAGATAGTTCATATGTACATTTGAATATCCCAAATTTGCACATCCTGTCTTTAAGTTGTGCTGTCTCAATTCTGCTTTGCTCAAAGAGCACTCTTTCTTATGTGGGCATGCCATGCTGAGTGGTCCTGTGCCTGTGTCTCCCATTTTGCACAGTCAAATCCAAAGTTCTTGAGAGAGGCATTGAGAGTGTCCTTCTATCACTTCTTCTGACCACCATGTGATCGCTTGTCCCATGTGACTTCTCCACAAAATAGTCTTTTTGGCAAGAGTACATTTTGCATGGAAGAACATGGCCAGCCCATTGGAGTTGTGCTCTCTGAACCAAAGCTTGAATGCTTGGCAGTTCAGCTTGAGCAAGGACTTCAGTGTCTGGTATGTTATCCTACCAGGTGATTTGCAGAATCTTCCTAAGACAGTTCAAATGGAAGCTATTCAGTTTCCTGGCATGGCACTGGCAGACTGTCCATGTTTCACAAGCACATAACAATGAGGTCACCACAATGGCTCTGTAGACCTTCAGTTTGGTAGTCAGTCTAATATCTCTTCTCTTCCAAACTTTTCTTCAGAGCGTCCCAAACACTGAGCTAGCTCTGACAATGTGTGCATCAACCTCATTGTCAATGTGTACATCCCTGGAAAGTACATTCCCAAGATAAGTGAACTTATCAACAGCATTCAAAACTTCTCCATTTATTGTAACTGATGGTTCCACATATATATAGATGGTGTGGTGGTGGCTGAGGAGCACCTCTGTTTCCTTGGTGTTAATAGTTGGGCCAAAATTATCACAGGCAGCAGAGAATTGATCCATACTTCATTACATCTCAGCTTCAGAGGCTGCATTGAGTGTGCAATCATCTGCAAACAGAAAATCATGCACCAACACTAGCTCCACTTTGGTCTTGACTTGTAGCCTTTTTCAAATTGAAGAACTTACCATCAGTACAGTAGTTGACCTTGATGCCGTGTTCATCCTCATTAAAAGCACTTGACAATATGGTTGAATACATCATGCTAAAAAGCATGGGAGCAAGCACACAGCCCTGTTTCACTCCACTGGTGACTGGGCAGGCACGAGAGCACTGTCCACCATCCAGAATCCAGGCAAACATAATACAGATGAACTTCTCCAGGCAACCAAATGTTGACATAATTTTCCATAATCCCGCATGATTAACAGTGTCAAAGGCCTTGGTCAGATCTATAAATGTTGTGTACAGACCTCTGTTCTGATCCTAGCATTTCTCCTGGAGTTGTCAAGCAGCAAACACCATACAGGTTGTTCCTTAGCCCTTTCTGAAGCCACCCTGGTTCTCAAGTATATGACCATCTTCCAGGTGAAGGATCAGCCTATTAAGGAGGACTCTAGTAAGAATTTTTCCAGCAGTGACTAAGGGAAAGGTACCCCTGTGACTGTCACAGGACAATCTATTCTCTTTATCTTTATAGAGATGGACAATAGAGGCATCCTTGAACTAGCAAATAACCTCCTCTTGCCATATAATCTGGAAAGCTTCAGTCAGCTTTTGTGTGACTGCGTGGATGCCTATCTTGTAAATATCAGCTGGAATAGAATCAGCACTAGGTGCTATGCCACAAGAAAGGAGCCTAATGACCTTCAAAAGCCTCTTCTTCAGTTGGAAGTTCAGCTAAGGAGGGATTGACTTCAACCTGAGGTAAACGGTCAATGGCCTCAGCATTGATTGATGAGGGTCTGTTAAGAACACTATGGAAGTGTTTAGCTCATCTCTCTAGGATCATATCCTTATCACTAATCAATGTGGCTCCATCAGCACTGAGTAGTTGTGATGCATCATAAGTTTTTGGTTCATAAATAGCTTGCAGGGAATCACAAAAGTGCTTTGGATTGTTACTGTCAGCATAAAACTGAATTTCATCTGCCTTCTTACTGAGTCAGGAATCCTGCATCTTTCTAAGTTTTGCTTGTACTTTGCTTTTGATGGAATTAAATGCTGCCTTCTTAGAAGTGGATGAACTATCCTTCAGGTAAATCCTGCGGAGTTCTCTTTTTTCATTTAGCAGCTTCTGAATTTCCTCATCATTTTCATCAATCCAGTCTTGGTGTTTGTGAGTGTTCTGACCCAGATGAGTCAATGCAGTGCTGTACACCAAATCTCTGAAACTGTCCATTCCTTTCCTACTTCGCTGTTGCCGACTGTACGTTGGCTCAACTTTCCCTCTAAGTCAACAGCAAAGTGTTCATGCTCAGAGAAGAGCTCTAATTTGTTGACATTAATTCTTCTGGTAGTCATTGTGCCTTGGGGGTGGCTCTTTTGATGAATGCAAACATTTAGCTTGGAAAGAATAAGTCTATGATCAGTCCAGCACTCTGCACCATACATTGCCTTTGTCTCTCTCACATCTTGTCTGTCTATTCTCCTTACAATCACATAGTCAGTTAGATGCCAATGTTTGCTGCGAGGGTGCATCCATGAAGTGTTATTGCATTTAGGTAAATGGAATATAGTGTTGGTGATGAGAAGGTCATGTGACAGGCAGGTCTTCAGGAGTAAATGATCATTGCTGTTGTTGTTTCCAACTCCATTCTTCCCTAGGACTCCCTGCCAAGTCTGGTAGTCGGAGCTTACTCTAACATTAAAGTCACACAGAATGATAAGCCTGCCATCTTTTGGCACATTGATGATAAGGAGCTCTAGGTCTTCCTAAAATTTTTCTTTGACCTCATCAAGGTTCCTCATGGTGGGAGCATAGGCACTGATGATGGTGGCATGGTGTTTTCCTGTGAGTGGCAATCACATTGTCATGAGCCTGTCATTCACTCCTTTTCTCAGGCATACCAGCTTGCTGCTTAGATTAATCTATGCCAGCTTCATGGCACTCCCTTTCACTCTGGCCACTCCAGAAAAATATATATCCAGCTCCAAATTCATTGAGGTGGCCTTCATTTACCAACCTTGTTTCACTCAGGGCTGCTATTTAGATGCAATACCTGTTGAGTTCTCTTGCAGCAAGAGCAGTTCATCTTTCAGGTCTACTGGATTTTGTGTTATCTATAAGTGTGAGCACATTCCATGTGCTGATGGTGAGTGGGATTATTTTTGCACATGTTTTTGTACATTTTGTACATTATTTTGTTTTTCGACCAGAGTGGGCTTCCCTGCCTACCATGGTAATCAGGTCAGGGTTGGGTAAGCAGGGAAATTTTAGGGCACCTTTTCTAACCCCCTTCCTCACACCAGAAGGTGAGCAGTGCAATCCTTAAAAGGCTGCTCAGACACCCAGGGGACTGCCAAGTCCACTGCTACTTCCAGTGAGAAACAACCCAATGGCTTGGGTCACCTGTGTGCAGGGTTGTGACTACAGCTCCAGTGTATCCGCACCTGCTGCTTCATCACTTGCATGTCACCACAGGTCTTTGAGGTATAATAGTAAAATGGTATGGGTGATGTCTTTTGATTCATGCGTAAATTGGATTTAAGTAAGGCAGAGCTGCACGAAGTCATCAGCCTCACACTCTCATTCAGAGTCATAATAATCCAATTGCAGGACAGAGTCAGGACAACTGGCGATGGCTCAGAATGCAGTGGATGACCTGGGTGTCTTCAGTGTCTAACCAAGCTCTAAGTGCTCCACATCACCTGCTTTAGCTGCTATCATGGCCATTGGAACAAATTGTTCTCATCCACCTGTTCTACCAGGGGAAGTCTTCACATGCTTGGGGTAGACACCCCTGTAACTCACCAATGGGTTTGGTTATTCAACCTGGTTAGGCCTATCTGCCCAAACAGTTTAACAGGGTGTGGCCACTGCACATGCTGCAGCTTCTTGGAGCCACAAGTGAGAGTTGGGTGGAACAGGTGGACACCAAAGGTGAAAAGAGCCCAGGAAAAGGGTCAGCAGGCATCACACCAAAGGTACTACACCTCATATTATATATGTGTGTATACATACATACATATATATTTATATGTGTATATATATATATGTATATATATATGATTCTGTACATATTTCTATTTACCAAGTCTTTGACAGGTAAAAATAGCATCTTTCTTCATATGTCCTTTATTTGGGTATTTAAAATACTCAAAAGGACTTATTTGTTTAGAGTCATTCTGAAAACAACACTGCTATTACTGTGTACAATGTTGTCTTGGTTCTGCTCATTTACTTCATTATTTATTGCAAGTCTTTACATTTTTTAAGTCATTGAGCTCACTATTATTTCTTATAGCATAGTAATATGCCATCACAATCATATTCCACAATTTGTTCAGCCATTCCATAATTGATGGGCATTCCTGCAATTTCCAGTTCTTTGTCTCCACAAAGAGAACTACTATAAACAGATGAGAACATATAGCTTCTTTTGCTTTTTCCCTAATTATCTTTGGAAATAGACCAAATAGGGGTATTGTTGGGTAAAAGAATATAGGTAGTTTAATTCCTCTTTGGGCATAATTCTAGATGGCTGTGAAAAACCGTTGTTGGATGAGTTCACTATTCCACCAACGATGAATTAGTGTCTCAATTTGTCCACATTCTCTCCAACATTTCTGATTTTCCCCTTCTATCATTTTAGCCAGACTGGTAGGTGTAAAATGATACCTCGTTTGTTTTAATTTGTATTTTTCTAATTAATAATGATTGAGAGTCATTTTTATGTGACTGAAAATTGTTTTGATTTCTTCTTTGGAAAATTGCTCATATTCTTTGACCATTTATCAGTTGAAAAATGACTCACATTCTTATAGATTTGACAAAGTCCTTTACATATTTTAGATATGAGACATATATTTGATAAACTGTCTATGAACTCCCCAACCCCCTAACTTTCTGCTTTCCTTCTAATCTTGGCTACATTTGTTTTACTGCTACAATTTCTTTTAATTTAATGTAATTGAAATTATCCATTTTATATCTAACTTTCCTCTCTATCTATTGTTTATTCATAAATTGTCCACCTATTCACAAGTCTGATATGTCCCTTGTTCTTATTTTCTTATAAAATCTCTTTTTATATTTAGATCATATATCCATTTTGGCCTTATCTTGGTAAATTGTTTGAGATAGTCTATGCCCAGTTTCTGCCATGCTACTTCCCAGTTTTCCCAACAATTTTTACAAATCTTGAATCTCTACACCTTTCAAATAGAAAATTATCATTCTTATTTGCTGCTGTAAATTATACATCTACTCTATTCCATTGGTCTATGTGTTTCTTAGCCAGTACCAAATGGTTTTTTGATAGTTATTGCTTTATAATACAGTTTAAGATCTGGTACTGCTAAATCTTCCATCACATTTTTTCATTATTTCCTTTGATACTTTTGACTTTTTGTTCTTCCAAATGGATTTTATTATTATTCTATCTATTTGAGTAAAAATAAATTGGTAATTTAATTGGGATGGCCTGAAATGTATAAATTAGTTCAGATAAAATTATCATTTTTATTATATTGGTCCTAGCTACACATGAACAAGCAATATTTCTCCATTTATCTAAATCTAATTTTATTTGTGTAAGAAATTTTTTTTAAAATTTCATTTACATAGTTCTTGTGTTCATTTTGGCAGTTGTACTCCCAGATATTGTGCACTATCTAGATTTATTTGAAATAGGGTAATTTTTACTTGCAGAAATCTGTTTGTTATATATTGGATTGCTAATGATTTATGTGGATTTACTTTATATCCTGCTACTTTGCTAAAATTATTAATTATTTCAATTAAACTTTTTAGTTGAGTGGGATTTTCCAAGTATATCATCATATCATCTTCAAAAAGAGATAGACTTTTTACCTTATTCCCTATTCTGATCCAATACAATATTGAATGATACTGTCACAGTGGATGTCCTTGCTTCATACCTGATCTTACTGGGAAGGCTTATAAATAACACTCGCTGTTTGTTTTTGTTTTTTGAGAAAAAATGCTTTTCTATCAATTTAAGGAGAAGGAACATTTATACCTAAACTTTCTGGTATTTTTAATTAAAAATGTGTGTTGAACTTTATAAAAAGCTTTTTCTGTATCTTTTGATATAATGATATGATGTTTTTACTTTTATTATTGATAAAAACAATTATGTTAATAGTTTTTCTTATGTTAAACCATCCCTGCATTATTGGTATAAATTTCACTTGATTTCAATGTATGATCTGTGCAATATGTTGCTGTAATATTTTAGCTAACATTTAACTTAGGATTTTTGCTTACATATTCATTAATGAAATTGGTCTATAATTTTCTTTTTCTGTTTTTATGCTTCCTCTTTTAAGTATCAGCATAATATTTGCTTCATAAAAAGAATTTGGTAGGTTTCCTTATTTACCTATCATCCCAAATAATTTCTTCAATATTGGAATTAGTTTACCTTTAAATATTTAATAGAATTCACTTGTAAATCCACCTGGTTCTGATGTTTTTCTCTTAGGAAGCTCATTTATAATCTGGTCAAATTCTTTTTCTAAAATAGGTCTATTTATATATTCTATTTTCTCTTCTGATAATATTGAAAAATTTTATAAATAATGTTCCATTTCACTTAAACTTTTAAATTTATTGGCATATAATTGAGCAAGATAACTTTTATAATTACTTTAATTTTATCATCCTTACTGGCATATTAACTCTTTTCATTTTTGATACTAGTGATTATGTTTTCTTCTCTCTTTTTAAAAATCAAATTAACCAATGTTTATCTATTTTATTTGGGTTTTTTACATAAAACCAGTTCCTAGTTTTATTTATTAATTCAATTTTCTTTTCATTCTATTTTCTTAATCATATCCTTAATTTTTAGGATTTCCAATTTAGCATTTAATTGAGGATTTTTAATTTGCTCTTTTTCTGTTTTATTTTAAATTTCATACCCAATTCATTAGTCTGCTCTTTATTTAGTTGATGCAAATATTTAGAGATATTTTTCTCTAATCACTGCTTTTGCTGTATTCCATAGGTTTTATTATGTTGTCTTACTATTGTCATTCTCATTAGCGAAATTGTTATTTCTATAGTTTGTTCTTTAACCCTTTCATTCTTTAAGATTAGGTTATTTGTTCTCCAACTAGTTTTTAATCTAAGCTTCCTTGGTCCCCTATTAAATATAATTTTATTGCATTATGATCTGAAAGGTATATTTTTAATATTTCTTCCTTTGACTATAAAAAACTATATAAAGTATGTAAAGCTATATTTAAAAACTATAAAATTTATGTACAGTCTTTGTAAAGGTACCATGAACTGCTGGGGAAAAAAAGTGGATTCCTTTCTATTTCCATTCAGTTCTCTCTCTCTCTCTCTCTCTCTCTCTCTCTCTCTCTCTCTCTCTCTCTATATATATATATATATATATATATATATATATATATATATATATATATATATATATATATATATATACATATACACACACACACACACACATATAATATCTAGCTTATCTAAAATTCTATTCATTTTCTTAACTTCTTTCTTATTTATTTTTTGGTTAGATTTATCAAGTTCTGAGAAGGAAGAATTAAAGTCCCCTATTATCATAGTACTACTAGGTATCTCCACTCATAATTCATTTAACTTTGCTTTTACAATTTTAATGCTATTTAGTGTATACACGTTCAGGACTGATATTGTTTCATTGTCTATGGTAACTTTAATGAAAATGGAGTTGCCCTGTTCATCTCTTTTAACTAAATCTATTTTAGCTATAACTTTGTCTGTGATCATAATTGCCACCCTGCCTTTTTTGCATCAGCTGAAGCATAATAAATCCTGCTCCAACCCTCCATTTTAACTCTGTGTATAGCTCATTTTTCACTGTGTTTCTTGTAAAGAACATATTCTGATTTTTAATCCATTTTGTTTTCCATTTCTTTTTTTATGAATTAATGCCATTCACATTCAAAGTTATAACTACTACTTGTGAATTTCCCTCCATGTTATTTTTACTCACTATTTTTTCATTCTCAGTCTCTCTTGTCACCCTATCCCTTTTACCTTTTCTTCTCTTACCCTCTTATTCCTTACTTTATCCACCCCTCTAAATTTCCCTCCCTTATTTAGTCCATTTAGCCCACCCTCCTAATCTACACCCTTTTTTACAATTCTCTTTCTCAGCCTGTCCCCCAGTTTTCTTACCTCAGAAGATTTCTAAACCTCTTCAGATGTATATCTTTCTTTTCCAAGCCAGATAAGATAAGCTTCTAATATCACCAACTCTCCACCCCGCACTTGCTTCCTCTGTTTTAGTTCTTCCTTTCATGCCCAATTTTCATGAGATAATTGCTTTTTATTTGTTCTTATCCAGTTTTATTTTTTAGAATCACTTCATCATACACAACTCAGCCCCAACTTTTCTTTCAAACTACTCTAATAATGTTAACAGTTATTATAATACTATTACTAATTATAACTTAGAATTACTAATATTTATAACATTTTCATATATCATAAGTAAGCCATTTGACCTTAATCAGTGTTTTATACTTGGGTTTTAATGATTTCCTTATATTTCTTCTTGAATTTTTATACCAAATTTTCCATTGATTTCTGCTCTTTTTGTTGCAAATGTCCGAAAGTCTTAGAGTTCCTCAAATGTCGTATTCAGGATAACAGTCAACTTTACTGGATAAGTTATTTTTTGATACAACCACAACTTCTTTGAAATATAATGTTCCAAGAACTACAATTTCTTAGTGTAGAAGCTGCTAAGGCTTGTGAAATCCTGATTGGTTTTTCTTTCCTCTGCAGTATTTAAATTTTTTTTTCTTGCTATTTGCAATATTTTCTTTTAACCTAGAAATTTTGAAACTTGGCTATGACATTCCTGAAAGTTTTTTTCCTAAGATCTCTTCTAGGTGTTAATCAGAGGATTCTTTTTATTTCCACTTCTTGTTCTATTACTTCATGGGCAATTTTCCTTAACAATTTCTTTTAATAATGTATTCAGATTAATTTTTTAATTATAACTTTCAGGTAGTCTAATAATTCTTTTATTGTCTATCCACAATCTGCTCTCCTGATCAGTTGTTTTTCTAAGGAGATATTTCAGAGTCTCTATTATTTTTCTAGTTGTATTTTATTTTGGTGTTTTATAATATTGTTTGATTTCACTTGTCTAATTCTAGTTTTCAAGGAGTTATTTTCTTTAAGAATATGTATCTTTCTTTTTCTAATTGGTTAATTTTTCTTCATAACTTTCTTGGATTGCTGTTAGATTTCTCTCATTTTTCCACATTCTCTCTGATTTTTAAATTCCTTTTCTATAATCTTCTTGAATTACTTTTATTTCTGATTTTTCCATGTTCTCTCTTATTTGATTTTTGAACTCCTTTTTAAGTTCTTTCAAGATTTCTTTTGGGGCTTGCCATTATACTTTTTCTAACCTCATTATATTCCTCTGAATATGAACCAAGATCTTCTTTTGCAGCAAAGTAGCTATCAATGGTTAGGTTATTTTTCCTTTGCTTATTCATTTTTATTTTTAATTTGTCTAATTTTATCTTTAGCAGCTTAATATTATTATAATCAAGTTTTAATATCAAGTTGTGGATAATATTGCCCTTTGCCCCAAATCTTCCTTACTTTTTTTTCTGAATTCTGTCTGGGGGCCCAAATTCAGGGGCCCATAAGCCCCCTTCCTCCCATAAGCCCCAGCCACACTGACCCCCAAAATGTTCATAATCCCTGCAGTACCACACTCAGTGAGGCAGTCCTGACTCTCCCTCTTCCACAATCACATCCAAGGATCACATCTGGTCAGCACTGCCAGGCCTGTCTTTTGGAAACAGCAAGGGGTTCTTCAATCTTTACTCACTCAGTGTCTGTTGTTCCTTAGAGGAAAGTTTGTGAGATGAAAAGTCATGACGTGAAAGTTCTTGAGGTAAAATTTCTTGAGGCCTAGAGTGCTACTCTCAGGGCCTACTGTTTGTTGATTCAGTGGAGTCAACCAGAAGTTGTCTACGCTTCACTCGGGTTGAACCTCAGCCCCTGGATTCTCCTCTGAGGTCCTCTAAGAATGCTATAACCCTTAATTTTTGTTACTCTAAGTTCATTTCATGGTGATTTTCTCTCTTTGTTGGAACTCTGGAGGACCTGGAATTTTCTGACCTACTTCAACATCTTCCCAAAATGCACTCTTATTCATGGAAATAGTAACAATTAGAAAAACTATTTGCATTACCTATTTTCCAGGGAGTTTTGCAAAGTGTTTTCTAAAACTTAAAGTAGTATATGTGAGTTTGGGGATTGGTTTGAGCATGAAAATAGAAGGTTAGTATTCATAAATATCAATAAAATGAAAAATCAGATAGCCTTTAGAAATGGATCAAAAACAAATAATTACATACGTTTTTAAATACATGAAAAAGAAGTTCATATCTGGCCCATGTTAACTCAATTCTCTTTACTGATTCCACAACTCAATATACTGAGAAAAAATAGAAAAACAAATATATGTCTAATGACATTGACATGTTTTTTCTCCAGCATAATATAAGGATTTGTGGAGTATGGTAAAAATAAAATAGTGTAATATACTGGAAAGTCTTCTTTTTCAATATGAGTTTGCAATATGATAATGTGTTTATAATATCTTGTATAAGCCTACAGAGCTATCTACTCTTTCAAATACCTGGGAAATGAATTCATGTGCATTAACAATTAAAACCTCAACTATATAGGCATAAACTACGGTGCAGTCATCCATTCACTGACTAAGATTGTAAAGGCAGTCCATAAACTTTTGCTTTATTTAGGTTTATGACAATAAAGGCTAATTGTATGCACTCTAAAGTACAAAACTTATGTTTAACAGACTAAGTTTTTGTAATAGATCATAGGAACTTTGTGATAGTCTTTTTCTCCAAAGATGGATTCTTATCGATTCAATCATTTAAAAAAGTGCAATATATGCTAATATTCCAATAATTAATTTGTATTCCTTTTCTCCCTGCTCTTCAGTCAATGCCTACCTTTTTAGGCCTTGGCATGTTTATTAATACTTCTGTTGGGACTGTACAAAGAAAATAACACAAAGTGAAAATTAATTTTGTCCTTTTATCCACCTGTTAGGTTTTGACATAAGTGCAAGTGTAAGTTCAAGTTCTCAAATAATATGATGGTTTTGGAATTTATGAGGATTTTAATACATTCATGCTAATGGTTCACTTGCTCATTGTTAGCATGTCTTACCAAAAAACTTACTGATTAAAGAATCAAGAATTTTGTTGTTGAAGTATTGAATGCATAGAGATTCTTTATCCTTCTTCATGCCAAGCCTAGAAATGTATCTATGTAAACCATGAAAGTACTTTATATTATGACTTATTTCTTCATGGAAAACTTTGAGTATTTTACTAAGTGAAGAGCATTTTTAAATTATCTGAGTGAAGGAAAAGGGTGACTTGCTTGACATGGAAAAGAATAAGACTGGGGGATAATAGGATCTCAACTCATTACTTTCACAATACAGAATACTGGAAATCACCCATTCATTTCCCCATGATTCAGATTTAGCTAGCCATGGATATTTGAAAATAACCCTACATCAGTTTGAAGAGCTTTCAATAGTCTTCCTTCCATTTTCCAAAATAAAGACATAGCTTTTGTTTCAAGTGAATAATCTCTCCTTTAAACTCTACTGATGATTTACCCTTGACTTTAGACAAGTAATTTTCACTTTGTGTCTAAGATCTCTCTTCTGTAAAATATTATTGCCATATTTCCTTGCACTTGGATGCAAATGGACATCTAAATACCTATATAAGACACCATTAGGATAAGTATAATAAATATGGTAAATGGACACATGCCAAAGACATGAAATGGAAGCAAAATATGAATTTTTTTCAGTGCTATTGACTCATCTATCCAAAGGTTGACTGATCTTTTCTTTCTAGAGATGTCCAATACTGAGAATGCTATAGAATAGAGGAAAAAATTAATGACATATTTTAATCTCTATATTTAGAAATCAAAAAGCTTAATTCAGATGGAACAATCTCCCAAATTTTACTCCTAAAAGTATCTGTGAGAAGCTTGTATCTTTTTATCTAATAAGCATTCTAAACAAAGATAAAATTTTTATAACAAAATTCCACAAAAGTCTCTTTAAAGTTACATATATTAAGACAAAAACATGCAAAAGATTCCCAATACACTAAAAAAAGGAATGGGCAAAATTCAAGCTGAAAAGTTATCTTTTTTGTGGAGGACAGGATATTATAAAGGAAGGGCTGATTATTTAATTTATCAAAGTCTATCCAATTAAAAAATTGAGTGCAAAATATTTGATGCCAGTGGCCCAGCATTGATGATGGTCATGATGATAAGGATAAGGATGACAGAGTAGAAGCTCGCAATAGAGTAGAGGAAATATGATTAGGATGCAAACAACAGCAATGTAAATTCATATTTGAAAAAATAACCAGAACTAAAAAGTTCTGAGAAAATCAAATGGTTATGTCTCTATTTTTGCAATGTATATTTTGCATACTAAGTCATTTTTTTAGTTAAGTTCAGAAGTTCATCTTTCCTCTCTGAGTTAATTAGGTTTGCAAGTTGTTTTCCTGCTAATTACTGTTCTATTCTTATATCAAAGAAATTTGTTGTCTTTGGAAGATTCAGGTAGACACCAGGAAGTCTGGTCTTTTATTTCTGCAACACTGGCTATCCCTCAAGAAATTCTGGTGTGTTATCATTATGATATTAACAAGCCAAGCAAATGGACACCACCAATGATTGGCTTTCCATTGTGACAAGATGGAAGGAGGGTTGTTAGCCCTGCATTGCAAACTTCCAGCCAATCACATTGTAATCTATTAACAATGACACTTCAGACTTTGTAACCACAGCATATTGTTTTCCATCTCTAATATGCCCTTTTCATTGTTCTGTCTTCCCAGAAAAAAAAATGTACACAGACTAGCTCACCTCGTCTCAGTGATTGGCTGTCTGAAAGAGAGGAGAGACCCCTTTTACTGGTAACTGCTACCCTTACTAAGAAACTGAACATGCTCAGAAATTTGTGTCTCAATTTACCTTAATTTCAATCATGACAGTTCTGTGAGAGCTTTGGGTCTGGACACCATTTCTAGCTTATAGGAACAGGAAAAATCCAATGGACGAGGTGACATTTGAGTTAAACTTTGAAGGGACAGAATGATTTGCACAGAGATTTTTTAGGAGTAGGAGTACCTTCTAGGTGTGAGGAACAGAGATGATATAGGGTCAGATTTGGAAATGGGGGATAAAATTCTGTGAACAGTGAGTAATGTAGTATATGTAAAATTAAGACCTTTTGAGGGGAATATAGCAAAGGATAAGTTTAAAAAAGATTTGGACTAGGCTCTGGAGGGCTTTGAACAAAAGTCTAAGGCTGCTTTTGATCAACATGCCATGAAGACTTTCCTAACATTTCTAAAGAAGAATGATTTTTGGCAGTTTTTAGTTGTCTAGTTGTTCTGCATATTTATTTTACTTTGATTAAATTGAAATTTGTATGTTTAATTTAATTACAAAAGAAGAGAAAATTGAAATATTTAAAATATATGTATATGTGTATATATACATACGTGTAAATGTGTGTATGTGTGTATACCCTATGCAATATAACCAGTAGAAAATAATGTCTCCCTTTTCCCCTCCCCTGTTTAGTTATAAAAATCGTATACAAAATACAATTGATATATTTACAGCAATTTCTAAGACAAAAATATCTCATTACAGTGAAAAGATTTGCTCATCATATTTCTGAGACCTAGCCAATGATTCACACATGTAAGCTCAATTTAATTGATCAGCCATATATTGAATACCTACCATGTTCAATGAACTGTACTAGGTATTAACAAAATAATGAAGAAAAATGAGTGTCTGATCTCCAGGAGCTTTCATGTAGGAGATAGTGGAGGAGCATTAAATTTAATGTCGGAAAGATCTGACTTCAAATTCTGCCTTGACCTTCTGGGCATGGGATTGATCTTTCTGGGCATGGGAAATTCACTCATCTACTCTGATCCTTAGTCTTCTTTTCTGCAAAATAAGAATAATAAAAGTGTCTACATTACTGGTTAGTTGTGAGGATCAAACTAGTTAAGGGGAAAATCCTATTCAATTCAATAAGCATTTATTACCCAATCCACACAGATATTTAATAAATATCTACTTGCTAAGTGCTAAGAATACAAATAGATGAATCAGGCAATCTCTGTCTATTTCTGGTTGTGTGAAGCTAGGTCAGTCACTATACCTCAAAATACTCTAAGCAGCTTTCTAAAACTAGGTTAGAAAAGGTGACCACCTGCACTGGTAGAGAAATTTTCCTCTTTCACTATTTCTCTGTACCAGTGAAATTAGAGCTTCAATCTATGTCCTTTATATCTGTAAATATTTTTATAGTTTTATTTATGCAAGTGCTGTGTATATCTCTATAATTCAAATCAAAAATATCTACTCAATTTTATTCTTGCTAAAATGATATTTATCTTCCTATTCATTTGTCTTGGTTTATATTAGTAAAATGTGGAAATGCTGATGTTTTTTGTGACCCTGTTTTTTTTAAAGTCAGCTAACTTACTGAAGTCGTAATTACGTGGGTTTTCTTGGTCATTCTAACTAAACCTTCATCACATTTGCAAACAGTGGTATGTTAGCCTCTTCTTTGCATATGCTTATTATTTTAGTTTCTTTTTTGGTCCTGTTGCCATGGTCAGCATTTCTAGAACCACATCAAATGATAATGATGATTGTGCATATTCTGGCTTCCCCTTTAATCTTAATGGTAAAGTGCCTAAAGTCTTTCCTTACAAATGAGAGTAGTTTTAGATAAATGTTCTTCTTAATGATATTAAAGAAAAATCCTTTCAATCCTATACTTTGCAATATTTTGTTAAACATTAATAAGTGTTGCATTTTTAGCAAAGGCATTTTTCATCAATTGATATAATCATTTTGCTTTTTGCTTCATTATTACCATAATACATTATGTCCTAAATCAGGCTTGAACAGCTTGAACAGACTACTTATGGCCCTTGGGCTGCTTGTGGCATGCCAAAAGATTTTGGTGGCCCTTGAAAATGTAGATGAAAACATCCTTTCTATGTAGAGGAAATCCTTTGGCATGCCGCAAGGAGCCTGTGGACTATAAGTGGCCAAGTCACAAGGTGGGCAGGCTTGTCCTAAATTAAAGAAGAAATTCTGATAGATGGTGGGTCTTTTATATGTATTATTATAAATAAAATTGTGCTAGTTATATGAAGGTTTTGTGCATTGCAGAATCTCATATATGAGATCTATATTTACTCAAAAGATCTTGGTCCTATTTGTCAGGTAGAAAAAAATAAATGTATGAAAGATTTTTCTCATATATAAGTAAATTATCTCTGTTTGTAGAGAGATATTCCAAGGGGGCAGTAACTTGAAATTAAAATTGAAAGCAATAGAAGGAGCTGGATTACCTTTGGAAAACTAATGAGTACTTTTAATTTCCCCAAGCTTCTTTATGTTAAAGTCCATCTTTTATTTAATATCAATATTCTTCTTATGTTACTGTATGACTGCAAGTCATGGATCTGAAGATAAGAATCATTCAAATGACAAATGAAGATTTGTGTCAGTTGCAGCACATTGAAAATTGGAAATTGAAGAGAGTATGAAATATTAAGCACAAATTCAGAGAAAAACTACTAGAAAAGGTTATAGACTAGTCAGTTTTCTTAGGTCTAGTTCATGAAGGATCAGGAACTTCAATTCATAAAAGCTAACTAGGTGCATTCTATGTCTCCTTTTTAAAAAGAGAGTACCAGATTCTGAGCAGTTATATTTTTTTTCAATCTTTATAAGTACAAAGATTTTCCTTTCAAAGAAAAACAGAAGTAAAATTTATATGGAGCAGTCCTAGCTTCTCACTGCTTGAAGTTTTTATCATCTCATATATTTTAATAACCATTCTATCCTTAATTTGAGCTTCCTATTTTGTTTCCAATATAGGTTTAGAAACAAATAAAATAAGCAAAGAAACAAAGCAAATGAACAAAGATGCCTTATGTTGTCCTTGGCTTTGTATGTCAACTGAATTCATTCTAAACTATTGCATTTGTGATGATATTCTAACAGAACCACATTGTTTCTTTATATTTGCTGTCTACCTTCCCTTCACCTGTTGTACATATATGCCCTTTCTAAAATGTAAATTAGCGAGGGAGTATCCTCTGCATTCACATCAGTCTCTATACAAATCTCTCATTCCTTATCATTTGAGATCATTTTTCAGTGTATTCAGAAATGTGTTCTTTTCATGAATCCTTTGACATGCTCTATGAAAACTTTATATCAGACTATCTGGAGTTTTTCTTCTTTTATGTAACAAATTCCAAGATTTAGTGGTCATTTGACTTTGATATACCATCCCAGAAACCAATTTCCCCTTTGCTAAAAGTCATATCCAGAATACAATTTCTATTTCCTGCTTCCACATTCTGAGAAAAGAAACTTTCATTAAGACAAGTCAAGAAATTACTTGCTGACTTCCTTTTTTCCACCTCTTAGAGAGCTCCAGAATATATTGTGACAATTTAAGTTCTCCATCAAAATTGGTTCACACCTCACCAATCTTGTCTAGTTTCAAATTTCATCATTTATTTCTTCTTGCTATTTAATGCATATTGTGTTCCGATAACAAAATGTATTCAATTTTTAATTTTTGATCTTTACCTAAATTTTCTTCACCATGTGTCTTCCCTCTGGTTCCTGAAATTTTCCATATATGGACAAGAGGAATAATAATAGTACCTATCTCACAGAAATGTTGTGAGAAGATTGTGCAAATCACTTATCAAAGGTTAAACTGTGGTTTAAGTAATTGCCATTAGTAGTAGTACTATTAAATGATAAGTTTATTTATTCATCTTCTTTATTCTAGGTCTCATTTTTTAAGACATCTGACTTCTCTTTTTAAATCAATCTGCCTTAGTAGGGTAGAAAATTATTGCATTTTTAACACCTCTCAAATTCCACTGTCTTTCACAAGTTGGATACCCAAAGCAAGGCTGGCTATGTCCTTTAAAAGCTCTAAGGGTAGATCTGAGATTACCCCTATGATGGGAAAGGAGATTCTAATGGGATACTTCATGATTCCCAATCTGTGACAGAATAAAAATCAGATTCTGTGGAATATTTTCACCTCATTCCCAAGTTTCAGGGCAACTAGATTGCAGAGTAGATAGCACGCCTGTCCTGGAGTCAGGAGAACCTGAATTCAAATCCTGTCACAGACACTCTACACTTCATAGCCGTGTGACTTTGGGCAGGTCACTCAGGGAACAAATGCAATTTGTTAGGTACTGATGCAATTTACACAGTTATTTGAAAGCTGGGACATCTGGAGAACCGTACCTTCAATAAGTAAAAGAAAATCTATCTTTAAATTGGAATCTGGCTTAGATCTTTTGAATAAATTTGTGAATGCCTTCGGTGAAGATCTCTCATTGCCTTATGCTTCATCTAATATTAATGATCATAGGGCTATTGCCCTGTAATGGCCTCAAAAATAATCCTCTTTCAATATGTGTAGATTTTTTTTCACAAAAATTTACATGGTAAAATACCCTTATTCATATATTTAATGGCAATAATGTCCATTCTTTATGCCAAAGCCAAAATAATCTTTCTTATGCATAGATATGTTCATATCATTTCTTTATTCAAAATCTTTAGTAGCTTCCTAATCCCAATGACTAAAGTTCACGCTATTTTTTTCTGTTATTTCAGGCCCAATAAGATCCTACTTTTTCAGCTATGTATCACATGATGATTGCCATAGCTTCTGCCAAACTAGTTAACTTTCTGTCTTCCAAAGAAGTTACATGCTTTTCTTCCTCTGATTTTGATCAGCCTATCCCTTATACATGAAATGTTCCTGCTGTTTCCCACTATTGATTTCCTACCTATTCTTTAAAGCCTTACTCAAAAGCTACTGCTTTGTTAATCTTTCCTTTTTTCTTCCAATCACTGTATATCTTTCCCCTTAGACCCATATAGTACTTTGCTTTGCATTTCTCTAATGTAATTATAATATAGTCATGTATATTAGAGTTATATGAGCAAATAGTTTATCCATCTATCCCACAGTACTCTTCACAAGGAAAGGGATCACACTTTACCCAAACTTGGTCATTTCTTATAATACTTTTCTTAATAAAGTAGGCATAAAATAAATTTTCATTGGATGAATGAGCAAAGTTCTAGCAATTTACTTTTGTGGTATAATACAAACATAGTCAATCTGTTATTAATTGGTTTATTATTATTTGTTTAAGCAACTACAGTAATTATTAGTAATTTATTAGTAATGCCAATTTTACCTTGAAATAGATTTTGAGGAATAGTGGAATAAAATAGAGTGGAATAAAATATAAAAATATCTGATGTATTAACTGATTCATACAGACAAATGAGGATGCAATGCCAAAGACATTTATTCCAATATGACTACAGAGAGCGAAACTCCATTGTAGAAATCACTTTAACATACAATTATGATAGTAAAAAGAAAAAAATAAGATATTGTGAATTACAAATACATTGGCATTAAAGTCTACCATAGCTTCTTGATGGTATAGCAACTAGCAATAAATAAAGCTGGTTTTCACTGCCCGAAGGTTAGACCATATAATGGAAGGTCTCTAAGGTAACTAGAGGCCAAGTTACTTGTGGTTTGATGGACTAAAGGTAGTGATAATTGTTCCTGGTAAGACACATTAGAAAATATTTTCTATGATGAATTGATGTAATATACCTACCTATTCAGCTCACTCAGTTTATCGATAAGTTTATGAAGATTAACCATGAAAGTTGAATATTTAATGGGGGAAAACCTTGAAAATATATTGTAATTGTTTTTCTCTTCATCCTTAATAATTGACTCAAACAGTATGATTCATTTTTAAGCTAATTTAGGTGAATGTTTTTCTATCTTCTTGTGTGTTTATGGTTCATTTGAAAAGATCACCAATAAAACTCCAGACCATGGGAACAATACATTGTAATGTTATAGACATATGTGGGAAATTTTAATAATTTTAAGATTATTAAACCACTTTTCGTGCATTATCTCATATGACTCTCAAAACAATTTTGTGAAATAGGTTCTATAAGTTTTATTGTCCTTGCTTTGCAAATGAAGAAACTAAGTCATAAATAAGTTAAATAATTTTGCCCATTTTTGCCCAACTAGTATAAATTAGAAACAGTCCTGCATTTTATTCAGTATGCAACTCACATCAAAAAAATAAAAATGATAATAAAGTGGACAGTTCAAAAGACATTGGGCTCCCTCTTGTGGCTATGGTAAATATTTTCACTCAATCTACTGTGAATGTAGACCCAATTGTGTGGCATAATGAAGAAACATACTTATTTATATATCATATTAACAATATATTCATATTATTAGAATAACTCCAAGTAGGCAGATATAACATCCTAACTTACACAACTGTTATCATTGTTATTGCTGTTAGTATTGCCATTATTATGGTTAATTGTTTTTTCTGTCTTTGTGTCTTCAGGTCCACAGCCTTCCCTCACTCAAAACAAAGTCAAGTGCAAGTCATGTCATCATTTCTCTGATGGCATGGTCTTCTTCGG
This sequence comes from Notamacropus eugenii, assembly GCF_028372415.1. Taxonomy (NCBI): domain Eukaryota; kingdom Metazoa; phylum Chordata; class Mammalia; order Diprotodontia; family Macropodidae; genus Notamacropus; species Notamacropus eugenii. The sequence goes on along the minus strand of NC_092875.1, from coordinate 204,490,676 downwards.
CAATGAAGGACGAATACATACAACTTCAGTCCCTGGACATTGCCTTGCACAAAGTATCTACATTACCTACCATGGGATAATATTGCTTCTATACCCATGGTGATAAGATAATGGATACAAAATGCCCAGTAAACCACAAAGCACCTTTCAAATGTAAGCTATTTCTTCTTCCCTCCACTTTCTTCTCCTCTCCTCCCCTCTCTTCCTTATCCTTCCCTTTTTACTACTCCTTTCTCCTCTCCTCACTTCCCTTCCTTTCTCTCCCTCTGGTTTCTCTTCCTTTCTCTTTCCTTCTCTCTTTACCTCACCTCTCCTCCCCTTCCCTTGCTTCCTTTTCTTCTTTCCCTCTCCAGCATCATAGTCACTGGAAAAATGCCTGTTCTAAGTTATACATAAATTTCTACATTCTAGAAATTCTGAGCACTTTCTTATAATTCATTTTTCTCATTTTACTTTCCCTTTTTTTCTTTATAAACTGAATGTATTCACTACTGAGCAGAACTTTGAAGTTATTCTTCTCCAATTACACCGGCATTACTAGTCTGGATTCCTACCTCCACTCAGTCAATCAACTAACATTTATTAATCACGTACTAATACTGTGCTAAGCACTGAAGATACAAAGCAGAAGGGAAGAGGGGAATCTATGCTCTCAAGAGGTCCACACTCTTTAACATGTTTAACTTTTATTGAATACTCATGACTAAAAATACAACCCACATTCCCCCATTATCCATCCCCAAAGCAGAACTAGGGCAGCCAAGTGAGGATCTCCAGCTTATAAAACCAAGTATTCTGGATTACTTGACACCTGGCAATTCTTTGATTTGCAAGGCCACTTCATGATTTGGAGTCACTTGACCTTCTCTCTGCCTTTTCCTTTTCATTAATTTATTTACTTTTAGTTTTCAACATTCACTTCCACAAGACTTTGAGTTCCAAATTTTCTCCCTACCTCTCCCCTCCACCCATCCCAAAATATTGTGCATTCTGATTACACCTTCCCCTAATCTGCCCTTTCTTCTATGTCACCCCCTCCCTTCTCTTATCCCTTTGCCCTCCATTCACTTATAGGGCAAGACAGATTTCTATACCCCATTGCCTGTATGTGTTATTTCCCAGTTGTATGTGAAAATGATTTTTGACATTAGCTTTTAAAACTTTAAGTTCCAAGCAACTTAATGTAGGTTATACATGTGTAGTCATGTAAAACACTTCCATAACAGTCATGTTGTGAAAGACTAACTATATTTTCCCTCCATCCTATCCTGCTCCCCATTTATTCTATTCTCTCTTTTGACCCTGTACCTCCTCAAGTGTTTACTTCTAATTAATCCCTCCTTGCATTTGTCCTCTCTTCTATCATTCTTCCCACACCCACGCTTATCCTCTTGCCCCCTACTTTCCTGTAGCAGAAGATACATTTTCATACCAAACTGAGTGTGTATATTATTCCCTCCTTAAGCCAAATCCATGAGAGTAAGGTTCGTGCTTTTCCTCCCACATTTCTCCTCTTCCTCTAGACTGAAAATGCTTTTTCTTAGCTGTTTTATGTGAGAGACATTTTACCCCATTCTATTTCTCCCTTTCTTCTTCTCCCAATATAGTCCTCTCTCACCACTTAATTTTATTTTTTAGATATCATTCCTTCATATTCAACTCACCCTGTGCCCTCTGTATATCTATCTATCTATCTATCTATCTATCTATCTATCTATCTATCTATCTATCTATCTATCTATCTGTCCCTCCAACTACCCTAATACTGAGAAAAGTCTCAAGAGTTACAAATATTATCTTTCCATGCAAGAATGTAAACAATTCAACTTTAGTAAGTCCCTTATGATTTCTCTTTCCTCTTTACCTTTTCATGCTTCTCTTGTTTCTTGCATTTGAAAGTCAAATTTTCCATTCAGATCTGGTCTTTTCATCAAGAGTCCTTGGAAGTCTTCTATTTCATTGAATGACCATTTTTCTCCTGAAGTATAATATTCAGTTTTGCTGGACAAGTGATTCTTGGTTTTAATGCTAGCTCCTTTGACCTCTGGAATATCATATTCCAAACCTCCCGATCCCTGCTAAATCTTATGTTATCCTGATTCCACAATACTGGAATTGTTTCTTTCTGGATGATTACAATATTTTCTCTTTGACCTGGAATTTGGCTACAATATTTCTAGAAGTTTTCTTTTTGGGATTTCTTTCAGGAGGCAATCAGTGGATTCTTTCAATATCTATTTTACCCTCTGGTCCTATAATATCAGGGCAGTTTTCCTGGATAAGTTCTTGAAAAATGATGTCTAGGCTCTTTTTTGATGATGGCTTTCAGTTAGTCTGAAAATTTTTGAATTGTCTCTCCTGGATCTCTTTTCCAGGTCACTTGTTTTTCAAAGAGATATTCCACATTGTCTTCTAGTTTTTCATTCTTTTGGTTTTGTTTTATAATTGCTTGATTTTTCATAAAGTTATTAGCTTCTATCTGTTCCATTCTCATTTTTAAGGAATTATTTTCTTCAATGAGCTTTTGCCATTTGGTCACTTATGCTTTTTAAGGCATTCTTCTCCTCATTGGCTTTTTGAGTCTCTGTTGCCATTAGTCCAATTTTTAAGTTGCTATTTTCTTCAGCATTTTTGGCTCCCCATTAGCAAGTGGACTCATTTGTCATGATTTTTTGCATCACTCTCATTTCTATTCCTAATTTTCCTCTACTTCTCTTACTTGATTTTCAAAATCCAGTGCCTGAGACAAATTCATATTTTTCTTAGAGTCTTTGGATATAGGAGTTTTGACTTTGTTATCTTCTTCTGGTTGTATGTTTTGATCTTCCTTGTCCCCAAAATAAGGTTCTATAGTCTGATTTCTTTCCTGTTTTTGCTCATTTTCCCAGCCAATTAGTTGACTTTTTAGCTTTTCAAGGTAGTTCTCTACTTCCAGTGGAGGTTGGGGAGGGTGTACTGTCAGCCTCTGGATCCCCCCACAATCTTGGGCCTAGAGCTCCAGAAACAGCTATTGCTGCTACCCCTGCTGCTTCTAAGGCTACCTTGGGCTCCTCCTCACCCTCTGCCTACCTGGGGCTGAAGCCTGACCACTTTACTCTCCCACACTAGTCCTACATGTTTTTTCTCACTGACCTTTCAATTTGTCCTCAGCGTTTTAGTATCATGAAATCTGGAAACTACCACAGGTGCCCATGATTCAGTCTCTCCCTCCCCGCATCACCTGAAGTATGATAGATGCTTCAGGTCTACCTTCAAAGACTGTCTTGGACTGGGGACTTGCTTTACTCCATCATTCTGTGGGTTCTGTAGCTCCAGAATTTTTTTAGTCATTTTTCCAAGTATTTGACTGGGTTTGTAGGGAGAGCTCTAGCAATTCCCTGCTTTTACTCTGCTATCTTGGCTCACTCCCACCCTGTCTTTACAAATAAGAGCCTTAACCTTTTTCTCCTCACCTGTTCTCAACCTCTGAGCTTGATAAATACCTTTAATCATAAGCCCTGTAAGCCCCAGAAGATCCTATCCCTATGACAATGAATAAAGTAATGAATGAAAGAAAAATCATTTGTTAAGTGTTTACTATGTTAAGGCACCCATGTTAAATTTTGGAGATAGAAACAGAAAAAAAGGAGACTCTCCTTACTCATAAAACTCATACTCTAATTAAGGGAAAACAAAATGTAACAAAAGAGTTCAACTGTAAGGCAGAATAAAAAAGCCCAGAAATCCCAAGAGTTCAGTAACAAGTTCAAATAATAAGGCCAAGAGAAGGTTGGATGACAGTGTCCTGTGACCTTGAGGACCTGAAAAAGGGCAAATGTCAAGCTGTGATGGTGCTATTTCTCACTGTAAAAGTTGTTTTACTTTATATGAACAGCCATGTACAGAAGAAGAAGTGTGTCCTACTTGTCTAACTCCTAGACTAGTTTCTCTGGATGAAAACTGACATGGGTTTTAGAAGAAAGATTGTTTGATCTTCAAATTCATAATCTTTTAAAAGATTATGGAACATTATTTGATTGTCATTAGTTAATATCTACATATTAGTGGATCTTTATTCAAACATTCATTTGTGTATTCATTTTGTGCTATTTTTGGGTTTCTGCATTAATGTTGTAAATTTACTATCACACATTTTCATAGCTATGATATCCTCTTTAACCAACTCAATTATTTTAATGAATTATGCATACAAGTGGAGTAAATGCTACATTTGCAAACCTCTATTGAAGTGCTTCCCCAACTGTAACATTAGCCCTATTTTCTCTTATAAAAACCATACTTTGAGAACTCATCTATTGTGATAAATTGTGGGAAGTCTTTTGACAACTATAAAGTACTGTATCAATTTGAGGGTTTTTTTGTTTAATATTTTTGTTTGACAGACCTGTGTGTGATACTGCTCCTATATGATACCTCAGGTAAAGAAATTATTTTTCTCAAAGGAGAGATATTCACTATTTTATAAAACATGTATAATAATTCCTCTGGAGCTACTTCCTCCACTTTTACTCATATTCACAATTTGGTTCCTCAGGGGGTGTGACTGCTTATACTCTCAGGATAGTAGGAGTAGACATATAAAAGACTATTTATAACATAAAGTTCATGGAGCTCACAGGGGGTACTCCTCATTAAAAACAAGCCAGTAGATTCAATTAGCTCTTGGCAAAAGTAAAATACATGGAAATAAAATACATGGAAATAAAATACAAGGAAATATGATAAAATATCATACTCATAATTTTGTGATATATTCTCCCACACATCTTGTCCTCTTTTGGAATAATTTTCTTTGACGTCATCAGGATTCTTCATGGTGGGAGATATGCCATGGTGGGAGCTTATGCACTGATGATAGTGAACATTTTTGAAAATGGCAAAAACCTCCAATCAGTCTGTCACTTGTTCTTTTGGGGAAGCATACAAGCTTATTGAGTAGAGTAGCTTTGACTGCAAAACCAAGGTGAGCTTCCCAAGAGCTTCCCATCACTGTGGTCACTGCAGAAAAATGTGCATCCAGCTCTGACTTTAGTAAGCGATCTTCATTTGCCAGCCTTGTTTCCTTCAGAGTTGCCATTTAGATGCAATACCTGCTGAGTTCTCTCACAAGAAGAGCTGTTCATCTTCCAGGTCTGCTGGATTTCATTTGGTCCATAAGTAGGCACACACATTCTGTGCACCAAAGGTGAGTGGAATTATTTTCACAAAAGTTTATGTATATTTGTGTGTGTGTGGGTGTATGTGTGTTGTGTGTTTCAACTGCAAGGCGGGATGTCTACCTGCTGTGGTAAGCAGGCCAGCGTTAGGTGCAGCAGACAAGTGTTAGGGCACCTTTTCTAGCCCATTCCTCATGTCAGGAGAGCAGCAGTTCAGTCTTTAAGAATGTTGTTCAGACCCTTAGGGGGCTACTGAGTCCTACTGCTTCTTCAGTCCAGTGGTCTGGGTCACTTGTGTGCAGGATTGTGACTACAGCTTCCAGTGTATCTGCACCTGCTGCAATGTCAATAGACCATCACTAGTAGATTTTGAGATAGGCAAAATAGTAAAATGATAAAACTTTCAAATTATTAAATAGTAAAATGGTTACATATTTTTCTAGAGTGATGAGGAGTTCTATGAGGCTGGTATTGGTTTTACAGTCAAAACTAATCTAGTTTGTATGCCTCTGAAAAGGAATGAATGACAGGTTCATGACAATGCAATTGCCACTGTCAGGAAAGTACGACACTGCCACCATCATCAGTGCACATACTCCCACCATAATGGAGCCTGATGAGGCCAAAGAAAAAATTTATAAAGACTTAGAGGCTTTCATCATCAGTGTTCTAAAAGAGGGCAAGATATGTGGAACAGTGCATCACAAAAAAATGGACAGGATATTTTATAATTTCTGTTCTTGCTCTGTTTACATGTCATCCCCTTGCCAAACCTAGAAAAAATCAGCATTGAGTAGGAAATGAGTATGGTGCTATCCAATCTAATTTCAAGGTTTGAAAAAGTCATATCCCTTTAATAATTGTGGATAGGAAGAAATAAAAACCTTAGTTTTTCTTTCAATTGGTATGTGCTATTTTTTAAATGGCTAGTAAGTTATTAGAATCTGAAAATCTATTTAATTAAGTAGTTAATAACTACTTGGTAAATGAAACTATTGTTCTTTTTAGTATAGGAACACTATAAAAAAAAACTACTGAACCACTAAGAGCACTGTGAACTAAAATCATTTGGGAACCTCTGGTATAAGATACACTAAAATGAAGATAGAAACTAGCATACTCTAGAGAGACTGTGTAGCTTTATCACAGAATCACAGATGCTCTGAATTGGGACGAACATTAGAGACCAGTGCATCAAGGAGTTCCAAACCTGAAGTCTATGAATTTAAAAAAAATAACTATAAAACATATCCATATATAACTATAATTAGTTTACTTTGTAATCCTACATATTTTGTTTTATTCATTCACAAATATTCAGAGATGTCCACAGGTTTCACCATCATGCCAAAGGGGTCCATGATATAAATACACAACCAAAGATTAAGAACACCTGATCTAGTCCAATCTGTACTTGTACAGGTATTTCCTTTATATCCTCTCCAACAAATATACATTTAATGTTTGCTTGAAGACTTTCGATCAGGAGCAAATGATTCAGAAATCAAGAGTGCAGCATGAGTTCCATAGCTACCACAAGTTTCTTGACTCTGAGCCAATAGCATAGCATCACCCTGATAACTTTTGGCTGCCAGGCGTTTTTCTATTTGGCTTGAATAACAAATTGGCATTAATACCAGCCAATTAAATATTAAATGTTAGTTAATGCTCCATTAAATTTATTTTGTCCATTTTCATAAGGAAATTATATTAGAAAACCCATCATTATTAAGATAAATGAACCTCCATAGAAAATAGCATTCCACAAATATTTCTGAAATGCAACCACAACCACAAAATAATAGATGTGAAATACAATATTTCTATGACATACAACATGATTTAAATGCTTCCATTTAGGAAATCATTATCAAAACACTCTCAAAGGAAAATGGAGTTTGTAATAATTTTATACATAGCATGTGTATAGTAACTCCAGAAACATAAATAGAGCTCTTAGGATGTTTGCTTTGATAATTAAATTTTAAGCAGACAGACATTAGTGGCAAATTTTATGAGGTTGGATATATAAGTATCGTGAACATCTAATGTTTGTTCACCCTACCTACCCAGTATAGGAAATCGAATATGTAATAAATAGATATCTACGTACATCCATACATATATACATACATATTTATATGTATATACATATTCTTTCTGATTTAATTCTGAGTATTTATTATTGTGTATGCAAGCACTGAAAGCTTTCAGAAAAAAAGTATATCAGTGAAATCTGATCACTTAAGGTAAATGGCCTTTGAAGAATATTATGAAACTGGTGCCATCTGCTGGAGAATGACATTAAATATCATTCTCCTTATGTTTCCCTCAGTTAAACTGTTTTACCTAGAAGATGAGGGTGTTTTAGATAATCAAATATTTTGATTAATAGAGAGATAAGAATATTATGCACAGCTTTACAGTTTTCAAGAGCAGTGAACAATATTGTCACGTAGCAGTGGAACAATGAAAACGTTCCTTTAGCTTTATATCTATGTTTCCAAAGTCCAAAGAAAAGTGCCGTCCAGCACCACCAGGTTGTGGGCACAAAAAGTTGTTAAAGAATACATTTTTACATTGATGGATATGTGACTTTATTCTCAGGAATATTCACTCCTCAAATGTGAATCATAAACCATGCTTCAAGGCAATATTCTTGAATGATTAATCCTATTTGTGAAATATTTTCAGTTAAATACAATGTGCTTCTAGCAAAAAAAAAAAATATTCCAACTTTATTTAAAGCAGTAATGTGCCTGTGAATCATTTTAAAGCAGTAATGTGCCTGTGAATCATGGAGTATCACAATTTTAGAAGAGCTAAGATTGAAAATATTCCAAAGGATGATGGAAACACATATGGAGAGCAGGAGTAGAATGCAACATTTTTGTAACAATGAATTTTAGACAAGAAATGGTAGGTATCATGAAGAACATAGATGATTTAAAAAAGAGATACAATTATTTGTTGAAAAATAGAAAACAGCTAAGGGATAAATTTAATATCTTTGAGACTAAATCTATAGAGCTAGAAGAAAATCACAAGGAGAGGGTAAAACTTGGACAGTATTTCTATGGAGGATTAATAGAGATGTATTTAAGTATTCCACAGAATAAGTTATAGATGGTTTATGATCCAAACTTTAGGAAAGAGCACCCCTGTGGATAAAATCGCATATCCATTAAAGTAGTAAATTTATATTTTAGTAACTTGCAGTGCCCACAAACCGATAATTTTGAGTACCAGTTTTCTTTGGACTTTGGAAGCACAGACATAAAGTTAATGGAGCTTTTTTATTGTTCTGGTGGTACATGACTGACATTTCTTTCATGCTCCAAAGTGTAATTCTCTCAAATGCTATTATAGAAAAAATAACTAGGAAGGTAGTGACTTCTCTGCTATAGCAATGGTCCTATAGCTTTGCTTTTGCCTTGAACTTCCAATTGTATTCCTCCCTACCTCTTAACCCACTTTCCATTGCCCCAACACCAAAATACATATGCATTTAAAATAGAACATGATCCACTAAATACTTCAAGAAGGCGATTGAGGCCTTCACCTCTGTTCTGCATTACTTAGCATTTGTCAGAACCTTGTCCCATGCTCTTGTCCATCTCTCTGCTTGTATAAAAACAGATACCCTTCTACTTTCACACTAAGCTGGTGATTCCATTCACTGATGCCACTTCCCATGAAGATGGCTGACTTAATCCTTCCTTCTTTCCATCTATTTGATAAACAGCTTCCTGGGTACCACTAAACAGGAAGTCATAGACTATCACTCTATATACATATATATGCGTATATGTATATGTATGTGCATATATACTTATATGTTTATATATTTATGGATATATTATATGATGTATGTATATATCTTCTTCATCTTAATGTTGCTTTGACAATATCTATGAATACAGACCATTTTTCCTTGCAATTACAAAAACTAATTTCTCTTGTAGGGTCAGACCTACCATAGAGGAAGGATTACTTATTAGTTAGTTCCAAGTAGTCAATGAATCTTCTATTTCTCCTCTATAAATTGTCTTCCTGTTCAATCATTCTAACACCAATCAGACTGCTCTTATCCCCCTCGAAACATGTTTTTTCTTTGTTTTTAGCCTTAAAAATCTTCCTTTATTTTTCAAGGAATACTCTATTCTCTTTAACTTCCTAAACATTAGAAAAGCATTCCTTGATTTCTTTTATCATATTTTTAAAATTATATTTATGTTTTCAAGCAGCAAAAAAAGTAATTCTATTACTCCTAAATGAAAGAAAAACAAAACCTCATAATTACATTTAAACAAGAAAAGCAAATTTCCACAGTTGCAAATCCTAAAAATTATATTTTGTGTTCTGAACTCTGAGTCCTTCACTTTTCAATTAAGAGGTGAATTGCATGTTTCATCATTAGTTCTCAAAAACTGTAGTTGGTCATTACATTAACCAGAGTTCCTAGTTCTTTCAAAGTTGCTTTTCTTTACCATATTATTTTCTTTATATAAATTATTCGCCTGGTTTTGTTCACATCAGTTGGCATCACTTCATACATTTTTCCTTGTTTCCTTGAAACCATATTCTTCATAATTTCTTACACTGAAATATGCTCATATTTATATATCAGAACCTGTTCAGAAGTTCCCCAATTTATGAGTGTTCCCTTACATTCTCATTTTTCCTGCCTCAAAAAGAGTATAAGTATTTTGTATATTCATAGTTTTTCTTGCTTAGAACTAATCCTTCCCTTGATTCTTCCCTTTTGTTACTCAGTTCTTTCAGTCACATTCACAACTTCATGATCCCATTTGAGATTTTCTTAACAAAGATACTGGAGTGGTTTGTCATTTCATTCTCATTTTACAGATAAAGAAACTAAGATAAACAAACAGGGTCAAGTGACTTGCCCAAGACCACACATCTAATAAGGGTTTGAGTCTGGATTTGAGCTCAGGTCTTCCTAATTCTATTGCTGGTGCTCTATCCATTGCACCACCTAGCTGTCCCATAACCAACCTTAATCCTTTAATCTACCATCCTTCTTATTCCCCCTTCTCCTCACCATTCCCTCCAAGTTACCCAGTAAGAGAAATGTACTTCTATGTTCAACTGTATGTAAACCTCATTTGACCCTTTCAAATGAGAGTGAGATTCATGCATCAACTATTCCCACAGCCCCTCCTGCTTGTTTGTATAAATATCTATTTGTGTAACCTGATTATGTGAGGTAATTTTCCTTAACCGTCTTTTCTTTCCTTCCTACTCCTGGTGTATTCCACCGCTGTTCCTTCCATCCTTCTCCTGAGATCATCAACACATAGCAGAACCATTCTGTGCCTTATCTAATTAGACTCCCACTAGGATCCCTAATGATGATAGACTTTAGAGAGGACACATGGCATTTCCCCTTATTAGAATGCAAGTAGTTTATTCTTGTTTAACTCTGTTGTTATTTGTGTTTGCTTCCTTATGTTTCTTTTACCTCCTGCGTTTGAATTTCAAAGTCCCTGAGCAGCTCTGGTCTTTTCATCATGGAATGCTTGGAAGTCCTCTATTTTATTGAAAATTCTTTTTTATTCTGTAAAATTTTACTCAGTATTGCTGGATTAAATTATTCTTTGCAGTAAACCTATATTCTTTGACTTCTAGGAAACCGAAAAACTCTCTACTCATTTATAGTAGTAACCAGTGGTTTTTTTTTTTAAATTTCTACTTTGACTTCTGTTTCAAAGAGATCTGAGCAATTTTCTTTCTTTTTTTTTTATTTATTAATTTTTTTATTTTTTTAATGTTTAACAATCACTGCCATACAATTGCGATTTTATCCCTCCCCACCCACCCCTCCCTACCTCCCTCCCTCCCCACGACTGCATACAATTCTGTATAGATTCTACATATACTTTCCTATTGAGTATATTTTCACTATAGTCATGCTGTGTAGTCAGACTAAGATAAATGAAAGAATCCGTATAACAAATCAGAACTTGATACACAAACAGATACACATACACAAACATGATCTGCTACATTATGTGAGTGACTTCCATATTTCTCTCTCTGAGTGTGGAAGGCATTTTGCCTTGAGGTCCACCATTGGGATTTTTTTTTTTTTTTTCAGAAGTTCTTGTGTTATTACAAAAATCTAAGTCTACCAGAAAAAACTCTCACACACTGTGGTTGTTGCTGTGCATAAAGTTCTCCTGGTTCTGCTCCTTTCACTCAGCATCAGGTCATATAAGTCCTTCCAGGCCTCTCTGAAGTCTTCTGAGCAATTTTCTTTTAAGATTTTTTTTCAGACTCTTTTTATTTTAGTGATGGCTTTCAGATACAACCATGATTTTAAACTATTTTCTCCATAATATGTTTTCAGGTCAGTTGTTTTTAGGATGATATACCTTAAATTTTCATCTACTCTTTTTAATTTTACTTCAGTATTTCTTGTTTCATGGAATCAATGACTTATTTGATGCATTCTAATTTTCATGGAGTTTGTTTCCTGGCCCAAGTGCTATACTTTTGTGCCTAGCTGTTTATTCCCTTTTCAATTCTTTCTTCCATAGCTCTCCTTTTCCCCTTATTTTTTCCTCTAATATTTTTGTTCCATGGATAAATATTTTTCACACTACCAAAAAAAAAGAAAAATGAAAAACCTCTTGCTTTGATTTTTGAGGAAATCTTATTGAATCTGTGCCCAATCTTTGTTTTTTTTCTAAATGTAAATGTTTTAGAGTTATTCTTTCTTCTGTCTTGAATGCCCTATCATAATAAGAGCATTTTATGGAGGGATCTTGAATCTGTGTGCTAATTCCTCCAGCCTACATTCTTACTTCAGACTTTTGGTTAGGGAAAGAGTCTATGTATTTCTGGAGAAAAGGTATGAACTAATCCTGTTGATACTTTCTTGGGGCATTGAGAGGTGAGCTTTTCAAGGATTTCAGAGATAGCTTAGGGTAGGAACCTACAAGCTTTCAGTACACGCAAAGTGGTCTAATCTAGTGTGAGGTCTGATCATTCCTCCCCTTCCCCAGTGTGAGTTCTGCAAATTGCTAACCTGGGTTTGGATCTCAGAAACCATAGATCACCTCTGGATTCAAGCTCCCTGTCAGTTAACCAAGAAGCCAGTGGTACTCTCAATAATAGGGAAGTTTGGAATTGGAGAGAATTTGAGGCGGAGAATTATAATTTCTGCTTTAGACGTGGGGATTTTGTGATGAAAGTACATAGAGCTTGAAATTTCCAAGATTCAGCTGAATAAGAGTAAATGTAGTTTGGCAAAGAAATTAGGGCTAAATATACAGATCAGAGAATAATCTGAATAGTGATGATAGCTAACCTATGGGAGCTGAAGAGATCAACATGTGATATAGTATTATATAATGAAAAAAGAAGGGAGCCCATAATAGAGCTTTGAGGATATCTTTGCTTATTTGGTATGGTTTGAATAAAGAAGCAACATAGACTGATAAGGAGCAGTTGATCATTTAGGAGGACAACCAAAGAGATGAGTGTCTTGAAAACACAAAGAAGAATCATTATTCAGATGGAAATGATGCTGACAATGTCAAATGATGCAAAGAAGTCAAAAGAGAATGAGGACTGACAGAAGTCCATTAGATTGGTCAATAAAGAAATCACTGGGTAACTTTTAAGGGGATGTACCAAGGCAATATTCACAGCACTGGTGGTGACTATGAATATGTCAGCATGGTTCTAGATCACAAAATATAAAAGATTTTCCATATAGAAGGCAAAAGAAAAACATTTTTTTTTTAAACACCAGAAAGCCAAATCCCAGAACCAAAAAGCAAAATCCATCATGGTGACCAAGAAGTTAATAAACATGATCACAGCAGAAGGCAAACCCATTCTTAAACCTCCCCTCCCTCAGCCAGGGCCTTCTTACCTTCAATTGTCACAAGGTGTCAGTTGGCCTTCATTCTTACCCCTCTGACCTGACCCCACTGACTTCTTCCAGGCTGTTCCTCCCTTCCTATTTCGCCTCTTCAACAAGATCCTCCCACCACATGTGACCCGGGCTTCCAGGCAATTTAAGCAGATCATATGAGCTAATGAGAAAGATCTTTCCATTTAAATTACTATTACAGGGGACATGAAGGCTGAGGTCGAGGTTCCAACTTTAGATGGAACATGAAGCTATTTCTCAGAGGGTTCAGACGGTGAAAGGATAAGTGGAGGCAACAAATGTAGATGGCTTCCTCAATGAGTTTAGCCACAATATAGGGGAATTTTCAGGTCAAATGAGGGCCTTTCACAGATGGAAAAGAGATGGATGAGTTTGTAGCCAGCAAGAAAGTAGCCAGTAAGTAGGAGGTGACTGAAAATATGAAAGACAAGTGGAATAATAGTGGTTTTAATTTTCTAGAGGGATGCCAAGAGCAAAATATAGAGGGCAGTCTCCATTTCAATGAAATTACAGGTCCAAGCAAAACACACACTAGAAAAAAATTAAATATTCCCCAAGAGTGTTGAAATGAAGATTGCTTTCATGAAAGGATAATCAATGCTTTTCCAGGATATTGTACGGCTCCCAATTTAAGAAAAATATCTATATTCATGTATATTTGATAAATCTTTCCTTCAAATATCCTTAGGTACATATGTATCCTTAGATATGTATGACCTTACTGTTAATGAAAATAAGGGAGGAACAGGTAATTAATCGTGCTCAGCTATCTAGTCACATAAAAAATCCAAAATTTTTTTTACAGTGCTTTATCTGAACATTTCTTTAACTTTTGTTATGAGACAGACTTTCATAATGGTGATGCTAGGAAATAAATTCTGTATAGAGAAAATAATTTTATCTTCTGTATACATGCTTTATATATACTTAGATATAAACATAATATTTTATCACACTTAGAAACATAATACCTACTACTTAAGTTTTTTTAAAGCATTTCCCTTATAACATCCCTTTGAAGTGAGTAATGCAAGTGTCATCATATCCATTTTAGAGAAATTTAGATTCTAAAGGATGAAATAATCTTTTCATGTTCACAGCTCATATTTACCCAAAATGTGATTTGAGTACTTGTCTTCTGACTCAATGGCCAGCATTTTTTCCCTGTAATCCTTAATCTTAGGTTTTTCCTTCTGATATGATCTTCACGTTTTGATGATATGGAGTAGATGCTTATTTATTGACTGACAGATTGCTTCTACTTTTCACAGTAAGAAGCTAACAATTGCTGAAACCATTTAGGCAATATTCTTCTCCTGTTTGAAAATCCTTGAGGTGACAGGATTGAACTTTCTCTTACATTTAAACTTAAAAAGACAGTAAAGTTATTTTGATAAAATATGAGAGATATCCTTTAGTAATATGACTAATATTTTGACTCCTTGTCTGGTTCAGGGAACAATAGTTTGCAAAATTATACATGCACATACATACACATACTACATGCATACACCAAGACAATAACCTTAACAACAATAACCTTACCTTTAACAAATGGCTATATTATGAATAGACTATATCAATATTAAACTATGTAAAAGACTGGTTAAGTATAAACATTTTTTAAAAAGAGGTGAACTTTTTTTTACTTAATTACAGTAAATTGTGAATATTTACTTAATGAAGAAGAAAAAAATTTAAAAAGGAATACCAGGACTCCTCTTATATCACAGGAAGGCAGTTGGAAAGTATGCTCCACCTGTAATCAGAAGGGCTAGGTTCAAATCCCATCTCAGTCACCTACTAATGATATGACACCAGCTTCCTCAAAATTTGCTTCGCATGTCCTCAAGTAAGAGAGTCCAAAGAGCTGTTGTGACAATCAAGTGAGTTAATGTGGGTAAAGTATTTTCTAGTCACATAAATGTGTGACATTCAATATGAATCACTAATATATGGGAAGCACTCCATGTTTTAAATATCTTGAAAGCTTAGGATGTTCAGTAATTTCCCCTAGTATTTACTAATGCCAGGCAATGTGCACTGCAGATACAAAGGCAGAAACACAAGAGATTCTGAACTCAGGAAACTTACACTGTACTTAAATGCAATATTAAAAAAGAAAGACATTTTAGAGAAGAGAGCTTCAGAATTTTTTTTATCTCAAGCCTCCTCTACATGCTTAATAAAATTAAAGACCTCTCCCAAATAGTTTTTGTTTATGCAGGTTACAGCTGTCCAAATTTAGTATATTTGAAATCAAAATATCTTAGTATTATTATTAAAATAGCTGTGACATGACAACCCCATAAGTGAGTATGGAAGACCTCAGAGCTCTCTGTACAACACTTTGAGAAGTACTGCTTAGAAGGAAATCAAGTGTAATTGACTCAGTTTACTGACAGAGAAACTGACACACATATGGCATGACTTGTCCACATTAAACTGTAGTAGTGAATCAGAACTTATGTGAAAACATTCTAACAATGATCACTTTATTTGGAAAATATTAAGGTGGGGGAAAAAACAAAAATAGAGTCACTAATATCTAGCTAAAAGGGGAGGCTGAGAAGGGATGAAATAAAATGACAAGTGATTCCCATTATGGCATCAGATTTTCTGGAGAAATAACAATTATTTGAGGCAAACAGAACTGAGTGCTAACTAGTTTTCATAATTGTCTCCCAAGTTGAAAGAGGATGTTCTTTTCTGCCAATTCATAGTTTTCCTATATTTTTCTCCACTAGAGGGCTCTGTAGATAAAAGAGAAAATTTTGAACAGCCACTTTGGAACTTTATTTCATAGCAGGATCATTTCCTATAATAATTCCTGGATTTTTTTTAATCCAAAATGAACTCATTTTATATTTATCAATAAACAGGTATTTTTCTTAACCAAACACTGGGTTTTGTATATTCTATATAGTGGCCCAGTGAAAATGGTCAGAGAAAACTATATTTACAGATATCTTCTCTTTTGAAGAATGGAGGTAGCTCTGGGATGGTGAAGATGATGCCAATCTAGCATGACCCTGGTAGGTCCTAACAAACTGTAAAAGTTTTTATCATAATATTGCCTCCATGAAGGATTTTGAGGACCAGCCTTTCATCACCAAACTAGTTGCAAGGATGATTTTTATTGTTGATATTTTTTAGAGAAGGCAATGTAGAGCACTGGATAGAGTTGCCCTTAAAATCAGATAGATCTTTGGCCAATTCACTACACCATTAGATAATTCTGTAAGGCTATAAGTTACAGAGAAGGCACTCAACCTATATTGGTCAAAGGAATTTTTCACATTACAGTTCCTTTTACTAATGACTGTGGCATTTAAAAAGTTCGAGAGATATCATTTCTGGGTAATTTAATAATTTTATTAATTTTTAATGAATTAATTTTTCATAAAAGATCAATGATACTCTCAACTGCCAAAGATGATCATATTAGCGGTGCTCACAGCTTACATGCCCTTGAAAGAGGGGTGTTTTCAGGGATAGCAATCAATTCTATTTGGTTAATAATTAATGAGAGAATGAATATTACAAAGAGAAGTCAGCTCGTTCCAATGATAGGTTGAGAGTGACATCATATTACTCTTGGACAAAGAGGTTATCCTTGTACCCAGACCATCCTCTGACTTTGGCTGTCTTGCAAAGGAATCCATTTCCATCAAAGGCTCATGGATTGGAATTCACCCTAAATCAGAGATTCATTGTAAGGTTGAGCAGAATCAGATGGAGTTGAAAGTTAGCTCAACCTTCAGTGACTGAGCTTTTGAAATGAGGTCAAAAGAAAAAGGGGGAACTCTGAATCTCCCCAAATAATCATATCTTTCATGACATAGGTCCTGTACTTATACATACACATATACGTTTGTATGTATATATTTGAACTTTTTGACAACAGCTACATTTTCATATTTTCAATATGGAAATAAAAGTGATTCTAGTTAGAGAATCACAGAATTTTATTGCTGTCAGGAACCTTAGAGATCAGACAATCCAGCACATTTTACCAACTCCACTATTTCTGTTTTCTTCAGGTACACTAATCTTCAAGACATTATAATTCAAATTTAAAATTCCTTAACCTTTCATCTTTGTATGTTGATTTAAGGTACCTCAGAATTTAAAGTACCTCAGAAATTCCATTCTAAAACACAATAATCACTATTATTGTAATGAAAAGTATAGGACTTTGTCTGCCTTTGTACTGATTCAATAGCAGAACATGGAAGTTGCTTTGTGAGACTGACCTAAATATTAACATTTATTTTGTTTTAGGCATTTTTCCCATGAGGAATTGGTTATTTACCTAATGTAGAACGTGAAAAAATATTTTAGATATTTTCTGATATGTTTCCCAGGTAATAAGAGTTCCTAATATTTTGAAAGTCTTAATACGTCCATTAAAGCCCCACCCTCAGGTTACTTTTCATTCTAAGTTCAAAGTCTTAATCCGTCTTTGGTTGAGTTACAATAGGCAAACACATGTAGAAAATAACAAGTTGAAGAGTCATATAAGAAGTGAGCCACTTCCTGAACAAAGGAGTTAGAATTCTCGCTCTCTTTTCCCCTACTGTGTTCTTTGAATATGTTTAAAGTGTTAAAAGCTGCCTTTATTCATTTTCTCATTTAGTGAATGTTCAATGAATATATATATATATATATACATATATATACATATATATACATATACATATATATATGATACTCACTTATATTGTGATTGATAAAATAATTCAGAAGGTTCAGGTTTTCACAAATCAATTAACTCAGCTTTGTGACTCCATCCTGGAGCTGAACTGTCCTGATTGAACTCACACCATACTTTGCATGTCAGAAGCAGGATTTGAACCTAGGACTTCCTCACTACAATATTGTCCATCTATTATCCTATACTCCCTCTTCAACTACATTTATCATCTGAAAAAAATATTCCTTTCAAGGAACCTCAACAAGATTACTATATGTCATCATTGCCTACTGTAGAGAATGCACAAGAGTAGTAAAACATAATCCTCCTGTAAAGGAGCAAATAATATCACTGGGAGATAAGACAAATGCAACTGTTTAATGAAATGGAAATGTGTGTGTGTGTGTGTGTGTGTGTGTGTGTGTGTGTGTGTGTGTGTATGCCGTCTCTAGATTATAAATTGCAATGGGAAGGAGTGGTGAGAGATATCTGTCTTTCTCTCCAGCTCACCATCTAGCTTAACAAAAGTCACAAAAGCTACAGTCTTAGGACTCATAAGTTTCTCTCCTCATGCTTTAAGATGTATCCATGATCTAATATCTGAGTCTTTTCTCAGTTCTAGACTCCAGCAGTCTCTGTCACTGGCCACTTAATTCTTAGTATACTGTAGCAGTGGAGTAAGAAGTACTGTAGTCTGAGTCATGGCAAGCCAACAGTCATATCCCCATGTCAGTGTCTACTTCTCCTTGACCCTCTGAGTATCAAGAAATTTCAAGATTAGTAGGCGAAAGGGAGGAAGACAGCCCCATTCTATCCAATGGTTTCTTGTACCTATTTTCTAGGTAATACAGCTGCACTGTCCTCTTTACTTTCCTGTGTCTTACAAATTCTCTTTCCATATATATATATATATATATATATATATAAGTTTGGGATTCTCAGATACCCACAGACATCAAGAAACAATGTTTAAAAATTAGCCACAGTCACATGACACTTTCAAATAACAGTTCAAATGCAAAATGAAGCAGACTATTTTCTCTTTTCTTATGTTTGGTTTTGTTTGGTTTTACTTCTACTTTCTCCCCTTCATTTTAATTCTTTTTATGAAACATGAAAATGTGTTTAACATGAATATGTGTGTACAGCCCATGCAAGATTGCACGCCACCTTGGGGATGGAGGAGGAGAAAATTTAAAACTTATGGAACTGATTGTTGAAAACTGAAAACAAATAAGTAAATAAACTTGAAAAACATTAAATAATAGTGCAAGAAATATGAGTTTAGATATCATTATGAGTGATAACAGTAAAAAAAACAGGGGAAAATGTAAAGGAAAATTTAATAATTAGATGTAACTATAACTGGAATGAGGGGCAGAGGGACTTTTCAAATAGAGAAATGGTCTCAAAGTCAAAAAGATGTGGGTTCGAGTTTTGCATTTAGAACATACTGTCCATGCTACCCTGGCCTGGGCAAATACTATCAGTGTAGCAGGCAATTTCTAAGATTGATTGGTTGGCTGTTGTCCTTTGTTCTCAAAGTAGACCAAAATGGCATCACTATATTTGAGTTCAAGTTACAGTGCGTCTGACTGTGGTTAATCAGACCAATATGAATTCGAAAGGATCTAAAATCAGGCACAAATAGTCTGTGTGAACATTTGAGGTGGATTCTCTAAATCTGCACATCTTGCATCTCTTTTGAGCTAGTTCAATTCTGTTTTGCTCATAGAGCAAAGCACCTTCTCTGAGGAGGGCATGCCATGCTGAATGGTCCTGTGCCAGTATCTCCCATGTCACACAATCAATTTCAAAGTTCTTATTGCAAAGAAATTGATGGGTATGCATTGGTAGAGAAGAATACTGATCAAAGAAATCCTAGGTTTAATTCTCTCTTCCATCCCCTAAAAAGTAAAAAGATAATGAGTTACCTTGGGAGGTAGTATATTCCTTCTAGTTAGAGTCGTTTAAGCAAAGACTAAGCAACCATTTGTCTGCTATAATATAAAAGATTCTTGTACAGGTATGTAGTCCCTTCTAACTCGGAGAAAACTTTATTAATTCATATTGTCATTAAAAATTCATGGCACACTTATAATATACTCTACTGGCAAAAATAGGGAATGCAACTATGAATGACATGGTGGTTGTCTTTAAGGAGATAAAATCTTATAGGAAGAAGGGTAGAGAAAGAATAATATAGACCTGAGTAGTTATAAAAGATATTATAGAGAGTGAGAATGATTTAGCCCTCAAAGGAAGAACACAATGTGCTTTGCACAAAGTCTAATTTAAGGGTCAGTTTATTTTACTTAGCTTTATTGAATTATTTGAATTGTTTCTCTATAGAGGTCCTTAGTAGAATGTTATAATAAATGTAATGATTGAACAGTAAATTATAATATATAATAATGCACAAATTTGAGCTATTACAAGTATTATTAAGTCTTCCATATTCCATTCCAATTGATTCTCTTTAGGATTTGTTGCAAGCCTCAGTTCATATTGGCCATATCGGGTTGTCTTTTTTTTTTTTTTTTTAGCTTTTTTTGCACAACTCTTCCAATTACCTTGCTATTTTTTGTATTAGTTGTCAATTAGTTATATTTCCCTCCATTTCTTCAATATTCCCTTTTAAAATATAAGTTAATCAGCTCCCTCTATGACCACATTCATATTTTTAAAATAGTCTCATTTTCTTCTTCATGGCAATCAATTATCTATCACAAACTTAACAAGGACCTACTGTTTGCAAGGCAGTCTGTTAGGTGCAAAGGACACAGACAAAAAGCAACAACAACAACAACAAAAAAACAAAAAGGAGTCTCATTTTCCTTATCTGTGCAACAAATAGCTTTGACTAGATGATCTCGACAGGCCCTTTGACAGCTAAGTCCTGTGTGTAGGATCATATTCCTAGGTGCTTATTAGTGCAAAGGAGGAGAGAAATAGGATGATAACTAGAGGACATATTAGGGTCAAGGAAATTACCATGGTGCCATTTTCATTGTAGGATAAGAGAAACCTCAGAAAATTTATAAAATCTAGGAATTCCATGAAAATATGCTCTCACATTTTAGTAACAATTAGGAGCAAATATCATTGCCATAAATTTCTCAAACACACACACATGTAATCTCCAATAATATCAATAATCATTTCTATTGAGATCTTATAAGTGCATGTCGAATCACTTAACTTGTCAGCTTCTTCCTTTTTAAACTATATTTTCCAGTACATGCATTCTCTCTGCCATAGTGCTGATGTGAGGAAAAGAGTTTTGAAATCTAAAGTGAAATATTCCAGTGAAACCTTATTGTTGTCAGTGGTATTTATCTTGCCATAAATAGCTTTTTCTATATTACGTTAGTCATCAATTCTCAAATGGCAGGTGTTCAGTAAGAGCTACTTCAGTGTGCCCTGTACTGTTTATTAGAGTGTCTAAATGTCTTGTATGTATAAATTTTACCTCCTTAATTAGACTGTTGTCTCTCTGAGGGCAGTGTCTGAAAATCGTCCCTTTGCATCCCACTGTATCTAGTTCAATGTGTGGTTTTCAGTTAATGTTTGATGGCTTCTTGTGTAATAAACTTCTGTTTGTAACACAGAATAATGTTTTCTCCTATTATGAGAAAATTAGGAAAATGATGGTGGAGGCAGAGGGAAGTAAAAGATGATTAAGTAAAAACCTGTTGTATATATAGTTATATTTAGCATTCATGGCAGAGTTAAATGACATTGATAAGAAGAAAGAATTCTTATAAACTTCTTTTCATTCTCTGTACTAACCTGTTCTATGTTTTACAAATTAGTTTTATGACAACATAATTGTTGCTGTCATCATTCAGATAGGCTAAACAATTTAGTAAATCTTAAAAATCTTGCAGTAGGAGATAGATTGGCATACTTAGAATGAGGAATATTTGTGTTAAATTCTGCCCCTGAAACTTACTGGCTACGTGAGGAAGTTGTTCAAACATTCGGAACCTCCGTCCTCAATTAAAAAGGAATGTGTGAAAAGAATTGCACAAAATGTAAAAAGCTATATAAATGTCTGATGACAACAACAATAGCAGTAATAATAAATAAGAGTTTTTGATAATAATAAACAGCTATCCAAGAGAGGAATATCCTGGGGAGAGGGCATGAATGAAATTGGCCCCAGTTCAGGGAAGGCGATTTTCTAAGAGACCTCAAAGCCACACTTCATGCCCTCTAAGTCCACTCTTCCTATTCAGCTTTCAATTAACTGATCTTGAGGATACTTGAATTGAATTCAAAGTATTCACTTGCATACCCAGGGCATAACTAATAGATACCAGGATAAGGAGGATTCATTTCGAGACCAGTAGTGCATTATGGATCATAGACAATTATCCCATGAAGGTACAGTCCTTTGGATGGCTCTTTTTTTTCCCCCACAAGCTGTAAATCTCTGCATTTTCAATCATTCAGGTGTTTCTCTTAACCTTACAATGAATCTCTTACATATAATTTGGAGAGGATTAAATAATAATATAATGGAAGTTATCACTTATATAAATATATATCTGAAGTGGATTTTGATTATATATTGATGAAGATATAGATATATATCAATATAACTTCAAATCTGGTTTTATTCATAGAATGCATAAAAGTATATTCATATATGTGTGTATGTATTGTATCACATCACAAATTATATTGCATTATGTTTTTGTTATACTAATTTTATTATATGTAAACAATTCCAAATCTGGTTCAATCTGGTTCAATATCAAACACAGTAAACGTAAAATTTTCAACCATTTTTTTAATCATAAAAGATAAAAATGTACAGTCTCTCTGAATCTAAGAGAGTGGGTGACGTGAAAAACGAGTATTTTTTACTCACTTGACAACTATTGACCTTTTAACAAAATGGTGCATGTCATCTAGTGACAGGCTACTTAACGTTGTCATTTCTTTCTCCCTTGCTGGAATACAGATCATTCACATCTCAGGGTAATTACCAGCAAAATTGCTGCTGTGGTTACATGACAGTTACTCAATAAAGTCACTGTAGTTAGGCAGTAAGTGATTTACCACACCTGGCTATTATTTATTTGTGTTTTAAATCTGTAAGTGTGTACATTATGGATATAGAAATATTTAAGCATATGTATGTGCATATATACATACATATATTAAACATTACATGTTTAATATAATATACATTATAAATGAAATGAGTATATATCTAGGTAGTTATTTCATGTGTTATTTGCATATGCAATTTGTGAGTGAATGCATATAAGTGGGTATAGGGAACATATAAATGAGTACAAGGAACCCTCAGTAAGGAAACAACTTCTATCAATGCCAATCAGCACCTGTTTTACAATGTATAGTCCCAGAGAGCTTTTTGGAGCAACAGAACGGTTAAGTGACTTGCCCAAGTGTCATACGTCTAGTCAGCTAGTATGTGACAAAACAGTACTTGAACCTAGGCCTCTTAACCATCAGGCAGTTGTCTCATACTTTAAACAATAATTCCTCTCACAGATGCATTTATCTATCTATCATCTATCTATCTATCTATCTATCTATCTATCTATCTATCTATCTACTTATTTAATTCATATAAATGTCTACCTAGAGTCATTTTGCATGTATTTGCATATGTATATACAATAGTATTTAGTACTATGCAATAAAACTTTTAAAGTTTGCAATGTGCTTTACCTATATTATCTCATTTGAACCTCATAATCCTGTGAGAGAAATATTAAAGGTTTTATTGTCTCTGCTTTACAGATGAGTAAACTAAGGCTCAGAAATACTGAATGACTTGTGAATGGTTACATGGCTAATAAGTAACAGATACAGATTTCAGGATGTCTTCCTGAATTCAATTTAGCACTCTAGCCACTATGAGACTGTTGTTTCTCTACCTTTCTAATGTGTTTTTGTTTCTCTCTTTCTCTTTTTCTCTTTTTCTTTGTCTCTGTCTCTCTCCATATTTAAAGCCCTGTATAATACACCACACACACACACACACACACACACACACACACACACACACACACACACACACACACACACACCCCACATCTCTAGTACAGGATACTTTTAAAGAAAGTATTGGTATGCCTTTTCCCTCTATTCTACCGCACCCCTTTACTGCATTTACATTAGGTTCCATAGCCAAGGCCAAGTAATCATCATCCATGAATATGCAGCCATTATCCACTTTACAGTATGGATATTCATATTACCCTTTTATATATGTTAGCACCAGATTTTTCTTCTCTTTAATGAAGTTTGACAATTTGTGACAGGACAGAAAAGAAATTCATTATATTTAGTAATAGAAAACCCATTTCTCATTTTTCAAGAGCCAAGCAGTAGCAATGAAATTGCCTAAACCACTATATCACAATTCTCCACCTTTGTGGTTCTTAAGGTCACCCTCAAGGGTCTTCAATTTCCTTATGTTCCCAGCTTGGCATCTGGTAATTTTCAGAATCAGGAAATATAAGGGAGCTATATATTTTTATTCTAAGAAGAAATTTTTTCCGATTTGAAAAGAAATAAATCTGTCAAGGGGAAAATATTAAAAATAAAAAGCATGACTGTAATAATCACATTGGTGTCACAGCCAATTTTGCTTATCCAAGTCTGGGAAGAAAATTTTCATCCCAACAAAGAAACTTCTCCTGCCCCCTTCCGAGAAATTGTCAATGTGAGAGCAATGGAATTTTCATTTCAATAACCACTGAGGTTTAAGGGTAATTCAGAAAAAGAAAGCACAAAGGCAGCAAGGATCACATTTCCTTAAAATATTATTTTATATGCTTTCTGATACCAAGTTTTGTGAGCTTGATTGAATAAACTGAAGAATGATTAGATCTGCTTCTTCAGGCTATAATTTAACACTTGCTCTGTATGCTGCTGGCACTCTGCACAGTAGCATGACTTTGCAATGTATATGAGAATTACAATAATAAAGCACCTTACTGCCTATTTAAAATACTTCCTCAAATTAAACCACTGATGAATTTTAGTTCCATAAATATAACGAATAGTCATTCTATTTGATCTAGTCAATAAGGTGCAATCTGTTGTTTTTATTTTTTTAGATCTCATGTCTATTTTCATTCAAGTCAATTCAACAAACTTTAAGCACCTACTATGCAAAGAAAGCCTGGGATTCAACTGGAAATTTACCAGCTGATGCTTTCTACACTACTATAGTCTATGAAAAGAACAACAAATAGTTCCAAACATGGAAATTATCAATTTAAACTCTGATTTTTATATAAAGTGGTCTGGTTTTTAAAACAGAAAGATCTGAGTATTAGATTGAAATTTAAAAGGATTAAGAATGTGGGACGGGGAGCTAAATGAAGCCTCCCATATTTTTATTTTCTTAGCGAAAATATTTATGCCTCTCTCTACAGCAATTCTTACCCCATCACATCCAGTAACTCAAAATGCATTTGTTGGGTTTGAGATACTGGTGTGTCATCAAGCTTGGCAAGAATACCTACTGCTTATCCCAGATCTCAATTTCATCTTTTCTGCCTTGTTTCTCAGCTGTGTGATTTGACAGTGCCTTTGTGAAATCATAGTTTCTTTTTTTCATGCATGGAATACTTTTCCATGGCAAATGCTATTACTCTAAGGTTAGTGGAGGACATGTAATTTTTTTTTAAATGAAAAATGTAGTTATTGGCAGCATTCACACTATTCTCCCATTCTGACAACATCAACCGGAGGAAAAGTGGAGAACAATCATTTGACAGTTTGAAGGCAGTAGGCATACTCTACTACGTTAAGCAAAATTAAATTTTAAAATAGCAATCAGTCCCTTGGAATGTCTTAATAGAGAGAAAATAGCATCATAAATGAAAACTCTTCAAATTTCTATTTGAGTCAATCATAATTTACATTTCACACTGAATCCTACAGATAGATACACTTAGAGATACAAACATAATTCTACAATCCAGCACATTCCTCTCTGTTGTTGAATCAGTATAACATAAAGTCCTCTGGACTTGAAAGGAGAGACCAGGGTTAAATCTTAACCGTCACAGTGCTAGCCACTTGGGATACAAAATAAAAAAAAAAATAAAATAGTCACTTTCCTCAAAGAGCTTACTTTCTATTGGAGATGACAGCGTATACAGACATAAGCATATGCAGAATTAATACAAGCATTCTCTGCAGGAAAGTGCTAGTAGCATCTGGGAGATCAGAAATTCCTTCAATTAAAAAAGTGCAAATTGAGCAGTGTTATACGAAAGCTTAGATTCTAAGAAGCAGAGGCAGAATGCATTCTAGGAATGAGAGAACAACCAGTGCAGGGACACAGAGACTGCGGATAGAGTGTTGCATACCTGGAAAAGTAAGCCAGTTTACTGTGCTGAGTATTCATTAAGGTCATGCCCCTCTAAATGGAAATGCATCCAAGTGTCTTTCCTGAGTCCTCTATACTGTTTAGCTTGGTGATCTCATCAGTTCCCAAGAATTCAGCTATCATCTCTACACTTATGATTCTCAAGATCTCTTTATCCAGCTCTATCTTCTCTCTTAACTTCCAATCTCACATCTCCAACTGCCTATTGAACATCTCAAATATGAATCTTCTGTAGAAATGTCAAGCTTGACTTTTCCAGGCTCAACTGTTTATCTTCCAAGTCCTTCCTCTTCTTAACTTCCCTCTTAATATTGAGGATATAACCAAACTCCCAATCACCTAGATTCATAATGTAGGTGCCAGCCTCAAGTGCTCACTTGCTCTCACCTCCCAGACCCAATCTCTCAACAATTTGTATTAGTTCTACCCTCTTAGAATCTCGCATACATGCCTCCTCTCCTCTCACTGCCAAAACTTCAGTGCAGATCTTCATGCCTAGACTATTTCAGTTGCCTTTTGGTTGGTCTTTCTTCCTTGTCTCTCCCTACTCTAATTCACCCTCCACTCACATGTCAAATTGATCTTCCTAAAGGAAAGGTCAATATTCAGTAAACTCCAGTGCTTTCCTGTTGCCTGCAAGATCAAATGTAAAATCCTGTTTGGCTTTTAAAGTCTTTCATAACCTAACCTCTTCCTACCTTTCCAGTCTTCTTAGACACTAGCGTTTTTACTGTTTCTTACATAAAATACTATTATCTCTCATGTCCAGAAATTTTTCAGAGAGTCTCCCAATGTCCAAAATTCTTTCTTATTTTCATCTCTGGGCTTCCCTACTTTCCTTGAAATCCCAGTGAAAAATCTCACTTTCTAGAAGAGTCTTTCCCTGATCATCTTTATTGCTAGAGTCATCCCTTTGATGATTATTTCCAAATTATCCTCTATGGATTTTCCACATTGTTTCCTTTTTTAGACTGTGATCTTCTCAAGTGCAAGGGATTGTTTTTCACCTTTTTCTGTATCCCCAGGGTATTGTACAATTCCTGGCACACAATAAATACTTACTAAAGTTTCCTAACTTGTTGATGGGAAAGAGAGTAATTTATATTAAGGTTAAGAATGTTCTACTGCCATAAATTTAATTCTTTGTTTTTTTTAAATAATAATTAATTCTTATCAGTGTCCTCCCATAAGTTCTCCATAGTAATGAAGATGGCTCTGCATACCAGTGCAGTCTTGAATTATCCAATACCAGTATAACTATTTTTCTAATCTTATTTAGGATAATATGCTCATAGATTTAGAATTAGAAGCAATTAAACAGCACTGAGTTGAAGCCCTTCAATTTGTACGTGAGGAACTTGAAGCCTACATATCTGAAATATGTTGAGAAAGTAGAACAATTCTTCTTTACCAGGTCCCAACCAGGAAAACAGTTGTTAGAAAACAGTTATCCTCAATGAGTCATGGATCAAGAGGCTAATTTTCTTTTATTAATAGGACATTATTCCCTTGTTTCACAACTGTGATCCTCAAATGTTTTACATCACTAGTGATTAGAAAAATGCAAATGTCAGTGAGTCTGAGGTACCACACCATCCCTATCATATTGGCTAACATAACAGAAAAGGAAAATGATAAATGTGGGAGAATTGTCATAAAATAGAGACACTAATTCACTGTGGTGGAGTTGTGACCAGTTCAGCCATTCTGGAGAACAATGTAGAACTATATTCAAAAGGTTACAGTATTGTTCATACCTTTTGAGAAAGCAATATCACTATTAGGTCTCTATCCCCAAGAGATCAAAGGAAAAAGGAAAAAAAGATCTATATGTACAAAAATGTTTATAGTAGCTCTTTTGTAATGGCAAGAAACTGGAAATTGAGGGGATGCCCACCAGTTGACTGAAATGACTGAAACAGTCTTGATTATGCTATAAGAAATAATGAGCAGGATGTTTTCAGAAAAGCCTGGGATGACTGATATTAACTGATTCAAAATGAAGTAGGCACAATTAGGAGAACATTGTACACAGTAAGAGTAACATTGTGATGATGATAAACTGTAAAAGAGAGATACTCTGATCAAGACAATAATCGCAATGCCAAAAGACTCATGAGGAAAAATGCTCCAGAGAGAAAAATGAATGAACTCTGAATGCAAATTGAAGTACCCCCTTTTCAACTTTATTTTTCTTACATAAGTATGAGGAAATGTTTTCTTCTGCAAAAATACAAAAATATGTTCATATGTAATCAATTGCTCACTTTTTCAAAGGGTGAGGGAGTGAAGGGAAGTAATTTGGAATTGAAAAAAATTTTACATGAATAGTAAAAAGTATTTACATGTAATTGGGGAATATTTAACAAAATAAATTTAAAAAAATTGATAGGTACATAAATTAAAACCATATCTGATTAGTTAAAAATTTCCTCTCTGGTACATTTCCCTGATAACCTCCACCAAATAATTTTATTAAGAAAAAAATCCATTTTTAATTAGTGGGGTTTAGTTTCTAGCTCCTCGAAGTGTACCTAGTATTCTAGCACCTAGAATATTTTGATAGTACTAGTCTCCAAAACATTTAGGGTTTACAAGGCTTGATAAAACATGGAGAAAGATATGAGTATAGAATCCATTAAGTATAATTCCCTCCTCCTTCCTCGATGTTGAGTAGTAAGTGGCAGAATTCAAATGAAGATTCTTTGGTTCTAATTATATGACTCTGTCACATCAAATGTCTCAAGTCTACATCTCTGATCATATCCTGTGTACTATTTCTTGCATGAAGGTTATATGCTGCTATTTACACAATAAACAAAAAATTTAATTTAATCAAAATCCTTATTTTATACTGTACCATCATCCTGTTGTTATGTGTGATGGTCTTACTCTGAGATGAAATATAACCATTATCTTTGAGTACTTTGTTTTCTCTCTTTGGGACTTTCTATAATTCATGTTGCTTTGGTTTTGAATAGTTCTATTGTAATAAAGAATATCCACATTAAACACTTGGTCTTCCCCTAGTATGTGCTTAATGGATTTTTATTCAATGTAATTAAATTGCTTCTCTCTGACCTGTAATTGTGCCTGATATATATATATATATATATATATATATATATATATATATATATATATATATATATCCTACCAGTTCTGGCCAAAAAAATGGAATTCTATTCAAGCTATACCATCACAAACCATTAAAATACGTTCTCAACCATGAGGGTGGAGAAGTTAAATGCTGCCTTCAACCTGAAACCTGAACATATCTATTTTGGGACATAGGTGGTATTTGATATTTATTAACTAACACCCAGATATCATTATATAGAAAGACTGTGCTTCAAAGCAAACTAAAATGTAAGTCTCTAAATATATGTGCTTTTAACAGTTTGTGGGACTGAAACACATTACATAATAACATTCTTCACTGCCTTGTATCACGTAAGACTAAGGCATCTAATAAACTCCTGATTCTATTGAAAGCACACTTCTCACTAGTACCATAAGTCACTGTTAAGTGATTTGAATTTCACAAACTTTAAGTCCAGTAATGACTTGCAGGGTATAGACAAAATCATCCATTTCAACATTCGAAATTTTAGGAAATGACGAAAAGAATGCACAAGGAAGCCTGCCTGCAGAGGCTTCTTCACTGAATGAATCTGACATTTAGATTGGTGCAAGATCTGCTGTCTAAAGGAAAGACTTAGCAGGTCAACCATAGACTGAATGGATTTCTTGGACACAGCAATGTTGAAGCTGTTGCTCAGTCATTTCAATCATGTTGGACTCTTCATGATCTCATTTAGGGTTTTCTTGGCAAAGATACTAACATACTTTGCCATTTCCTTGTCTAGATTATTTTACAGTTGAGGAAACTGAGGCCAACAGGGTTAAATGACTTTTCCAGGGTCACATAGCTAGAAAGTGTTTGAAGCCATATTTAACCTCAGATCTTCCTGACTCCAGGCCCAGCACTTTATCCATTGCACCACTTACATGTCCCTGATGCTTGAAGACCAGCTATTAAATTTCAGAGGTATCTCAATCTATCTCAGGAGAAACAATGCCCTTGTTGATGAAACTAGAATCACTGAATCATTGAAAAGGTCTAAAATAAGTGCCTAGCTATGAGGTCATTTCCCACCAGCTGAACTATTTTTTGGATTCTTTGTATTTCTCCACTGTGCCATCATAAACTAGGAAGCTCATCAGTGGGAAATTTCATCATCCTAAAATATCAAATCAGCCTTAGTTCTCACATCTCATCAGAAGCCTGTGTTCCTCTGATATGATCCATTGATTTCATCATGGAACTATGAGTAAAGGGGAATGGAATAAATATACAGAATCTACTAAAGGTCAGACACTGTACCAAGTGCTTTACAAGTATTATCTTAGTTTATCCCTACAAGGTAATTTTACAATTGAGAAAAAAGAGGCAAGTAGGGGCTAAATGACTTGCTCAGGGTCACACAGCCAATAAATGTAGAAGGTTGTATTTTTACTCAAGGCTTCCTGATGCCAAGCCCAATGCTTTCTACACCAAATCACCAGGATATTAAGAGCTAAAAAATCCTGTGTAACAAGGGCAATGATAGTTACCTCATTTCCTCTCAGGTCTATTATTTTGGGATTTTCTTTTAAAATTCTTTATCATATCATGTCAGACACTTCCTCCCCCAACCTGTTTTCAGCTTCCTGAACACAAATGTTTTGTCTTCTCCCATTAGATTTGAAGTTCCTTGAGGCAGAAACTATCTTTCATTTTATTTATATTTGTGTCCTCAGAGCTTAGCACAGTGCCTGGCACATAGGAGGTGTTGATTGACTGGCTGATAGTACAGCACCCCCTCTAAGGTACTCCACAATTCCTACCGATATAAGCAGAGCAGATCCCAGAAGACAACTGACTACTTTTCTTCTCAGACTTCTATCCCTCACTAACCCTGAGGGTCTAAGTAGGACAGGAGAGTAGATAGTGGTAAATTTAAAGATTGAGGTTAGAATCAGGAAAACTGAAGATGTGGTAAGCTCTGGTCAATCCCAAGGCCACAAGCCTCAACCTCTATCTCTTCCAGCTGGAAGAGAGTCATGCTAACAGACCCATCTTCCAATCATTGCCTTGGGAATTTCCTTGCGACCCCATGCTTGGAGGGAGCAATCTCCCTCCATCTAAAATGGATTTATCCTCTCCAGATCGGGATTGGGTTAGGGTTGGTGGTTTGTATTCTGTTAGAGTAATGTCTTTGATTCCTTTTTCCCAATTAGTGCCTGAACCAGACCCAAGAGTCAGTGCCACCCTTTCCTGTTATCAGGAAAAGTTTATTATTCTTCTGAAATAAGGGAGTCCTGTATAGTATGAATATGCTCTTGATAGGAATGGGTGGGTAGTGAGTAATTTAAGAAAAAGTTGAGGCTTATTTAAGATATTCATTAATGATATCCGATTGTATATCATAGTTCATTTGCCTAGAGCCCTGATAGCAAAAATCTTCCTACAGGAAGGAGGAGCTATCTTATTTTTAGGATTGATCATGAAATCTGGGATCTGGAAGACTTAAATTCAAGTCTAGCCCTACATTTTCTAGCTATGAATCTTGGGTAAGTCACTTAACTTCTAGCTGTGTCCATTTCTTCATTTGAAAAATGGGGACCTACTTCCCAGGGTTGTTGTGAGGAAAACTGAAATTGTATTTATAATGAAACTTGCAAACTTTAAAACACCACATAAATGATATTTTCCCATAAGTTTTGGTTCCCACACTGTAGGAAGAAATAATGAGGAATCACCGTGGCTCTGAAATACACAGGTACTCTTGTTCATCAGAAAACAGGGGCTTGTGGTGTTCTGGCAGCTCCCATGACCCCCGTAGCCTGAAAGAAGATTGCTGTAATTAAATTCTTCTGTGCCTGGTTACACCACTGAGTTATCTGTATTCAATCACAGAACCATATAGAATGCAACAGGAAAAAGTATTAAAGGGAAAACACTGAATTTAAATAAATGGTTTAAATCTTCACTTATAGGTGAGCTTGTGTCCCTTAAATTTGTCTCACAATTTAAGATGTGTTCATCAATAACACAGTCTGACCCTGCTTTCTTTTGTCTGCCTGAGATTAGGTTCACAGAACTATATCTGCAGGGAGGAACTCAAGTTGATTTTCTCTCTTTTGGTTTATTTCCCTTACTTCAGTCTAACATTTGGTTCACAATAAAACAAAAACACCAGTCTTGTCATTGATTCATTATATAACTTGATTTCATGTTCTCTGAACCTTCTCCCCATTTACTCAACCAGCTCTCATCCAGCATCTATCTATGAAGTTAACCTG
Organism: Notamacropus eugenii; assembly: GCF_028372415.1. Classification (NCBI taxonomy): domain Eukaryota; kingdom Metazoa; phylum Chordata; class Mammalia; order Diprotodontia; family Macropodidae; genus Notamacropus; species Notamacropus eugenii. The sequence continues at coordinate 204,458,160 of NC_092875.1, read as the reverse complement.
TTGTGCAGTCCCTACCTAAATGAAAAACTGAATTAACAATCTGGAGTGGAATTTTTTTTGATACAACATTTTCTTGGAGCAAATAGCAAATACAGTTAGCTTTCTTCACCTAAGTAGATAATGAAAACCAGTGCAAGTTAGACACCATAGAGTAATTTTACTTGGTGTTCTTTTCCATTGAATTGCGGACTTTTCAAATAGTCTTCTTCGGCAGCAGCATCCGTTCAGTTGCCTATGGCTGCTTTAAGATTGGTTTTTGCTTGGTAACTATTTCCACCGTGACTGCCTCTTAATCATTTGGAACAGAAATGTCTGGTGTTGAATATGGTTCTACTTAAAAACAAAATCAGTAACTTAAGACCAATATCATTGACTATGTATATCAATCACTAATGTATCTAATCTTGAAAATAAGCGGAGCTGGAGTAAGGTTAGTTTGTTAATATATGAACATTTCCAGTGACTTTTAAATTACAGATAAAGAGATTTTTGAATTTGACCATATGGCATATATTTCTATATATTTATGCATATATGGAGAGAGATTGATTGCCACACATGGATCTGTTTATATATGTGCATATATATATATATATAATTTATCATTTAATTTACTCTTTTCCCAATCTTTTTTCCTGCCAGGATTTAGCCATCAGGGAATATTAAAGTTATATTCAGCATGATTCAGTGTTATGGCAATCACTAGGTACCTGTCACCTATTTTTCTGTACTGTTCCAATATTAATTTTCATGGACTTAGAATCTGCCAGATGCAACTCCACTGGCATCTAAACATATCTTCCAAATATTAATTAAAATGTGGCATGTTCTGTGATGAAATATATTATCTTATCACCTTTTCTTATCATCTATCATATTTGCCAAACACTTTAATTAAGCAGGTTTCTGGGTAAGACTGATCTATAGCATACATTCCAGCAGTTAAATGAACATAGGTCCTCCTTTTCAGGAGGCAATAATCAAAGAAAGCCAACAGCAATACCCACAAGCATATTGAACTCCAAATCCCGTGATACCATGTCTGAGATTTCTAATTGCTGACAAGTCTCTCCTTAGATTGAAACAAAGCCTTCTGCCTTACAACTTCCTTCCTCTGGACATAGTTCTTCTTTTCTGGAGTCACACAAAATCAGTCTGATTTTTCTACCTGACAGACATGTCTTTCAATCCATTCTCCATATTTTTGAAGTATTTTAATATAACTCTAATGGGTCTCCAAAGTCTTTCCCTCTCTGGGTTAAAAAATTTCTGTCCAGCTTGAAAAATCTATATCATAAGACATGTCTTAGATCTTTTCCCTTATGGCAGAGGAAATGGAAAGCTCTAAAGGGTGAGAAAATCCAGTTGAATAAGGGAGAAATACTAACCCATCAGTGACCATAACACTTCCAAGATATAGGCAATCTATCATGGTGGAGGGAATGACACAGTCCCTTCTCTGAAACTAATATTCATACTAAAAATAATTCAGATAAACTTTATACAGGAAATGGCTGTATAAGTGAAGAGGCACCATATTTGCACTGTGCAAAGAGATTACATTTGTTATGTATGTGTATCCAGTGTTTGAACAGAATATGCAGTTTTCATGCCTTCTTTGGACTGACTACATGTGTTACCTAAGTGCTTAGATGCTTTAAAATTGAGAAACCATCCTGGCTGCTTCCAACAGGTTATCTGTGTCTTTGAATTTGGGTGCTTTGAAGATAATAAAGCATCCTTATGGCACCCTGAGACAACATGGATGCCTCATTAGACCTTTAAAAAGTGAGTGCTTCTGCCTTCTCTCTTTCTTTGATCTTCCATACATTATCATATTATCTCTTGAATTTCTTCTTAAGTTCATCTGTTCAGTAATTCTGGACCTCTAGAATTTACAAAGATACCTCACTGCCTAGACATATGTGTCTAGAGATCTACATTCAGTCACCTAGGATCAGGCAATGAAATATGAAGCAGAAGAGGCAGCTTTCTTAGCTAAGGTCCTTCCTCTAGCTGTCATGTGGGGTCAGTTCAATCTACCGGTAGATTAAGAAGAACCAAAAAGTACTCCTCTCTCAGGAAAGTTATACATAACATATATATACATAACAACACCTAGGTGATCAAGAAGTCCAGTGGTAGTAACATTCCCTTTAAAAAGATTCTCTGCAATCTTGGCTCTTGTTGTTTAGTGGACAATAAAAGGGTAGGGTATGGGGAGGGTTTGCTTGGTTATCCTCAGTGAACTCAAGTAAGTCACTGTTCTTTTATCTAGTTTCCATTTTAATGCAAAAAATAAAAACTTTTAAAATAATCCCAATTGGAATTGTCTCAATTGTAAAATATCTCTTCTAATTTGAATTATCTTATAATTAGTCCTAACAAATTGGCAGTCTTATTGTACAAATACTTCTGATTTGAAAATGACTCCCACGTGAAAAACTAGTCATTTCTTGTCTGTTAAAATATAATCAATTTCATTTTGTGATGTTATTTGTTGTTCACCATGTCCAGCAATTCCTATTCTTCTTTTTAAAAATATCATAATATATAGTTTTTGTAAAGTTTAAAGCATTTGACCTTTCTCTTTTCTTACTCTTGAGCTATGTTTTATGTTGGGAGTTTTTTCTATCCCATCGTTTGTAATGAAATCACTGAGTATTGGAGGGGAGGATGTGTTAGTTTATTCTAGAGGGACTTTTCAAGTTGCTTCTAGAATTTCCTTATCTCCATAGCCTGTGCACCAGATAGTGTATATAAACTGCACTGATATTCATGATTATCCTTTAAAAAAAATAAATCCTTATCAATACAAGATGACCAAGTATCCCATGAAATAATGCTTCTTATTGGCTCAAAAACAGTTTAAAATCAGTTCTTCCAATTCCTTCATTTTCTGCTCTAAGAAGAAGCTATGGTCCATCCTTCCTTTTATCTGTCATTCCCTTGTAGTCCATTTAAGAAAAAAAGATAGTTATTATTTAAAAATTGTTTTTAATCTGTCACTTTTAGCACCTCCGACACTGCCTTTACCATTCTACCATTATTTCAGTGAGAAGGTGCCCCACAAAGATTAGCTTTTATTTTTCTTTTTTTCATGGGTTACCATGTCCAAATCCCTCATTAATGACCAAATGGCTAGCTATTGATTATGAGTCTCTCAAATATTGTCAAGGTTGGTCATTGGAAATCAGACATAGGCTATTGTGAAGCAAGTCTGCCATGCCTGAAAGTTACTTTCAGGCATAGTAGAGGTTGGTAGTGCTTCTGCTCAACTGGTCTAAACTTTGAGAAACCTAGATAGCTTCCACATCTTGATTTCCGATCAAGATTTATGGAATTATAAAAAACAATGACAAAATAATTTTATTTAAATTAAAAACACATACTGTATAGTTTCATTTTATTTTATAGGGAAAGAAAAAATAGAATATAAAAGTCTTTAGTAAAAATGGATTTTATATGGTCAAAAGCTTCTCTTAGTTTCAGGCATTTTAATAGTGAATGTTCTTGGAATTATCTATTATTTTGTTGCAATTTGGGACATTATAGTATTTTTCATTCAGCTCTGAAGTATGGGGAGAAAACCATTATAGTTTTAAGCAGTAATATGAGTCTATTATATGTTCTTTACTAAGACTATTCAAGAAGATCAATTTAAAACTGAGTGATTTCACAAAGAAAGAAGGTCTATCCAATAGCAATACTTTTAGTTCTGGGGACAGAGTCAATGCTTTCCAAGTAGATATTTTCAGTGTTGACATTGAGTTTAATAAGTGAGACAGACTTCTTTAGAATAGATTTGTTTATAATTATGACCTAAAATGCCTTAGAATTAGATCAAGTCAATGTAATAAATGAGTTTTAAAATTAATGAGTTTGGAAACTAATTTTAATCTACATGAGACTAAAAGATAGCCTGAACATGTTTTGGCTATTATGACCTGGAATTGCAAAGCAAAGTAAACAGATTCAAGAAAATAGTATACACTACTGAAATAATGTAAATAATATTGAAGACAAATGTTAAAAAATTACAAAGAATAATCTTGGCCCCAAAGAAGAGATATGAAAAGCCAACTCCCTCTCTTTTTTTCCACAGAGGTGAGAAAGAAGCTTATTAATATGGATTATTTCAAACATCATCAGAATTTTTGGATACATTTATCAGGTTTTCTGATTTTCTTTTCCTTTATTCATTTTTCATTTTCCTTTTAAAAAATTCCTTGTTATGTATGATGGTTCTTTGAGAGGAGAAAGGGAAGAGAGACTGGGAGAAATTTAGGTGAGGTACAAAAAAAAGACCCGAACTGAGCACCGGTATACTTGAATGACAACATAACCTAATGGAAATACCTGGATTTGAGTTCTGTGACAAGTTTTGACCAGTTGTGACATTAACCTCTCTGAATATTAGTGTCCTTATCCATGAAATACAAAAAGTAATATCCTCTTAACTTAAAAGTCTATATTATTATCCTAAAATGGGACACATCATCCCCTCTACTCCTCAGATCCTATGAAAAATGAAATGTGTTATCTGTAAATATTTTTCCTACTGTGAAGATCACTTCTATGTTCAACATAATCCAAAGATATAACACTCCTTTAATTGGAAATAGACAGTATTTCAGCTGTTTTGTTGATCCATTGTGAGATGGGTCAAGCTAGCTGCTCTTCAGAGCTGACTCCTTCTTGAGCTTGGACACAGGACTTTTGGTTACAACTTTCACCTTTCAAAACTTAGAAGTCATCAGCCTGATTTGTTTCCTCTCTATGCCCATTTACTTAAAAACTGGAAAGAACAAGCTCAAAGAGATAAAGAAATATAGATCTCATGTGTTTGGATTAACATGGGGAGATAAGGGATGGAAGTGTCTCTCCCAATCAAAAGGCTTATAACATTTTCTTTCTGTGATCACCACCTAGAGGGAGGGAGGGAGGGAGGGAGAGACAGAAGGGGAGAGGGAGGGAGGGAGGGAGAGTTAGAAGGGGAGAGGGAGGGAGGGAGGGAGGGAAGGAGGGAGGGAGAGAGAGAGAGAGAGAGAGAGAGAGAGAGAGAGAGAGAGAGAGAGAGAGAGATTGTTTCTGATTTTTGTATACAGAGACATTTGGTTCAGTAGCAAATTAAATGGTTTTCCATCATTCAATAAACTGATAGGAAACAGCCACAGAATACCCTCAGAATTTCTAAGTTGGGGACAGGACCATTTTATCATATCATCATGTACTTCCAGAAAAAAAAGGTTCACCAAAACCCAAATGTGGGGTAGCAACAGGCAGAGCCCCCTGCACATGCTAACAGAATTGGATTCCCATTGGTCAGACCTCTGCCTCCTATTTAAATGTGCAAGTAGACTTTGCTATTACATTATTTGAGATCCTTAAGGGTAATGACCATGTTTTATCTTTTCTTTGTACCCTTAGTATTTAGCACATTGCCTAGAACATAGAAAAAGTTTACTACCACTTATTGACTGACCTTTGCCCCATGTATTAATTATAGCAGACAAATTCTAAACTAGACAGAGGATCTATGTATAAATGTGAAAATTATCCATTTCAAAAAGAAATTAAAGTTTATATTTACAAATGCGTGCAAAATTTCAATGCACCAAATTACCCAGGTATATACAAATCTTTGTCCATTTGTTAAATAAAACATAATTGCCAAGAATTTAGTTAGAGCTTTCTGTAGCTGTGTAGAAATCCACTAAAACTTGCCTTCTTAGAAAGTCTTCTCTAAGGTAAGCATTTTTCTCTAGCCCAGACTGTAGATTTTCAGCCACTGCAGTCAAATGTATAACTAGGTTTCTACTACATTAACGAATAATGCATGCAAATATACAGCAGATCACTAGATGTCCTCCTCTCCCAAAATTTCTTTGTTTTGATGCTTTAGTCTTTACATACTGAATTACATTAGAGTGAGGGATTAACTAGAACTGAAGAAAAAAATTCCCCAATTCAAATGGCTCAATGTCAGAAAAGGATGTGGTTTTATCAATGGAAATGACACTCAATAAGATGCATTACCATCTGCTTTGCTGCTGCACCCTAAGGACCACTGTGCAATCTTTCCCAGCAGTCTTTGCATAGAAAGAAAGCAAACCTTTAAGCTAGAGAATGAATTTTTAATTTTCAGAAGCATCAGACCCCACTGAGTTTGGGCAGCAGGGATTTTCGGTAGTGCAGTATGATATGATTTCCAGAGGTCTTTCTGATATAACTAAATCATATTACCTTTTAAGGCTAGCTTTTGGTGATAACAATCTATACATGAAATGCAGTGATATGGTATAAACACCTTTCATAAGATAATAGAATATTAAAGCCGAAGGGGACTTTAGAAATTCAGTATTTTCTATTATATGAGGAAACAATCAATCACAGAATGTCAGTTGGAAGAAAATTTAGAAATCATTGATTCTAAATCCCCACCTTTTTACAGATGAATAAAAGAGACTCTGAGAGATTAATTGATTTGACTATACAATGATTCCCCGGCTCTTTTTTGGAATTGCTGATTGTGCCCTGTCAAGCTTTGACCTTGGATTACACCCACCATCCACTGTCTTTGCCTACACATATGTTTTTGAATGTAGGTATAGAAAAATCACACAACCATTGTGTCTGGTTCCACTACAAATTTATATTACATAACCACAACTGTGTCACCACTTCCACCTTCAACATTTGTCTTATCAACTCATTATCCACTCTTCACAGCACTTCTAAGTGTTTTCATTCCTCTGCAAACCACCCATGGCTCCTCCACCCTCTTAGTAGAGAAACTTGACTAATATTTTACCGAAAAAAATCAAGGTTGTTGGCTGTGAGCTCCCTATTCTCCCTTCCTCTTCACACTCATAGGCTTTTTGCCACTATCTTCTCCTTGTCTTATATGACAAGATGGTCTTACTGCTATATCAAGGCCCAATCCTCCACTTGGATTAGAATCCTATTCCAGTCCATTTCCAACTCCTACTATATCAGTTACCTTTGACTCCTGATAAACATACTCATGTTTCAAAATACTCTCATTTGATTCACCTATCCCAACTATTATCTTATATTCTTCTGCTTTCTGTGACCAAACTTGTTGAAAAAGCTGTCTACAAAAAGTATTCATATTCTCTTCTTTCAATCACTTCTTCAACCCTTAAAATCCAGATTCTTACTTCATCATTCCACCAAAATCACTCTCTATGAACTTACCAATGGTCTCTTAATTTTCAGATTCAATGGTCTTTCTTTTCTCAATCTTTATTCTTCTTGACTTCTCTAAAGTCTTTGATACTGTTGACCATTTTTCTCCTTGATGAATTCTCTAGTTTTTCAGAATACCCCACTCTCTCCTGGTTTTCCTCTTAGCTATCAGACCACTCCTTCTTAGTGTCTTTTGCTTTATCTCCATCCAGGTCCTACCCTCTAGCCATAGATATCCCAAGGGTTCTGCCTAGGTTCCTCTTCTCCTCTCCCTTTATGCTACTTTATATGGTGATCTCATCAGCTCCCATGGATTTAATCTCTGTGCTAATGATTATCAGTGATCCTCACCTTGCCCTGACTTCTCTGCTGACCTTTAATCTTGCAACACCAACTGCTTTTTAGACATCTCAAAATGAATGTTCAACTGACATCTTAAACTCAACATATCCACAATTGAACTAATTTACTTTTTTCCTAAACCCTCCCTACCTCCTAACTTCCCATTTACTAACGAGGGCCACACAATCCCCCTAGTCCCTCAAACTCATAACCATGGTGTTATCCTTGACTCCACTATCTCTCACCGTCACCCCCTCCATATCCCATCAGTTGTCAAGGTCTTTCAATTTCACCTTTAAAATTTCATCTCTAAAATTCCTCTCCTTCATTCCTCCAATCTAGATGCCAGGCATACACCTGGACTGGTGCAAAAGTCTGCTTGCTCATGTCTCTCCTCACTTCATTTTATTCTCTTTTCAGCCATCAGTGATTTTCCTAAAGTGGAGTCTTGCCTATCTCACCTCTCCACTCAATGTACCCCAGTGGTTCCCCTTTGTATAAAATCCTCTGTGTAACATTCAAAGGCCTTCATGACCTAACCCACCTCCTTCCACCTTTCCAGTCTTTTTATCCATTACTCCTGGGACCTCCTTCCTGTTCTTTGAACAAGATACTTCATCTCTCTTTTCTGGTCATTTACTGTTTCTGTCACACATGCCTAGAATGCTTTCCTTCCTTTTCTCCACCTACTTTAGTGACTTTAGTGACTTTCTTCAGGTCTCAACTAAAATATTCTATTCTACATAAAAAGTACCTCTTATATGTAGTATGTTTCCTCTTTCAATTATTTTCTACTTTTCCTGTAACATAGTGTGTTTGCCTTTATTATTGTTTTGTCTCCTCCATTAGATAGTGGACTCTTTGAGGTTAGGGACTTTTTTTATCCCTAGCACTTAGCACAGTGACTCTTTCACAGTAGATGCTTAATAAATGTTTATTTACTAACAACTAGTGAATGTCAGAACTGAAAACGGAACCCAATTCTCGCTAGACTTCCTCAGTACCCTACTTGTGGACTAATCATTTATTTTTTTGATATAACAAATATATTTAGCGGAGATGAATGAAATCTTTTTTAAATCTTAAATTTTGTAAAGAAATTGCTTGTGAGCCGTATGAATGAAGATGATTTTGTTTGCTTTTTTCGTTTTCTCATTGTTTCAAAGAGTAGCATCCAATTTGGTTCAAATTGCATATAAAAAGGAGTTCATGAGATGGTTAGAGTTACTGACATAAGTAACTGACATAAGTGGGAAATGAATTATTTCTTTTCTCTCAACTTGCATTATCACAACTAAAACAAATCATAGAGATTGACCAGTGTACACTCCACCCCATAGAAAAACAGTGAAAATAATAATTTTAAAAAACACTTTTAACAGATAATTGTTTTTCTTTTTTTTCCCCCAGCAATGAAATCTAGCTTCTTTTGTGACCCTAGCAAATGGTTCTATTAGGTGACTAAGAGCCTGATTGCAGGCAGTTCCATAACTCATGTGGTGATAGTGTATCTCTGCATTTCATTATTCCCCAGTAGATGTTTGTTTAAAGAATCAGACTGACTCTAAATGATGGGTATACTTGCAAACCATGGTTACATTCTACTCTCTTTTTTCCCTTATACTACTCTGTTGAAAGGATCAGACAACATAAAAAGCTTATAAAAATATACTTGGAAAAGAATATAATAGAATTTTAAAGGAAGAGAAATATAATGTAAAATAAAACAAATCTGAGATACTACCTGATACCCAGCAAATCACCATATCTGATAAAAATGAAAACAGTCAACTTTGGAAGGACAGTAGAAAGACAGGCACACACACACACACAGATACACACAAACACACACAAACACATATATACATATATAAAACTGAGGGAGCTTAACTGTGTTTCTACATAATTTACAACTACACTAGAACAGTGACTACAGGTTTCATGTCCTTTCACTACTGAGCACATACTCCAAGAGATCACGGCTGGGGAAAGGTACTCAATATGAAAATATTTATAGTAGCACTTTTCTATAGTAAAAACAAATTTATAAAAACCTGGAAGCATAGTGGAATGTCCAACTGTGGTATATGAATACAATGACAGAAGTTTGAATTCAATGAACGATATTTTCATTACCTGAAAGCATGCCCAACTTTTCTATTTTTTATCATCTGTCCCAAATAAAAGGTATAAAGATAGAAATAAAAAAATGGGAAGACTATAAATTGTTCACATAACTGCATGCTCTAATTTGGGCAATATACATTCTTAATCCATTTCAGTGTTTTTTGTGGATGGTTAAGCCAAATTATTTTCATGGTTATATTATCCTTCCATGAGGTTCTGGAGTGTTTTGGTACTTAATCAGTATGATACCACTCTATAACACTAATATCTAGATGAACTTTCCATTCATAGCCAATCCTCTGACTCACTTCTCTTCTGAATCTCCCCTATTCAAGTGGAGAAGACCTTTGATGAGCATTCTTTTCATGCACCATTGGGAGCTAGTACTCTCTAAGTTTTCCTCTGTTTCTTTCAGTTATATGATAAGATGTTATTTGTCTTTGGAATAGCATTTGTGAAAGCTTACTAGCTCCTCGCTAATACTCTCAGTAAGGTGGCATTCAACGCATGTGCTGATAAGTGTCACCAAAATTTCACATTGATGTAAAACTAGACATATAAATCAGTGCTTGTTCCTTTTTCTAAGCCATCTTTTTGTGTACTAATAATGTCAGAGACACTTTTTCCCACATCTTGGATATATTTCATTCAAATAACTTGTGAGTTAATACCTCAGTTCTCTCAGAATTGTTACCACTACCATTGATCTCTTCTGTGTAGGTTTGGTCTAATATATCTGCTTTTACCACCTTTGCTCTTTCTAGTTCCATTTCTGCTTCCTCTGAAAATATAGACAGGCTTTAGTGTAAAAATAAAAATTTGAATACTCTATTACCCTTCAAAGTAAATAAAGTTTGTTATAAAAATCTTTGCTAGTGAACCGATCAGAACCAGGAGAAGTTTGCAAACAGTAACAGCAAAATTGTCAAAATGATCAACTGTGAAAGACTTAGATACTCTGACCAAGAAAATGAACCAGGACAATTCCAAAAGACTCATGATAAAAAATGCTGTCGACCTTCAGAGAGAGAACTCGTGATGTCTGAGTGCAAATTGAAGCGTATTTTTTCAATTTTGTAAGTTTCTTGTTTTTTTGGTAACATGGTTAATAACAAAATATGTTTTGCATGACTTCACATGCATAATTGGCATTCTATTGCTTACTTTCTTAATGGCTGGAGGAGGGGGTGAGAGAGAAGGAGGGAGGTAAATTAGAGTTCAAAAAAATTAAATGATTGTCACAAATAAATAAATAATGCTTAAAATCTTTGCAAATATTTTTCCACTTTTATTCTTTTTGTTTTTCATCCTTTTGGGTCTTCAAATGGGATTGACTTGGTTGAGTCGTTTACCAAACTTTCTTCAAACTATGTTAACCCTTCATTTCTTCTGTTTTAATTACTTGATGCAAATAATAATTTTACATTACTCTTTTCTATTAAAATTTGACAGATGAATTTATATACTAAACCACTGTTTCCTTTACCCACCAACTCTTTCTACATATCAAATATTTGTTGACTATTAGGTTCTTTTGCTTTCTTTGTTATGGCAATTAATTTGTATCAATTAAACTTCTGTATAATGATTTTATAATATATACACATATATTTTTTCCTTATATCCATCACCTATTTTTCATCTTCAATAGATTATTTGAATGGCTCAGGATAAACTTGTTATAATTAAATAATTTTTTCCTTGTTTTTATTGTTTTACTTATTTCTGTTTTTTCTTCTAAGTATTTAATTCTGATCTTAGATCTAACATGTCAGTGGACTGAATGTACATAGACAACTGATTCTGGAATGATTCACTTCAGAAATGAAGAAATTTCTATCTATTAAAATTTGGCCAGTTTGATTTTCATGATATTATCTGGCAACATTCACTATAGTCTGAGCCTAGTCATTCTTTTCCAGAGAAAATCATGCTTGAAATACAAGGTTTCTGAGTACTCTGCAAGTCTTTGGCTTCTCTTGTCTCGAGGGTCTTATCAAGCTCTGCATAAAATTATTCTTCTTCATTTTTTGCATCAGGTATTATTGCACAGTTTTCAATTATTTTCACGATGGTCTCTGCAAATGCTTATGTTGTGCATAGCAATAAGAGATGTCTCATTGGCTTTGAGGAATCCTACAAAAAACAATTCCATGAATTACTTTCTTTGTCTCTCTAAAGAGGACCAGTGAGCCATCCTGCAAATTAAGGTGCAAAGGTTTCCTTCTTTTGGTTTCATTTATAGTCAGATCATTGTTACTTTTGTGGATTAATCTTTTCAGTTGTGTCCGACACTTCTTGATCTCAATTGAGGTTTTCTTGGCAAAGATACTGAAGTGGTTTTCCATTTCCTTCTCTAGCTCATTTTACAGATGAGGAAACTGAGGCAAAGAGCAATAAGTGCTTTGCCCAGGGTGACACAGCTAGTAAGTACTTGAGGCCAGATTTTTAACCCAGGTCTTCCTTATTCCAAGCCCAGTGCTCTATCTACTGCACTACCTAGCTTCTCAAAATCAGATCATTCTGATTCTTCTTTCAGTCTTATTGGTCCTTGGACAATAATCTCATGTTTAAAGAAAAGAAAAGGTAAGCCTAAATTTATAAAAGGTTTAAAAATGTGATCCTGAGTATCTTCTGCCTCCCCTTTCTGTTCCTCTGACACCATCACAACAGAAGAGAGCCACACAAGCTGGAGGGCTAGTTCCTACTTGGTTGTTGCTGATTCATGTGTTGGCATTACCAAAGAATTCCTAACCAAGTGGCTGGCCTACTGATGATGAGCTTCTTCATAATTAATTAGGGTGATCCTCAGGAATCAGAATTAGTCTTTTGCCAGGACCATTATTGATGCTTGCTAGTACCTTATAATCTGCAAAGACCTTGAATTCAATTCACATAACTTTTGAGAGTCTGTGGCCATATCTTTGCTACAATGCTTTTGTGAAAGGAAAGGAGAAGGGAAGGAAGGAAGGAAGGAAGGAAGGAAGGAAGGAAGGAAGGAAGGAAGGAAGGAAGGAAGGAAGGAAGGAAGGAAGGAAAGAAGGAGGAAGGAAGGAAGGAAGGAAGGAAGGAGGAAGGAAGGAAGGAAAGAAGAAAGGAAGGAAGGAAGGAAGGAAAGAAGAGAGGGAGGGAGGGAGGGAGGGAGAGAGGAAGCATTTATTAAGCACTTCCGAAGTGCCAGGCATATATTAAGTGTTTTATGAATATGATCTCATTTGATCCTGACAACAACCCTGTAAAGTACATGCTATTATTACCCCTACTTTACATTTGAGGGAAATTAAGGCAGAAGGTGATTAAATGGTTTGACAAGGGTCACCCAGCTATTTAAGTGTCTGAGGCAAAATTTGAATTCAGGTTTTCTTGAGTCCAGGCCCCATATTCTCTACTCAACATGCCACATAGTTGCCTTGTGGAAGCTGAGAATGTCAACATGAGTAAAATAAAATGATTAATTGCTAAACCTCCCCTTCACCTGGAGTGTGAGGGAATATGGAAACAATAAGTAAAATAATAAAAAATCACCCGAATTCATTTATTAAATTTAATTTAATTTTGTCTATATAAGGAATTAGACATAGATATTGGAAAGCGCCATTATTTCATTTTGTTAAAACCCCTACATACCTCACACAGAAAGTATAAAAAGACAAAAAGAAATATCAAATTAAAGTACAGAAAAGGTTTCCTTTTTATCAATATGTATGCCTATAGGCAAAACAGCAATAGGAAAATAGTAGTATAATGATATGGGATTAAAATTTTTCTTATTCTTAATACTCATTTTCATTTCATCTCATAATAGAAGCATTTGCTCCATACTTTTGGTGTTTCCTAGAAAATGGATGATGATTGTAGATAGTGATCCAAAATCTCTCTTCTCAAAGTCATGATCATCTCTGAAATGACAGATCTGAATTGAAATATTAGACCTGTGCAGTACTCAAGTTGAACTGCTGTTATTCCATCCAAAAGCTTTTGTGTGGACACAGCAGCTCTAAACCAATGCAAAGGACAGTAACTGGCTTTATCATTAGACAATCTTCCAAATGGATAAAGCCCATCAGAAGATTGTATTTCACTTATCTCATAGTAGGACTATTCAGTTGGTGATGATGTCACCACTTAAGAAGTCAATCTGAGCTAAATTTTATTAAAAAATCCATTATCATTTAGATACCAAGCTTTTACTATAGTATTAATGTCAAAGCTCTTAAGCTGATTGGAAAGTTAAAATAGTGAGGCTTAACTATCTGTCTGCCATCTCAGGGCTGGTTTTGAATCCATGTGCACTCTTGGGCCTACTTGTCCATAGACTAACAGGTTCTAAATCATTTTCCTTCACTTGTGATTGTTTGGTACAACTTCTGACCCAGTCCTCTGGGGCTAGGCCTATTTATCTACCAATAATATCTCCAGTTACTATCCAACTGGAAGTCAGAGTTATTCCTCTGTTATAATCACATAATCCAAGAACTACTCTTTCTTCCTTCATTGTTGAGACTTTGCTACTATATGCCTCAAGTGCCTGCTCCCTCCACCTTTAGGAGACTCCTCTCTTTTCAGAACCTCTATTTTGAAGGAAGACCAAATCTAATAATTCTTTATTATTCAGATTTCAATACCATACCCCCATACGGACACCTTTCCTTCTTCTTTTCAAATCCCTTTTATACATTTTATTACCGCCCCCCCTGCAAAAAGTAATATTCCCCAGTGCAATGACCGCCTTTCTTCTTGGTTTTTATATGCATAGCACTTAGCATAGTATCTGGAACATAATACACCTTACTTATGCTTTATTCATTCATATTTAAACATACGTATGCTAAGCAGAATGCGTTTTTTTATGGAGAACAAGCAGAAAAAATTGACATCGACCAGCTTATTTTTTAAACTTATTTTTGGGGCTCTGTGTCATTGCCCATGCTTCTTTTAAATGTAAACATTAGAAGGAGAAAAGGGTAATTGGTACTGAGTGCACAGGACTGGAAGTAAGACAGACCTGGTTTGGAGTCTCAGACTTGGCCCCTAGTAAATTTGTGAATTAATCTCTTTGAGACTCAATTTCTTTTTACAATAGAGATATTACCTGGTTCATAGAATTACCCCAATGCAAGTAAACCTTAAAGCACTATGCAAAGGTGAATTATTATTTAATTAAAATGGACTATAAATAAAATTTCTCTTTAAAACATTTACTTCCTGTCACAGAGAATCACTGTATACTGTAGGGTAGCTGTGAACTGTAAAAATCTCTGAATAGTTTATTTGAGTAAGGCAAATCTTTTGATTTTTAGTGTTGAAGAAATGGGAACTTCAACACTTTGGCCATTGATGTCTCACTCTACACTTTTCAAAGCTTTTTTCATCACACTACAAATGGGAAAACACATTCCCTATAGGGCAATTGAGAAAAATGCCAGGTTTGTGTAATCATTTACTGGAGTAGATTTAAAGAGACTCTGATTTAAGAAAAAGCTAATGGAATTGGATCTCTCTTCTCCTTCAAAGAACATGGTGACTTGTCATCACAGCTGCAATTCATACAACTCGTTTTTACAATTTTTCACTAGCTACTTCTTGCCTTTGCAATGGAATTTTTTTCTATGATCTAAATACAGAGGGGGCCATTTAATAGTATGAAAGATTGCCTTCATTGAAGGCTTTTTCAAACAGGACATATTGTACAGAACTCTCAAGATTCTACAGAACGAACTGGAGCTGGTTTACAGTCAAACAGAAACTTAAGCAAGGCTTTCCATCTGTCCAAATATTTAAACCCAGTTAAATATTTGGGGGAATGGTGTTTGAGTTCATTCATGCAGAAGAACATCAGAGCATTTCCTGTAACCTATATGAGTTTGAAGCTTCAATTAATAAATGAAAACTCAATACTGTATTGGGGGGAGACCACAAGGGATTATATTTTACTATTGGGTAAATTACAACCTAGTAATAAAATGCACACCTTTTAAAGGAAAGTCAACTTTGTACAAAACCATTTACATGAAGAATTCATTTCCCCGATGTCCTATACAAAACTCCAAAAGGTATCTTGGCATGGCAACCCCACATTATAAATGGAGGGACCACTTCTCTTCTCCTTAATTCCAAATGTAGTGCATATGTGAGGCCCAGAATAAATATTTTATGGTGAAGATAAATCTTGCTTAGCACTTTAGAAAGAGCTGATTCTCTTTCAAAATGCCAGCAATTTACTCCCAGGTAAAGCAAAGTCCGATGCCTCTATTGAACCCATCTATTTAGTTTGGAGGTAAGGTTTCATTGTTAGACATCACTTTTTTTGTGAAGTAGGAAAACATTTACTAGATGATACATATACATAAAAAAATTATTTGTGTTCTAATAATGCTACTTAAATAATTTATTAAAAACTACCAGTCCTTTCTATATATCCAATGTAAATCATTATTCACTGTTAGTTTGTGAATAATTATGTTCAAAGATGATTGTGGTTAACAAAATTCATTAATGTTAATAATTCATTAATTAATTTGATAAATATTTATTGAAAATGCTTACTATATGGACAGAACTGTATTAGAATCTGACAGGAATTCAAAAAAGAAAAATATAAAGTTCCTGACACCTGGGACGTTACAATTTACTAGAGGACATTAAAAAATTAAAATACTTAGATTGATTTGTGTTCTAATTGATGTGGGTGTTTCTTCTAATAATTTGGTTTGCCAGCCAATCGTGCCTACTAATTCTGCATGATATTTGTTCATATATACTCTAAATTCATGTCGCAGGATCTATCCAACATTGTAGGGGTCTACATGACTTTCTCCTGACATTGTGAAAATTCTTGTTGTGGTTTACTCATTTTCAATAGTGTCTGACTCTTCTTCATCCCATTTTGGATTTTCTTTGCAGAGATACTGAAGAGGTTTGCCATCTCCTTTTAAAGAGGAAAATAAAGCAAGCAGGGTTAAGTGACTTGCCCAGCTAATAAGTGTCTAAGGTCATATCTAAACTCAGGAAGATAAATCTTCCTGACGCTAGGCCAAGCATTTTCTCCATTGTGCCACCTATCTGCCCATTGTAAAAGTACCTTTTATATATTAGAGTTTTCTTTCATGTGTCACTCTTTTCATGTGCCCTGTCTTCATTTTTATTCATACCTCTCTGAGATGACATCCAGCTTACCATTTTTCCTTCAAAATTTCTTATTTGGAATATGTTGCAGCCAGATCATATGCCTCATGTTCTTCTTCCTTAGATGATTTTCAAGTTTAATTTTATGAAAAGTGGAGAGTTCCATGATTCAAAGCCAAACAATGTTAGGAAAGTGCTTTGGCATTGAAAAGTTTGCTCTTTGTTTCATGAGGAAGTGAATTTGTTAAAATAATAACAAAGGCAATGAAGTCTCTCTCACGCAACGTCCATGGCAATATCTATCCAATAATTGATACTTAAATACCTAGTTACACAGATCTATGTGTATATTTATGTATTTTTATAGTACATATCACACACACACACACACATATACACACACGTGCATACACATAGATAGCCGAGCTCAATAGTTATCCCATTCAGCTACATCTCATTCTAAACAATTGGCTTTTTTCATCCACTTAGTTTTTCTTGGGAATGATAGGCCAAATTCATTAAAATGAGTATAGCACTTTTTAAGGAATTTTAAAATGTTCCAGAACTTGATGTAATCAAACAAGAGCATGTGAACAGTTTTATCATCTATATGGAATCCCGATATGGATATGTGCTGGAGCTCCTTCATGAAAATGGTGAACATCTTTGATTAATATACTTGGATTTAAGTGAGAGAGGGCTGTGCAAAGTCACCAGTCTCATTTTCTCCTCCAGAACCATCTGGACCAGCACTACTACAAAAGTAGAACCTTGGACACCATCCCAGGTAATTTTCATATATAAACAAATCACCCATCTTCCTAGTGTAGGAACCTTAAATACTGTCTTGTTTAGAAGTAGGAAGATGAAATTAATAGTTTTCTTCAACTTGGCTATCTTCTTGGTTTCCCTTGGCTCTAGGAAGTTATAATTCTTAAATATTTGGTGGATGAACATGAAAGTTAATAACAATTGAGGTTCTAAAAGCCATCTACTCTCAACAACCAGAATGGGAATTCTTCATAAATACACATCCTTTTTTCATGTGATGCCAACCAAAAACTTCCTCTGAGAATAGTTATCAAATATCACTTTAAATCACCCCTGAAGACATGCAACACCATTCTAGCCAATAACACAATGTTTTCAAGACTTTTAAGCAAGGGATATTGACTTAAGACAGTAATAAATGTAGTAGGGTTGTTTCAAAGTATACATACATACACATATATATGTATACATATACATATATATGACAAAATTAGTTAGCACTACAATGTACTTTAGCAGTTGTAATAGGGACTAATGATCAATTCTCAGTCCTCTTAAGTGCTACTTCTTACACCCCTTCTTCTCAAAGTTGTTTGAGTTCCTAAACTCATATAATCCATGAAGGAAGTCTAGGGGAAGCCCCAACAGGCTGGGAATATCATAATTCCTATTATTTCATGACAGTTATCCTTTCTTTTTCCTAATCTGATATCTACTCTGCCCATTCACTACTGCCACCATCTCTGTTTCTCTCAGCTGTAGCTGCCTATGGTAGCTTGGTACCACCTTAGTAGCTGTCATCTGTGGCTCCTGCTAATGCTTTACTCACAGCCTTGATGGTATCAGTGCTCCGAACCATTCTTAGTAAGGGCCATTCAACCACAAACCAGTAAAATAACTCAGAAACTCTTGTCTTTCTTGACTTTCTTGCTGTTTTACTCCTCTTTTCACTTCTTTCTCTCAGTTGTCCTTCTGTTTCCAGTAAACTCCAACCAGTGCTTTCTACCATATCCCTTCTCCTTCT
Source organism: Notamacropus eugenii (assembly GCF_028372415.1). Taxonomy (NCBI): domain Eukaryota; kingdom Metazoa; phylum Chordata; class Mammalia; order Diprotodontia; family Macropodidae; genus Notamacropus; species Notamacropus eugenii. The sequence continues at coordinate 204,439,559 of NC_092875.1, read as the reverse complement.
TTTTCATACCCCTTCTTCCCATATCATTCTGGAAAAAAGCATTCCTTTCCTCTATCTCATGTTCTATAGCATAACCTTCATGTGTCTCTCTACTGTCTTACAAAGGGAGGGAAATGGGAAAAGGGGGCAAGATGAAGTTTTCCTTCCACTCCACACACACACTAAAACAAATTATTAAAGATATACTTTTATACCTAGCATATTACAAATATTTTATAATCTATCTCTATATCTATAATATACAGTGAAACTATTTAACTTGCACCAGAGTGAGAAGAATGTAGGAAAGAATTGTGTAACAGAAATGGACATGAGTTGTTTTTTTTTTCAAAGAGTTCTCCAGGAATTACTACTGCTCACCATTTAATTCATATCAGTAAAGGCTGATTGAGCAAATCAATTATTTTCATAACATTCAATAACAAGTTCTAAGTCACTTTCCTACTCTCATCTCATATGATCATTCTCCCTAGCTCTATTAACTACTGAGGGTTTTTTTTTTTTGTATTATAGGTAAGGAAACATGATGGCTCTTAAGAGTATTTCTTTCCTTTCTTAATTTTCCACTTCTGGTCTTCCCCTTTACCTTCAAATTTAGACAATCAAAATCTCTTCATAAAGAAAAGTATACATGGATAAATAAGCAGACAAGTAGATGAACATGGGGAATGGAATAGATATTGCCTAGAAAATATACCAAAAATAGAACTCCATTTTTCTCACAGTGAAAAATTTCCTATTTTTTTCCTCTTTTCCCTTTGTCATATGTCCTTAGGTCTGGAGTCCATCATGCTAAAATATAAAGACGTTACTATGGATTCTACTTCCTGCTTTGCCACTGTCTCTCAAAGTTCTCCTTTGCTCTGTCGCTCAAGTCACAGGATCACACTGCCTGCCAAAAGAGCTGATTGCCTCAGTCACTGTAGTTGAACAATTGATTAATTCAATGAGGGAAAAATTCATCAAACTGAGTGACTAGACTAAGTTATAACTTGACTGATTTGACTGGTTATTCAACTCACAATGGCTAACATAGTTCATTTGTGGATTTGTGTGATCATAACCTTCTCAGTTAACTATTTTAGTTTCCTGATCTGTGAAAGAGGAATGTAGGTGGGGATGCATCTTTAACCACTTAATGTTCATTAAATTTTTAAAAATGGATATATCCACATAATAGCTATAAAGTGAGTATCTGTGAGTTATAGAAAAAAGGAGAAATTAAGACTTATAGAAATGGTATGCTGAACAAAGGGAGTTTTAGTATACCTGGACAAAAAGTTTATTATTTCAATGTTTCTGATAAAGCAATAATGACAAACATTAGATTGGCTAGGAAAACGGTTTTTAACCTTTATTCCTAGCATAAATCAAGAGTCTCATTTTTCACAGTCTTCCTATAGAATTCAATTAAAGGTCAGATTTGTAATGAAGATCCTAATTATTAATGGATTGCCTATTTTGAATTATTAATAGGTTGAAATATTTGCATAATGGGCAAAGAAAATGCCCAAGAACAACTTTAGTAACATATGAGGACCCTTCAAAAAGAGTTCATCTAAGTCGTTTTGCTATTATCAGGTAATTCATCTTTTCTGATTCCATCCTTACTTAGAATATTTATTCAAAGTGTTCTACAGGTAGAAATTTGTGTTGCCATTTATCAGAAAAGGAATTAATCACATTTTAATAACCAGAGCTAAGAAATATTCTGGAAATGTTCATTGGACGTAGATCATCATTGAAAAATGGGGCAAAGAAAATCCATTACTGATTTTGCACAGAATTCTGTCTTCTATCTACACTTCATATTATTAGTAGTAGGTCACTTTGCTTATTTTAATGAAAATAAAATATTTCAGTTCATTTAGACTTTAAATACATTGTGCCAGAAATGTGATACTCCTAACAAATTGTGTCTGGGCAAGGAATTGCACCAATATTCAATGGGTTTGTGACTTTAGTAAGAGCTTCTCGCACTAACAAATCACAAACTTTTAATTACTTAGTAAACATTTTAGAATGCCATCAAATGGTAGTCAGATTATTATTTAAAGTTAATTGTTACTGATCACACTTTTCCATAATCTCAGTTGTGTCAGCTTCAGCTAAAGATGATCTGACTCAGATGGGCAAGAGGATTCATAATAATAGGATTCAAAAGAGAGTAAAAACTTAGAATATTAAGGTAATTAGAATTTGCTGGAATATTTTTATCCAAAGTAGAAGATCTTAGCACATGACAGACTAGAAAATACTGAAATAAAATGTTGTGTAAGATAATTTAACTTTTAATTCAAAGAAGAAGAATTTTTAGTTGAAAACATTATATAATTCATTGGAATTTCATCTTAGGGAGTAAATAAGGTTTGTCTTTTGAAGTTCAAGTGAATTTGTTTTTATTTTCTTACTTCAAATCATTTAAAATTTACCTTCCACACAAATATGCCATAAAGTACAGAGCTTGAGATTTCAATTATTTCACTGATTTGCTAGTCTATTACACTTAGACTCAGAATCGTAAAATAGTAGAATTAGAAGAGACCTCAGAAGTTATCTAGTAAAACAACTTACTTAGAACATGATTCCTTTCTATGTCGTTAAAGTCAAGTGCAGTCCCTATTCTACATGAAAGCTTTTTGAATTCTGGTGTAAGAAAAAAAATAGAAGATAGGATATTTGTTTATTGTAATTACTAGCATTGGTTAAACTGGACACTGCTAAATATGCCATCTGGCGTTGAAAAGTTCATTTTCATCTTGAAATCAGCTAAGATGCCAACCCATAGCCATCTCTTCCTTGTAGAAACCATGCCCATTCTCCTTACTCGGTGCTAATATAACATGATCCCCAATCTGTTCATCATCTTGATTTGTTTTGCTGGATATTTCTCAGCTTGTCAATGCCCTTTCTAAAATGTGGCATCCAGTGTTGAGCATATTTGAGAGCAAAGCCTTATTTTTAGCTTTGTAGAATGGCTAAGGGTACAATGACTGTCAAGAGAGGGAGATGTCCTGCTAGACTTTATAACATATGTGAAAATATGTCCAAAAAGGGATTCTGGAAAGCTAGACAAGTGTGACTAATCAAGGAAGATAAAAAGTATAAGAATGAGAATCTATTTATTGCTCCCTAAAATTTTTCACAAATCTATATATTTTGTTATACTTGTCTAAACTTAAGGCTTTATCAATAACTTAAAGGCTGTACATAATGGAATACATTTAATTATCTCTATAGTCAATCAATTTCTTGGGGATTTTTGTAAAGAAAAGAGAGGAAAAAGAACATCTTGCCTCCAAAGTTATAATTTATCCAGTGATGTAAAGGGTGAGCAGGATTAGTGATAGTGACCAAAATGAACTTTTCAATGCCAGATGGGATATTTATTAGTGTCCAGTTTAACCAATGTTAGTAATTATAAGGGACACAAATTTCACTATTAATTAGGTAATGATCAATTATTTAAAAACATCTTTAAATGAAGGCCTTCTTTGTGGAATCTGGGCACTGCTTTAGGTACAAACTTCATCTCTACTGTCTCACAGTTAATTTCTATTTGCCTTGTAAATGTTGTACCTTTGTGGGTCTTCACAACTACTTGATTAAAGCATACATGCTAATATAATTTAATGACTGAATCCTAAATGGAGCTCTCTTACACCCTGAGTAATACTTCTGAATATCTTGGGGAGTGGGGTGGAATGGGAGCGGGGGAGGGTAGAAATAGCTGTTTGCTTCCTTCTTCTTTGCTGTAAAACATTTATAAATAGAAAGAAAGCCACTTGATTTGGGTTTTACCTCCCTCCTAAAATGAGAATTCTGCTGATGAAAACATAGTAGACTATAATTGTAGAAAAGAGCCAGTTTCCTAAATCTGAGGATATGAATTAATGTGGTAAACAGGTAGCTGAGAAAACCAGTTTTTCCTGTCTAAGGAAAGAGTGACAGCTTTGTAGCCTGTCCTCTGTTAAATAAACTGAGGATGAGAACGTAGAAAACTCTAGAAGGGGAGGGGGGTCTCAACACATCAGACCACCGTGGCCTATCTCCTTGTCAGAAATTGTTATCTACAATATTTTTAAAATTTCCTTAGAAGAATTCCGTGCTTTTCTTTGTCCACACAGGACATTTGGCAATACATGAATTCCCAACTACAAAGAATTGATTGAGTCACAAATTTACTTACATCCTCTGAGTGCACAAATTTTGGTCTGTACTTCTGCCTAGTGTCTTATGGTAACTATTGTCCCTTGCTGAAAAGCCTGGCTCAGTCGGAAGTGATTCCAAGAAAGAGCTAACCATTAGTCCATACCACCTTAACCTCAACCAATAGCAATGGGATATTTTAGTAGCCCTTAAGGAGAAAAGTAGCTATTAATTAGATCAAATAAAGAAACCATTCAGTTGAGAATTGAGTAGTCAAGGTAGGGGAAATCTCCAAATATTCCTGATTCTTGCTACTTATATACAGACCTCAGCAGATGGAAATAAGTCACACAATAAAGTAGCAGGAACCGATTATATTTTACTCTTTAAGCTTGTTGGGGTTTATTTTTTTTCCTCTTCCCACCAATAGCACCATCTTTTACTGGTCAAGTGTTACTAAGCAAAGATACAAGACAAAACTCCACTAAGCTCCAGCGATGAAGCAGATCCATAAACAATAAACTACCTGTGATGGGATGGCATGTAGGTGACACAGTAGATGTGGTACTGAGCGTGAAGTCAGGAAGACTAGACCAAATCCAGCCTAAGATATTTACTAGCTGGATGACTTGTTTGCTTCTTTCCTTTCTAGTCTGTGCCAATCAATATCTTGGTTGCCTCACTCTGCATACTCTCTGTCTCTCTGATGTTCTCTTTAATATATGGCACCCAGAATAAACACAGTGCCCTAAATGTGTTCTGACTAGTTCAGAGTATATCAGGGCTATTGTCACCTTATTCCAGCACTCTCCCTTTCATAAAGCAGCCTAATACCATGGGATATCTTAGGCGCCATATCACGTAACTAATTCATGTAATATCCTAAAGTTTCCAAATCTTATTTTTATGTGAAAAAGTATCTAGCTAAACCTCCTAATCTTATGTTTACAGAGTTGATATAACCCCAAATAAAATACGCAGTTATCTTCTTATTAAATTTCATCTTATTCCGTTCAGTCCAATATTGCAACCTGTTGAGACCTTTTTGAATCCCAACTCTATCATCCAAGGTGTTATCTATACCTCCTAGCTTAGATGATATACATTGCTATTGCTCTGATGTTGAAATTTAACAGGAAGTTGGAGGGATATGTAAGTAGTTTTGTCCTCTCACTGGTGCCTCACTGGTAATCTGTTTGGGATAATTCTAGTGGCTAATGTGCAATACTTACAAATTTGTTGCTAAAAATTTGTTTGTATTTTTCCACTTTGCCTCGATACAAAGAAGTTATGGCAAGAACTATGACTGAATCCCTATCTATTCTGTCAGACCCATTTAAGAAATGAGTCCTTATGACCCCAAGGGGAAGGCAGCTTGGGTACACATGAGAACCAAGGCAGGGACTGTTGAATTTTTGCCCCAATAACTAACACAATGTCTGGTGTACAATATTTAATAAATGCTTGTTGCCTGTTATGTACCATAGAGATATTTGTACAATTTTACAATTATTTGCAATTATTGCAACTATAATTGTTGGTCCATGGATTGGCTTACTATTTTTGACTGGAATACATAGTCAAAATATGGAGAATTTATTTTTTTAACCTCTTACAAGTTGGCAAATGAAAGACATTTTTAAGAGACTTTGGTGTTTAGGGAGCCTAGAGGTGTGTCCATCTAAATTAGACCTTTACTTATTTAGATCTTTATTTAAAGCATCCCTCATTTTCAAATTATAGAAGGCAAAAAGAAGGAATATATGAATAAAGACAGTTGAAACCCGTGTTTCCTTTTAATCATTCCTACCTGGAATGCTTTACCTTATACTTAACTGTTCCTCCTTTAATTTTTTGTGAATATTCAATTAATAAGGACCTCATTGGTATGATTATCCCAGAAAAATGCTCCTCTGAAAGGAATTTAAGTCCAGTTATGTCTGCATACTCATTCATTCCCACTAACAAAAACCCAAAATGGGGGAGGGAGAAAGAGGTTGTTTCCCATATCTTTTATCATCCCAATCCCGCCATTAGCTGATGAAAATCTCTGACTTGAAGCCACTGGGAAGATCCTGTTCTGTGGTTAGTCCTACCACAAACCACAGCGTCACTAAGTGCCAAGGTCTGTCTAGCAGCCAAGGTCAGGCCAGAAAGCACTGTAGACTTCAAGCTGTAAGAGACTTCTCACAGTATCTGATAGGATGAGAGTCTAGGTTTAGAAGAAAAGTAGGCTTAGTATCAGAAGAGACCTAAAAGTTAGTTCAATGCCCTCATTTTGTAGAAGAGAAAACTGAAAGCGAAGAGGTTAATGGAAGGCAGGCAGAATTTGAAGTCATAACCTCTGTCTCCTGTACTACACTTCTACTACACTGTTATATGGCTAATGAATGACAGAGCTCAGACATGAACCCTGGTCTCCTAATTCTGAATCTATTGCTTCTTCTTAGTATACAAGAGAAAAATCATTCCAGACAAATAGTTGTAACATAATTTCTTTCCTTTCTTTCATGTAATTGAGAGTCACTCAAATTCACACAGCTCAGAATTGATTCCAGCTGATCCATCAGTCTCTCCTTTCCCCAAAACTGTATCCCCTCCCATTGACATTATTCTTATTGTTTATTTTATTACATTATGCTAGTTGATAAATATTATGTACTAGTCAGCCAATTATAAGAATTGAATTCAATAACTATAATTAAGAGTTGTTTTAATGGAATAAGAAAATAAACTAAATTATAGTGTTAGAGATAACAAAGTAACTTCATCAAGTGTTGATATATTATGTACTAGTGAATGTGTATTTATATATATATGTATATATATATACACACATATACTATGTCTATAGACTCATCCAGTTTTATAGTTGCAAGTGATAACTCACAAGTTGATAGCACTGAGTTTTTCACTGAGTCCTTTACTCATATCATTTAATTTTATCTTAATAAACACCTTGTAAGGCAGGTTTTATAATTATTATTTCCCCAGTTATACAGATGAGGACACTGAGGCAAAGCAAAGTGAAGAGATTTATACAAATTTAGATAACTAGCTAGGACCTGAAGTGGAATTTGAAACTAGGTCTTCTTGACTCCAAGTCCAGCATTCTATCCACTATGCCACACTGATCTGAAAAGGATGCATGTAATATTTCTGCCTTTTTGCAACTGGTTGTGAGAATTTCACACCCTAATATGTGAACAGTTTTTGTGTACATGCCATGTACTGCTGAGAAAAAAAAAATAAACATATTCCTTTCAATTTCCATTCAATTTTCTGCAGAGGGCTATCATATCTAACTTTTCTAAAATTCTATTCATCTCCTTAACTTTTTTCTGGCTTATTTTTTTTGTTAGATTTGTCTAGTTTGGAGAGAGGAAAATTGAGGCCCCACACTAATATGACTTTATTGTCTATTTCCTCCTGGAATTCATTTAACTTTTTCCTTAAGAATTTGGATGCTATAGCAAAGTGAATATAAGTTTAGTACTAATATTACTCCACTGTCGATGGGACCTTTTAGCAAAATATAGTTTTTCCACATCTCTTTTAATAGATATATTTTTGCTTTTGCTTTGTCTGAGGTCATGACTGCCACTCCTGCTTATTTTTGTGTTTTTGTTTTTCCTACTTTAGCTAAAGCATTTCAGATTCTTCCCCAGACCTTTTACTCTATGGTTGTCTCTGCTTCAAGTGTGTTTTTTGTAAACAACATATTATAGGATTCTGTTTTTTAATCCACTCTGCTATTTGCTTCCATTATATGAGTAAGTTCATACCATTCCCATTCACACTTATGATTACTGTGTATTTCCCTCCAACCTATTTTTCCCTTGTTTATCCTTTACTCTCTTTCTCCTTTCACCCTGACTCTCCTCAAAAGTCTGTCTTTCTTCTGATTACTGCCTCTCCCAATCTGCCCTGTTTTCTATTAGCACCCCTTTTTTTTAGTCCTTTCCACCTGAGTGGGTATTTTATTCCCTTTGAGCCAATTTTGATGAAAGTATGGTACGTGTTGCCTACCATGCCCCCTCTTCCTCTTCCCCTTCCCTATCTTCCTTTCATGCTTCTTTTATAAGAGATAATTTACCCCATTCTATCTCTCCCTTCATCTTTCTCTTACTATATCCCTTTCTCACCTCTAAATTTTAATTTTTTTAAATCATCCCATCATAATCAATACTCACAAGGTCTTCTATATCATAATAATGACAAATATCTTAGCAGTTAATAGCATGATTTTCTCATGTAGGAAGGTAAACAATTTAACCTTATTAAATTGCTTATGATTTCTCTTTCACATTTACCTTTTTAAGCTTATCTTGATTCTTGAGTTGTTTGGAAGTCAAATTTTCTGTTCAGTTCTGACCTTTTCATCAGGAATACTTGAAAGATCTCTATTTCATTAAATAGCCAATTTCCTCCTGATGGATTATATTCAGTGTTTCTGGTTGTTACACTTGATTGTAATCCTAGCTCCTTTGCCCCCCAGAGTACCTACCACATTACAAGCCCTTAGACACTTTCATGTAGAAGCTGCTAAATCTTGTTTTATCCTGACTGTGGCTGCACAATGTTTAAGTTGTTTCTTTTTGAATACTTACAATATTGTGTCCTTGATCTCAGGGGCTCTGGAATTTCGCTCTAACATTTCCTAACATTTTGGGATCTCTTTCAGGTGATGATCTATAGATTCTTTCAATTTCAATTTTATCCTCTGGTTCTAGGATGTCAGGGAAGTTTTCTCTGATAATATCTTGAAATATAATGCCTAGGCTTGCTTTGTGATCATAGCTTTCATGTAGACCAATAACTCTTAAATTACCTCTCAATCTGTTTTTCAGGTCAGTGCTTTTTCCAATGAACCATTTCATATTTTCTGTTTTTTTTCATTTTTGAAAAATTTTGTTTCATTTTTTTCCTCATGGGTCATGGAATCATTAGCTTCTACTTGCCCAAATCCAATTTAAAGGCATTATTTTGTTTTTTTTTTTTCAGTGAGCTTTTGTACATTTTTCACTTGGCCAGTTCTGTTCTTTACACAATTCTGATTAGTGGATTTTTGTGCCTCTTTTACCATTTCAACTATTCTGTTTTTAAGGTGCTATTTTCTTCAGTATTTTTTTGTGCCTCCTTCACCAAGCTGTTGACTCTCTTTCCAGAATTTCTTGCATCACTCTCATTTCCTTACCCAATTTTTCTTCTATATCTGTTGTGATTTTTAAAATGCTTTTGGGCTCTTCTGTGAATGATTTTGGGCCTGTGACCCACTCACATTTTTTTGTTAAAGCTTTTCATGTAGCAGTTTTAACTTCATTTTCTTCTGACTGTTTTTTGATCTTCCCTGTCTCATAGTTACTTTTTATGGTCAAGTCCTTTTATTATTGTTTGCTCATGTTTCTAGTTTATTTCTTAAAAATTAGATTTATATTAAAGTTGAGTTCTATTCCCAGAGTGCAGGGGGTATGTAACAAGCTTCAAATTATTCATGCTCATGTTTTAAGAACTAGTTCTGGTGTTTTGTAAGGTTTTGGTTATTCCAAGATGATCTAAGGTGAGGTGTGGCTGCTGCTCCCTTAATCTGTGTTCTTGTCTGTGAGTGACCACAAGCATTCTTCTCTTGGTTGGAAGTGTGACTGGGGTCTCTGGACTGTTGTGACATGGCAATACTGCTCCTTTACATATGGGTATTGGAACAGGGTCCTGACTCATGCCAGCAGAAGGTCAGAAGGATAATCTCCTTCTGATCGATTTTCTTGTCTGACAGTGCACTCGCTGTGCACTGAGTGCTTCCAAAGCTGCTTCTGCCACTGCTGCAGCCACCTCTAAGGCCTGCTCTAGCCTTAACAGGATCCAGCCTGAGCTGTGCTGAAGTCCAGGCCCAACCATTATCCCTGTGAGACAGACTTTTCTTGCCAACCTTCAAAGTTGTCTTGAGTTGGAAAATTATTTCACATTGAGCTTTCGTTGATTCCACCATTCCAGAATTCAATTTGAGGTGTTATTTTAAAGTTGTTTGGAGAATTTGGGAGAGCTCAGGTGAACTGTTGTCTTTACTCTGCCACTGTAGCTTTGCCCTCTGCCACTTTGATATGAAATAATATCTGGTCTAACCTTTTCACTTTACACAGGAAGACCTGAGGACCAGATCTGACTGCTTCGGTGACTTACCCAGTGTCATATAGTTAGTGCCCATTTAGGTTAATTATTTTAGTTGTCAAGTATTTTTTTCCCCACTATTGCATACCTATTAATTAAGGGAAAAGGACTGCTTATAGAAGAATCAAGTAGTATATTTTAATGTTAGCTCCCAATATATTCCAGTCCCTTGGTAATATAGACCTGTTTTATAGATAGGAAAGTGCTTCAAAAACCTTAAAATTTTAAATAAATGCCTCTCATCAAATCAGTTCAACAAATATTTATTAAGTACTTACTATGTGCTAGATACTATGGGTAAAGACTGGGGTTATGAAAAAAAAAAAAGGAAAAAGCAAAACCAGTCCCTTTCCTCAAGGTCAGTCTAATATTGTGATAATTATATTAACATGCAATAAAATTAATTTCGCAATAAAAATGTTTTTGCCCATATGGTTGATGAGTATACTTAAAGTCAGCTGAATTAGTGTAGTGCCAATGTGATATTCACAGTGCCTATGGAGACTATGAATATGCCAGCCCAGTTTTGAATCACAAAATGTAACAGACTCTCCACATGGAAGACAGAACCAAAATATTTATTCAGACGCTGGAAAGCCAAATCCATCATGGCAACAAAGAAGTCATAGTAACCAAGAAGTCTGTGCAGCCTTCCCACAAACAAACACTCACAATCCTAGCTGTCCTCTTCTTCTGTCCTTCCCAGCTATGACTGGTCTGACCAGTTTCTTCTCAGCTCTGCTTCAGCTCCACCTCTTCCTGTTTTATCCTTCCTGCTCTACCCATTCCTGTTCCCCCCTTCCACAATAGACTCCCATCATAGACTCATGTGACTCAGGCAGGTTACATGGTCCTATTAATAGATGGGAAAGATCTTCCCATTCCATTAAAAATACATTAATTCCATTAAAATACATTAACAATACAGTAAGTTACTATATTACCCTATTTAGGTGCATCCTCATAGCTATCCAGCCAGAAGTCAAAGAAATGACAAAGAAAAGGTGAACTGAGGATGTGAAGTGAGTTTCTCTATTTTGGGCCCACCCTTGGCTATTCTTTCCCAGGATAATAAACCATCTGTGACAAGAATGCAGTCAGTGTTGATGTCAGATACCAGTCAATACACATAAAATCCCCAGTTTTCAGGATTTGCATTTCACATTCAAAGCCCCATACCTGCATTCTATCTAGTTAAGCAAAAATTATGAATTGCTAAAATCTATTAAGTATGATTATTTCATTTCAAGTATTAAATTAACACTTAATGTTAATTTACATATTAATCTTTTCTCTCCAAATCAATCCTTCATTGAAATTTAATAGAAATATAATTTTAAATATATTCCAAAATGCTTGCTAATCATTTTTATATCTTGCATATTAAAATACCTATAGCAGAGAGGATTCTGGGAAGATGGAGGAGTAGGTCAGAAAATTCTAAGCTCTCAAGATTTTCCCCCACAAAAGAGTTAAAATAGCACCTTAAGGGAAACAAAGGGTGGGTGGAGATAAATAAGAATAGGGGCACAACTGGGGTCTTCCTGGGACAATTCCAGATCAGACGAAAAAATACAGGAGAAGATTTGGTCCCCATTGAAGAATAAACACCTCTAGGCTAGGTTCCATATTAACTACAAGTGGCAAGCTGCTTAAAAAATAAGCTGCAAGCCCTGAGGTTATTTGGTTTGGGAGGCTACATCTGCCCCAGCAACAGGAACTTTTATCCCCAGATAGGGAAGGGAGTTGGGCATTTGAGCCTGGAAAGATTGAGGGAACCTCTGCTGACAAGGAACACCAGACCCAGCTGTGCTGTGAAGAGCTGTGGGGTGAGAAGGAACCAGCACAAGCCTGGTGAGTGTCAAAGCAGTGGGGCAGAAAGCCTTTGGCTCAGGGCATTTATAGGACATTGGAGGTTTGGCTTTGGTTTCAAGTCTGCAGGGAGGATTGGAACATCTTGGGCATGGGGCCCCATACCCCTGGGCTAGAAGTGATTACAAAAATTAAGCTATTACCTCAAAAACTGAAGAGGCAAAGGAGAAAGAATCCAACCATAGAAAACTATGATGGGAATAGATATGTCTAGGGTTCATCTTCAGAGGAGGATATTGAAATAAAGAAACCCCAAAGATTAATGTCAAATGGTCACCTACCCAAAAAGAATTTATAGAAGATCTTTAAAAAGACTTTACAAATCAAATGACAGAGATGGAGGAAAAACTAAAAAAAAAAAAAAATCCAAGAACAACAAGATTATGAAAGCCAATCAATTAGAAAAGGAGATCCAGAATCTTTAGGAAGAAAATCACGCCTTGAAGATTAGAATCAGGTAAGGTAAAGCCAGTGAAATTATAAGAGATCAAGAAATGATTTTTAAAAATAAATAATGATAAAATAGAAGAGAAAATTAAACATAAGAAAACAGATTTGAAGAATAGATCAAGAAGAGAAAACATAAAAATAATTGGACTAAGTGAAAGTTATGATAAAAAAAAAGAATCTTGATACAATAATACAAGAAATAATTAAATAAAATTGTCCTGAAGCATTAGAAGAGGGTGGAGGGAAAAAAGCAGATTTAAAAAAAATATCTATCTATCAATCACCACTTAAAAGATATCTTGTGAAGAAAACTCATGGGAATATCATAGTCAAATTCCAAAACCCCCAGCTCAAGGACAAAATATTAAAAGTATCTCGATTAAAACAATTTAAATATGATGCAGCCACAATTAGAATTACACAACACCTAGCAGCAGAGACATTAAAGGACTGCAGGTCTTGGAACACAATATATTGAAGAGTGAAAGAACTGGGGCTCTGGTCAAAAATATCATGCCCTACAAAGGTAAGTATTATTCAGAATGAAAAGAAAAATGGACATCAAAAAACTCTGACTTTCTAGACTTTATTAATAAAAATCCTGAACTTAACAGAAGTTAAGCAAGCAGCCCAGTATACACAGGAGGGCCTGCTGTATATGTTCTTAGATCTGCTTTTCTACAAGGAAAGCAACTTATGAGGGGGTCAACAATCACTTTAATCAAGTACATGTATCATTCACTTAGTTCAGAGGAAAAAGTCAGCACCCTGAACTTCAGAGAAAATACAAATAGAGAAGCAAAGATCAAATAACAGATAGGGCTTCCTACTGTCTGACCATACATACATAGTTACCAGAGACAGAAGCACCAACATCTGGGTTTTCACAACCAGGTGGCTCCTTAGTGGCTTCCCAGAGTCTCATCTGGCCAAACAAACACTTCCAATGAGTAAACCCCAAAGCACAACCTCACCTCAGAGTATTTATACACTTTTCAGAGCTAGAGGGCATCACAACCCTTGAAAACCAATGCCTCATTAGAAATTAAGAAAAGGTGTGGACCTCCCCTAATTAAGCCTCCCTTAATGGGCAGGCCAATCAACAGATGGGGAAGATCTTTAACTCTGATTAGCATTACAAAGAACCAAGAGAAATATAAGATATATGCCAAAGATTGATTATAAGGAATTCATAGAAACAGACTGTTTACCTTTTATATGTGTAAAATGTCTAAGACTCTTATTAATAATTGGTTAGTTCATAACAAAGATTAGGTAAACCCTAATATGATATTAATTTTACAAGTAAAACCATTTAGAAATAGCTAAAAAGAGTAATTACTTTATCCAAATGACGTGCAAGATGAAGAAACAATACAAAGGAATTAGATGAGGGAAGACATCTCGTAGTTCAGGTAACCTACTTTCATCAGGAATGGATTGAAGAGGAAACAATATATGCGTGTGTGTGCATGTGTCTGTGTGTGTGTCTGTGCATCTGTGTGTGTACATGCACATGCACATATATATATATATGTATATATATATATATATATATATTTAGAAGAATATAAAAATCTAAATTCAGAGGAAATAAAACAGTAGAGTCACAGGGAGGGGGAAAGGCAAGGGAGGGATCTTTAGAGTGGAGGGTGAGGGAATAGGTAAAAGGGGGTATAGAAGGATATTTAGATTTATGGGAATGAGAGGGATCCTTGGAGGGTGGAAGGCAAGTAACAGGAGGGTAAGGTAGTGTGTAGAAGTGAAGGAGAGGCAGCAGGGATAGGAAACTAGAGATATGCACAAACATAAAAACCAAAGATCAGATGTAGAATATGTCTATATATGTATGTACATGTGTATATACGTATCTATAGCTATAGAGAAATATATCTAAACTTTACTGTGGCCTTCTTGGAGGTAGGGGGAAGGGGAAAAAAGAACAAAGTAAAAAAGTGCACAGCAGAGAAGAACTCACAAGGAAGTAATAAAGGAAAAGGTAGACAATTTTGTCTTTTTTCTTTTTTAAATAAGTTTTTGCTGATTTTTTCTTTTTCCTACAATACCATAGTATCCAATTTATCTTATCCTCACCCTCATGCCTCACCCCAAGACATCTTATGTGACAAATAGTATTTTTTGGAGAGGGAAAAAAGAGTCAGCACAGCTAATTGACACATGATAAGACAATTTTCAATACAACAAGTATTATTTATCATACAAGTTTTCTTAAAACAAAAACATATTGCTATATAATTTGTATTATATATTCCTATCTTATGTTCTGCTATGCACATGACATTTTTGTTTCTTTTTAACTTTGTTTTTAAGTTTATGATATGTTTTTGTTTCTTTTCTCTATTTCCTATTTGTGTTCTGGTATTTGAGTCTAAAGTAAAATGTTTAAAAAATACTTCTACATGGTTTTTTTGTATGTTTTAATATTCCCAGCTAAGAGACTTCAGTTGGGAACTGATAAGGTATGAGATATCTCTTGTAACTTAAATTCTGCCATTGACTTAAAAAGGAAACTAAGTCACTCAACTTCTGCATATCACACTTCTCCCTTGTAAAGCAGTATGTGTCACCTACATTTCTCATAAGCATGCTGAGAACATCAATGAGGTATTGTTCTTGGAGCTTCCTCAAGGAAAAAGTCTGCAATTTAAAATAGTGATTGTTTCTGATAATAACCTATATTTATAAACCGGGAGAAATGTTTTTGAAAGAAAAAAGTCATTATCTTGCATGTACCACATTGAGTAAGCTTACAAGAAACAAAGAAAGAAAGAGAGCGAGAAAGAAAGGAAAGAAGAAGGAAGGAAGGAAGGAAAGGAAGGAAGGAAAGAAGGAAGGAAGGAAGGAAGGAAGGAAGGAAGGAAGGAAGGAAGGAAGGAAGGAAGGAAGGAAGGAAGGAAGAAAAGAAAGAAAGAAAGGAAGGAAGAAAGAAAGAAAAGAAAGAAAAAGTAGAGAAAGAAACTTTTTAGCATGGTTCTTATTATAGAATACTAGCTCTAGCATAGCTATAGTACAGCAGGTGCCTAATAATGCCTATTTCCTTTCACCATTCCAAAAGTCAGCAGAAGCAACGAAATAGGTTAAAGACCTGAGAACTGTCTAAAGAGAATCATAAATTCTCAATTCAATTGTAGCAAGATAAGAATTAAAACAAAAAAAGATTACAGAAGAGAAAGATGATTGATTTTTTTCTGAAGAAAATCTGCAATTAAGGTTATATACTTAAAACTTTTGTTTACCTACAGTTTTCCTAATCATTTATCCTAATAACTTAGACTGCTAAGAGACTTTTCAATTAATATTTGATTATTTTAAACAAATTGAAAATAATATCATTGATTTGATTAATAACATGAATAAAATTTAAGATTATTCAAGAGGGCATATATTATCCTATTATTTTAATAGAACTTTCTTGAAATATGTTTAGCAAATAATGACTCTCCATGCAACAACCCTTGGCAGTGGAGAAGGGAAGAATCAGCAGAACTCTACATGGTTCATGTGGTCTGTTATTTCCTCTTGTCTTTTGTGTTTATGTGAGAAAATCTCTCTAAAAACACACATACACCACACACAACACACAAATGTGCTCCTCAATTTCTAGCCAAAAAAAATTTATTTAAAAATTTAATAATTTTATCAACATGCTTTAAAAACCATGTAGTTCAACAGGTTAAAAGTAACTGGTTAAAAGTAACCATCATTAAATTGACAGAAAACACTGTATAAACATATTTTGGTGGTATAACTGCTAGATCATAAATTCTGATATGAAAGGGATATGCAAGGTTATCTAATCTACCCCTTTCATTTTTATAGGGGAAGAAAGTGAGGTCTAGTAAGTCTAAGTGAATTACACAAATTTATCTTTAACTTTCATCCAGAACAGATTTTCTTACATCTCACTGCCTCCCAGTGTAATAGCAGAAATAAGAGAATTGTGAAACTTTTCCTACTTGGATTTCCTTCCATTTCCTCTGTAGATATCTTGCTTTCACATAGTTGTTTGCATGTTTTCTCCCCCTTTAGCATGTCAGCTCCTTGAGAGCACAGACCAAAGTTTTGCCTTTCTTTACGTAGCCAGAACTTACCACACATAATTGGTAATTAATAAATGTTTGCTGATTGACTGGCAATGTGAATATAAAATGGTATTATGCAGTTTCTCTACCGTACTAAAGAATCTAGTTAAAAATAAAAGGATTCTTTATGAACTTATTTAGTAACATAATCCTTTTAAATACTCAGTAAGGGGAAACTTTGTTCATAGGACCATAGATTTTAAGCTAGAAGGAACCTCAAGAGATCATCTTATCCAACTCTGTCATTTGTCATATAAAGAAACTATGGACCAGAGAGATTATGTGAAATGCCTCAGATCATAAGAGGAGTAAATGACAGAGATGAGATTCCAACCAAATCCCCTTGACTCCAAACCCAGTACTGTAATGTATAGAGAACATGGACTACTTGTTTAGTCTCCTCATAATGGACAAAACAAGAGCAAATTGTATTTGTTCTGTGACAAGAAGTATTTATGTTAAATACAAAGAACTTAGTATATATTCTAACTAAACAATAAAGGAAGCAACTTAGGAATGGTGTCTTTTTATTTTTTCTTCTAAAAGAGCTAGGGAGAAAAAAATTGAATAGATTCCTACTTGTCTTGATGATAGCTGTCTTGCAGGATGGAGTAAATGAATGCTCAAGACCTTTTCCAGTGCCATCAGCCTATGGTTCTATGGGGTGACATTAACAAAAATGAAAAGTTTTAAGGCATATATTTTGGAGCAAGTTTTAAGGGTATTAAATTACTAGGTTTAGGAAAGATTCATCCAAGTGTTCTGAAGGAACTGAAATTGAAGGAAGTAGATCTGCATTTCCAAGAATAGAAACCATTTCTCAAGAATGGAAAGATACCAACATGGTACCCAGCCATAAGGAAAGACCTCCATAATTACAGATCAGTGAGCCAAGAAACTGACATAGTATAATTAAGGACAGAATAATTCAACACTTGTATAAGTACAAATTAATAGGGCTAAGCCCCAAAGACTTAGATGAGATTGAAAACCTCCAGAGAAGGTCAGTGAAGACAGTTATAGGAATCACCAAAGAGAAGTTTCATTTAAGTTGAAAAGAAGTCTGCAGAGAACTGACGAAATAATAGAACACTGAGTTGCACAAGATGGAAAGTTATTTTCTTTGACCCAACTCCCAAAATAAATTATATAGACAACAACATTTTTTAAAAGTTGCCTTAAAATGTAAAGTTCAGAAGAGTTCGCCAATTTAGTGTCATACTCAGATCATTATAGTTGCAGTTCAAGGAAAAGAATGCACTAAAATAAGGTAAATCATAATATCATTAACAAATATTTCATCAAATTCATAATGGTCATAGGAGAAAAAGTCAGTTCATAAGCTTTCAGTGGGTAAAGAAAGTTGCTTATAAGCTAATTTGTTTACCAGTCACATCTATCAAATGCTTGAACATTAACACAATATGATTAATGAAGTGAAAAGAGCAAAAAATAAAAAGAAATCCTTCTCTTCCCCATCTTCTGTCCTAAACCAATGAACTATTTAAACCACTTTTTGTTTGGATGATGGAATTCTTTCCTTTCTCAGTTGAGAACAAAAAAAGCAAAAAACTTTTTCCTTCAAGTTTGGCATTGCATCGCTGCCCATTTCTATGAACCAGTCTCTTGTCCTTGTGAAAAACAGATCATTTATTTACTCACTAAGGAAATGCATACATATATATATATACATATATATATATATGTGCGTGTGTATATATACACATATATATACACACGCACACATATATATACATATATATATACATCTCAACATTGACTATTTTAGTTACAAAATTAAGAATGAAAGCAAAATATTCTTATCAAATACAAAAATAATAATAGTTAATGATAATAGAAAACACTTCTCTTTCTAAATACAGAGATTTTTAATCCAGAGTCCTTTAACTTTTTTTCCAAATTTTGGGTAACTATGTCAATATAATTTTGAATACTATGAAAATAGATTCATAGGCTTCACCACACTGCCATAAATATCCCAGAGATTGTTGGAGGCAGCTTGAATTGGCTCCACAGGAAGCTAAATTTTTCACTGTGAACATTTATGCCTCAGAGATCAGCAAATGCTGCAAATCAAGGGTTAACTTATTGTTCTTAAGAAAATGATAGAGAAAATTTTAATAATTAAGATAAAACTTTAAAGGACTTGCAGCATATTTCCCCCCAAGAAAGCCAGTTGTTAAATGTTCACCAGCACACCCTTACATCAAAAACAGAAAGTAACATTAAGATACCTGATCTAGAAGCAAAGAATGCTTTCTTCTGACACTAGAGAAGGCTTTTAAAGTCTTCCCTTAAGGAGTTGTCTTTCTAAATGTCTTATGAAGCTCTACTGAAGTAGGTATTTTAATTCCCCTTTCCTAGTTTGTCAAATAATTACATAATGGCATTTCTTAAAA
The DNA here is from genome assembly GCF_028372415.1 of Notamacropus eugenii. Lineage (NCBI taxonomy): Eukaryota > Metazoa > Chordata > Mammalia > Diprotodontia > Macropodidae > Notamacropus > Notamacropus eugenii. Next base: position 204,420,400 of record NC_092875.1, on the reverse strand, counting down.
TCAAGAAACCTGTGTTCACAAATTCTCCCTCAATACTAGCTGTCTGACTTTAGGTAAGTCACTTAACATCTCTGTGTTTCGGTTTCTTGATTGTTTTTCAATAAGGAAGGTGGATTGATAGTTCCTAAGGTCCCCTTCAGTACTAATCATTCTTATCAACCAATGAGCTTGCTTGATAAGTAGGATAATATAGTGGAAAGAGAAAGAATTGGAACTCAATTTCTGGTTCTGCCATCAGTTGTTTTTTTTTTGTTTTTTTTTTTAATGAACCTGCACAAGAGCTGAGTTTCCCTGGATAAGGTCTTGACTAAATTGTCTTCTAAGGTCCAATTATTATCTTTCTGATATTGAAATGCTACTTCCAAGTAAGGAGACCAAGAAGAAATGATGTAAATGGGAACATAAGGATTTTATTACATGAGAACTAGACCTGGCAGTCATTTATTAAAAGACATTGCAAAACCTTCTTCTCTCAAGGGCCAGAAATTTTATAGATTGATTGTTTCTAATGAGCTAGCATTGTTTCTTTTGAAGATAAAGGGAAATAACACAGTTTCATCTATACTCTGATCCTGAGATAGAAATGTTTAAAATTCTGAATGAATGTCTTCTCAAAGCTTTCATGACTTCATAAAATAAGGAATGGCCCTTCATCTCAAAGACTAAACATTGCATTTAATAAAAATCTTGATTTTAAAATTCAATAATATGCACATTCACTGAACTAACTGATGATCTGGAAAATCAGACTATGAATTATAATTCACAATTTTTAATTGCTGTCATGGCATGGAATGAGGCTTTTAACCTCTGATGTAATAATAACACTTACTCAGTGGGGTTGTAAACACCATTTTATAAAGCATAACTTAAAAGAGGAAGAAGAAGAAAATGACCTTATCAAATTATAGAATTAAAACGATGTATATAGGTAATAATTCCTGACCATTTTTGACATTTCAAGGAAAGGTGCTGAAACCTCACTCTTTTAAGTAGCTTACAGACCAAAAGAAAGGTGGTTCTTTCAAAGTCATTATTTGATGAATAGAAAGAGAATCAAGAAAGATGAGATTTGCAGCAAATAACTTTATCTTGTGGCCTCCGCTAGAATTTTATCAAATTCTGTTCAAATTTACAAATAAGCAAGCACGCATATACATATGCATATAATACATATAAAAGAAAATTTTTCTATCAAGATGCATATGGATAGACTCCAAAAAAGGCAGATTCTGCTCTCTCCTACCCAGGCAAACAAAATAAGTAAAACAAAATAAGACTGAATATGTGAGCCGGAAGATGAGTTTTAAGAGAGAAACTAAACTACTGTACGAAGGTTGAACTCTGAAAGAATTAAGTCATTTGAAATTGCATATAATCAACATACTCCTCTGTCCAGGGAGCTAATACTATCTATTGCTTCTAATGCAAGAGACTATTACCCACCTGGAAGGAAAGATGATAATGAAACTACCTCAAAGTGGAACTAATGATACCTTATAGTTGCCCAGCAAACATCCTCTATTAAAAAAAAAGTTCTACTGAAGTTTGTTCACTTTGAGGGAAAATGGTAAAGATCAAAAAGAAAAAATTAACAAGTGATGCACCCTCTCAGAAGCTCTCAACCACAAATGCCCTGAGATTTCACTGATATCTGCTGCCCCTCTGCAGTGAATGTTCAAGGAAGCAGACCTGGGCTAGGCCAGTGATTGACCTGACTTCCCAATGTTTTGAAATATTTCTTGGACTATGTAGGAGTGTTCACTCTAGTGGTTAACAGAGAACCAGCACCAGCAAAGAAAAGCAAATAGGGGTACTTTGGTATGGTGTAGGTTGTAGTATGGCCCTTTACTATACACATCAAGGAACTTGTCCCAGCCCACCCCTCCTCAAAAAAAACCACTTAAACTGATATAATAGTTCTCAGAGCAGCTGGCAATAAAGGGATTATTGAACCCTTTTTTCTCTGCATACAGCACTTTGGCTGAGAAAGACAAAAAGTTCTGTAGCAATTTTGCTTCATTCTACCTCTTCAGGAAAAGTGGAGTTAAAACTCCGTAGCTTTATTTATTCTGCATGCTACATTACTTGATGTTGGAATGCTCTATAGGGGAAGAAACTGGCAGTTGATGGCATCCCAAGGACAAAGGCCCAAGACAAGATATTATAGAAACCATCACATGATTGGCAGGTGCTTTAAACTGCTTGAGATTAAGGTGATATTCATCCCAAACTGGGTTAGCCCTAAGTGCATAAACACACTGGAGAATCTGTGATTTCAGGGTAGGTGAAATGGCGTTGGTGGATTTTAATATTGTTTCAAAATCAGAGTTTAAATTAAAATTAATTGCTTGGAGGAAATGAGAGAAGAAACATTTTAAAATAACACAACTCAGACTGCTTTCTCCTACAAAACCCAAGTAATATTTAAAACAGTAGCAATTAAGATACTGGGATGCCAGGCCTAGAGGCCTGAGGGCTACCCGAGTCTTACCTTACCTGTCCCAGGTCTTCGGTTGGCCAAACCGGATAAACGTATGAGAGAAGAGACTTTCCAGAGTCGAACAAGGGTTAGGCTTTATTCAGGGTCCTGGTTACATGTGCAGGGGGAACTCTTCCTTAGGAGGGAGAGAGAAATCTCCCAAGGAGGCAAAGATCTTACAGTGAGGGAATGAAAGCAGAAGTGGAAGTGGGGAGAGAGGGGGGAGGGAAGAGCGAAGAGAGGAAAAGGGAAGAGGCGCCTTCTGTCCTGTAAGGGCCCCTCCCACGCTAAGAGCGCCTTCAGGCTTTCCTGACCCTAATTAAGCTCTCCGGCCACGTAGTTTGCACCTGAATACCATGCCTGTTAGATAACAATAGGTGTGCCCAGATCCAGGCCAGTCTCGAGGGCGGGGATGCCTCTCCCATCACGTTCTCACGGGAAGAGGCAGAAATACACGAGATAGCTCGGTCTCACTCCTTGATTCCCTGCTGTTTCCTGGGGGGGCTCATGAGAACTCTAAGATTTAGAAGTTCCCACCTTTACCCGCCGGAGACTGTCCACATGGAATTGAGCTTCCAACCCCAACACTGGGATATAGTATATAGAGAGATTTCCTCAGTGTCATGAAGAGCTGGGTCCAAGTTGTATCTCTGTCATATAATGACACTGTGATTCTGAATAAATTATTTAATTTCTCAGACCATGTTACTTAACCTCAATCTTCATCACTAGAGAGAATTTTATCACCGGAAATTCCCTATACTACAGAAATCACAGGTATATTTTTTAAAAATCTGTATTTTACTCTCAGAGACTATCCTATTTTGAAAAGGTGGGAAGATGACACACTGGTCAATAGATATAAAAAAAAATAGTTGATTAGAAATCATTACATTTATGCCCATATATAAAGCTTCACTAGTTCATTTCTCTTCCCACACTGTAACTGTGTCCATCTCCAGGTTTTTGAGACCTTATCGAGTACCATGGATTTCAATAACTATGTCTTTAAAGGAGAGAATTCTGGGAAGATGATGGAGTAGGTCAGAAAATTCCAAACTCTCAAGTATTTCGCCCACAATAGAGAGAAAATAGCACCTTAGAGCAAATAAAGTGCTGGTAAAAATAAATAAGACTAGGGGCACCACAGGGGCCTTCCTGGGACAATTTGAGATCAGAAGATAAATCCTAGGATGAGGTTTAGTCCCAAAGAAGTGTAAATACCTCCAGGCTAGGGTCCATATAAACAGTAAGCAGAAATCCCTGGGGTTAGTTTGAGAAGCTGCCTCAGCCCCAGGCACAGGAACTTTTATCCCAGGGATAGTGAGGGGAGTTGGGCATATGTCTGGAAGATGAAGGAGGGGAACCTCTGCTGATGAGGAAACCAGACCCAGCTGTGTTGGGCAGAGAGGCAGGGGTGAGAAGGAACCAGCACACTCCTGGGGAGTGCAGAAGCAATGGGGGTGAAAGCACCTGGTGGTGGACACCCATCAGAGGTTGGAAGTTTGGCTTTGGTTCCAGGCTAAAGTGGAGAACTGAAGATGTGGGGTAAGAAGCACCATCCCCCATACCCCAGGGCTAGAGAAGATTACAAAAATTAAGTTATAACCACAAAAAATGCACAGGTAAAGGAGAAAAAATCCAACCATAGAAAGCTATTATGGCAATAGAGAAGACCAACTGGGGTTCATCTTCAGAAGACATTATTAAAATCAAGAAACTCCCAAAGAGGCACTTGGCCAAAAAGAATTCATAGAAGATCTTTTAAAAGCCTTCAAAAATCAAATGACAGAGACGGAGGAAAAAGTGAAACAAACAAACAAACAAAAAAAGAATAATCCAAGAAAAACAAGATTATGAAAGTCAACCAGTTAGAAAAGGAGATCCAGAATTTTAAGGAAGAAAATGACACCTTGAAAATTAGAATTGGGCAAAGTAAAGCCAGTGAAATTATAAGACATCAAGAAATAATTAAACAAAATATGAATACTGAAAAAATAGAAGAGAAAGTGAAACATCTTATAAGAAAAACAACAGATTTGGAGAATAGGTCAAGAAAAGAATACAAAAATAATCAGACTAACTAAAAGTTATGATAAAAAAAAAGAAAATTGGTGCAATAATAAAAGACATAATTAAATGAAATAGTCCTGAAATATTAGAACAAGGAAGGGAAGTAGAAATAGAAAAAACCCATCAATTACCACTTAAAAGAGATCTTGTGAGGAAAACTTGTAGGAATATTATAGTCAAATTGCAAAACTCTCAGCTCAAGATTAATCTAATAACAATTAGAATTACACAGTACCTAGCAGTAGAGACAGTAAAGGACAACAAAGCTTGGAACTCTGTATTTTGAAGAGCAAAAGAACTGGAGTTCTGGTCAAAAATATCATACCCAGCAAAATTAATCATAATCCTGAATGGGGGAAAAATGGACATTTGATCAACTATCAGACTTTCAAGACTTTGTTAAAAAAAAAACAAACTCAACTTAATAGAAGATTTGACATACAAGAACCAAGAGAAATATGAGATACATACCAACGACTGATTATAAGGGATTCAATAAGGACAGATCACTTACTTTTCTTACATGAAGTATATAAAATGTATGTACGATTCTTATTAAATTGGGTAGCTAATAAGAAAGATTGGGATAAACCTGAGTGTGATATGAATTTTAAAAGTAAAACCATTGAGGAGCAGCTAAAAAGCATTATTATTTTATACAAGTGAGGTACAAAAGGAGGAATCGATACAGAGGAATTAAATGGAGGAGGAGAGTTGGTCATTCTAGTAACCTACTTTCATGGGGAGTGGGCTTAAGAAGGAACAATATATATATACATATATATATATTTAGAAGAGTATATATATATATATGCATATATATTTATATATATTTAGAAGAATATAAAAGTCTTCTAAATTCAGAAGAAATAAATAGGGGGATAGGGAGCAGGGAGAGGACAAAGGAATGATCTTTAGTGGGGAGGGTGAAGGAATAGGTAAAAGAGGAGAATAGAAGGTTGCTTAGATTTATGGGAATGGAAGGATGGTGAGGGATCCTTGAAGGGGGGTACGTAAGTAATACAAGGGCAAGGTAGAGGATAGAAGAAAAGTAGAGGATCCAGGAAGGATAGGAAACAAGACATATGTACAAACATAAAAACAAAGATCAGGAGTAGAATTTGTTTGGGAAAGTATAGGTGTATGTATGTATGTATGTATGCCTATAACCTATAGAGAAACATATCCAAAATTAATTATAGACTTCTGGGGAAAGGGGGGAGGGAAAAAATAACAAAATTTAAAAGTACACCCAGAATACAAAAGAAAACTTTCGCAAAAAGCACCCCAATGTACACGGGGCGGAGGGGCAGGGCTGCTATCACAGATTCTTAGATCTGCACTCATAAAAGGAAAGCAACTTTCAAGGGGTTAACAATCACTTTAATCAGGCACATGTATCTTTCCTTTAAACAAGTACATATATCATTCAGTTAGTTCAGGGAGACAGTATCCTGAACTTCAAAGAAAATACAGAGAAATTAAAGATCAACAGACTTTTGGACTCCAACTGCCTGATCATAGTTACCAGAGAGGGAAGCACAACATCTAGGTTCTTGGCTTCTCAAAGCAGGGGAGAGGGAGAGGCTGCTTCCCAGAGTCCTTGTCTGGCACTCAAACCTTACTACAAAAACTAAGCCCAAAGTAAATCCTCAGCTCAGATATTTATACCTTTCTTAGAGCTAGAGGTCATCAAAACCCCTTGACCCAGTGCCTCAATAGAAAAAACAGAAGATACTTGGGAGCCTCCTACTAAAGAACTACCCTAATCAAGCTTCCCACAATGGGCAGATCCATCAATGAGTGGGAAATATCTTTAATCACATTAATGTAACTAACAGTACAAATACATATACTGTTTCTAGTTAAAGAAACTCTTGTTTTACTTTTCTCCTTGTAAAGACTCTTTATTGATAAAGGCAAGATTCAGTCAGAGGCACTTGATTATACTAAAACCAAAATAGCAAAAGATCCTATTTTATTGCCATCACAAAAATTTACAGGAAAGCAAAGAAAAGAGGGGCAGTTCTCAATACAACGTGTATTATTTATCATACAGGCTTTCTTGAAATGAAAATTTTTTGTTACATATTTTTAATCTTCTCTGATGTTCTGTTATGCACATGACATGCTTTTTTTTCTTTCTTACTTTGTATTTAAGTTTATGATATTTTTTTGTTTCATTTTTCTGTTCTGTATTTGTGTTCCGGTGTTTGAATCTAAAATAAAATTTAAAAATAAATAGATAGGTCTTTATATTATTCTAAGACCTATATCTCTACTAACAAGCTGTCTCCCATGTTCTAATCCCATATTCCCAAGGGTATCTAACAATAAAATGAGCACTTTTCTCGTAAGCTTTCTAAAAAGCAGCCAAAGAAGCCATAGGATCACATATTTTGATCTGGAATGTGCCTCAAGAATGCATCAAGTCCAACCCCTTCATTTTACAATAAAGGAAACTCACTCAGAAACGTTAAGTGATTTACCAAATCTCACAAGGTAGTAAGTAGCAAAGCGAACATTTGAACCCATATTCTCTGGCTCTAAATCCAGTGCTCTTTCTAATGTATCACACTCTCTCCTTAATTCCTAACACAAGCATTTGTGTTAAATGACTAGAAATGATTGTCATTTCAAGGAATTTATAATCCAGCCACGGAGATAAGTCCAATAAACATTTACTCCACACAAATTGTGCACATAATGCAATAAGCACCAGGGTGTGTCGAGTGGAAAAGGCAGTTCAGATTATCCTGGCATGTTGGAGAATAGTCGGAAGTAATAAGGGGAAATTTTCTGTAAGCTGATGACCTGCAATTAAAGGGAAGAAGGAACGTGGTATAGTGAACAGCAGGGGGAAAGCTATTCCATATATTGGGGAGAAGTGGAGCAAAGAATTAAGGGTAAAAGAAGGAGAACCTTGTTAATGTTTGAAGACAGGAACAGCAAGAATTGTCTGAGTATGCATTGGGACATAGTGAGAGTGTGTTATTTTATATGTAAAAATACGTACTATTGAAAATAACAACTCATACTCAGTTATTGATTAGAGGTTTTTGAATATTGAGGGTAATGGAGAATAAGAAGAAGATTGTGAGTAGTAGAAAACCATAGTTAAAGGCATGTCCATAAACAATGATTGAAATATGTAGGTGGTGCTGATGTGGGATAGAAGTTTGGAGACCAGAGGCTAGGGATAAAACAAAAAAATATTAGAAACAAAAATAAGGATATTTAAGTAATTTTTAAAGAAGGAAAGCATTGACCTTGAAAACATGTTGAACATTTGTGAATATTTCATTAAAAATTTAGAAACAAGCTTACTAAGAATCATTAATTCCAGATTATAAGTCCCAAGACTTTGTGCTGGTACAAATCTATTCAGTTCAAATTAACACAGTAAGCATTGTTTGGGGTCAATCATTTTATCAGACACTGAGGAGACATAATTAAAAAAAAAATTACACAGGACCATTGATAATGTTACATCCTTCAATTTGGTGGAGGTGGCAGGAAGGGAATAGAATGCAGACATTTACAATAATGGATAGAAATTGATGGGGGCAAAGTAGACTCTCAAACAACATGCACTAGGAAAGTTTGAGAGGGAATGAAATACTTCTATCTACGGGGATCAAGGGACAATTCATGAGAGAAGTGGCATGCCCCTCAGCTCAATATAGTACTAGATCTTAGGAAAACAAGTAGACACAAAATTCAGGTTTTCAAAGCAGGAAAAGTATGTTTGTTTTAACAATGTCAGACACGGAATGAAGGAATATGACATAAATGGCAGTAAGGAATTAAAAGGACCTATTCCACCTTGCAAAACATAAAACCTTCTGTAGTAAGTTGCTTACCTAGAACCCGGAGCCCCAAGTTATATTTTCTGACCCAGGGAAGATCATTGTAGCTCTCTAGGCATTATTTTTTTTCCATCTATTAAATGAAGGGGTTGGGCTATTTCATCTCTGGCTCAAATCCTTTGACCCTTTTAGGTTAATGATTTGGGCCCCAAGTGGTATTTGGCCAACAAAGCAGTCCAAAGGATCCATGATGACACTGGATATCATGTCTTTTGGGTTCACCTTCTCAAAAGACTGTTTTGTTTTGAGGTTTCTTTGTTGTTATTGTTTTTTGGCTTCTGTTGGCTTAAATTGTAAAAGCTGCCCACCTGAGAACAACAGTTGACAAATTGCTCTCAAAATGACTGCATAGGATAAAATAAAATGACCAGATGATTTTAACGAAGGTCAGTTGAAGGGTTTATATCTGAAAAAGAACTTAGATATCATCTAGTACAATTGACTCATTTTGTGGAAGAGGAAACAGAAGCCCAGAAATGAGAAGTGACTTGCCCAGAACCAGTATGTAGAAGTAGCAGAATCAGAATGGAGAATACGTATAGCAGAATCCCTCTAGGTCCACCAGGCTTGGAAGGTAACTGGAACAAGACACAGAGGCAAGCTTACAGGGGTCAGGAACCTGTGGCCTCAAGGCCACATGTGGTCATCTAGCTCCTTAAGTGTGACCCTTTGATTTTATTCAAACTTCACAGAACAAATACCTTAATAAAAGCATTTTTTCATGCCAGTGGGATTATTATGTCTACACTAAACTTCCTGAAAACTCAACAATCAGAGACGCATATTCTGATAACATAAATCACCAAACAGAGAGAATATACCAAACTTCTTCCACCTTTTGGGCATACTACTTAGATTTGGAGTTCTACTTTTTTTTTTCTTTTCTTCAAGTCATACTTGTTTCCCCAAAATGAGCACAGGAAACAGGACAGGTGGTGATAATCAAGTCCCTATGTGGAGTAAAAGAAGCTCAAGAGTGAATGAGGATGAGAAAAGGAAAAGGGCTAAGATTTCTTTTCCATTAGACATCTTGGCAAACTAAAGAAAGGACTGGGGATTTTATTTTGAAGCTCCGTTACAGCTGGTGAAATTTTTACTTGGATTATTTTTATTTTGTTTTGTTTTGTAATCTTACTTACCTTTCTTTTCAGTTTTTAGAATAGCTCAACAAAGTCTTTGGTATTATTCTTTAAACATATATTTCTGATCACACCATTAAATCAGCAAAGGAACAGTGGGTTAGTGTTTGAGTCACAAATATCTTCACTAAGTGAAGAAAGATCTAAAGCCTAAATCTTCTTTAAAAACAAAACTATAAATCTCATGAAGAGACACTTAGCAGACAGAAATATTTTAAATAGATTTATTATACATACATATATATACATATTTTAAATCTCAAGTGCACAACGCTGCACAAGCTATACACAAGTTTATGGTAATTTCTAAAAAAACTGTTCATCTCTGGGAGCAATAAGCTTAGCAAAGATTTGGAATTAATTTCCCATGGTATTTATCTCAGTGGTTTCTGTGGATCTCCTTTATTCCACTCTCTGAGGAAGAAGTAGTGCTTCTTATCAAGGTCCATCCCATGACATGTAACCTTGATCCTAAGGCTCCAAGAGCACTCTCTCTCTCTCTCTCTCTGTCTCTCTCTCTCTGTCTCTCTCTCTCTGTCATCATTCTCTTTTGGTTTCTTCCCTATAACCTATAAGATCAAAGATGTTCACCTTACAAACATTGGAGGTGGTTGGTATTCAAAAGTAAAACACCTTTGAGGAGGGACAAGGTGAAAGCAGAAAGACAATAGAATAAGTGGGGGAGAGGGAAGAGGATGGAGAGAAATACAGTTAGTAATCATAACTATGAGGAAAAATAATTGAAGCCAGGTTTCTCTGACAAAGACTTTATTTCTCAAATGTATAGAGAATTACATCAAATTTATAAAAATGAGAGCCATTCTCCAACTGATAAATGATTAAAGGATATGAACAGTCAGTTTTCAGATGAAATAATCAAAGCTATCTATAGACATATGAAAAAAATGCTCTGAATTAATATTGATTGGAGAAATGCAAATTTAAAAATTCTGAGGTGCTCCCTTGAACTGCTGGGTTGACTAATGGATGGGGGGAAGGTTAACAAATGTTAGAGGGGATGTGGAAAAATTGAGATAGTAGTATACTGTTGGTAGAGTTGTGAACTGATTAAACCATTCTGTCAAAACTGTGTTCAGGGTGCTATGAAACTGTGTATGCCCTTTGACCTGGCAATGTCACTACTAGGTCTGTATTCCAAAAGAGATAAAAAACAAAAAGGAAAAAGAAGCTACATGTACAAAAATTTGTATTGCAACTCTTTTCTGATGGCAGGGAGTTGGAAATTGAGGGTATGCCTATGAATTGGAGGATGGCTCAACAAGCTATGTTATATGACTGTGACAGAATACTATTGTGCTATAAGAAATGGTGAGCAGAATGCTCTCAGAGAAACCTGGTGGGACTTAAATGAATGAATACTGAGTCAAGTGAGTAGAGCCAGGGGAACATTGTACACAGTAGCAGCAATGTTGTAGGATGCTTGGCTATGAATGACTTAGCTCTTCTGAGCAGTACAGTTATCCAAGACACTTCTGAAGGACTTATGATATATAATGCTATCCATCCCCAGAGAAAGAACTGATGTTGTCAGAATACAGATGTAATCATACTATTTTTAACTTTTATTTGTCTTGAGGGTTTTTGGGGGGTTATGTTTTCTTTTGCAATATGACTAATATGGAAATATGTTTTGCATGACTACAAATATATAACTTATATCAAATTGTTTTCCTTCTTAAATGGCAGATGTGGAGTGAGGGAGGGAACCTGAAACTCAAAATTTTTAAAATGAATGTTAAAATTATTTTTACATGTAATTGGAGAAAAAAATACAACACTAAATAGATTTTTTTTGAAAAAGTAAAAGATCAGAACAGAAAACAGTACTCTGGGAATCAAAATTCAGGCTGTGTATTTCATCCATCCCAACAATGATTGCCTGAGATATGATGGGCAGCCTTCCAGAATGACCTTCAGAACCATAGCCTAGCAGAAGAATTAATACAGCAGTAATGCTACAATTAGACATGAAGTTGGTGGGACCAATTCTATGTAGGAACTGAGCTAAATTTTAAGCCTAATCTTAAAATATTGAGCTAGTATAACAGAGAGTTCCTGAGTTACTAGAGGTATTAGAGAAAGATATTAGGGTAAATATTTTTATTGTTTTCCTGCTTATCTTTGAAGTAAATATTCTACTTTATAAAGCACCAGATGTTAAATGGCTAAACAGAATTAGATGGCTGGTGACAGCTCCTAATACTGGAGAGAACCTAGCCAACGAAGATTTGAGCTTATGTCAATAGGGAAAAGACACCCACAAATTCCTCAAGGTACCCTGAAACCTAAATATTTATTAGGTACCTACTGTAACTACTGTACTAGGAACTGTACTGAGCACAGGGGATATAATTACAAATAAAAAGAAAGATGGGCTGTGCCTGTGCTCAAAGAGTTTACAATCTAATGAGGAAGGACAGCACATAAAAGGAAAAGGAAGCTAAAGGGAGTGGGGAGGGAGGAAAGGGAATGGAGGTATCAAATGGGATGATGGAGAAATCTGTCATGGAGGTTTTGGAACTCATGGCCCCATTCTCCAATCAGAGAGTCTAATCAGATGGTCAGAGGATACTGAGATGTAAGCACCAAGATTGTTTCAATATTGCAGAATGATAAATTTCCCAATGATGAGATTCATTATCATTATTGTATGATGAGAAAGTCCAAAGAAGACCAAAATCGGCGCAACTAATGGGAAATGAGAAAATCCTGAAAGAAAATTCAACCAGCTTGACTCTGAGAGAAAGAGCAAGAGCATGGATATTATATACCCATGCACATATTATCTTCCCCAGCAAAACTTTATGTTATTTAAGGGAAGGGGCAGTAGGGACTATTTCACTGTTGTCTTTTTTCTCCCATGCCTAGCACAGTGCCTGACACTGAGCAGATGCTTAATAAATCTTTCATGATTGATTGATTGATTTGTAACAGTGCTGGAGGTGAAGGTCACTATCATACTGACTTTGTCAATAAGTCTATCTTGCTGCCTAAGCAAAATGTCTAAAAGATTGGAAATATTGGCTCCATGTAAACATCCAGCAATCTCCCAACCATGACTTTACTCTGTAAGCACTTCCATTGTTCTGTAAATGAAGTCTCCACCTGTGGTTCCGCGTCTCTGAACCAGAGGTGAGTCTTTCACCTTACCTAGCCAGGAGTCCAGGCAGCAAGGTGGTGCTGTGGATACAACCCCAGGCCTGGAAGTCAGGAAGACCTAAGTTCAAATATGATCTCAGACACTTCATAGCTATGTGACCCTGAGCAACTCACTGTTTGCCTTCCTCATCTGTGAGGTGAACTAGAGAGGGAAATGGCAAACCTCCAGTATTTTAGTCAAGAAAACCCCAAATGTGTCATGAAGAGTCAGGCATGACAGAAACAACTAAACAGTAGAACAACAAAGCCAAGAGTAAGACTCTCATGTCCCTTTTTGCTATCTTCTCACCATGCGTCTACACCACTTCAGATTCTAATACCCCTTTCTGTGAGTTCTTTTACCATTAAAAAGGAAGCTCTTTGAGAGTAGGCAATACTTTGTTTTCTCAAATATACATACTCTGTCTTAAATATCCATCTGGATAATGATTCTTTCAAAGCAACTGTGCTGATGACCTGCATACCTAGCAATTTATTCTGGAAGTCAGTTCTGTGAAGGTGCATCTTGAGCTTCTATGCTGAGGCCCCTACACTAGGGACAACCCAAGTAGGAAACATAAACATACACACACGAAATGTGTCAAGGAAAATATTTGAAGAGGGAATAAGGCTGGAGTTAGCATATGGAGACCAGTATCCTTCCAGCACAAATACTCATCCTTAAGTACTCCAGAAAGATCCAAAGTAGATGTGGTCCTTCGCCCGCAACTTATTTAAGCTTGCTGAGTGAAAAGAGAAACCTGACTGCTGCTGCAGATACATCCACTATATATGCATTAAATTACATGTACCTTAGAGATCTAGAAGCACTCCTTAATTTCAAAGATTAGAAAACTGACATCTACAGGAAAATTAAGAAACACAAGTAGTAAGTAGAAGAGTCAGAATTTGAACTCAGGTCCCTTGATTGTAAGACAATTATCTTTCCACCAGCTAGTGCTTTTAAATAGGTTTTAAGTAAAGATCAAATTAAATAATTTCCATTTAGAAATTATCTTTATTTAAAGTAAGGTACTGCTATTCTTTCTTTCTAACATCTGAAATTCAGCAAATTTAATTTTAGTAAATATAGAAAGAGAATACTGCACTTTTCAAACTTTCCACTAGAGGGAAGTAGACACAATTTAAGTCAAGAATGTATTCCGAAAGTGACCAAAATAAAATGTTAGGTAAAAACAAAAAGTTGAAATTATTCATTCCAGAGGCAAGCTGTTAGTGATAGATGATAGACAGACATACAGATGGATAGATATGTAGATGAGAGAGAGAGAGAGAGAGAGAGAGAGAGAGAGAGAGAGAGAGAGAGAGAGAGAGATACTAGAGATTTAAGAGAGTGCATTAATTAGAGGCCAATGTGGATTATCTCTCAGAGAAGACTTTTAGAGTGTAGGCTTTTCTGAATTTTGAGACAACTATCTACTGTTTTTCATAATAAAAAGCACCTTATGAATAATTAACTTATTTACTTATATTCACACATCTGGAAGAACCACGCTTCCAGGGGTAGTATTCCTTTGCTAAAATATGACAAGTTTTTTGACTACTTGTATGAGAGTTCAACTGTAATCTCTTAGATGTAAAGAAATCTACATGCTTACACACACTGATTTCTAGGAATAGGAAGAAAAAACTTACAACATTTTCCCGGAAAGAGTTGTGTGTATTGATAGATGCTTTTAAAATGCTTTCTCCCCCTTTTAAGTCCACTAACTATAAATGCAGAAACAAAGAAATGCACAAACCTAAATAAAGCGGCGCAGGTGTACCTTGCAATCAGTGTAAAAATAACTCTGTGAGAGGCCTTGAACTTTTGTCCCTGTTATTTTATTCTGCTGCTCAGTGTGCAGTCACTAGACCACCACACAGCAGGTATAAAAGGAGAAATTACGAGAGCTGTTGAATGCTCACTTCATTTTCACAGTGGTTTGGCACAAAGTTATTATTTAATATTTATCGCTGGTGTTTCTGCAATTGTCAAACACTGCGGAAAAAGCTCAATGTTCAGTGACCCTCATGATTCTGACTGTGAGGTGGTCTGGTGTTAGTACGCTGGCCTGTAATACAAAACATATGGGGAAACTGGCGTATAATCCACATGGCACTAAGGCACGCCAGCTGTATTTATCGACACAGAAGAACTATTTCATTTCTAAACCATCTTCTATTTTTTTTTTAAACTGGCAGGATGTGTTTAAAGTAGACAATGCAAACACTGACTTGAGGAGGTATATTTAAAAAAAAAAAAAGATTTTAAGTAAAGACAGATAAAAGGCAGACCTCAGCCATCCTCCCCCAAAAAGATATATGTCACTCTGCAAGCCAAGTCCTATGAGGCAGTTAAAAATATGATTGGCAGGATAAATTACAGACATTCAATGAAAAATCGGTCCTAAATTTACTAGTTCTTTTGGTAAGAAGACACAGAGTGTACACAAATTGAATCTTTCCTGATAACTAATGAAATATGTATTTAAATGATCATTTCATAAAACTATGTTGTGAATGCTGGATAGGATGGATTTAAGAGTAAAAGCGAAGAAACATCTTCAACTTTTGTCTAACTAGATATGAACACATGGGATAAAGAGGGTCTCAGTGGTCTAGGTTCAGTTTTAAGCTATCAGGAAATTATTCACACCACAGAAAATCCCTCCACTGATGTAGTTTAACAGCTGTAAATGATTTTTTGAGAATAGTTTGTGCAACAGAGAGGAGAAGTACCGTGCTTATCTTAGTAATGCTGTTCAGCCATTTTTCAGCCATGTCCGACTCTTCAGGACTCTATTTGGAGTATTCTTGGCAAAGATACTGGAATGGTTTGCCATTTCCTTCTTCAGTTCATTTTACAGATGAAGAACTAAAGCAAACAGGGTGAAGTGACTTGCCCAGGATCACACAACTAAAGCCAGATTTGAACTCATGAAGAGGAGTCTTGTGACTCCAGGCCTGACGCTGCCTACTGCACCACCTAGCTGCCCCATGGTTGTAATATTTTCTTTTAATTCTACATTTTCAAAATTATACATTTAGGAAAAAAACACATAGTGTTTACAATACATTTCCTTATTTCTACATTTACAAAGCTCTTCAACACATTGCCTTATTTGATCCTCATATCAATCTTATGAAGCACTTACAACAGATATTATCTTCTCATTTTTGCAATTGAAGAAACTGAGGTTGAGAGAAGATGAATTTCCTACAGTCACAATTAGGAGTTACTGAGATTGGAACCCAGTTATTTTTTACTTCAAGACTAGCCCTCTATCCACACAGTCCTTTAGGGATGCTTTGCCAAGGAAATAGATCTTTATAGAGAATCCTTTAGGGATTTAAAGAAGAGTTTTCCTTCAGAAAATGTTCAGATTCTGTGGCTAGTTGTCTAAGAGAGTCAATTCTTTTTTTTTTTTTTTGTTTGGGATGGTTGGTTGGTTTAGCTGTACATGCTAAAATATAAATACATATATATGAATAACTTTTGGAACTCATGACTCAAATAAATAAATATAAAGTGATTATATTTTTGAGCGTTCATGTGCAAAACAAAACTTGATGATCCACAGAAGGAAACTCTCAGAGGGTCTCTCAGGGGATTCAGGGCTCTGAAAGTAAGTACAATACAATGGAAGTTAAAGTCAAACTAATAATGACATCAAATGGAGATTGTCATTGTCACGCCAGAACAGCAGAAGGAGATTGAGAGAGGAGCAATGTGCTTCTGCCTAGAAACATAGTTAGTATGGTAGCTAGCTTAGATGAGAGTCCTGAGACTGGGAATCCTAATTTCTCGCACCTGTAGTAGTAGTCCATAGAACAGTGGTAATAATAATTTCCTGGGCTCTCTCTGACAAAGATCAAGCTTTGACAATCTGACTCAAGCAGATTAATTCATAGATTCATCAGTCCAAGGCTAGAATAATTCTCAGAGACTTTGTTTCAGAGATGAGAAATCTGAGACATGGGGACATTAATCAACTTGCTCAAAATTATACAACTTGTTGTGGTTGTTTGTTGTTCAGTCATATCTTTCTCTGTGACCCCATTTGGGGTTTTTCTTGGCAGACATACTGGAGTGGTTTGCCATTTCCTTCTCCAGCTCATTTTACTGCTGAGGAAACTGAGGCATGCAAGGTTAAGTGACTTGCGCAGTGTCACACAGCTTATAAATTACTGAGGCCAAATTTGAACTCAGATCCTCCTGACTCCAGGGCCATGCTCTACCCACTGCCCCATTTAGCTGCCTTTTAAGGTGTAGTTTCAAAAAGAGTTAGGGTAATTTGGCTTTGTTACATACATTGCTTAAGGAGAACTTGATGAATCGAAACTTGTCTTATTGTTATTCTCGCATCACTACCATACGCATTTTTTCATTTACCTCCCCCCCCACCTCTTTGCTTTATTGTTTTCACATGCATATAAAAGAATTATTTTCAAGCAAAAGTTTCTGAGATACAAGTACAAATATGTTCATGCATTTGGCAGAGAAGGAGCAGAACATTGTAATACCTTAGCAATTAGTGACTAGTTAGTAGCATTTTCCTGCCATTTGTAATCAAGCAACGCTGGAAATACAGCAGTCACTTCATTTTTTTTTTCTTTTTCCACAAAAAAAAAAAAAAAAAGATTCCCATTTGGTAATGATAATCTCAGAGGTTCAGTAACTGACATCCTGAATATCTGAGGATCAAGTTGGCAATTTTTATAAAAAGAAACTTTGTGGGATTAAATTCAAAGAAAAAGTAAAGGAATGCATAAAATCAATTTTTATAAGCCCAAGAAAACTGTAGAAAAGTGTGTTATATCAATGGTGGTAAAACCTCGTGGGGGCATTTTCATCAAACATGAATTCATTTCCAATGTACAATGGCTTAGGATTCTGTTCTGTTAAATAGAACAGTATGTGGATGTTGAGTAGAAAGAGAAGTGGTAGACACATTTGTTATTATTTGTTATTACTTAATGAAGTTTTAAAGTTCCTATTGCAAATTTTATAGAGATGTGGTTGAGATTAATCATGTCTTATTTAACCACATACAACTTATAGTATCCAATATAGTACACTGAATGTAGTATGTATTTAATATATTTGTGCTTATAAATCACATGCCTAGAGTTGCAAGAAACTTCAGGAATAAACTAGTGATAATCCAATCTCTATGAATTTTATTTACAAGTCACCAAAACACCAAAAGTACAAATCTCAACTGAAAGACCTCATTCATTATTTATAAAATGAATGATTTAACTTAATGGATGAATGAATGATTTGAGATATTTAATTTACTGCTTCTGCTCATTCTGTGCTTTCAAACAACAACTAAACACAACTAAGGAATACTCTACCATGTGATAAGAATGTTAAAATCCTACTCATCAAAAATGATACAAATTCACCAACTCTCAACTCTCCCCTGTTTATATTCTCATTCATTTAAAAAAAATGAGAAAAGATCTGCTCTGAGGCTATTGCACAAAAAATGTAGAGAGAAAATAGGTTAATTACCTATGTAATCCATCCCCCCCATCCCCTATTATCTCAATGAATCAATCAATCAACAAACATTTATTACTTGTATATTATGTGCTAAGTGAAAGGGATGCAAAAAGAGGCAAAAAATTGTCCTTCTCTCCAAGACCTTACAATCTAATGTTGGAGACAGTATGCAAACAAATATATACAAAGGAAGCTATCAATCACATAAAGGTCAGCGGAGATCTCAATTATCAGCAATTGAGTTCCCTAATCTTCATTTTCTTTATATGGCATCAGAAGTAAGCATATACATCATCCACATGGCTAAACTTCATTTTGACTAATTCATTAATTTATTCATTCAACAAATATTTACTGGACACCTAGCTGGTATATACCCACTGTATAATAGATATTGTTAAAAAAAAGATTGCAAAGATGTGTATTCTAAGGATCTACTGTGTTATAATGGATCCCTATATCTTTTCTAACTAGATTATCTCTGAGTTCCTTTGATTGGTGCTCTAGAGGTTTATTATAATCTTTAAGATATAAAGACAGTCTAGCTGAAGACACAAAATAGAGGTTCATGAAAAGTAAAAGAAAAAGAGAGCAGTATTTAATTGCTGATTAAAGCAAAGATCTTCATGAAGGAAAGCCATGCGAGATGATGGCTAAATTAGCAGTCACAGGAGACAGAAAAGAAGTGTCTTGATTTCTAGCTTCAAAACTTGTTCATCGCCTTTGGAGAAGTTTGGAAGCCACACTTGCTTTCTTCATTTCCATAGGAAAGATGTGGAAAAATAGTGAGACAAACTCCCCTTTGACTCCTCTGCCTATCACCAAATATCTCAATTTATTTTCAGCATCTCTTTGTTCCTAAAAATTTGTTTAAAAGCAATACAAAATAAAGAATGTCTCCTCCACCACTCTTGTATTGTGTATCCTAAGAATGGTGTACCCTAAATTGTTTGGTCAGAGCTCAGAACCCATTTTCCCATAGAAATGTGGTTATAAAATATAACCAAGTCATAAATGGTTATAAGTAGTAATTGAATTTCTAGACATGATGATGATGATAGCATCTTAAAGTGCTTTAAAGTTTGTAAAACTATTTTAAAATATTATTTCTTTTTATCACCACAACAACTCTAAGTATTATGATGGTATTATGAGACGTATTTTATAGCTGAGGAAACTACAACAGAGGTTGTGATTTTCCCAGTCATACAGCTGGTAAATGTCTAAGGCAAGATTGGAATAAAAGTCTTCCTGACTCCATATTGAGCCCTCTATCTAATGGGCCACCCAACTGCTACAAATAGCCAGAAAATGCATGTGGAAAAGCAATAGAAAATCAATAGCATTTTGTAAATGTTAAATATTATTTCTAAGAGACTGTTCTCTTCCTTCTCCTCCTCCACTAAAATATCTCCAGTTCCTTATAATGACATGGAAGTGACCTTGAGTTCTAAAAGACTATACCAAAGAATTCCTGCCAAGGTGCTAGTACTTTGAATAAGCGCAGACTTTTTGTGTGTTGTCAAAAGACTAATTTAGCTAAGATGTGAAAAACCCATCACCAAGTTTTTGTAAATTGCTAAATTTTTCAGCATCAATTCAAGACAACCTTCCAAGTCTTTACATTGACAAAATTACAGACATTTGATGAAATGTAATGCACTCCTTAGGGATGAGGTCTTGTTCTTTTTTGCGTATCCTGAGAGCCTAACACAGTGTCTCTTACGTAGTCTGCACTTAATTAAATGCTTGTTGATTTTTTGAAGTGATGTCATGCAAATACCACTATGGAAAGAAATCAAAATGCTTACAAGTCTTCTCACAGGGTATCCTTAGAAGCTCATATGTGAGATGGTAGAAATACATCTTCCAATCTCCCATACTACCCCTGGGAACTAGACCTCCTGAATTTCTTAGTAGCTAGTAATGACTTTCTCCTTTAGAGTAAGAGCATTGGGGTGGGGTAAGAAGGAAAGAAGGGTGTATAACAGATAAAAAGCCATATGGATGGTGCCTTTTAGCAGAGTCCACCCATCACCTTTCTGCAGTCTACATCCTGGATTCACTTCTCTGTCATCCCTGTGAATTGTCCTTCTTTCCCTAACTTTCTTTAAAATAGATTTTTGATATCTTCTCTTAATATATTGGCTAAATTTCTCCCTGAATCCTTCAACCTCACCACTCTCAGAGAAACCAACAACAGAATCTTTTTTAAAAGAAAAAGTAGAAAGTGAAGGAAGAGAATGTTTTTTTTAAAAATATTACACATGTGTGTATACATATACACATATACATGTATATGTATGTGCAGATGTGAGTATATATGTGTGTGTAAAATATATTACATGTGTATGTGTATATAAAATATTGACAATATATGCCATATTCCACATGTGTAGATTTCCCACCTCTGCAAAGGAGTTGTGAGAGGTGTCTTATATCTCTTCTTCAGGACCAGGATTTATCTTTGTAATTTTACATTCATTTTTTGTTCTTTCCATTCATTTTGTTGTAGTCATGTTTATTATTTTCATGGGTCTCTTTACCTCACTTTGCCCATGTTCATGTTTGCTTTGTTCATGTAAATCTTCATGTAAATGGTTTTCTTCATTCATAATTTCCCTTCTTACGGAGAGTAAGTATGAGAACGAATATTTATTTCACATTTAGTGAACCTATTATAATGCCAAGCGTTGTGCTAAGTGCTTTACAAGTATCATCTCATTTTATCCTCATAGATACTATTATTATCCCCATTTTACAGTTGAGGAAATTGAAACCAAAAGATTAAGTGACTTGCTCTAGATCATACCACTAATAAGTACCTCAGGCCAAATTTGAAATCAAATCTTACTGATTACAGGTCCAGTGCCCTATCCACTGTGCGACTTATGACATAATACACTAAGGTTACATTAAATTCACCTGCTACAATTTGTTTAGCCATTCAAAAATTGATGGGCATCTGTATTGTTTCCAGTTCTTTGCTAACAGAAAAAGTGCTGCTACAAATATTTGGTGTATATCGAACATTTTTTGTCAATTCCTTTCTAGGTCATAGGTAAAATATGTCTAGCAACTGAATCACTATATTAAAAAAATGAACATTTTATCTAGTTTATTTAAATAATTCCAAATTTTTGAATTCCATTTTAACTTATGGGAATCAAAAGCCTGTGGTTATATCACCCATCTTCCATACTCTCCCTCCCACATCCCACCTTTTGCCCCCCAAATAGATCCTATAGTGAAAGTTTAAAATTTGGTTCTATGAGAAACTCTGGATATACAAAAGATTAAAGTAAGTTTCATATTAAATTTGGGAAAAAATAACCTTAGACTGCTCTGGATATTTTATTAGGAGAACTAGAATGATATACTGGGTACTCTGGGGTAAAAAACAAAATGGGGATATCTGAGGTTTACTGTATTATATATGTATATATATATATATATATATACACACACACACACACACACACACATACACATATATGCATATATACATACATACACACACATGCCATGGAGTACATAGGAAAAACAAGAAAAAGAGAAAATAGTTTCAGAGATTTCTAATACTCTACTTCAGACCCTCAGACTTTTCTGAGAGGAAATAAAAGACATGGCTGTATGTCCCTGTGTGTAAAGCCATAACTGGAAATTCCAATACCTAGGCCAAATTGAGTTGAATGGGGCTATAGGAATGGCATAGAGGACAGCGCATCTGCAGGAGAAGTGTCTTCTTAATTCCTCTTCCTTATTTTGGCAGCCCAGTGGCCTGGTGGACAGAGTGCTGAATCTAACCTCAGACACTTGCTAGTTGTATGACCCTGGACAAGACACTTAACTTTTCTTCTCAGTTTCCTCAGCTGTTAAATGGTGATCATAATAACATCTACCTTTCAGAGTTATTATTAGGATCAAATGAGATTATATTTTGAAAGCAGTGTTAGCACGTAGTAGGTATTAATAAATGTTTCATTCTCTTCCCCCTCCTTCCTTGATTATGGCTATAATGATGATGATCAAAAATTCTTAGACTCATTAATTTCAAAGATCTTATGTTCTTAAAGTTCTAATTAAAATTCACTGAATATATAAGTAGTGTAAGCACATAGAAACTTGGATTTGGGAAGAATTATAGGGTGTTTGGTTTCAGGTGGATTCTTTTTAATGAATGGACCCTCTTTGTTTCCATACCCTTGTTAATGAAGAGAAGGGCACAAAATCATCACTGATATTTTATTAAAAAATGCAAGGAGACGTTTCCACTGGATTGCCTGAGAGGTACATCAGGCCTAAAAGGAAAATTCAAGAAATACTGGGGAAGACTATGTTTAAGATTATCATTAGGTTGTGCTTGCATTTGTATCTTTTCTGCTTTGACTAAGGTATTATTTAAACTAAACTTAGCCCTGAATAAAGTATTTCCCTGACTGAATATTGAGAGGACATTTCAACCTGTTGAATACAAAACAGAAAAAAAGAGAAATTATGAATCAACTACTCAGATCATTCCATAAATATTTATTAAGACCTTGCTGTTTGCAAAGTGGTATACTAGACAATGGGAATCAAGACTAGACAATGGGAATCATACCCTCAGTAAGCATGATGCTAATAAAATACGGTAACTTATTAACAAGACATGTCAAATTCAATGGTTTCTTAAGGTAATCCCAATATTTATATGAAAATACATAGTAAGCCAGTGGTAGTTGGCATGCTGCAGCAGATTCACAATTTTCCTTTCTTTCTAATATTCCTTACACTTTAGGCAAGATTACTCTTCTAATGAATTTCATAATGATTTTAATATTGCAGTGTCATTTCCTCCCTCTCTTCCATGTCATTGTAATACTAATCAGAGAGTTAAAGATCTTCCTCACCTATTCATGGACCTGCCTATTAAGAGAAGCTTGATTAGGGGTGGCCCACACCTTTTGTTAATTTCTAATGCACTGGTTCCTAAGGGTTGTGATGCCCTCTGGCTCTGAAAAGTGTATAAATACTCTGAGGTGAGGTTTTAATGAGGGATTACTCATTGGAAGTGTTTGTTTGGCCAGATGAGACTTTAGGAAGCCACTAAGGAGCTCCCCTGATTTGAAAACCCAGATGTTGGTACTTCTCTCTCTGGTTACTATGTATGTATGCAATAGTCAGACAGTTGGATCTGTCTGTTGATCTGCAGTATATGTATTGCTTATTGTCAGAGAGTTGGAAGCCCTGTCTGTTGATATTTGTTTCTTTGTTTGTATTTTCTCTGAAGTTCAAGGTGCTGACGTTTTCCCCTGAACTAAGTGAATGATACATGTACTTGATCAAAGTGATTGTTGACCCCCTCATAAGTTGTTTTCCTTTTAGAAAAGCAGATCTAAGCACATATACAGCAGGCCCTCCTGTGTATACTAGGGTTCTCGCTGATACATTTGTGTATGTTGAATCTTCTGTTAAGTTCAGGATTTTTGTTAATAAAGTCTTGAAAGTCTGAGAGTTTATTGACCCCTCAAAAGTTGCTTTCCTTTTAGAAAAGCAGATCTAAGAACGTGTACAGCAGACTTTCCTGTGTATGTTGGGGTCCTTGCTGATGCAATCACTAATAGTAGTGACCTTGGGGAAATCACTTCACTTTTTTGCCATTTCTATAAAATTGAAATCATTCATGTGCTTTGTGGTAATGCTCCCCCCCCCCCAAAAAAAAAGAAATACTGTGCTTTGGTCTAATTGTATTTATTTATCTCTGAGTAGTAAATCTAAGCTCTGAGAATCCTTATCCCAAAGATCATACACTGGCATGTCAGGTCCCCACAGCAAGATTGGATAAATTTCTCCTCAGGGCTCTAGGATTAACCATGAGGAGAGAGGGAGGGTGTATGTATTTTCTAGTACCATAAAGCTCATAAGTTCCCACAATGGTACATCCCATTATGGTTATAAGTTAATATAATTTAGTCATACAGACCTAATTAACTTTTAGCAAGAGACATTTGCTAAGATTTAAGAACAGTTGGTACAAAAAAATCCACCCAGAAGTCTGTGATGTAGTTTTCCACTAGTCCATATAGAATCCAGAAAGAAGTAGTCTCAGCTTAGAAAGCATAGGTGACAAAGCTTTAAATTATAGCCCCTGGAAGTCATTATGATAAAGGCTCCAAGATGTTTCCCTTAGGTATTGTGTAGCTTTACTGCTGGGCTCACTGGAGAGCCTTCAAACTGTCTTCCTTCACTATGTGCACTCTGTCCTTTGATCCCAATGTTGTCACGGCCACTAGCTAATAGTGTTCTGGGAGTGATGCTAGGATACTGGGAAGTCTCACCTCCTGTATACCCATCAAAGCTCAAAAGGTCTTCTGCTGGATGAGAGTGAAAAAAGTAACCCAATATCAAGACCAGGGGTCTATTTCTTCCCTCCCCCCACTTCCCCCAAGTCCCCAAAGTTCTTTGTCTGGATTAAACCTCAAGCTTCTTTTTTCCATCTTTCCAGGCACCAGATTCCTTCTGGCCTAAATTAGCTTGAAAATTTATAGATTAGTCATAAGTTGTCACCAAGCTTTCTTAGATGATCTGAACATATTTCCTGTTCAATGTCACTCCAATTGATCAAAATATTTTCCAAATATAGTCTAAAATCTATGATTGGGTAATTCAATAAAGAACAATTCTAACCTGGTTAAGACTGAATAGCTTGATAATTACGTAAAGGTGGTAGAGTGATTTGATTGATTGATTCAGTCAGACCCAGCCTTAGTGGTGTACTTATTTTTTCTCCTCAATAAAATACAAACTCCTTGAGGACAGAGATAATTCCATTTTTTCAGTTGAATTGCCAGTGCTTAGTATAGACTTTCACTTGCCATTTGGTGTAAGCCCTGATGTCTGTCCTTGTCATATCACTGCACATAGGGCATTTAATGGTTTCCTATGTGATGTGCAGATTTCTATGGTAGTACAATGTCCCTCTCAGGTCTGAAATTTTACCATTCAGATGGATATGGGTAAGAAGACAGTTTATAAGTGATCAAAATGAGCTTCGTTCAATCTGAAGCCTCATAGTTCTAGCCATTACCCATTTAAGGAATTCTATTTTTATTTGGAAACCCTTTTCAAATGATTATGGAAAATACATAAAAAAACTTGTTAGAGAAAGATGAAGGTCAATCACTATTAATGCCCCCAACACAAACAGCTAATTAAGGATATTGCTGTATGTGAAGCAAGCCCTGATGTCTCTTCCTGTCATTGCACATATGGCACATAATAACTCCCCACATGATATGCAGGCTTCTACAGTACCTAGTTACAGCAGGGACAAATAAAATTTGAGCTCACTTACTTGTGCTCTAGCTTGTCTTAAATGTGTTTTCTCTGGCCCTCTTACATTACTTTTATATATTGTTTTCCCCCTCTGTGTAGATAATTTGGGCTACCAAGCACAAACCCTGATTAGCCTTATTTGTTTTACTCTGGCAATTATTTTAAATTGGTTGTTGAACACTTCTTTTTCAATCAGAGTTGCTTACTGTGAGTAGAAAAGACAATATACAGTATCATGCTGTCTACTTGTAACAAAAGGAAATCACCCAAAAGTAACAGAAAAGATTAATATCTAAATTGCTGATAAATGGTTAATCCTTTAAGCTCCAAAACACTTCAAAACATGGGATCTAAAGTGTTTACTTCCGTCCTGCAATGGCACATTGGAAGACTGGCTGTGATATCAGGGGAAATGGAGATGATCCAGGGTGCTCATTCACTGTGTAACTTAATTCACAATATCCCTTATGTGAACGAAATGTGAAAAATAACTTCCTATATTTCTAAGGTATTGCTGCACTAAGTGGATCACTGGTTTTTGCCCATGGAAAATAATAAAGCAATACTGCCCATGCTGATACCTTCAGCAAAGATTGTCCTAGACAGCCCCACAAAAAGCTCACAGGGAGCAGTTCAGATATGAATCACTATGAAGTCGCTGCTCTACTTCATCAAAACAGAATTCAGAATTAAGCCCACTAATTAGAGATAGGTGATCAACACAATTATCTTCCAGCTATAAATTATAATACATATTCATTGCTACATGAATTTCATCTTCTATGAAATCGCCCTTATGAAAACAGTAATAGTTGGTATGTCATTAGAGCCATATCAGCAATTAATCCTCCAAATGATCAATGAGGAGAATGTCCTTTTCCCTCCATCTCTGGTTTATTTATGTGTTCCCATTAATTATGCCTAATTTTCTGTTGGCACTTTTCTTCTTAATGTAATTCAATTTAAGCATATCTTTCTAGAGACTTATTAATAGGTAGGGTCATTTATATTGTGTAGCACAAATATTTTATAATCCACTAATCTTGACAAAAAGGCAATGCCTTCCTAATAAAAAATGTATGAGGAGTAATGGTTCCCTATTAATAACTTATTAGGTCAGATCACACAGTTTGAAGTGTCTATTACACTTTAATTTTATCAGATTTCTTCCTTTGGAATCTCGAACTCTTTCTTTATCTTTTGATTGGGATTATTTTTAGACCACCCCTGATTCAGTGACCCAAAGCCTTGCTCTGTGGTTCTCTTCCTTACAGGGATAGGTAAAGACACATGGGTCTGGTTCTCCAGAGAATTTAATAATTCTTTTATTTCTTGTAACACACTTCTGTATTTCTGCCTTGAAGATCTGTTGTTATCAAGGGATATTTTAATTCTCTCTAAATACAATAAATATACCAGATAGCAACATCTTTGCAAAATGCACTATCAAATACTCAAATTGTATCAAATTGTATTTGTAAATACAATTCTTCACAGTAAAAATTGGGCAGGGGGAGAGGAAGTGATTAGTCAGTGCTGGTACCTCTATAGCATGTTGTTCCTTCTCCCATTCCCCCTCCGATTTAATACTGGTTGAATTAAGATGAACTTATTGAGTTCCTGAAGGAAACCCTGGAGAAATACTATGGAAAGGAGGAGGAAAAATAATGGCGGAGTACAGAGAACAAAAGAAATCTTCCTTTTTCTCAGGGAACTTTCCATTCTCAGTTGGGCAAGAATATATGCTTTGATAAACTGATCTACAAATGATTACAAGTAGCCTCTCAACCAGTTCTATGACCCTGATGAGTTAATCACTTAATCTTTCTATACCTCAGCTGCCTCCTCTGTAAAATGATGGATCAGAGCTAGGACACTTGGGTATAACTGTATTCAGTAAACATCCATTAGTGACAACCATAAGGAAGTCACTGAGCTGGGTACTGAGGATACAAAAATGCCCACCTTCAAGGAAGCTACACTGAGGGTGGGATATAGCATGTACACATTACCTGATTATAATATGACATAGGGAATGATTGGAGATGGAAAAAAGATATCCAAATGAAGTGTAATAAGAAAATTTTAATATGGTGAAAATAGTTTCCAGCTGGGGGATCAGGGAAGAAGAAATAACACATTGAATGTACCTTCAAGGAAGAGAGGAATTTAGAATTGAGTTAGGTAATAAGAAGTGTATTCTCAGCATAGGGAACAGAGACAGAGGAAAAGCATACTGAGCTTTAGAACAATTAATTATCCAATTCTGCTAAAAAGTAGAGGGCATGAAATAGAGTAATTTGAAATAAAGTATATAGAAGATAGACTGTAGAGAACCTTAAATACTGAAGTTTATGTTTTATTCTACAGGCAATAGGGAGCTATTGAATGCTTTTAAGTACAGGAATGTCATAGACAAACCTCTGCCTCAGGGATGTTATTTTGGCAGCTATATGAAAGATGGATTAAAGAAAGAATAGAGTGGAGAGGGAGAGACAGACCAGTTATGAGTCTATTAGAACAGGATAAAACCTGGAGTCCAGTGGTATTAGTATGCAAGGAGGGAAGTGGATAAAGAGGTGGCCATGAAAGAGAGAGAATGAATGCGAAATGATAGAATGTAGATTTCCATCCAATTGTAAAAGTATGTGGGCTTATATAAAATTAAAGAAGGAGAGGGAGAGAGAGAGAGAGAGAGAGAGAGAGAGAGAGAGAGAGAGAGAGAGAGAGAGAGAGAGAGAGAGAGAGAGAGAGGGAGAGAGGGAGAGAGGGAGAGAGAGAGAGAGAGGGAGAGAGGGAGGGAGGGAGAGAGAAGAGAGAGGAGGGAGAATAGGGGACAAAAAGAAGATAATAATGGCTAGAGTTCTGGAGGTAGAGTAAGGAAGAACTGAATTCTGTTCAAATCTGTCTTCTGGTGCTTATTAGCAGTGAGACTGTGAGAAGTTACTCTCCAAGTCTCAGTTTCCTCAGCTGTAAAATGAAAATAATACCTGTGGCACCTCCAATCATGGGTTTGTTTTGAAGGCCAAATATCATCATATATATATATATTACTTTGCAACCTTTAAAGCATAATATACATAAAATATGTCATTAATCAAGGTAGGCTTCTTTGAGGAAGAGAGTTCTGAGCTTTACCTTTCAGAAAGTAAACAACACAATTTGAAAATGATGAGAAGGGTGGAGGGTGTGGATGAACAGAGACAGAGACAGGAATAAGCGAGTTATGTGTGGGGTGATAGTGTGAATGTGGGGTTTACTAGAGCAAAGGGATCAAATGAAGAGATAGTAAGAGATGAATTAAAAAGCTAAGAAGAGACTAGTGATAGGCAGTCATTATTGCTAAGCAAAGGAGTTTGGATTGGACACTATAGAATTTAGGAAAATTTTAGATTTTTAAACAACAGACTGACAAGCTGAAAGTACATAGTACAATGACTGGCAAAATGTGGGAAATGGGAGAAGCTTACAGCAATCTAAAAAGGAGTTGATAGGGGTCTGGTCTCAAATGATGAAGAGAAAGATCTGACAATCATGTGAAGGAGGAATCAGTGTTAGTTGCTATCAGTATAGAAATAGAAGAGTATTGATTCTTTTTTTAAAATATATAGATGTCACAAATTTGTGCGTGTATGTGCGTGCATTTAAATCTGCTTACGGTAGCTTCATCTGTATTGTTGTCATCTATTTTTCCTGTTTTCTAGTTCCGAGCTATTTATATAGAAAATTTCTAACATAAGAAAAGGTGACTTGCAAATATATTCCTTACATATTTATTCATTTGCTCATTCAGCAGCCCTCTATTAAAAATATCTTATATGCAAAGTAATTTGTTAGGTGGTGAGTTGGATACAATCTTTGCTCTGATAAGAAGCACCTTTTTGCTATTATTACTAGTAATGGGGGGAGGGAGGTGTATCAAGGGATCTTGAGTGAATTGAGGTTAGGAGGGAAGGAGAAATCCTCTGCCAGGGGATGTACAAGGAAGCCTTAGTAAAGCCAGTGTTTTGGACTCTATATATCAAATTTCATCATTCCCCACCTGTGCTAATTAGCTCTGCTATTGGAAAAATATAATAGGTGGAATAATTGACCTTCACAGTGTGACCATTGCAACATAGTAGGAATTTACTAAATGAATGTAGACTTGAAATGACAAACAAGCAGGATTTCAACAACCCAGTGTCTCTTGGTGATCTAATCTGGCTCAGGACCAATTTGATTTAAATACAACAAACATTAATTTGTGATACACATCAGTGTTTTCAACTGCTACTTCATGGACCATAGCTAAACTGTGGCAGATCCATAGAAACTTTGACTAAGTTTCTTACTTATTAAAACTACAAAAACCTAAAATCCAAACTGATTCCTCTTTATGTATTTACGTTTAGCAAATGTTTGTTAAATGCTAGTAGTGTCTGGAATTAGGTATACAAAGACAATAGAAAACAAGCCTTGTCCTCAAGGAGTTTATATTTGACAAGGAGAAAAAAAATTTGCATAAATATATATACAAAATACAGATTACTATTAGTGAAGGATGTTAGGAAATAATAATAGTTAACATTTACATAGCACTTCAAGATTTGCAAAATGCTTTACAAACAATATTTTACTTTATCCTCATAATAACACTGAAATGCAGGTACTATTATCATTCATCATACAAATGAGGAAATTGAGGTATACAATGGTTAAAATCACTTGACCAGGGTTGCATAGCTAGTAAGTGTCTGAGGATGGATCTGAACTTGTCTTCCTGACTCCAGATCTAATTCTTTAGCCACTGTCACCTCGCTGCCTTTTTGTCATCTACAATGACATACATACATAAATGTAGTAATATATACATGTACTTTGTAGTGGCCAAAAACTGGAAGTCAAGGGGATGTCCATCAATTGGGGAATGGCTAAATAAATTATGGTATATGAATGTCATGGAGTACTATTGCGCCATAAGAAATGATGATCAAGAAGACTTCAGGGAGGCCTGGAAGGACTTATATGATCTGATGCTGAGTGAAAGGAGCAGAACCAGGAGAACTTTGTGCACAGCAACGACCACAGTGTGCAAGAGTTTTTTCTGGTAGACTTGGAACTTCGAAATAACTCAAGAACTTAAAAAAAAATTTTCCAATGGTTTTCTAAGGCAAAATGCCTTCCACACTCAGAGAAAGAACTATGGAATTCATTCACAGAATGTAGCAGATCATGTTGTGTGTGTGTGTGTGTGTGTGTGTGTGTGTGTGTGTGTATCATGTTTTGATTTGTTATATGATTTCTTCCATTTATTTTAGTTTGTCTACATAGCATGACTAAAGTGAAAATGTATTCAATAGGAAAGAATATGTAGATCCTATATAGAACTGTATGCCATCTTGGGGAGGGAGTGGGGTCGTGGAAGGTAGGTGTGGGGGGGTAAAAATCTAAGTTTTATGGTAGTGATTGTAGAACATTAAAAAATAAATAAATAACATTTTAAAAAATTTAAAGAATAAAAAAAATAAAAAGCTCTGCAGGGCACAAGCTAAAATTTTCTACTTTTGCTGAAAGAATGTTATAGTACCTCAGTAGCCCGGAAAAGTTGTAGTTGTAGTAGAGCATTCAGTGGAGAAATATACCTGCCGATCAAAAAAAAGAATTATTACAGAGGTTGTTTCTGAGGAAAACAAAGGTCATCAAGGTAAATAGTCCAGAGTTATTAATTGCCACATTCCTATATTTCACCTATCTTCTGTACCTCCCTGCTATGATACTGTATGCATCAGTGGGATAGTGTGTCCACAGTTTGAGGTAGGATGTTATGTTACTGTTATTCTTGCTTTGTTTCCTATTTAATAATTTTTTCTGATTAATAAAAAAGTAATATATACATGTATGCATGCTTATACATTTGTATATGTTTATATTTTATTCTATATTGTGTATAATGTGTATATATGTATAAATGTATATGTACCTACGAGTGTGTGCTGTCTGGCAGCATCATGGAAGATGCATGGAGAGGAAAAGCTATTGTATCTGCCCATTAGGAATTAAGGTGGGAGTGATTACCCTTTAAAGAGAATTTTACTGCAGTAGTGTTTTGAGATCAAAGTTGAGGAGAAAGTGGGTACTGAGGAAATAGAGTCATTGACTATGGACAGCTGCTTCAGTTCGATTTGTCTCCCCCATCTACCCAAAACAGTTTAGCAGTGAAGAAGAGATAGTACAACACTCAAAGGAATAAGAAGTTCAAAGGAAACTTTTTCTAATGGAGTTTGGGGTTGGAGTTATTTAGGCTAAGAAAAAATTAGATATGCTTTGTTGCACTATATTCATGTGAACCACACCACCCATGACTTAGCAGATGCTTAGCTTAGAGTATCACTTTCCCTTAGTCCACACCCCACTCCACCCCTCAGTAAGTATTTGTCAGAGAAAAACAGAGGTAGGGAAGAGGATTAGGGAATCCTGAGTTCATGCTTTTTGTTACCCTGCTTAGGGAGTTTATAAAAATATTAAAAGCCAACAAGATTCTCTCTCTTATAGCTCCTGAGCCCCCAGTTGAACTAGGATCCCAATTATTCAGATGAAAGGTTGTAGAAGAATAAAAAAAATAGATGAGACATAGACAACATGGTGAATGAGTAAAGTATCTTATAGGGATAGAAGAGATAGATAGCTGAACAGCAGCAGCAAGACCTAGATGAGTTCATACATTCATTCAATCAATAATATAAAAATATGTTTTTCTTGGGAAAATAATATAAAAATGACAATATTTCAACATTTTCTATCATCATTTTGTATTTCTTATAAAAGTTTGAATAAAAGATTATGGATATGGTTTACCACATTAAAGTGATTTATCTTACTAACTATAGTTTTTTCCTATGTATAATGATTAGAGATACTATTTGAGATTGTAGAACTTAAACAGAAATGTCCATTTTCCTAACAAATATTCCTCAAATGTCTGAACAAGCACATTCTAATTATTGATAACTCATGAGTGGTTCCCTGATATTTTTGAATATTAAAAAATCTTATTGTCATAGGTAATATCATTCCCAGTGGGAATGATAGTTTCCAGATTCTACAAAAAATAAAAGTAATACATTTTTTTGAAATAGAAGTTTTTAAAGAATGACAAATTACTCATTTTAAAATCCTAAAATGATTCCTTCGGGTTCTAGAAAGTAGATACCATTTTAATAGTTTCTTTGGCGGGGGAATTGAAAAAGAAAGATCTCATATTAACTTTAGATATTTTTTAATGTATGACTAATCTCAAAAAAGGGGGATTTGAAACTGAAATGCAGGTCAACTTTTAAATGAAATAGAATGAAGAGATTTATCATTGCCTAAATAAGTCCTTCTTGCATATCTAGATATAGATATGCAAGAAGATAGATATAGATATAGATATAAAATAGCCCTTCCGTATCAAATGTCTCCATCACTGCTTACCCAACCTATGCCAGAATATTTAGAAATTTGATTTCTATTCCCTGGTGTTTATTATTAAAAGCAAAGCTTATTGTTTAAGCAAGAAAATTAACAACAAACCATTCCTGAATCTACCACAACCCCCTCCAAAGACCAGTGATAGAAAGCTGGCAGTTCTCAAAGTAGCATTTTTCTGGAAACTCCATTGTTTTCCCTTTAATTTGAGAATGCCAAGTCAAAAATGCACACTACAGTCTCTGAGTGATGATGCAGAATGACCCTCCTACCACCCTGTAGGTGGAATAAAAGACCTTTTTTGGTGTTTGCAGCATCAGCAGCTGCAGGCTGATGCATTTGCCTTTCTGTTACATAGAGGCTGGAGAGTAAAAATAGACTCTGGCATTTATCGGAAGCTTAAGCCCGTTGAAGTTTTACAGATTTAGAAAGTTCACTAATCACTATCAATTAAAAACTCTGCCTTGTTGTCTTATGAATTATTCACAATGATGCAACCACAGCAAAGACAGCTAGAAATATTTATTTTGGGCAAGTGCTACCTCAATTAGTGACACTGAGACTGATTAACTAAAGGGAAGGATGAAAATCTATAAAATATAATGCAATGGAAATTAATTTCCTTATGTTCTTATTATTAGGTTAGAGTTGCAATTCCAGCAATGGATATTACTTTATTCAGTGGCAATATACCTTTGATCCCTAACATTTAAAATGCCCCAAATTTCCAAATGTTTATTTCTTGTGGTTTATTCTTCCTATGAAAAATCTTGAGAAATAGAACAGTGCAAATTCCCAATAATATGAATACAGATATGCATAAATCTATTTTATATATCTGTGTATATATAGATGTACATTTGATACATATATCTGAGTTCACAAGTACTCACATGTACACAGACAACAAAATTACATACAAAGTAATTAATAATAAAATTAATTGACCTATTATAATTGTTGTTTTTCTTTTAAAAAGGGGCCTGTCTCAGAATTTAAGCAAGTCCATGAGTATATTCACCTTAGTGCTTCCATGTACTATTCAAGAATGGCTATTCATGAATGTTTTGAGGAAATGTGTTAATTATTGGGCACAAAGTGAAGCTTTTTTCACATATTGAGTTATCAAACTTCCTATGTGTTATTAAACTCTCAGTGACAATTAAGCATTATGTCTTAATTGCCGGAATTGGACTGCAGTTTAAGGGACTATAGTGTCTTGAGAAAAGACTGGAGGTGAATATTTTTAGGAGATTCTGGTTAAAAGTAGAAGGTGAATTTACCTTATTATACCTGGCCTACAGCTGTTACCATTCCCTTAACCTTCATGTGCACACACATCCATGACCCTACTTAAAAAATGGCTCAGAGAAGGAAGAGCAAGAAGTAGAACACATTCAACAATGATAATAATGCTGTCATTAAAGATTGATGAGGACTTTCAATTAGAAAACATTCCCGATCTGGAGCTGTTTAAACCAGCCCTGCCTACCATGATCTAAAGCTTTGCAATAAAGATAAAAGGTCATTATAATCCATTGAATTCAATCATGACAAGTACATTTACCTGATGGGTACATTATTAAAAACTTTTAAAAAACGACATTAAAATAACATTACAGGTTGACTTAAATACCCAAGAGAAAAGAAATTCAGAGTAAAGAATAGATCATATCACAAACTAAAAATATTTGCACTTTGGGCTCTTTTTCTAGCATGCAAGGAATTTTTCTATTGCCAGTTCTTCTCTGAATCACTGGTCTTGTAACTTCTTAATTGCTGGTGCCTTAGTTTCCCTAGTTGTGAAATAACAACTATATTCCATATTCT
Organism: Notamacropus eugenii; assembly: GCF_028372415.1. Taxonomy (NCBI): domain Eukaryota; kingdom Metazoa; phylum Chordata; class Mammalia; order Diprotodontia; family Macropodidae; genus Notamacropus; species Notamacropus eugenii. Next base: position 204,385,567 of record NC_092875.1, on the reverse strand, counting down.
TATTGACCTCAAGATAGTAGAGAGAAAGTGCTATTTTCATTACCATATGCTTCTTTTCTTGAATTTTAAAGTTCATTTAATGATGTCAAGGATCCAAAATGTTTGAAATGCCTGATTTTTTTTTCCAACTGGTATGTCACGGGAAAGACAAAAAGACTGAAACCTCGAAGTAAGGATTTGAAAGGAAAAACAGCTTAATCAGAATCACAATCACAGAAGTCTGTACTCAATCAAATGAAATATACAACAGTACAATCCAGGCAAATAGCTATGCTGGGTAAGTGATAATCACAGTGCTCATTTAACTAGACATGAAAATATTTTTAAAAGGCAGAAATTTTGACCATATTATTTATATATACACATATATGTATTTATACTCACATAAAAATATATATGAAATTTTATTATTTTAAAAATGAAAAATATATAAATGCGTGTAAAGGGGGATAGTAAATGTGTTATCTTGGAAAAATAGCATATATGTCTCATAGAACAATGTGACAAAGAAACAATACATTGTGATTACATATTGCTCTGTTATATAAAAATGACTCATAGGCATTTCTAGAAAACCTCAACTTACTCATTTTCTCATCAAAGAGAAATAATCAATGTTGATGACATTTATTTCTACTCAATGCTCAAAATGTCCAGAAATTATTTCTTTATGGTGGAAAAAGTTTGTGCTTGCCAAATAAACAAAAAATATTCTGGGTTTGTTAGCTAAATGTGAATGTTTTAAAATACTTGTCGGATAAATCTAATCATCAAAGTAAGTAAACCCATTTTCCTCTTAATTCCTAGAATTTAAAATCTATTAATGAGTAACAAAAATAAACAATGGCATGAGTAGGTTTTTCTTAAATGCTTGAAAGTCAGTAGTTTCATGTTGAATTTATGGATACAAACCAAATAAAAGACATCTACCTATTGAACTTAGAAGGGTGTTGTCTCTTTGGAAAACTGGTTCTTTCTATATTGCTATAAAAAGAAATATTTGACTTTCAAATAGCATCACTTTTCAATGTACAGAATCATAAGACTTCACAAAAGCCTTAATACTAGTAAATGTAACAGACTGCCAGGACCAAGATAATATTATTGAGAAGTCTGATAACAGGGTCCTTTTTTTAAATAAAATATAAACTCCAATTCATATATATAGACATTTCAATCCTCATGAAGGAATTTTAACACCTACCTTTCTCAATATTCAAGCCTTAAGCACCATTTTCTAAAATGAACTTGGAGAATAATGCTTCTTTATCTCCTGAAAATTATTTTTCAAAGCATGTTCTCCAACACAAAAATAACAGATCTGTATTCTAATTAAGAATATTATTGTTATTGTTATCTTGACTCAGCTTCAACACTAAGTTCCTGCCTGAAGCCATAAGCACGTTAGCTCTGAATGCTGAGTTTTCCTAGAAACTCGTGTCAGTTTCAGTCCAGAAGCACAGTCAACATTTTTACAACTCTTCTGATTGGCTTTAAGCTTTGAATGTGGTCTTGGATTAAAATTTCAAGGAAATTTTTAAAAGAAAATAATGCCATAGAACTCTAATATATAAATCTGAGGAATGCCTGCAGCCGAAGGAATGAATTTTCCTTCTGCCGAAGTTGTTGAAATGTGTGCTTACTGACCTTATTGTGTGTGTTTTCTCCCCTCCTGTTCAAGGTCACATATTGCTTAGCTGTGGGACTTGAAAAGTCTCTTTTATATAGGAATTAGGGAAGTCCTATTGAAAACTCGTTTCTAATCTGCTCGTCTTTGTCGTCCTTACCATATGGTGGCAGCATTGCATCAATCTAGAAGATTAGAATCTGCAGCCTCAATTTGTAACCACAAAAAGAAACTACAGTTTGGTTTTCTGAAAAATCGTGGTGCGTATTTACAGTCTGTTCTTATGAAAATTGAACAGCACCTGAGCCATCACAAAATACATTTTAGCACTTCCCTTAAATTATAAAGGGTAAAAATTGTGGTTTAATACCTAATCGTCTATTTTATTTTTAAAAATAACCGTTTGTACACAAATAATTCAGTTTTGGGCATTCATAATTCTATTGTCAAATATCTCATGTTTTGCCAATGCAATTAATTGTTACAAGTAAATTTTTGTCTTTAAGTATAATATGGAGGGGTGGCATCTCCAAAGCCTCTATAATAGCATTATCTTTACTGAAACTGGAAGGTGTTTTTGAAAAGCAAATGCTATTGTTAACCTTTGGCCCATACTAATTATTGCAGCAGCAGTTTTAAAAGCTGGCATTTCATTGTTACTGCTTAACTAGGGTAACATATGCTGATATAAAACAAGTGCTGTAAGAAATAAAGAAGACTGCTCAAATTCATACAAATTTAATTTCTGTGCAACATGAGATAGCTAGAATTGAAATCATTCAGCTATCCATTCCTGGTTTAAAAAATGCTCACAGTGAAACTGGGCTGGATGTTAAGAGACTGACTAAAAACTGTATCTCACAGTATTTTTAATTTAAAAATACAGAACGCAATTTTATTAGTTGGGTATAATTTAGAACCACCTTTAAAACAACTATGTAAAGGAAGTCAATTAACATATTAGAGGAGTGATTTGAAGTAAATATCATATTTATTTTGTAGGAAAAAATACTTTTCTTGGTTGTGATTTCCAATTTCTCTTCATAGTTCTCAATGCAAATTACTTTATACCATTCAAATGATAATATTGGTTATATATTACTGGTTATTATTAAAGTAGTCTTCCTCCTAATCATATTATCTGTAAATGTCTTGTAATCACCCCTCCTCCTCTCTCTACAAAAGTCTCTTCATCCTCCATCTTCTTGACCAAAAATTGGCAGTATGAAATGAAGGACGTTTGGATGTTTTGGGGGATGGGAGAAGAGGCATGGCTCACAAATTTATTGGATAGCTAAGTGAACTCCTTGTTCAGTACAAGAAGCAAGTGATAAGGTCAGGGAGGGAAGGCAGTTCCTAGGATCTTAGGATGTGCTAAGCAGAGGAAGCTAGGCAAAACCCTAGGGAGAGACACACATCAAGAAGGAAAATGAGTAAAGACCCTCCTCTACGAGGAGGGCTACCCTGGGGGGTAAAGTATACCTGGAGAGAAGAGGGAAGTGGAGGCCAGGAGAGGCAGAGGCAGGAGTTGCAACAGGCTAGCTATCCTGTGAAGCCTCTTTCAATGCCTATCTTCTTCAAGAATATGTCACATATTTAGGTAACACTAATGGAAAACATTGGTCTAATGGAAAGACAGAGCTGTACGATGAAGTAGCTATGTGAACTTAAACAAATTAATTAAAATGTCCAGTAAACTTTGAATTTAGATAAATGTGAGTTTTGGTCATTGTTACCCTCCCCCACCCCCACCCTAGCCTTCTTCTCCTCTTCTCTACAACTACTACTACTACTACTACTACTACTACTACTACTACTACTACTACTACTACTACTACTACTACTACTACTATTACTGATAGTGTGGGCTACTTTGGATTGATTTAAATTTGGATAGATATAGATTCCTCATCTATAAAATGTTTTTCACTATTCTAAAAATTTTCTTAAAATTTTAAGCATGAAACACCGGAAAAGATTGCGTGCCAAACCAAATCCTGTGACATGTAATAACATTTCAACCAACACATTAAAGGGGCAAATTAATCTGACATTTATTTGGAATTCAGCTTAATAGGATTAAGCTGGGTAAGAGAAAGAGAGCTAACATTTATGTAGTTCTTGCTATGTGTTAAGCACTTTACAATTATTAACTCATTTGATCCTCATCATCCCAGTTTTACAGATGAGGCAAGTGAGGCAAATAGAAATTGTTTGACTTGCCAAGGGTCACACAACTGGTGTCTAAAGCCAGAATTGAACTCAGGGTTTCCCTGACTCCAGGTTCAGCACTCTATCCACTGTGTTGCCTAGCTGCCTAGATATAATATGTGCTATTGTGACTTGACAACTTATGTTGTCATGAACATAGAACTAACAGAGTTTTCAGAGCAAACATGGACACTGAGACTGGTCAAAGAACAACTGCCTGTATTATATTGGCAGCTGAGTGGTCCCACATACTGAAGTTAATGAGAGTGTGACAGGCCTGAGATCTACTCTGTTTTAGCAACAGTGTTCATCTGAAATTTGGTTATTGTTCAGGACTTTGTGATGGCAAATACATTTAGTAAAGCTTGAGATGACTCTGGATTAGCTTCTAGTCGACTGTGGGGAGACATTCCTTCCTAGATTCCATATTCTATAATAATATTTTCCAATCCTTTACAACCTTAAAACAGTGTATAAATGCTAGTTGTTCTTGTTCTTATACATTGTAATTGTTATTACTCCAGCTAACATGGAGAAGGTATATAATTCTTCATTCTTTGCACTTTTTTGAAATTACACCAGTATCAGTTTTTTATACTTTCTTTGCCTGGTCTCTATCTGCTGGTGGTACCTGATTCTATCTCATTAATTAGTTTCATTTGTGATATATATATATATATATATATATGTATGTATGTATGTAAACCATATATTTATAGAAGGTAAATTATCATATAGTTACAGAAACGTTATTTTTTCTTAATAAAAATTTTTGTATGATGTTACATTTTGGTGACCTTTATGGTGTAATAGAAAAAAAAAGCTTAGAACTCATGAGACTAAATGGTTTTAAAACATAGAAATCATTTCTATGAAACTTATGAAAGACTTTTTTGACCTGCCATGCCATAGGGCAAAATATCCAGAAATCGGTTCTAATTCAAAATATTTAAGAAAGACTGATATGGAAAGACTGAGAAATTGATATTTTCTTGAAAGAAATTAATATCCTGAAAAAAGGACATATATTTTGTTTCAGATTGGTAGTACTGATTAATCTGGTACACATATTCTCTAGTACAGAATTCTAAAATTGTAACTGCATCTCCAACTGACTTTCTTTCCTATCTACACCCCCACCCCTTAGGAGAAGTTATCTGGCTTGACCTACTAGGCTGGTAAATACCTATTTTTGTTCTTTTTGCTTAATCACCTAATGTATCCACAGGCTCTCTTTCTTTCTTATGTATTACCTCCAATATGTTCCATGGATGAGGTGCTAGCAGTGTGATTAAAGATGGGCAAGCTTAATTTAATTTCCAAACACACTGGACTAAATTTTCAAGATGTACCTGAACATTCATAGTGAGAACAAAGTAGTATTTGAGATGAGGCTAACAAATGTAAATTAATTGAGGCTACATTGCCCAATAAAATAATCTGAATAAAAATAGAGAAATCTCATCAATAACCCATAGATTTTTAAATATTAAATATTGGTATGGTGCAGCCAGAAGAATTTGATTTTTTTTACTAGATTTTCTCTAGAGAATAGATATTGTGAAGTCAGTCTGACTCCTACATAATTCTACTGTAGTTTAATCATCTTGCTTCAGTAAAATCAGCAAATTGTGATTTCTAAAGGAAAAACTCCTAAACTTAGGTAAAAATAAAAGTGTGTAGGGGGTCAATTTTTAAGAAAGATTTAAGGAACACAATTTTTTAAAATCATGAAATGATGTCTTCCTATCTTGTTAATTGTTCTAAATTTTTCTCAACACTTTAGAGTCTCTTTTCAAATTAACTCCTTTTAGTACATTGTTCCTTGTGTCCAAACCATTAACTGCATGACCATCAGCAAGGTGATATACAGTATATTTAAAGATTACATGTTACTGTAAATCTAGGACACAGTGACTTGGTTTATAAGCCAAATTACAACTCTATTGAAAACCTTCAAAGCTATTAAGATTCTACTCTGTGTTGACACATCCTTTAGAAATACTAAGAGAAGGGGAAAATAAGGATTTGTGCAGTTGAGTTTTAGAATTGTTTCCTGAAATCTCTCTCTCTCTCTCTCTCTCTCTCTCTCTCTCTCTCTCTCTCTCTCTCTCTCTCTCTCTGTCTTTCTATCTAGAGGTGATATAATACAGTTTTCAAACTGATGTCTAAGTCTCAATCACCTCTCTATTATCCCAAAAATAGTATCTAATCTCTGCTTGAATATTTCCAATGACTGAGAATTCACTATGTCAAAAGGGAGTTACTTGTAATTTCAGACTATACTAATGTATAGGAATCTCAACACTATATTGGTCCAAAATCTGCTTTCCTACAGTCTGAAATCTGTTTACATGTACTTCTGTTTTTTTGGTAACAGTTGCATCCTCTGAAACTATGCTGGACATTAAAATTGTTCCTCCCTCCTCAACACAATCCGTCCCATATTTGAAGACATCTATCATTTGACCTTTGTCTTCTTTTTTTCTAGGCTAAACAACATCGCCAAATTCTGCAAATATTTGTTGTATGCAAAGGTTTGAGCACCCTTAAAATCCTGATCATCGTCCTTTAGATATCTTCTAGTTTAAGCATAACAATAACTCCCTTTGAACATAGCATGTGACCCAAAGGACAGTGGAGAGATGTATCATCAAACTTCAGAAATATTACAGTTGAAGATTTGTCATAAAGAAGTAACAGAAAACATATGGTCTACGGGATGGATTATCAGGAAAGAAGGTGGGATGATCATATGGCAAGAGTGACAATAAAAGTGAATAGCCTGTGTGCTTCAATGATACACACTAAACGTTAAAAGAGCCACTTAATGTTAAGACATCTAGAGAAAGATTTCAAAGTTACAGAATATACTCTCTGGAGGATTTTTAAGAGAACATGAAAAAAATCACACAGCATAAGGAAGCTCAAAGAATTTACAGGGAAGAAATTTCTATTTTATAACATAGACAATGGGAAGCCACTGAAGATTTTTTGATCATAAGAATAATATAGTCAGATGTGAGGTTTAGGGAGACTACTTTCACAATTATATGAGGCGCAGATAGCAGTAAGGAAATATTGGATGCCAACAGACCTGTTAGAAGATTTATAAAGTTTCAGGCAGAGACAATGATGAGGGTCTCAATTTAGCAATGTGAAAGGACAAAGGGGAATAGATTTGAGATATATCAGTAAGGTAAAATCAGTAGGACCTAAGTAATTGGTATGGTGGGTGAGGAGAAAGGAAAAGTCAAAGAAGATTTGGATATGTTAAGAAAATAATGATGAAATTAACAGGATTAGGGAAGTGGAAGGGAGAGCCTATTTAGGGGCAAGACTGAAGAGTTCAACATTGGACTTATTTATTGAATTTGAAGACAATTAGCTTTCAATTTTTCACATGTAGATTATCTACTTTGTAAGTTAAGGAGGCAGTCTGGGCAGTATCTTCAAATGGTCAACAGGAACAGATATTTGCTATCTACATGATATTCATTTGTCCATTCTCTTGCCACTGCACTTTCTGTCCCCAAAGCCTAGAAGACACAATCCCTCACCAACTCCATCATTTAGAAGTGCTCATACTTTACAAATGTACCACTTTCATGAACTATGAAATTTCTTTGTTTGATGACAATTTGCTCTATCCCACCTCTCCCTCTGTATTGTGACACCAAACTCTGTTCCAGCACTTCCTTACCCCTGCACTGGCTAAATTCTCCTTTACTTTTCTTGGTAACCTTCTCTTGATTTCCATACCCTTTATCTTCTTGTTCAAACTTCAGCCTTAGATTATTCCCACCATCCCTTGTCTTTATTCTTACTCATGTGCTGCTGAAAAAAATCCAAAAGAGTTTTTCAAATACATTTTATTTTGTTAAATATTTCCCAATTACATGCAAAAAAGATTAAAGTTCATTTTTTAAAATTTGAATTCTAAATTCTCCCCCTCCTTCCCACCTTCTTGAGAAGGCAAGAAACTTAATATTGATTATACATATAAATCATGTAAAACATATTTCTTTATTAGTCATATTGCAAAAGAAAGACAAAAAGACCAATATGAATAAAGAATAATTTAAAAGTAGCTTAATCTGCATTCAGAATTCATCAGTTTTCTCTCTCTGGAAATGGATAGCATTTTCCATCATGATTCCTTCATAACTGTCTTCAATCACACCTTGATCAGAGAAGCTAAGTTTTCCACAGTTAGTCATTTTTACAGTATTGCTGTTTCTACGTACAATGTTCTCCTGGTTCTGCTCAATTCACTTTACATCAGATCATATGTCCTCCCTGATCATCATTTCTTATAGCACAATAATGTTCCATTACAATTATATGCACAGCTTCTTCAGCCATTCCCCAATTGATGGACATCCCCTCAATTTCCAATTCTTTGTCATGACAAAAAGAGCTACTACAAATCAAATTAAAAAAAAAATTATAAACCATGCTAACTGTATCCACAATACATTTATCTTACATAACCTTAACTAAACCCTTATGGTGGCCAAAAAATCCTTATACTTCCCTGAGTCACTATCCCACTCAGTACAGTGGCTTTTCCAAACTTTTTCATGACTCTTTTCCAATAACACCCCCTACCCTCAAATGAGAAATTTCCCTTCTATCTTACTGGAAAACAAAAACTGAAGCCATTCACCAAGAGTTCCCTCTTCTTTCCTCATCTCTAATTCTTCAGATACCTTCTGCCACTATACCCTCCTTCACCCCTGTCTTACTTGGAGAGATGCCCCTTCTTGTCAAGGCAAAGCTCTCTTTATGCACAAGACACTCCATTCTGTCTTTTCTTCCATAGATTCATCCTCTTTCATTTGTCTCCAATTTCTCCTTGTCAACCGGCTGCTTCCCTCCTGCCTACAAATATAGCTATGTCTCTCCCATTCTCAAAAACAAAACCCCAAAACAAAACCTCATTTGATCTATTTATGCCTGTTAGATATGTTTCCATGCTTCTTCTCCTTTACTGTGGCTAAAGAACTTAAGAAGGTCATTTAAAATTGATTCCTCAATTTCCTTACCTCTTCTTTTCTTCTTAATTCTCTATCATCTGACTTCTGACTTCACCATTCAACTGAAATTGTACTCTCCAAAATTACAATAATCTTTTAATTGACAAACCCAAAAGGCTTTTCATAACTATTATTCACCTTGACCTCTCAGCAGCCTTTGACACTGCTGCTCATCCTCTTCCTAGATCCTCTTTTCTCTCTAATTTTACTCTCTCCACGTTCCCCTCCTTTCTGTCTGACTTTTTCTTCTCAGGCTTGCTAGGCCCTTGCTCCTCTTCATCCAGGTCATCCATGCTAATGGTCAGTGCCCTCTTTCCTTGCCTCTATGCTATTTTTCTTGTTGATCTTACATGAATTCAATTATCATCTTTATGTTGATGAATGTAAGATCTACATGTCCAGTCCTAGTATCTCTCCATTCTCCATATTTGCATCTCCAACTGGAAGCTCAATATCTCAAAGCAAATATTTATGGCATCATAAATTCAAAATGACAAAAACTTAGCTCATTATATTTTCTCAAAATATCTCCCCACTCCCTGAAATTTCTCTATTACATTGAAAACATCATTATTCTCTCAGATAGCCAGATTCTCAACCCAGGGGACAATCTCATTTTCTCATTCTCATTCACCATACCTTTGTCCAATCTCTTGTCAAATCCTTTGTTTTAACCTTTGTAAAATCTCTCATCTATGTCTCTCTCTCTCTCTCCTCTGACATTGCCACCACTCTGGGGCAGGTCCTCATCATTTTACACCTCAAATGTTGCAATGGCCTTTTGATTGATCTGTCATCTTCAAGTTCTTATCACTCCAGTCCATCCTCTACTCAGCTGTCAAAATGATCTTCCTAAAACAAAGGTTTGATTATGCCAACCCCTCAATAAATTCTATTTGTTCCTTATTACTTCCAGGTCTAAATACAAAATCTTCTTTTTAGCATTTAAAGTCTTTCATAACCTATCTTCCCTTACTTTTACCTCATCTTGTCCTGTAGACTCACTCCCATACTCATGTGCTCTTCTACACAGTGACATTGGTTATACCTTATAACTTGTTTCATATGCTCTACAATGCAGTAACATTGGCCTCCTTACTGTTCCTTATAGAAGACATTCCATCTCCTAACTCCATGCATTTTCACTGACTGTCTCCCATGCTTGAAACTGTGTCTCTTTTCATCTCTGCCTCCTGGCTACTTGACTTCTTTTAAATCCCAGCTACTATCCCACCCTCTAAAATAACCTTTCCCAGCTCCCCTTAATATTAGTATCTTTTCTCTATTGATTATGCCCAACATATCTTGTTTATATTTGGTTTATACAGCTTTTTAAAATAGATTTCCTCCCTCATATAGTGAGCTCCTTGAAACCAAGGACTTACTTTTATTTTTCTTTTTATCTCCAGAGCTTAGCACAGTGCCTAGAATATAGGAGGGGCTTAGCAAATGCTTGCTGACAAACTAACCATATATTTTGTTCACTTGGTTTCCTTCTTCCTCCTTTTCCAGTGCTTTAATCTCTTCAATCATCTTACATTTTTGTTTCCATATCCTAGATATCCTAAATATGGTTCCCGGAGCATAGTAGGCGCTATATGCCTAAATGTTGGATTTAATTGAATTTGAATTGACTTGAATTCAATTTGAATCCAATTGAAGTCAGGCAATAATAAAAACAGGTGAGCTAACAAACAAATAGAATCATAACAAGAAAAAACAAAGATAAACAGTAGTCAGAAACCTCTAAAAGGTGACAGTAAAAAAGGAAACTACCTGAAATGAAATGACTTCATTTAGAGAGATAGGTAAAGTGTGCCAATCAGTTCACCCCCTTGCATTTTAAAGGATCTGGCCTGCTGAGATAGATCTGAGGACTCAACCAGGTAGATAATCAGTGTCCCATTCTTTAGGTCAATCTGAAATTTTTGTCGCCCAGCATTTTCATTGACTACTTGCCTCTGGAAATTAGTTATCTTTAATGCAGTGAATGCAAAGTAGTTGCCATCGAACTTTCTAAGGCAAAGAGCACCATGATGATTTGTGGTTTATCCGGTCTTTCCGTTTTACCCACACTCTTGTTCCTCTCTAATAGCATGGATAATCAAAAGTCAGTCCTACATACATGTCTTATCCTACATGTCATGTCCTATGTACATGAGTCTTCTGTAAATGCTTAACACCCAACACTCTAAGAGGAAACAGAAACAAAACCTGAACCCATGACATACATTTAAATTGAATCTGTCTTGAGAATTTTCATTTTCCATCACTTTCTTAAGTCTACACAATAAACAGGACAGTCAACCAAACCCTGATTTGTAATATTTGCAAATTTCTGAGGTATAAATGCTCGCATTGAAAATTTAACAACTAGTTCAAAAACAGACTATTGTAACAGCCCTGCTTCTGTGCTACCTGAATTTTTTTTTTTATGGTCAAATATTTCTTTCATTGTTGATGCAGTTTTATGTGAAAATTTCTACTTAATTCCTTTTACTGAATAATCTGTAGCACATCTTGAAAAGGGATGATTCTCTTAGAGATGAAACACTATATATTGTTCTTGGTTTTCAATTGTATTTTCTATTCTGGGAACTTAGATTTTTGAGGTAAAAATTCATCACTCATTATATTAAAATTTTAAGCACTTTTTTTTTTAATAAGAAAGGATTCTGGGTGTCTTCTTGTCCATAGTTATTTTTACATCTGAATTTCCCTGAAATCAAAAGGCACAAACTCTTATAATATTACCATTTAATGGTACCTTTCACTATTCTGACTTTGAAAGAAGCAATTATGAGGTTGGAATAAGAGATTCAAAAACACAGTTCACCTTCTGTGTCATTTGATAGAAGGGGACAAAGACGAAGTAAAAAAAAAGTTAAACTAATGTTTATTCATTTAAATCCACACCCCTACATTTATTTGCATGTAGTATGGAACACTAAAATTCTTGTCCTTTCTCTTTATCAAATCACACATTATATAAAATGTCTTGATTTGTGTTAATTTTTCATTTTAAGTTGGAATGAAAAATTCAATGGTGATTGACCAGTTCAGTAAACAATGAACACTTGAATTTCTGAATGTTGATCAATAGTAAGAGCCCTTTCCATCTGTTTTCCAGGAGCCCCTGAAGAATATCTAATACAATTAGATATTGATGGGATGTCACATGTCTTTTATGATATGTGGAACACACAGCTACTAGAGAGTATTTTCTTTGTTTTCTCTAAAGAAAATCTTTGCAGATTTTGAGTGTTTGTGTTTTAAGAATTTTATGTGTAGTCAATTGCCTAGTTCTAAATCAATTACTTTTTCTGAAATTTCTATAACTTTCTATAGATGATTCCAATCATAATTTGCGTATTCAATACTTATAGGTAGCATTCTGTGTTCAATAAGGTTGAGGATGGCCAGATTGCCTAGTTTTTCAAGGAGAAGCAGTTTCTAGTGCTTTATTGACAGCACTACTCAATGTCTCTCCATTATAAGATAAGGAGAATGGATCCTTACCTTTTCCCTAATGATCACTTCCAATAGATCCAAGTTATTCTCACTGACATCATTGTATATACTTAAAATATTACTGATTATACCTTCTATATAAATTGTGATGTCTTCTGGATTATACTACATCAATGGTAGAAAGGCCAGAGAAATTTAATCTTGGTCGTTTTGAGTAAAGGATTTTAATCTAACCCAGGGAAATTGTGTATAGATAAGATAAAAAGATTTGCTTAGCTAGGAAACTAGTCAGAATTCAAGGTGACAAAGACATACAGTAGCATTTCAATTATCTTATTATATGAAGAGGACCCCAAGTTTCAATGGTACTGAAAACTCAACTCTAATAAAGAGTGGGTGCTAACAAAAGAACATCTGGTCTTCCTTTCCACTGTAACTTTAGGGCTTTCTATTGCTGTTAGTCAGCAGTAGTTAAAAATGTCACAGTCTGGTAATGACTGTCGTCAGAACACGTCTATATTGATAGAACTCAGCATTTTCTCTATCAGTTAGTCTCAGTCTGATCCCCAGTGTTTCTGTCTATAGAAGTCAGAAAGACACAGGCAGAATCTCTGATATAGCTTGTCTTGTTTGATTAAATAAAAATAGTTAGATTTATGAGTTTTATGAGACTTTGGAAATTTGCTAAAAAGCATTATTTCATCCTGTGTAAAACTGATTTATGAAGTTATTCTCCATTAATAATATATCATATTCAAAATTTCACTACCTCCAACTATGATACAATGAATATATGTGGTTTCAATATAAAAACTTGCACATTCACTAAGTGAAAAGAGGGACCGAAACAACACAAAGTATGTGTTCTATATAAAATGCAAACAAATTAAAATATTAGTATTTTAAAAAACAAAGTAGAGTCCACGTTAATTTTATTTTTAAAAAGGTTGGTATCATTGGTTTGGATGTTTCCACTGATAAAGAATGCACCACTTTCATATATATTAGGAAATAGACTAATTAATTGTAGACCAAAAAAAGAAAAAAAAGAAATCACCAGCTTTCTTGCTTTCTGGTTTTGCACCTCTCTGAATTTCTCTAGGCCACTTTGGGATAACAGACACAGAACATATATATCTGGATTCAAATATGAAGCTTTTTCTATTGAGTAATTCATAGGAGAGCAAATGACACATAATAGAAAGAATTTATGTATGATTGCTGAGATACTATCTACGTTTCTTCAATAGATCTGTTAAAGAAAAATCTCTGTAAAATTCTGTATCTGCATCCTTCTATACAGTGAATTTCTAAGCTAGTGATTTCTTAGCTAAGGTTTTTTTTTGTTTTTTTTTAAAGCAATGAGCAATAGGATGTTTGATGGATAGAAGCCTACTAAATACATAGACAACATTGTTAGAGCAATATGGGAACAGGTATTTACTTAGACCCAGCTAGCATACAAATGTTGAGGAAACTTTCCAGCTGAATACAAACATATGAATCATCAGAATGACATAAAAAAATCAGAGTATAATTCCCACTAGAAACTAAAGATACAAGACAAAAATTTTGCAGTTAATAGATGCAATTAGATTGAGTCTAAATGGACCAAATTATTCAGGGTTTCCAGATAAAACTGGCACATTGCTGTGTGTGTGTGTGAGGGAGAGAGAAGAGAGTATATTTTTAGATCTCAGTGATTTAGCACTACATACTATCTTCACTTAATTAGATCATGTGATAGATTCCTAGATAGTTTCTCTCTATCCATAATTTAACTGCTTTCAAAGTGCGATCTGAAGACCTTTGGGGTCACTAGGACCATTGCCGGACATCTACAATGTCAAAATTTTCCATAATGATATGAACTTTATTTGTCTATTAAAATATGTCAGCCAAAATAAATATTGTAACAGCTTGAATGCAGGAGCAGATAAAAGAATTCTGCTATCTTTTCTTAAACACATATTCAAGAGATATGCAATACATAAATATATATATATATGCTAAACACTACTTTAACTAAATTTTTCTTTTAAAACTATAGTTATTTTTCATTAAAATATCATACGTTATAATATACATTGCTTATAAATTACTTATAACCCCACATTATGCATTAATTTAATGATTTAATATATTTTTAAAGTATCAATTTTAATTTCCAATACAGTAAACACTGATTATTGTTATCTACGTAATTATCATACTATTAAAACCTACATAAACTAAAAGTTCTTTGGGATTCTCCATTTTTGATAGTGCAAATTGTTCTTGAAATGAAAAAAAATTGAGAACAATTACTATAATCTATGCCAACTCTTCAGCTATTCTAAAACTAAAGAGCAGCACAATACTTTTTATAATCTAGTTTTCTAGATTATAAACTCTAGACATATTAGAGAGCTATGGAAGGTTTTTAGTTTAATAAATATTTATTATTTATTTTAAATATTCAATTTTTTAAAATTTCAAGTTCCAAATTTTCCCCCTCCCATACACTCCTTCCCTACCCAGTGTGAAGGCAAGAAAAATAATATAAATTATAGTTGTGAAATCATGCAAAATATATTTTATATTTAGTGATGTTGCAAAAAAAAAAATAAGTAATGTAAAGTGAAAAAATTATATTTTAATCTAGAAACTCCATTGCTTCTTTCTCTGGAGATGGATAGTGTTTTTCATCATAAGTCCTTCAGAATTGTCTTGGATCTTTGTATTGCTGAAAATAGCTAAATCATCCACAGTTGATCCTCATGCAGAATTGCTGTTAACTGTGCACAATGTTCTCCTGGTTCTGCTCACCTCACTGTGCATCTGTTCATTTACACCTTCCCTCCCAGATTTTTCTGAAACTATCCTGATTGTCATTTTCTATAGTACGATAGTATTCCATCACAATCATATACCAAAAAATGTTCTACCATTTCCTGGTTGATGGACATCCCCTCAATTTCCAATTCTTTACCACCACAAAAAGAGTTGCTATAGATGTTTTTGTACAAATAGTTTCTTTTCCTTTTTCTTTGATCTCTTGGGGATACAAACCTAGTAGTGGAATTGCTGGATCAAAGGGTATGAAAAGTTTTATAGTCTTTTGGGCATGGTTCCAGATTGCTCTCCAGAATGATGGGATAAGTTCATAACTTCCTGAGCAGAGCATTAGTGTCTTGATTTTTCCATAATCCCTCCAACAATTATCATTTTTCTTTTTGGTCATATCAATCTGATATGTGTAAGGTGGTACTTCAGAGATGTTTTGATTTGCATTTCTCTAATCAATAGTGATTTAGAGCATTTTTTTTCATATGACCATGAACAAGTTTTGATTTTTTTCTTCTGAAAACTGCTTGATGATATCCTTGAACAATTTATCAATTGATGAATGATTTGTATTGCTATAAATTTGACTCATATTTGAGCCAAATATAATTTTGACTCATATAAATTTGACTACATATTTGAGAAATGAGGTCTTTATCAGAAAAAAAAAACTTGCTGTAAATTTTCTCCAACTTTCTTGCTTTCCTTTCCACTTGTTATGTTTGTACAAAAATTTTTAATTTAATATAATCAAAAATATCCATTTTATATCTTATAATCCTCTCTATTGCTTGCATAAATTCTTCCTTCTTGCATTATTCAAAGATATAAGTACATTTTTCCCTGCTACCCTCATTTGCTTACGATTTCATCTTTTATGTTGTCCCATTTTCATCTTCCCTTGGTATATGGTATGAGATGTTAGTGTATAACTAGCTTCTGACAAGTTGCTTTCCAATATTCCCAGAAATTTTTGTCAAATGCTGAGTTCTTGTCCTAAAAAACTTCCATCTTTCTATTTACCAAACACTAATTTACTATGATCATTTACTACTATGCATGCTATTAGATACCTAATCTACTCCAGTGATTCACCTCTCCTATTTCTTAGTCAGTACCAAATTGTTTGGATGATTACAACTTTGTAACATGCTTTGAGATCTGGTATTGCTAGGGCACCTTATTTCATTTTTCTTTTGCATTAATTCCCTTGCTATTTATGATGTTCTGTCCTTTGAAATGAATTTTGTTGTTTTTTTGTAGCTCTGTAGAAGAAACTTTTGGTAAATTGGTATGGCACTGAATAATAAAATTAATTTAGGTCGGATTATCATTTTTCTGCTATTGACTCAACCTAGCTATGAGAAATGATCTCTTCTCTAATTATTTCAATCTGTATTTATGTAAAAAGTATTTTGCAATTTTGCACATTATAATCATTCTGTATATCTTGGTAAGTAGAGTCCCAAGTATTTTTTATTGTCCACAATTATTTTATTTTTAAGTAATACTTCCCCTCTCATTGTGCATTAATGTAATTTTAAAAATGTTTTTAACTTTTTTCAAAACTTGAGTTAAAAATTTTATCCTTTTCTCCTTCCCTCCTCTTTCCCCTCCCTGTGATTGTAAGCAATCCAATATGTTATACATGTTTGAAGTTACGTTAAAAGGAATTTCTCTTTCTATCTTTTCCTGTTAGACTTTGTTGGTAATATATTGAAATACTAATGATTTATGTGAATTTATCTTATATCCTGCAACTTTGCTAAAATTGTTAATTGTTTGAATTCCTTTTTTAGCTGATTCTCTAGAATTATGAAAGTATAACTTCATATCTTCTGAGAAGAATGATAGTTTTGTTTCCTAATTGCCTATTCTAATTCCTTAAATTACTTTTTCTTGTCTTATTGCTATAGATTAAGATTTCTAGTATGATAGTAAATAATAGTGGTGATAATGGATATCATTGCTTTACTCTTGATGTTACTGGGAAGACTACTAGCTTACTTCCATTACAGATAATGCTTACTTTTGATTTTAGATAGAGAATACTTATCATTTTAAGGAAAGTTCCATCTATTCGTATGCTTTCTAGAGTTTGTAAGAGGAACAGATGTTGTATTTTGTCAAAAGCTGTATTTTCTGCATCTAATGAGATAATCATATCATTTTTGTTGTTTTTGTTATTGATATAGTCAAGTATGCCAATACTTATCTAATATTATCTATTTTATTGTATTTTAAAATAAAACCAGCTCCTACTTTTATTAATCAGTTCAATTTTTTTTCTCTTTAAATTTTATTAATTTCTCTATGATTGTCAGGATTTCCAATTTGGTATTTAATTGGAGATTTTTTAGCGTTTTGCATTCCCAGTTTACTGATCTTCTCTCTCCGTTTTTCCTTGTTAAGCATTTAGAGATGCTTTGAAAGTATTTTTTTGTACACTACATTAAATTTTGGTATGTTGTCTCATTGTGTACCTATCAAATTTTTAGAAATCACAACGTTAAGAAGTTCAAATGTTAGATGTAACATTTCATATTTAGCTTAAAAATATATTTTTCACAAGTGGAGAAGCATGATGTTAAAGGTGGACATAACACCAGTCTCATGTAGAAGTTAAACTTTGGCATGAAACAAAGCACTCGCAAGTCATGGAATCATTAACAACAAGATGTTTACTTTGTCCTAACACAGCAAGGATATGCAACAAGGATTCAGTGGTACTTAGCTTCTCTACACATAGCAGCTCTGATTTCTTTGTGGTTATCAGGGTTAGGTGTGGTGAATGGTATGGTCTCCAGACATCCATTAAGTCAAAAGGGCCCCAAAAGTAAGCTTGTGATGTGAGAACTTTTTAAGCCTTTAGTTAACCAAGAAGCAAGGGAGAAAAAAGCCAATAGGGTACCACTAACCAGTTTTCCCCACCTTTTAGGGAAAACTAACTTCAATTGCAGGGGAAAAGGTGGAAGCTTGCTCCTAATAGACCTGACTAGGCAAATATTTGTGTTCAAGATGGTTTGGGAGTTTTAGTAAATTGATCAGAATGATCAATAGTGCAACTTGCAGGTCAGAAAAGTTAATGTTATCCTAGGCTACCTAAAGAGAGGTAGACTACCAAGAAGTAAAGGGGCACGTACTTTGTGTTGGCAATAAAAGAAGGAGGAGGAGGTATTTACATTGTGTTTTAAGGTTTGCAAAGTGCTTTTAAAATATTATCTCATTTCATTCTTTCAGTAATGTTGGAAAGTGGGTATTATTCCTCCATTTTATAGATAGGGAAACTGAAGGGAAGCAAGCGAATAAGCACTTATGATTTGCCATGCACTTTGCTAAGCACATAAGAATGATTATCTCATATGATACAACAGTTCATTCCCATTTAAGGATGAGGAAACTGAACCAGACACAGGTTAAGCAAGTGTAATGTTAATGGAAGTCAAAAAATCTTTCCCACACATTAACGGGCCTCAGCTGGAGGCCATTAAGAGAAGTTTGATTAGGAGAGACTTGTTTTGTAGGAAGGCCCACACTTTTTCTTAATTGCTAACAAAGCACTGGGTCATCAGGGTTGTGATGCACTCTGGCTCTGAAAAGTGTGTATGTGTGTGTATATATATACACACACATACACACATACATATATATGTATATATATATACCTACGTATATATATATGCACATACACATACAGAATATATATGTGTGTGTATATATATATATATATACATATATATGTTCTGAGGTGAGGTGTTACTTTGGGGCTTACTCTTTGGAAGAAGGTAAATGTGCCAGATGAGACTCTGGGTAGTCATTAAGGAGCCCTCCGGCTTTGAAAACACAGATGTTGGTGCTTCTGTCTCTGGTAACTATGTAGGTATGTAATGATCAGACAGTTGGATCTATCTGTGGATCTATGATATATATGTTGCTTACAGACAGATGGAAGCCCTGTCTGTTGATTTTTATTTCTTTGCTTGTACTTTCTCTGTGGTTAAAGAAGATTGTTGATCCCCTTCCAAAAAATTTTTTTTTTCCTTTTAGAAAAGTAGATCAAAGAACCTGTGCTAGCAGGTTATCCTGGGCATGCTAGAGTGCTTGCTGCTACAGCAAGTTGTCTAGATCATACAGCTATAAGTACATGAAGTTGCAGTTGAACTCGGGGCTTTCTAATCTCAGGTTCAAGAATCTATGCACTTTGCTAATTAATGACTTTGTTTTTTTGTTTATTTGTTTTTTAATTTGGGAAAATATTTATTAATTAGAACAATTTTTCATAGGTTACAAAGAGATTTGCTAATAAAACTGAATTGTAAATAAAATTCATGAGTGATCCAAGGCTTCACATCTTTCTTTTTAAAGTCTCAAGTGCTCTCTGGGCACAGAAGCAGGGGCTGTGTGTAGGTAGTTTACAGGTGCTAAACCTGAAGTAGTGGTTCCATCAATCTTTGGGCAGATTTTGGAGATTCATATACTAGCAATTGGCTCTGTGGAGCAAAATATCCTAGATTCCTCTGTAAACTTTATTCTCCTTCTTCCCCTTCCCTTCTCACCAACCCCTCCTCTTTTCCTATCTTACAGGAACATTTTATCCCTGGGAGAATCTATTTTTGAATGCCTTGAGAGTCTTGGTTATCTTTGGGGCAATGTTTTACAGATGGTTTCATACGATCATAAGACACTGTGGTGCTGACTGCTGAGGCAGAGATGGGTATTGCTGATGCTCCAGCCATAATGTACAGCTGTCCTTCCTCAACATTGTTGTAACTGCAGTTGCTGCTTCTACTACTGCTGCTGCAGGTTTAGTTGCTTTTGGAGGTGTATGGGGGGGTTTTGATCTTGATTTTTTCCAGAACAGCTGCTCTTCCAGTACAAAATTCTCCTGTCTTTTTCTGAAATCATGAGCTACCATGTCCAAAGAGTCAGCAAAGACCATCTTTGTTTGTCGGCCTTTGTGTTTGTTGGCATGAGATGATTGAATGTTGTCCATGTTGCTGTTACTATTGTCTGCCCTTCATTCTGGAAGAGGACCAAGACATCAGGAAGGTGATGCCATGATTTGCAAGTGAATTGGAATTAAGTGAGAGAGGGCTGTACAAAATCAATAGCCTCACTTTCTCCTCGGGAGCCATCTGAGTACAGGACCAGGTATAAGTCAAGATGACTGGTGAAAGCACTGTTGGAGTGAATGAGACTGCTGCTAAAGCCCTGATGATGGGAATACCCTTGTGCCATCTTCAACCAACAAGAGAGTGTCAAGGTCCAGGATACACTGAAAACCCCTAGGGTAAGGAAACTCCAGGAGCCCAGGTCCACCATCATAGCTCTGCCTATGGCTCTGGTTTTGCTGGAGCTCCACTGTAGAGAAGAGGCAGCCAGTACCCTCCTTGTTCCCACAGCAACTGATGAGCAAATCCCTAATAACCCCAGCATTGCATTGCAGCAGCCATGGTTCTGGAGCTTTTAGCTGGGGAGAAGGAGGGAAATCAGACAGGAACAGCCTACTGCACAGGCTCTCTTCCCATATAGGACCCTGCAGCTACCACTCAGAGGAACCTGCTGTCTGACCTCAGACTCATTTGACAGAGTGTTTGATAGACATGGGCTGCCAGCGCTTGGCAGGAAGGTGGAGCCTAGAAGAAATAATAACCTTTTTCTACCAATCACTGTGAGAGTCTTTGCTTGGGTGAGGGTTCGAAAGTGGGTAATACCAGTGGGACACTGAAATGATGGTGGAGGGGTGCAATTGGGGGGCATTGAATAAAAATAAGGGAGAGGTGGGAGCATAAGCTCTTTTTCATGGGGTGAGGGGACTCCTTTCTTTGTTGACTGAAAGGAGGGAATAAGGTCAAGAGAAGGATGAATTTAGTGACTTTATGAAAATTCCTTGAAGAAATTAGTGATATTTAGCTTAGAAAGATAGAAGTTAGAGGATGAAAGCCCATCATTTGGAAAACCAATAAAATCTGTTCTGCTTGGACCCATAGGACAGAAGAAGGAGCAATGGATAGAATTATGAGTGGGGGTAGAAGTTTCTGGGGTAGAAATCAGACCTTAATATAATCAGAAAAATCAATAAGAAAACAGTAATAATAGAAGGAAATACAACCTCGAGACCTAATAAGTGAGTTCAGGCATCTATTAACAAATACTGCAAAATAAAGAAAAATGATCCAACACTTAATGAGATAAGGACCCTGTGGATTTTGAGGAGAACATGGAAATACAACATTATATTACCTAGAGTTAATTCAGTACCCCTTCTCCTCCTCCTATGCTATGAGAAACAAGGCTGAAATAGCAGACCCAAGAACACCACACAGGTTTAAACCAAAATCCATCTCTATACTATGGTCCCCTCAAAGTAGTTAAATGAGAAATGAGAATTATGAGAGCAGAATTTGTCTTCTGAATAGCAAAAAGTAATGAACAGAATTGAAAAAACAAAATCTGTAATAGTAACAGTACTAAAGAAAAAAGAGAGAGAGAGAAATAGATTGAGAATGTAAATATATGGAGGGAAATAAAAAAACAATAACTAAAAGAAAATATGTTCCCCATGTAAACAAAACATAGTGAAGTTGAAAGTAGGATGTAGAGAGCAAAACCTAAGAATCGCAGGTCTCTCAGAAGAGTATGACAAGACAATAAACCCAACAACATCAAAACCTGAACATTATAATGAAAGGAATGACAGAAGAGAACTGCCAAGGACTTCTTTTTTTAATATTAATATTATTTATTTTTAGTGTTCTACAATCACTATGATATAATTTAGATTTTTTCCCCCTATCTCTCCTCTCCCTCCTCGAGATGGCATGCAATTTTAATTTCTTTCTCTGAAAATTGTCTGTTCATATACTTTGACCATTTATCAATTGGGGAATGACTTATATTTTTGCACATTTGACTCAGTTCTCTATATATTCTAGAAATGAGCCCTTTATCCCTGACATTAGCTGTAAAAATTCTTTCCAACTTTTCTACATCCCTCCGAATTTTGGTTGCATTGGATTTGGTTGTGCAAAAGCTGTTCAATTTAATGTAATCAAAATTATCCATCTTGTACTTCATAATGCTTTTTATCTCTTCTTTAGTAAAAAATTCTCCCCTTCTCCATAAATCTGATAAATATACTATTCCTTGATCCACTAATTTGTCCATAGTATCAATTTTTATACCTAGATCTTGTACCCATTTGGATTTTATTCTTGGGTCTATGCCTAGTTTTCATCACACTGTTATCCAGTTTTCCCAACAATTTTTGTTGAACTGTGAATTCTTATCCCAGAAGCTGGAGTCCTTGGGTTTATCAAACAGCAGATTGCTATATTTATTGTGTACTGTTTCTTGAGTACCTAGCATATTCCACTTGTCTAACCTTCTGTTTCTTAGCCAGTATCAAGTGGTTCTGAAAATTACTGCTTTAAAATTTGAGATCTGGTTGCACTAGGTCACTTTCCCTAGGATTTCTTTTCATTAGTCCCTTTGATATTCTGGAAATTTTGTTCTTCCAGATGAATTTTGATACTATTTTTTTCCAGTTCTAGAAAGTAATTATCTGATAGTTTAATTGGTATGGCACTGAAGAAGTAAATTAATTTAGACAAAATTGTCATTTTTATTATAGTGGCTTGGCCTACCCATGAGCAACTGATGTTTTTTCCACTTACTTAGATCTGACTTTATTTGTGCAAAAAGTGTTTTGTAGGTGTGTTCATATGGTCCCTGAGTTTGTTTTGGCAGATAAACTCCCAGATATTTTATAGTGTCTACCCTAGCTTTAAATGGGATTTCTCTTTCTATCTCTTGCTATTGGATTTTGTTACTACTATATAGAAATGCAGAAGATTTGTGTGGGTTTATTTTGTAACCTGCAACTTTGCCAAAGTTGTTTATTATTTCAAGTAGTTTTTTACTTGATTCTCTGGGATTTTCTAAGTATATCATCATATCATCTGCAAAGAATGATAACTTAGTTTCTTCTTTGCCTATTCTAATTCCTTCAATTTTTTTATCTTGTTTAATTGCTGTAGCTAACATTTCTAGTACCAATATCTAATAATAGTAGTGATAATGGACATCTTTATTTCACCCCTGATCTTATTGGAAATGTGTCTAACTTATCTCCATTGCATATGCTTGCTTAAAGTTTTAGGTAGATACTGCTTATTATTTTGAGGAAAGTTCCCTTTATTCCTATGCTCCCCAATGTTTTTAATAGGAATGGGTGTTGTATTTGTCAAAAGTTTTTCTGCATCTAATGAGATAATCATGTGGTTTTTGTTGGTTTTGCTGTTCAAAAAGTCAATGAGGAGAATGCTTTAAGGAGCAAAATTACCCAAGTGGAAAAGGTGGTTCAAAAGCTCACTGAAGAAAATAGTTCTTTAAAAATTAGAATGGAGCAGATGGAAGCCAATGACTTTATGAGAAACCAAGAAATTACAAAACAAAACCAAAAGAATGAAAAAATAGAAGATGAAGTGAAATACCTCATTGGAAAAACAACTGACCAGGAAAATAGATCCATTTAAAATTTAAAAATTATGGGACTACCTGAAAACCATGAACAAAAAAAGAGCTTACATGTCATCTTTCATGAAATTATCAAGAAAAGCTTCCCTGATATTCTAGAACCAGAGGGTAAAATAAAATTGAAATAATCCACCTATCACCTCCTGAAAGAGATCCAAAAAGAGAAACTCCTAGGAATATTGCAGCCAAATTCCAGAATTCCCAGGTCAAGGAGAAAATGTTACAAACAGCAAGAAAGAAAAAATCCACGTATTGTGGAAATACAAACAGGATAACACAGGATCTGGCAGCTTCTATATTAAGGGACTGAAGGACTTGGAATATGATATTTCAGAAGTCAAAGGAACTAGGATTAAAACCAAGAACCACCTACCCAGCAAAACTGAGTATAATACTTCAGGGAAAAAATGATATAGAGGACTTTCAAACATTCTTGATGAAAAGACCAAACCTGAAAAGAAAATTTGACTTTCAAATACAAGAATCAAGAGAAGTATTTAAAAGTTAACAGGAAAGAGAAATCATAAGGGACTTTCTAAAGTTGAACTGCTTACATTCCTACATAGAAAGATAATATTTGTAACTCTTGAGCCTTTTTCCAGTTTTTGGTTAGTTGGAGGAATTGTATACACACACACACATACACACACACACACACACACGTGGGAGAAGGAAGTAATCAGAAGTAAACACTTATGGGGAGGGACAAGGTCAAAAGAGAGAATAGAAAAAATGAGGAGCAAGATAGGATGGAGGGCAATATAGTTAGTCTTACACAGCATAACTATTATGGAAGTTTTTGAAAAACTACACATATATAGATTATATTGAATTGCTTGCCTTCTCAGTGCAGATGGGTGGGGAGGGAGGAAAGGAGAGAAGTTATAATTCAAAGTATTAGGAACAAATGTTGAGAAACTTTTTTGCATACATTTGGGAAATAAGCAATATGGGTAATGGGGTATAGAAATTTATTTTGCCTTACAAGAAAAGAGAGAAGATGGGGATAAGGGAAAGGAGAGGTGTGGAAGAAGGGAGGATATATTGAGGGAAGGGTAATCAGAATGCAAGGTATTATAGGGGAGGGGAGGGGAGAGATGGGGAGAAAATTTGGAACTCAAAATTTTGTGGCAATGAATGTTGAAAACTAAAAATAAATGAACATTTAAAAAAATAGAAGAGAGGAGTTGGGGGTGAAGGAAGAAAGTCTGTGGAAATAGAGCAACCTTTAAAAAAATTTAAAGTACCTGAAGGAACATAACACAGTGTCTACAGCAGAAGAGGATACCGGAAAAAGAAAAGGTTCTGCACAGACAACCTTACCATCCAGAATAAGAAAGAAGTGATCTAATGGGAAAATTCTTTGTATCAAATTTCCCTGATAAGAATTTAATATCCAAGATAAATAAACAGTGAATAAATAGTATATGGAAAGTATATAAACTAATAGTTATTCCCCAATAAAGAGTCAAAAGATGTGAACAAATAGTTCTCAAAAGAACTACAAAATAATCATAACCATATTTTTCAAATTTTCCAAATTTTAATAACAGTAGAAATGCAATTGAGAACAATCCCAAGGTTTCACCTCATAACCTGAAAATTAGCAAAAATGACAAAAATAGTAAAAAGAGGCACATTCACATTTTTGGTGGAACTCTGAAATGATACAAACGTTTTGGAAAGCAATTTGAAATTATGCCAATAAAGTGATTAAAATGTCTATACTCTTTGAACAAGAGGATCCATTACTGGGTTTATATTCCAAGGATGCCATTGACAAGAGAAAAAAAATCCTCATATACTTCCAAATGATTATAGCAACTCTTTTTGTGGTCACTGAAAATTTGGGGGGGACAAGTAGATTCTCATCAATTGGGAATTGACTAAACAAAGTGCAGTACCTGGATGAAATGGGATATTACTCTGCTTTAAGAAACTATGTGTGTGGTAAATACAGAGAACTATGGAAAGATCTACATAAACTGAAACATAAGCTAAGCCAAAGAATAATATATACATAGTAACTTCAACAACGTAAATGGGGGAAAAATCAATGACATGGCAAAAAATCAAAAGTAAATGAAATAAAAGCATAAAGATCAAAAAATATTCAAATAAAGTGAGATGAGAAGATATTTCTAACCTACCCCCATGTGAAGGTAGGAAGTTCACATGTGCTACACACTACACTTGTTTTCAGACTTCTTCAATACAGCTATCAGTTGTGGTGACTCTTTTCCTCTATGAAAAATACGGTTTTTCATGTGGGATGACCTTATGGGAGGGGTAGAGAAAGGAATATATGGGATAATTCTTGTGATATAAGAACCAGAAAATATTAATAAAAACTTTTTAAAAATACAAATAGAACTGAGTAGTATATTGAGGGGTCACAGGTATATAGAGAATAAGGTGAGTTTCTTGGTTTATGTCCAGATTTTGTATGTAACTGAATAATGCTAACAGGTCAGCAGTATGCTGATTCCAATTAACTGTATCTAATGTTATCTGCATCTGCATCATTTACTGTAAGGCAAATTTTATTCAGAGAGGACATGTGTTCCATTCCAAGTTCACTGTCAGACTCTTATGTCCCACTTAAACTAAACTATGATCATTCTAAGTCTCAGAAAGAATGAAGCAAAATCACTTTGAACAACAAATATGTGTATGTATATATACATGCACATATATGGGTGTTCTTGGTGGAATATTATATATATATACATGTATTTTTATATTTATATAGAGTTAGACTTCACAGGATACTTGTTTTATAATTATTTTATGTACTTGACATTCAATAATGTGCATTTTAAATATCTACATTGGTGTCTTATCCCCCTCTTAGGCTATGATCTCCTTGAATGTAACCAAGTTTGGTAGGATGCTAATAGTGCACAGTGCCTCCAGCTTGGAACTTGGAAAATGTGGGTTCAAATTCCACCTCCGATAAATACTAGCTATGTAACCAAGGAGAAATCACTTAAAACTCTTTGTAAAGTAGGGATAATTGTAATACTTATTACTAGCCATGTGACCCTGAGAAAGGCACTTAACTTCTGTCTACCTCAGTTTACTCAATTGTAAAAATGAAGATAATAATGGCACCCAACTCAGAGGGTTGTTGTGAGGATCAAAAGCGGTAAGATTTGTAAAACTCTTAGTACATTTTCTGGAATATAGCACTTAATAAATGCTTGTTCCCTTCCCATTTCCTCACCTCTGGAGGTTGTTGTGAGGCTCAAAGGAAATAATTTCTAGGAAGCATTTTGCCAGTTTTAAAATGCTAGACTATTGTTTCTATGATTTTTATTATTATTGTCACTAATCCACAAGTGGTTTTCCTTTTCATCATTCACAAATAAACACCTAACTCAGGAGAATGTGCACACCCTACCTCCATTTCTATCCCAACATTAACCTTTTCCCTTAAAGCGCATAACAATTGATCAAAGGGGAAATCAGAACTACTATATGGTAAAGGCAAAGACATTGATAAAACACACTTTGAAATAAGATAATTTTAAAAATTGTCTTACTCTTGTGTATGAGGACATTAGTGGATACCTATGTCTATAGCTTCCTAAAAGTAGAAGGGAAAAAATGTGGATCTTGACCAAATTCAAATAAAAGTAGCTTAGAAGTATTATTGGGAAAATATTGTGAAAGAGCTTGGGGGTTAATTTTTTTAGTTGAACCCATCAGGCATCCTCTCCCATTATTTCTTCCTGCTCAAGGTTTGAAAGGAAAACCTTTGTCCCAGGAGCAAAGCTGATGGAGTTAATCACTCCCTAAGAAAATAACACACCCAAAGAAACAAGCAGATATGAGGAAGAGAGCCCCCTAGATTGAGTTCGGAAAGAACAGGGAATGAGACACTGACATTTATAACATCTATTCAATGCAAACTCCTACAGATTAAAACAATAACAATGTAAAATTCCATAGGGTTAGGATAACTGAAATAGGATCCAGAGTAAGACCTCAAGGGGGCAAGGGTGGGGAGTGGGAACTATTGACAAAAGGTATGCCATGAATTGATAGAAGAAACTAAGGAAGGTCTGAAATAAATGGGGAATAAATGAAATTAAAGCACTTGGAGGAACTTAGAGGGGGAAAAATGGGCCATCTTATCCCAAACATTTGATACCCTGAAAAACAGAAATAAAAAGGAAGCAAATCAGATTCTAACATGCCCTCATGGGAAATATATTTCATAAGTAACATTTTTCCTGCTTCTTATACTGTCTAGGATAAAAAATAAATTATATGACAGCATTATTGTTATAAGGGCATGTAAGGCATTTCCATTCAAATTAGCTAAGTGAATTATTCAAGCCAAAAAATTCGCTGCCTCTGAAAAACCCATAACAACAATGACAAGTTGTACTAAATGAAAAGCACGAAAGGAAAGCACCACTGAGTTCTTCTATCATGTTCTGGACAACACAAGGGTATTGGAACTATATCAAGGGGATAGTTAAGATTCAAGGAAACCAGACCAAGGACAGGAGGGGAATCAAAGGTGAGGTGTCAGTGGATGCCCTAGGACATTAGGCTAAAGTCAGAGCCATTTATAGCAGGGATCCTCTAGAGATCCAAGTCTAAGACTGAAGTCTAAAGACCTGGAATTTCTGGGTAGGAAGCTGCTCAGGGAAACAGTAGAGCCATTGTAACCAGGAATCTTGACCTGTAATCATAACAGCTTAGCCTGTAACCAGTTACAACCAAGGTTAAGCTCTCAGGGTGCCAAGGTTTGAATCCAGTACTTCTGCTGAATAACTTCACAAGGAAAAGGTCAATAGGGAGTTCTTATAAGGAGTGGGGGAAAGCCTCATTAGATAGAACCTGGAGATTAGATCATTCATGGCACTTGTTTTACCAAGTTTAGCTCCTACTCGTTAGCCTTTCTATCCTAGGGATATAGAGAAGTAGGGGGTCCAGGGGGTCCAGGTTCTCTCATCTAAGAACTACCAGTGAGACTCCCAGCTTACATAGAAGGTGAAACATCCCTGATACAAGATTGTCCCACTCTAGAAGTATAGCAAGTGACAGTAACTGTGGCTAGTCATGCCAGTATAAATGATCCTGGAAATAAGGCTTAATCCAAGAACTGAATAGGAAAATATGAGCAATCAGGTAGGGGGAAACTCTACAGTATAAAGAAATACTATACTTTTGATGAATAACAATATAAGATCTCAGAGGATAAAGATAAATCTGAAATAATAGAGAGAAAACAAATCAAGTGAAAAAAAATTGATTGACAAAAAGGCATTCCAAGAATGTATAAAAGACACTAAAGAAGACCTGAAACTCAAGAGGTAAAAAAGGGAATTACTCCAGTTGATAAATGGCCAAAGGATACGAACAGAGAGTTTTCAGAGGAAGAAATTAAAGCTCTTTAATAATCATATGAAAAGATGCTCTAAATCACTATTGATTAGGGAGATGCAAATCAAAACAACTCTGAGGTACCATATCACACCTATCAGATTGTCTAACATGATAAAACAGGAAGATGATAAATGTTGGAGGAGATGTGGGAGAGTTGGAACACTAATTCATTGTTGGTAAAGCTGTGAGCTGATCCAACCATTCTGGAGAACAATTTGGAACTATGCCCAAAGGGCTACAAAAATGTGCATATCCTTTGACCCAGCTATATTGCTTCTAGGACTCTATCCCAAAGAGATCACAGAAATGGGCAAAGGTCCCACAGGTATAAAAATATTTATAGCAGCTCTCTTTGGGGTGGCCAAAAACTGGAAATCAAGGGGAAGCCCATCAATTGGAGAGTGGCTAAACAAGTTGTGGTATATGAATGTAATGGAATACTACTGTGCTATGAGAAACAATAAACAGGAAGACTTCAGAGAGGCCTGGAAAGAATTATATGAACTGATGCTGAGCGAAAGGAGCAGAACCAGGAGAACTTTGCACACAGCAACAACCACAGTGTGCTAGGAATTTTTCTGGTAGACTTACTACTTTATTGCAGTGTATGGACTTAAAAAATTTCCATTGGACTCGAGGCAAAACACCTTCCATATCCAAAGAACTATGGAATTGAATCGCAGATAGAAACAGACCATTTTCTTTTGTATTATTTTTTTTTGTTTTATTTTATGGTTTCTCCCATTCATTTTTACTCTTCTACGCAACATGTATTTAATAGGAAAGTACATGTAGAACTCATATAAAATTGTATGCCATCTCAAAGAGGGAGTAGGGAGGGATGGGGAAATAAGGGAGAGGGAGAGGAAAAAAATCTAAGATATATGGAGGTGATTGTCAAACACTGAAAACAAATAAAATAATTTAATTTAAAAAAATAAAACTAACACTAAATGTGTTCTGAGACATTAAAAAAAGGAAATTAGTTCACTCAGAAGAAGAGTAAACAACTTAGAAAAAGGAAAAAATTGGCAATCTTACCCAAAGTATATGACACCCTGAAAAAGAGAATGGAGCAAACAAAACTCAATGATTCAGTGAGACAAGTAAATAGCTATTAATAATTCAACTCATGGAAGACAGGAGATAGAGAATTTAAGAATATTACTGTGGGGAAAATATTGAGTACGATATACCAAGAACCAAAATACAAAACCTTACAAGCAAGAATAATTTATCCTGAAAATTAAGTATAATTTTATGAGGGGGAAATGGATGAATTTTTTAGATTGTCACAATTGAGCAAAACAGAGCTGGATAGAATTTTTGAAAAGTAAACATGAAAAATAAAAGAAACCTAGAAAGTAACTGTATTTGATCCATCTGAAGCAGTGAAATGATGACTGTGTGCAAAAGTTGTGACTGGAAAATTCCTTTGAAATTTCTGTCTTCAGAAGTCAAAGGCGTGGCAAAGAACAACAAATATACAGCTTGGTAGTTTTGGGGGTATCTTTTTGGAATATAAACAGGATGGGAAAGAATGCATAGGGAAGAAATGAGGAAGTGAAATAAAAGATTTTTTGTTTCATAATGAGAATTTGTAAGAGTAAATTATAAAAAGAAAGTAGAGGGATTGGGGAGTAGACATTTCATGAACAAGAAAGAAGACGGAAACTCAGAGTTTAATATAGAAATACATGAGATCAAAGGAGAACCCAGGCAGGTACAGAGAAAGGGAAGAGGAGCATCCGAGAGAAAGGAGAAAATTGGGAAGAAAATAATCACAGGCAAGAAAGAAAAAAACAAACTTTGTAGAAGATGGGAGAAGCTTAAAAAGAATAAGAAACAGCAACTTAGTTATGGACTGAGTGAAAGAGAGAATGTGTATGTTATTCATGCAAAATCCTTTTCATTATCACTTGAAAATATTTTCTTTACCCTTTGTGATTAGGCTTATCTCTTATTTGACTAAAAATTCATCCTTTAAGAATAGCTATGAAAGTCATATTATTAGTTTTCTAATTTTTGTAGAATCTTTAATCTTTATATCATATAGATTTGGAATTTTATAATACAAGTAATTTATATTTGGGGGCTTATTAAATAATAAATTATTTCTTTCAAGTATTTCTAATTATTTTTTATCTAATGTTTTCGATTGATCTTTTTCATTTTTAGTCAGTATTAAATTTTTAATGATTATCGTTTTATAGTATAGTTTGCGGTCTAGCTGACCTATTCCTCTTTCCTTGTTACGGTTTTGTGTGTGTGTGTGTGTGTGTGTGTGTGTGTGTGTGTGTGTGTGTGTGTGTGTGCGTGTTATTTTACTTAATATTCCAGACCTTTTCTTTCCTCCAAAGTGAATTTTCTTATTTGATATTTTGTGGCTTTTATTACACTGAGAAGCAAGATGCCACAGTGGATAGAGCACCGGGCTTTGAATCAAGAAGATTCATCTTCATGAGTTCAAATACAACCTCAAACATTTACTATGTGACCCTTGGCAAGTCACTTAACTCTGTTTGCCTCAGTGCCTTAACTATAAAATGAGCTAGAAAAGAAAAATCACTGTAGTATTTTTGACAAGAAAATCCCAAAAGGGATCATGACTGAATAATTATATTGAAACTATTAATTCTCTTACAAAGTTTTCTGAGTCACTACCATTTTCCAAATGAACCATCAGGTCATCAACGAATAAGAAGTTTTATTTCCCTTGTGCCTGTTATTGTTTCTGTAAGTTTTCTACTTCTGTGATAAATAATAATGAGGTCAATACAAAGTGGAGATACTTTTTTATCATTTAAAAATAAAAATCTATGCTTTTAGATTATTTAGAATAAATTAGTGTTATACTTTGTCAGTGGAAAGGGATAGAGCCTATATCTGTGATTTTATTAGTATTAGAGTTCTAGGGAAGTAAAACCAATCTGCTAATGTTAGTTGGTACCCTCTTTGAAGGATGGAATAGTAAGAGTTTAAATAAGGGTTTACAATGACAGTATTTATCAGAGACCCAGTTCTTCTTCAGCCTAAGGTTAGTTCTGTATCTGCTATGCTGTGCAGCCTCTCATATATAATGTTTATTAATAAAATTATGCTATCTAGAATATGTGTGTAGATACATTATGTATTGACTGAAGATTTATTAAGTGTTTCACATATGCTAGCTAGCTCACGAGATCTTCAAAACAACCTTATCAGGTAGGTGATATTTATATGCCTGTTTTACAGATAATGAAACCACTACATAGAACAGTTAAGTAACTTAGCTAGGGTCATACCCCTAAATAAATTTCAAAGGTGAAATTTGAATTTAATTGTTTCTGATTCCAAGACACACATACTCTCCACACCTAGCTACTTGGTACTGATTGCTTAAAAAATATTTGTATTTCAAGGAAATTAACTGATTTTCTTGGTGATTATTGATGTACAGAAAAACATTTCTTTGAAATTTATATAAGGCTTCGATTATCACTCAACCAATCAACCAACATTTATTTCCTACCAAGTGCCAGTATATATAACAGGATGGATGGCAGTGCTCTTGAAGGAAGCAGAGAAGTTAGGAAGATCAGTGGATCCTGGGGAAGAGGTAATGAGTTCTTCTTTGGATATATTGAGTTTGAAATGACTGTGGGATAAACAGTTTGAAATAGTTGTTAGGCAGTTGGTGATGGAGGACTGAAGTGCCAGACAGAGACTCGGGCTGGAAATATAGATCTTGGAGTCATGTGCATAGAAATATTAGTTGAGAGGGAGGTAATGGAAAATGAAGAGTTCTGTTGACAGAACCCCTTTATTTAGAGAGATAATTATGACCCAGAAGATGAAACTGATAAACAATGACCAGATAAGTAGGAAGAGAGAGAAAGCAGTATCACAATATCATGAAAACTCAGACAGGAGAGTGTATGTAGGGAGTATACTGTGAAGGGAGGGAGTGAGAGTAGTTCAAAGAGAGATAATCAATAGTGTTAAAAGCTTCAGAAAGGCCAAGAAGGACAAGGACTGAAAAAAGACCACTGAATTGGGCAATTAAGATTGCTGTTACTACTTTGAAAGAACAGTTAGCACTGAATAATCTCTTCTTTACAAGAATCCTAAATATGTCTCTTTACAACATGTACCCATTTTTTCCTACTTCTGTCCTCTGTAGTCAATAGAAGAAGTCAAATTCATCTTCTACATGATAGTCCTTCATTTGTATAATGTAGTATTCTAGAGGCAGCTTAAACTGGTTCTCAGAATTGATTGTTAAATTCAACATGAACATTTATGCCTCAAAAAAATCAGAAAACACTACAAAGCAGGGCTTGATCCATTGTTTTGTTGATTGCCTAGACTTAAGAAACCAATAGAGAAACTAATTATAACAATTAAAATTTAAAATTTAGCTGGTTGTTGAACTTTGCCATCATACCACTGGCTCTCATGATCCCTCGGCTACCCAATTCCTTTAACAGCTCCTCATTTTGCATGAATTTAAGTTCCTCCACCACTGTGATTGCCTTCCCTTAGATCTTCCCAGATTACCAATGCTTTTTTCATTAATATAGATCTTAGTACAAAACACAATATGATAGTCAGAGTAGGACTACCTAGATCTATATATGCTGGAAATAAGAGATATCCTGCCCTAGTTTTATTGGATGCTGTATCACATTCTTGATTCATGATGAGCTTGAAGTTCACTAAAATTTCCAGACCTTTTTTAAATGATTCAATCATAGTCACACTCCCTCTATCTTGTACTTAGTAAGTTGATGTTTTTTAATCCAAGTACAAAACTCTCTGTTTATCTCTACTAAATTTCATTTTTTAGATTTGACCTAATGTTCCAGCATGTCAAGCTATGTCTCCCAGATTTGCATGCTCTTCAGATTTAATATGTCATCTATACCTTTATCCAAGGGATTAATAAAAGAAGCTTAACTAGCACAAGGTAAAGAACAAATCTCTCATGTATTCCAGATTATACCATCCAAGCTGGCGTCAAACCATTAATGACTACTTCTTGGTTCTGGCCATTCAATCAATACTTTATCCATCTAATTGTACTGCTCTCTAGCTCATGTTTCTGCTAAGCTAAAAAAACCTTTTCTCAAATGTTTTGCTAAATCTTATATAGCCAAAATATACTGATTCCACTAATATATTGATTTATTAACCTTGGAAGTTGAGCTTAATGATCTCTGGTTAATATACCTGGTTGTCTTTCCATTTATAAAAATAAGGACATTTTTCTTTCTCAAATCCTGCAGTATCTTTCTTGTGTTGAATCTTTCTTTTTGCTTTAATGTACTTTTAACAAAATTTGGCATGACCTAACCATGAGCAGTGGAAATCTCTCTAATCCCTTGTTTTTAAATAAAAGGCATTTTGTAGTTACATTTCTATGTATATATACATACATAGGTATGTACATATTATGTGTGTCTTGGTAGGTCAATCCACATATTTTTATATGTTCTGTAATCATTTTTATAGAATTTTATATATAATTTCTTTCAGCTTTGGTTAATACTGTAAAAAAAAACAACACTGATGACATTTTTGTGAACTTAATTTACAATCTACCCTGAGGAAGGATGCAGTTAGGTGGTTAAGTGGATAGAGTACTGGGCCTGCAGTAAGGAAAACTTGCCTTTCTGAGTTCAAATCCAGTCTCAGACACTAGCTGTGCAACCCTGGACAAATCATTAAACCCATGACCCTGTTTGCCTCAGCTTCTCATCTATAAAATGAAACAGGTAATGAAATAGCAAACCATTCCAATCTCTCAGGCAAGAAAACCTTAAATGAGGTCATGAAGAGTCAGACACAACTGAAACAACTGAACATCAACAATACCTTGAGGAAGCCTATTAGATTTTTTGCTGATTCTCTGAGTATAGCACCCCTTCCAGAAAACTTTCCTACCCTCCACTCACATTAGTATTCTATATCCTCAGAGGAAAAATTTTTACTACTACTCTATTTCATGGTTCTAGGGCTAGCCCTGAGGGTCAATGGGTATTATCACCCCCAAAACTCATTGAGGTGATTTTCATTGGTTCATCTTATTCTTCTAATCAGATTTCTATCAAATAATGATAAGAAGAGGGAACAACTTTGCTGTACAACTGTTCATAGTGGGAAAGCTTTTAGCATTTTCCATTTCAACAAAGTTAGCTCTTAGGTTCAAATATATACTTTTGATCCTTTTAGAGAAGGTCCTTCCATTTGCTCCTTCTACTTTCATATACTTCTTAGAGCTCTTAACAGAAGTACGTTTTGTCATAGGCCTTTCAAACATCTGATGAAATAATCATGGGCTTTCTATCTTTGTTTTTAACGTATCAAATTGTGTCAATTATTTCCTAAAATGGACCATGACTATTTTCTGGATATTTTGCTCCACTCATCTTGAGGTGACCCTCCCTCCTTTTTAACTCTATCTCCTCTTGCTACATCATCCATTATTTTAGGTATATTGATTTGTAATGTCCCTTTCCAAGAAATATTGTTTTTCTTCGTCCAACTTTCTCCTCATTTTAGGATTTTCTAGACTCCTTTGTTAGCAATGTTAATTCCTGACAAAGACAGCAAAAGACAATGGGAATTGCTTTGTAATTCTAATCCAGGGAGCCTGGTTCTAATATTTTTCTTTATCCACATGCTTTAATAGACAGATAGTGGAACAGTGGATAGAGTACTGGAGCTGGCATCAGGAATATCTAAGGTCAAAATCGGCTTCAGACACTTACTAACTCTTTGACCCTAGGCAAGTCTTTGTCTCAAATTCCTCATCTGTAAAATTAGTTGGAGAAGGAAAAAGCAAATTACTCATTTCTTTCCCAAGAAAATCCTAAATTGGATCATGAAGAATATAATACCTTTCGATATCTTGAGTTGCTATATCTTGCCCACCTGCACATATTCCAACTCAACACGTCAATGTCTTTCCACAAATCCTCATGTAGTCTATTTTCAGTTGTTCTCTTAATTTGGGTCATGCTCCTCTTAAAATTTCCAGCTCATCACTTTCTTTCCTAAAATGTGGTAACCAGAACAGAACACAACAGGGTCTGTCACCTCATTCTGGATTCTTTCCTTCTATTAATTTTTTCTAAAGTCTCTTTTGAGTAGGTAGGAAAAGATTGTTACACTGCCTTATGGGGCAATAAGGATATATACGTACACATATACATATATATATACACACATATATAAATATAAAATCAAAAACTTGTTCACTCATAGCTTCATTACATTTTGACATACACTGACAATTTATATATGTGTGTGTGTGCATATATATGTATGTAAATGTGTGTATGTATGGAATTTGGCTTCATATAATATATATGTATATAATTTGTATGTGTATGCACATATATGTGTGTATATAGATATATGCATGTGAATGTACATATAAAACATAATTTCCAAATATTCACACAGGTAAGGTTACTTATAGAAAGTAGATAACAAGGGATTCCCCCCAGAACAGGAGCCACAGCATTCTGGAACATGGGGTATATATTCTACAAGTTCTCATCCCTAGCAGAAGAGATAATGGGAACTTTCTAAGTCAGTGATGAGATCATAGCTACCTTCTAAGTTCCAGAAGAGGTCCCAGGCAAGACATGCCAGTAAGGAGAAAGCCATCTGCACAAAGGCAACAGGCTCCAAAGAGAGTTGTTGAAGAAAGTGTGAGGCCTGGTTCTGTTTTCTAATTTTATATCCCATATTCTTTTCTCATCAGAGGTCTTGTTCCTCTCATCAGCTTTCAGCCTAGGTACTTTCAACTCACCAGAGGTCCCAAATTTCCAGGTCTATGATATCAAGACAAAGAATAGGAGACAAAGAAAAAATAGATGAGAGAAAAGTGCCTCCTACCTTTTCATTTCTTTATTTCAAGATTTATTTTATGCATGTATGTATATATGTAATATAAATATAGTGTATACAGAAATATGCTTTATTTGTATATGTATATACATATACATGAATATTTGTGTGTATAAATATACACACATATGTATCTTAACCTACCAGGTGATCTTCAGGATCTTCCTAAGGCAATTTAAATGGAATTGATTCAATTTTCTGCCATGGTGTTGATATACCGTCCATGTTTTATAGGCATACAACAACAAAGTCAGAATGGCTCCATAGATCTTCAGTTTGGTACTCAGTTTAATATCTTTTCTCTCCCACACATTCCTTTGGGTCTCCCAACACTGAGCTGACTCTGGCAATGCATGCATCTGGAACTAAATTGCCAAGCATTCAAACTCTACTACAAAGAGCACAACTCCAATGGGTTGGCCATGTTTTTCTAATGCCAAATGTATGCTTGCCTAAATGACTATTTTACAGAGAACTATAAAATAATTATATATGCACACACACACACACACACACACACACACACACACACACATATATATACACACACACACACACACACACACACACACATAAACAGGGCAAGCACTCATATGGTGGTCAGAAGAAGCAATGCAAGGGCACTCTCAAAGTCTTTCTTAAGAACTTTAGAATGGACTGTGTGATATGACATGCACTGGCACAGGACTGCCCAGCATGGCATGTCCACATCAGAGAAGATGCTGTGCTTCTCGAGCAAAATAGAATTGAAGTAGCTCAAAAGAAACATGAGATGCACAAATTTAGAGAATCCACCCCAAGTGTCCACACGGACCATACATGCTCAATCTGTGGTAGAGCGTTCTGAGCTGGTATTGATCTAATGAGCCACAGCTGGATGCATAGTAGTTTGACTCCAGCAGGAATGTCACTTTGATTCCCTTCAAGAACAAAAGACAAAAACCAACAAACCAACTAATATGTAAAAGTATATATATATACATATATATATATATATATATATATATATATATATATATATATATATATATATATATATATATATATATATATATATATATATATACAGGATGGGGGAAAGTTGGAAAAAAAGGAAAGAGACATTTAATATATTCTTTTCTAAAAAATCACAGTTATTTTTGCCTTCAACTCAATCAGTACATGAGATAACTTCAAATGCTCTCCCATACTGATAGCTTTTTACCAAATATAATCCAGCTTGTCAGTGTTTCCCTGACTTGTGAAAAGAACAATAGCTCTAAAGTCAGAGGCCATAGATCCAAATCTCAGCAATGATGCTCACTTTTTGCATTTCCTTGAGTAAGTCACTTAACATTTTTGGGTCTTAGTTTACTTCTCTTTAAATGAGAAGGTTGGACCAAGTGACCTCTGAGGTTTCTAGTTCTATAGGAGAGTGTAGAAGGCAACTGACAGTTCTTGGAATGGAGCCTAAGAGTTCACCCAGTCTCTATGACCAGCAAGTTGTGGATGCTAAATAAAAGCAGAATATTGTTGAAACTGGACTCAGAAGACCTACTTGTTCAACACATCTAAGGACTCTTGTCCTTAATGTTCTTATCTATAAAGTGCAGCTAATAAGGCTTTCTTTATCCATTTCAGAGGGTTATGAGGAAAGGTGCTGGGGAATTCTACAATTCAGAAGTCCTAAAATCCTCAACCAGAATAATTCCTCTCACTTAGGTCCCTTTGACTGTCATGGCCAATAAATAAGGATAGAAGATTTTAAAAAAATTAATTAGTACTTGTGGATGAGGAATTAGCCAAGTAGTTAGCAACACTGCAGAACATTTCTAGAGATTTACATAACTTTAGATCAACATACTAGTCAGATAAAGGAACCTAGAGGATAAGGTGGCTCAGCCACTTTTTTTTTTCTGTTTTGGGGATTGAGCAGGGACAGACTGTCAGATGATTACTAGGGGAGGGAAAAATCTTGGGGTTCTCACTAGCTAACCTTGTTGTCTCAGGAGTCACCAAAGATCTGGTCTCTTCTGGTGGAGGTGTCTCCTTTAGCTAATCTCATCAAATCATTTTGATGGAGTAAGATTTAATTCCAGAAGTACCCATTGCAAGAGTTAGCTCAGTGTTTGAGAGGCTCCAAAGGAAAGTGTGGGAAAGACTTATTAGACTGACTAACAAACTAAAGGTCTATGGAGCCATTCTGCTGACCTCACTGCTGTATGGCTGTGAAACCTGGACAGCATACATGCTCCATGCCAAGAAACCAAATCACTTCCATTTGATTTGCCTTAGGAAAATTCTGAACACCCCCTGGTAGGATCAGATACGTGTGCATGTGTGTATATACACTATGTACAAACATACATATATCAAGCATCTCTCTCTTTATGTATATACTGTATATATGTATTTTTGTGTATATTATTTATATGTATGTATAACGTGTGTATGTGTCTCCAGTTAATCCCATCAGAGGATCCATGTGGAATTGAAGATATCCAAGATAGTTTAGGCCTCCTTCAAGAATGAATCCATAGGCTTATTGTGTTGAATAAAATACAGACTAAGGGTCTTTTATTTATACAACTGTGTACCTCCCTTTCTTTAACCTCAGATTACTTTTTCTAGGGAGAAGATGTTTTCCAGAAGTTCACAGCACATAATGTGAAAGTACTTTCTAAAGGCGAACTATCTCTCTCCCTGTTAAAAGAACAAGCTGACCTCTGTAGAATTTCCCTTGTAGGAAGAGAACTATTTTGTACCAGCAGGACCATCATGAACTAATTCCTGCAGTTACAGTATACAATCCAGAGGTCAAGCTATAGATGTCAACTCTGGAGTCTATCTTATACAAACATGACAGCCATTCTAGTAGTGAATAACGCAGGTGCTCAAGGCATGCAATCTGTAGATTCTTTAAGGAGATGACCACTCTTTGACCCTATTATGCACTACCTAGTTATCATAGTTGAGACACCATGCATTAAGTCCTTCCTATATAGACTTTAGCATCACTCTTGTTAGATTTCCATTTCCCTAAAGAGTTCTGCCACTATATAGCGCTACAATAAACATTTTGCCATTTGATTGGAAGACTGCTTGAGTCTGCAAATTCTTTGCAGACAACTGTGGCCCTAAACAGCATCAATACAAGGAACTGAAGTTGATCATTATTTTTGGCATTTTTATATTAAAATTAGTCATGTCAACTTCCATTATT
Organism: Notamacropus eugenii; assembly: GCF_028372415.1. Lineage (NCBI taxonomy): Eukaryota > Metazoa > Chordata > Mammalia > Diprotodontia > Macropodidae > Notamacropus > Notamacropus eugenii. The sequence goes on along the minus strand of NC_092875.1, from coordinate 204,345,351 downwards.
AAAACCTTGCACTGCCTACCTGTCCCAGTCTCTGTCTAAACATTTGGAGATTATCACAGTGGTTCTTACCATTAACTCAGTCTTCTCTTTTCTGCATATTTACGTGGGTGAATTATCTTCCTTATGGAGTAAGCTGAAATAAAAGTAGCTATATCAATGCTTAGAGATCTCATCTGAAAGCAAATCCAGTGACTAGATTTATTCCCTAAAATGGTAGAGGAGAGAAAACTTTATCCACCTAAGTTGAGTAGCACCACTACCTACATACAACCTATCCATTTCACTGCTGCATTTTGGTTTTGAATTCAATATTCCTTGATTTCCATAATAATTAATATGACCTGTGGGGGTGTGGAAGACTGATTATAAGGAATAGCCTTTCTTTTCTTTATATATCATTCTTCCTGTGATAATATCCCAAACCCCTGGGGATTACCTATGAGTAAAACCTAACTATCCATCTTCCCTCTTTCTCTGGGGTTTTACTGGGTTGCTTGTACTTGCTTTGAAAAATGTAACTGCTGCCATTTTAAACTACTGAGCCACTTAAGGTTGAATACAAAAGAAAGCAGTTCAGGTCTGAAGGCTAGGGCACCAACCAGGCTTTCAAGTGTTCCATTCATGCCTTAAGGGGAAACAAACCCACCAACAAACAAACCACTACAAGACTTCCAACTGCTGCAGTGGAAACAAGAAAGACAGGTCTCCGTTCTGGATAACTTCTTGAGAGGACACTGATTTATAAACGTAGCATGAGGAAAGTATGATTTCTTGTATTATAAAGATTACAATATTTACACTCATTATTTTCAACTACAGTAAAAGCCCTCTTGGCTCAGGACTATTTCTATAAGTTTAGCATCTCTCCATAGTCATATCTTCGGAGATGAAAGTTCAGTAAGATTTCATGTCATATTACAGAACAGGACTTCTGAAATTATGTGGTTTTGGTTAACGAAATAACATTTTGCCTTTAAGCTATTAAAGGAAGGAAGGAGCATAAGAGGAGGAAACAGGCACATAAAAATGCGTGGCAAGAAATTTATTCAGGAAAGAATAAAAAAAATCAGAAATCTAAGCTTTAAGAGAAAAGCTAGAGTACAAGATTCTATCCAGTTTAATTTAGAAAATCAAAGCTAGTAAGGCATACCAGGTCAGCAAGCTTAATTCCCTTCTAAAGACTCTTAGGGGTGTAATAACATTTGCAAAGCACTTTGGGATCTTTCAGGATCAAAGGTGCCCTGTAAGTGGAAAATGTTAGCATTATTATTCTTGTAACTATTAATGATATTTCACTACCCTGAACCTTTCATTCATAAGGAATGCCCTGCTTTTCTCTTCAGTCTCTCATCTACTTTAACTTTTTGCCCTGTAGTTTATATTCTGGAATGTTATTCTTCTGAACAGATTTTGATAAACACTTCTGAGCTCTCTCAAATTCATTAACATGGTACTCAAGTAAAACAATTCTTCTTGAAATGTAGATAGTAAGTCTAGTCTAACAGAATGTATCCTATTTTTAAAAGACACATAGATGTCAAAGGAAAATACTTTTGCTGTATTTGCAACTCATCTGAAGCATTTATTTCTTTTTTCCCCCTTTGATGGCTAGCAGCTCTTTCTGTTCAATTAATGGATGAACCTTAAAAGAAAGCAAAGAAGAACATTTATCCTTCCAGAACTTCTAGAAGGATCTTACAAATTGCCCTCCTCAGCCCCAGTAACTAGCTTGGCAGGTTTTCCTTTACCCAGGAAGAAAAGCAAGAGGAAAGGAAGGTAAGTTTTGATATAATGCTTTCTTAAAAATCCTGAGTAAATAAAGTATTCGAGGGAGAAAGTTCCTAGTTATGGATTACCTATAAAAAGAATAAAAGAGATGAACATGGAAGATTTTTCATTGCTGTAAACAAATAATTTGTGAGCGCCCTGCACTGCGACCACAAATAGAACCAAGAATTAGAACTGCCCCTAGCTGGCCAGCATATACATATATCATTGGTCTGGTGTAATGAAGATTACCTGATAAAGATCACAATATGACAGTTTTCCTTTGGCATTGGCTGCTGAACAGCCAGAAACTGTTTTCTGCGGCCAGCCAGCTATTGATCCAGTTCCCTCCTGTCAGTGATGCAGTTAATGGGAATTCCACAGGCAAATAAAAGCTACATTTTGTCTTCATTTTCATCTGAAATATGAGCTGGTCCTTTGTACTCTAGACAGTCATTTATTACTCATTTTCCTTTATTGATGTTTATGAGCTGGAGCATAAAATGATTCTCAAATGTAGTTTAATTGAGGCAGCAGTTGACACTGTGACCATGATTACTGCTGCACCATCAGCTACATCCAGTCCATGAATCAAGGTTTGCTTTTCATTGGTCTTTGAGGCAGCCCAGGGTGGAAAGTATCCTGAAAATGCAACTGGGCTGCAGCCGGAGAAATATGTCGATTTGTCTTCATAGGTAGCGAGGGGGAGAAAAGTGCCCAAAGTCCTTAGCAAACAGCAACAGAGCAGTAAAGTGTTTCTTATTACTTTGCATTCAAGAGCTTTCTTTCCTGGGGTTTTTTAAAAGTTCTAAAATAGTGTTTCTATTATGCATTTTTTTAAAAAAAAGAAAATACTTTAAAACTGAATTATTAGCCTTCACGGGCTTTAGGTGAAGAGCTGCCATACAGGCAATCCACTGAAGGAGGGGAGGCTTGGGCTCAATTCATTTGTAAAATGGTAAAGGACAATCAATACTGTTGAGAAGTATTTTTTTTATATGCTGTTATTAACTCATAAGCTACAGTATATCTCATCTCATTTCAACAACAGCTGAGGTCTCCATTTCCCCCTGGAGACCCCTGCAGGTCCCATTATGAGAATCATAAATAATACGTGCTAATGAGATATGAATTGATTATGTTGGAAAAGCTGACATTTTCATCCATCATTCTAAATGATGTTTAACAATGGATTACCAGCCAGTAATTCCTCTGATATGAGATTAAATAAAATAGCAGGCTGTTTCAGCAGGCTAGCTCAAGGAGATGGCAATAAATCTGCTCAATTACTGTATTACCAATCCGTTTTTCACTGCTAAGGATATTATTATTTCATTTAGACTTGTTCATGCATCATAGATTATTTTATTTCAGTCAGTCAATGGGAGAAACTGTGGTATTTTATTCACTGAACTGCAAAGAACTGGGCTTTGATAGAGTACAGTAAATGCCGCTCAGTGGGCCTCAAGCACAGAGACGAAAGGTTACCAAGCTGCTATAGGGGAGGAACATACATTGTGAAAGCCCCATTTGAGAAAAAACCATTTTGTTTTCAACCTCATTTACTTTACTTATCTGAAAAGTCTCAAGCAAAGGATGCTGCCTAAGAAACTGATCAATTGAAACGAAATTATTGGATCTTCTAAGATGATTTGTTCTTCACCTCAATCCTGTAGCATATGGAGAATTAGATCACACAGACTTGGCAAATTAGATTGGAAGCAACTGTAATGGGAAGGGCAGCTTTCCCCCACTTCTGTGCCAAAAAGAACATGCAAAGTTTAGAATGAAATTCACTTGGGCAAGAAGTGCCTCTTAAATGCTCTTCATCCCACTCTTTTTGGAACAAACTTAAAAAAAGTTTCAAACCAGAACTCGGACAGTTGTGTAAGAGAGTTCATCACGCTAAAAGCAAGATGTTGTAGCAGGTGGGTGTGGCAGCCAATTCAAACATGATCATAAGATTTTAAGATTGTTAAATTCTCATTATGTGCCTTTACACCTGCAAATAAACCCAAATCTGGGCTTGATTTATTGTTTTGTTGATTGTCTAAACTGAAAAAAATGGTGGAGGAAAATGTTAATAATATAGATTAAACTGAAAAGTGTGTCTTAAGTGCATTTTTCCTCCCAGGAGAGTCTCCTGTTAACCACTTACCAGCACACTCCGGTAAGGGATTTACTGAATAATTATCCTAATAGTATACACATGATGTTTTTCATGGTGACAACTGAGCAAGAGATCTAAAAGCTTCTATTCATAACTATATAGTCTTAGTTATAGGATCATAAAGTCATATGATTTATAGCTAGAAGCGAACTTAGAGATCACCAATCAATTACTGACCTATGATATGATACCATCTATGTACAACACAAGATGTATCACTTTAACCAGATATTCAGAACTATATTCAAATTATATGAACTTTTAAGAATGAGTTTCATATAGCACAGTACTTGGAAATCTCAGGTCCTGCACTCCCAATGGCCTCTGCATCATTTTACAATCTGAGTATTCAAACATCACGTCATTGAAGGTCCCAATTTCAATATTAAGATTGATTGCAAATTTGTAATGCGTGAGAAACAGCAAGAATTCTGAATATTGGCCTTCCTAGTTCTTCCACTAAGCAGAAATGAGAGATATGATTCAATTAAATGAGCAGTTACTAAGGACCTACTAGGAATATGACATAGAATGAAGTGCTAAGTATGCAAGGCTAAAAACTGCAGATTCTACTCTCAGGACTTTATTCTTTTCTGAGAACAAATCTCCAAGGTGTGCAGTTCATAGGAATATGATTAGAATATAACTTCATCTGAAATGGGGTGGGAGTCCTAATCTGGATTCATGTTCTCCTAAATTTTAGGTAATTTGTCAATGGCTCACCCATTTGCTCCCATTAGTCAACTGAGAAATAATTGGAATGACTTGCCAGCCTCTGCATATCTTCGGTATAATACCTTGGGAAAGGGACACTTACCCCTATTTAATAGAGCTTCAAAGAATATCAGATTTGGGGTATAGCTTCAGTGACCCTGTCTGAGGAGAATGTCATGGACTCCTACTTCATTACACCCCTGATCAGGAGTCAGATTCTAAAGAAGAGGGAATAAAGGATAAATTCCTAATATATATGTATCATTTTGTACCCCCAAATTTGTCACGCCTCTGTCAGAAGGTATATTTTCACTAGAATCATGAATGGTCATTTTATTAATTATAGTTACTACAGCTTTCAAAATTGCTTGTCTTTGCAGCATGGTTATTGTATAAATTGTTCTGTCCTGCTGATTTTATTCCTTATCGGTTTAGAAAGTCTTCAAAACTTCTAAATATATTAATAAAGTGTAAACTGTTTCTCTGCTTCTGTTGTCTTTCCTTATCTATTTATTATCATCTATTTGCTCACTCCTTACATCACAATCGTATTCTATCACATTTAGATACCATAACGTTTTTCTAAGTTGATGGGTATGTGTATGTTTTTGGTTTCCAATTACTCACCTCTACAAAAAGAGCTTCTGTAATTATTTTTGTACAAATATGTCCTCTCTTTCCAATTTCTGAGACCTAGCAATGGTATTCCTAGATCAAGAGACACACATGGTTAAGTAACTTTTTTGCATGTAATTCCAAATTGCTTGCCAGGATTATGGTATTCATTCCCAGGCCCACTAATATCAATTTGCTTGCTTTCCCAAATCCCCTCCAACATTTATTACTTTCATTTGGTCATCATGTCAATCTATTACATATAAGTGTCCCACCTAGCCCCTTATGGGAGCAGCCAAGTCGATATTTCAAATTCGTTAAGCACGTATTTGTCACTAATAATAATAGCTGACATTTCTATAATGCCTTAAATTTGAAAGGCTTGTTGCATACATTTCCTTAAGAGTTTAACAACAACACTATGAGATAGGGTCCTGGCCATTCTCACAGATGATACAACTGATCTTCAGAAAAATTAAATAACTTGTCAATGGTTAAATGGCTAAAAAAGTTTCAGTTATAGGACTTGAAGCTATAACTTCCTGATAAGAAGTCCCAAAACCTCATCTATTAAGCCACATGATACTTGTTATTTATAATGTGTTTTGTATTTTATAGCATTCTCTCACATACTTGAATTAATTGATGCCCGCAATAACCTCATGAAGTGATTTTGTTTCCACGTATGTAATTTCATTGTAGTGGGGCACTCCTCTATGCCCCAATACTTCCATAAATGCAAACCAGCAGCTCATCTCTAATTTAGAGCCTTTAAAAGTTACCCAGAACACTGAGAGGTCAAGTGACTTGTCCATATAGCTAGCATTTGGTAGAGAAAGAATTTGAACCGAAGTCTTCCTGACTCCAATGCTGCATCCCAAACCATGACACCACTTTTCTTCTCATGAAGTAGATTATCTAAGTCTTACTATGACTATTTTTTAATTTACATTTTTGTTTCTATTTAACATTTTATTTTCCCCCAATTACATATAAAAACAATTTAACATTCTTTTTTTCAAATCTTGAGTTCCAAATTCTCTTTTCTCTTTCCCCTTCCCCCACATTGAGAAGGCAAACAATTTGACATAGGTTACACATGTATAGTCATGCAAAAACACAATTCCATGTAAGTCATGCTATGAAAGAAAAAACAGACAAAAAATAAAGAAAAAGTATCTTGCATCTGCATTCAGGCTCACTTCTTTCTCTAGAGATGAACAGAGCTTTTCATCACTAACCCTTCAGAATTGTCTTATGTCATTGTATTGCTGAGAAAAATCTAAGTTATTCATAGTGGATCATCACACAATACTGCTGTTACAGTGTAAAATGTTCTCCTGGTTCTGCTCATTTCACTTTGCATAGGGCCAGGGACTCACGTTGCCTCCTGGGACATTTCTAGTCATCCTGATGAATATCAGGTCACTGTACCCAGATGGCTCAGGAGAAGAAGGTGAGGTTGATGACCTTGCACAGCCCTCCCTCACTCAGATCAAAGTCAACTGCAAGTCATGTCATCATCTTGATATCATGGTCTTCTTTGAGAATGAAGGACAAACAGAAAATGTTCTCCCAGTTCTGCTCATTTCACTTTGCATCAGTTTGTGTAAGTGTTGCCAGGTTTTTCTGAGAGTATCATGCATGTTATGACTACGACTAATAAGGGATATCATATCTGATTTAAAGTTCATGCTCTTTTCACTCTGCTCATGACCTCCTTAAGCAAACATATGGAGCATGGAGGGGGTAGAATTGTAATCCTCTTTCAGATCTTCTGTAAAATGAGGATAGATAGAATGCACATTGCTTTCAGATTATAGCCCAAAATGTGTCATAAGATATAGAATTTGGAGGGGCAAGAAAAGAAAGGAAAGGGTAAAAGTAAGCTGAAATTTTTTTAACATGTAACTCATGCTTTACACTAGACGTCAGATCAAAAGGCCCTAGGAACGAACACTTTTCAGGTATTTGTAAAACAAATTTTTATTTTCTCCTCGTTTACAGGGTAAAGGGGTGGGGGTAACTTTAATTTATTCTACTCACATGGCTTTTGTTAAGCTGTTCTATTAAAACTCTGTCCTGCAATAAGAAAACAGCCTTTTTTTAATGGTATGTTTCTCAACTACCCTCTGAGGATAATCTAACTTTTACATGGTAAAGTAAAGAAGTGAGTAAAGAACAACTAGAGCAGTTTGTCACCAAACAAGTAATGAGATTATGTGGGAGCTGGACAGAGAAGAATCCTGGATTTATCAAGTTGCTAGGTACAAAGGTCATGGAATAAGATGTAAGGCTATTACATCTAAGGATTCCCCTTGAAAGTCCTCTTTTCCTTATTGCCTCATTTTTTTTTACTTCCTTCATCTCCTTCTTTTCTTTTCTTCTTCAATAATTGCTCTCATTCTTATTTTTCATCCTCATTTCTTGCCTTGATCCAGTATAGTGCCAGGTTTTTGTCTTCACTGGAAGGATTGGTGGTGGCGAGAGATCAAGAGACAAGTTTTGCAATGTCTGACTAAGAAAGGTCCTCAAAGACAATCTAGTCCAGTCCTTAGTTGAACACAAATTTCCTCTATACTAGCACCAAAAGTTCTGCAATGCAGCTATGACTTCTCCATGGTCTGGATCCTTCCATTTCAACCTTATTCTATATCCTTCACCATCTTAAACCCTATGCTACAGTTAGAAGGAATAACAGATATTGGCTAAACTAGACATGCCATTTTCCACTTCTATGTATTAGTGTAAGCATGTACAATTGCTTTCTTCCTCTTCACATATGTCTCTCAGAAGGCTTGTTGACCAAGTTCAGGTGCTGTATCCTCCATGAAACCTTTCCCGAGCTCTCTAGTCTGTAATGTTTTCTCTCATCAAATAAATATGGTTACACAGATACAGAGATACACACTCACAGAATCAATCTCTGTGGAAGAAACAAAATCTTAACCTCCTCTCCTCCTGAAACCCATACACACTGGCCTAGATTTTTTCCTTGAAAGGTATTAAAGTCATCCTCAAATTTAATGGAGCTCTAAGAACTTTGATTATGATTGGTTGGTAGACCATCATGGGCAACTTGGAAGCAGGAAAGCTAAGATAAATTAACCCTTGGTGTCTCTTTTATGTGAGAGAATTTACTCCATTCTATCTCTCCCTTTCTACTTTTCTTAATATTTTTCTCTCTCACCCCTTAATTTTATTTTTTAGGTATCATCCCTTCATATTCAACTCATCCTGTGCCCTCTGTCTATATGAATATATATATATAATATATATGTATGTGTGTTTGTGTGTTTGTATGTATGTGTGTTATATGAATGTATGTATATGTATGTATGTATGTATATGTACTTCTAGGGGTCTGTAAATTTTCGGTTCTTCCAAGATAGTATGATCAAAGGAGAGGTGTTTCCCCCTTTCCTGGCCTGTACTCTGTTCTGTGAGTGATCATAGGCACTTTGTTCTGCCTTGGAATGATGAGAATTCCTTCTCCACTGCACCACAGCTGCCAGTGATTCAGTCCCCTGAGGTCTGATCCAGACTGTCTATGCTGATGTAGCCCATGCCAGGCTGCACACCAGTCCCAGCCTGGTGTGATAGACCCTTCCTGTGTGTTTGTCCTTCATTGCCAAAGAACACCATGCCATCAGAGAAATAATGACATGACTTGCACTTGACTTTGTTTTGAGTGAGGGAGGACTGTGCAGGTCACCAGCCTCACTTTTCCTCCAGAGCCATCTGAATCCAGTGACCAGATATTCATAAGGATGACTGGAGATGACCAAGGATGAGGCAACTGAGGTTAAGTGAATTGCTCAAGGTCACACTAGCTGTGAGTCTCAAGTGACTGAGGTGAGTTTTGAACTCAGGTACTCCTGACTCCTGCACTGGTGCTCTATCACTGAACCACCTAGCTGCCCACCTTTCCTGCCAATCTTTCAGGCTATCTTGGGCTAGAGACTTATTTCACTCTGTCATTTTGTGAGTTCTGTGCTCTAGAATTTGTTTAGAGTCAATTTTTACAGGTATTTGGAGGAATTTGGGAGAGAGCTCAAGCAAGTCCCAGCATTTACTCTACCATCTTGGCTCCATCCCCCTCAAACACCCATTTAAGGGTACTTAGCAAAGATACCAGAGTGATTTGCCAATTTCTTCTCAGTTCATTTCATAGATGAGGAAGTAAGGCAAACAGGGCTAAATGACTTGCCCAGGGTCACACAGTTGGTAAGTTTCTGAGTCCAGCTTTGAACTCAGGACGATGAAACTTCCTGACCTCAGGCTGGTCACTCTATCCACTACATTGGCTAGCTGCCCAACGTTTGCTTACTCATGAAAAGTAAGCCCTCCTACTTTGGAGCACATGGGCTGATCATGTTCACCTTAGTGATTCATTCAACCTAAGACCAGATCCAGCCATGCTGTCCTTCACTCATCATCGTCTCCGTGGCAACCTCCATGGTACCTCCATCGTCTATGCTTTCTTCAGTTCTGTAACCATAATCAAATCAATTCCAATATTGCTCAGTTGTAATGTTGAATCAATCTACTCTCATGTGGCTCTAGTCTCCTTTCCAGTAATTTGCTTCCTATAGAATGCACGCTCCTTGAAGATAGACTCTTCATTCTTGTATTTAGTTCTCTAGCAAGGGCTTAATAAATGCTTTTAAATTCATTCTTTTCACGTGTTATAAATATTTCCAATGTTTACTCTATGAAAAGTAAATAATAATTTGGTCTGATCATTTTAAAATGCAGCACATTGTGACTGAAAAAGAAATGGTGCCACTCTTTTAATGAACCCAAACCTTCACTAGACAAATGCCCTTCTTTGGAAAAAAAATATTTTTCTATTGATTGGGTATTCATGGGTGTCATGGAACAGCACAACCTCCATGAAGTAGAGCTGAGGATCATCTAAAAAATCTCTGGAAATATGAATGATGGGAGTGAAACTGCAATACATAAATAAACAAGAATTAAACAGGCAAAGTAGAATAAAGGATATCATTAAAGAGATGTCTAAGTACACACAAAGGTGATCTAGTCATGTGGTAAGAGAAAAGGATAACCAAGGAGGAGTTTGCCCAATACAATGGAATCCACAAAATTACAAATGATATTTGAGGAATATACCTCCCCTACAAAAAAAATAAACACACACATTCACACATGTTGAGTGAATTCTCTATGTAAGGTTTATGCATAGCATGAATGAGATTAGCATGTAATGAAAAGAGGGAATTCATGGGTTATGATCTGCATTGTATGAGTTGGGGGTACCCACATCAATCAAATCATAAGACCAAAAATTATCCAAGCAATCTCATTTTTTCCCAGTCGTTCCATTTTTTGCCACTTACTCACTATTTGCCTTGGACAGATCTTTTGTCATCTCTCTATCTTAGTTTTCTCATTTATAAAATGAAAGAGGTGAATTAAGTGGAATCCAAGATTTCTTCCTCTTTTAAATCTATATTCCCATGGCCTCTAAGGTTTCTTCCAGCTTTAAAGTTCTATGTCTTCTGATTTAAGAATATCCATTTAAATAAACCTTTAAATTTAAATACAAGAAATGAGGGAAATACATTTCCTTACATAACAGAGTCTTCATAGAGAGGTGAAAAAGAAGAAATGAAATAACCATTTAAGCACTTTTACAAATATTATCTAATTTGATTCTCACAACAATCTTTTAAAGTAAGTGCTAATATGAACCTCATTTTACAGTTGAGGAAATTGGGGCAAAAAGAGATTGTCTAGAGCAGGTTCCCCACCCCTGGCCTAGGGTTACACAGCTACTGAGTGTCTGAGGCTAGAGCTGAACTCATATTTTCCTGAATCCAGACTCAGCCCTCTATCCACTGCACCAAAACTTGCCTTTGTTGAAAAAAAATGTGTACTACTTCCACTATTTAAGCATCACCTTATGGAGAGCCATAAGAGGTAAGAATTAATAGAAAGTATACACTGAATCTGCGGAAAGCTGCAGCTGCTTGGCATCTTGCCTTCTCTGTGTTCAGACCAACTAGAGAAGAGTTACAGAGAATTTGAGGAGATGGTAGAAAACAGAAGCCAGGATAGTGTTCCCACATGGGGAGACTATTTTATGATCTTTATGCTTTCACACTGTAGTTGTCCCTAAACCCATAAACCCAGTTCTCTACTTTGAAAAAGCCAATGAGCCAGTATCTCATTCTGCTACAATAGAACAGGCAAGTTTTCTTGGTCACCAATCACTTACCTTCCGAACACCACATGACTCCTCAAGGGACAAGCTGTGCTATTATCAAACAAAATAAAATCCCAAAGGATGAAATTAAGCTCTAGTTACCATGAAAAATTCTTTCAAGAAAGGGAACACAGAAGTTGTTAGGGCAGCCAGAATACTGAAATGAAATGCCAAATTATACTGTCATCTAAATATTGTTTATAGACATCATTACTGTTTAGGCTTGCTGGAGAATTATTGGTTTTATTTTAATCTCCGATAACTGCTATTGATTTAGCTTTACCTACTTGTACATGTTGATTTTTGGCATCCACCCGTGACAATTTCATAATGGTTTCAGTTTCATTACTTCCTGGCATTATTTCTAAAATTGCTGCTTATAAGACTATATGAAGCTGTTAATTCATATGGGTAATTTATAAAAAGTCTAGAATAAGTGCACCCAACTCCTGACTCATGTAACTGTGAGGTATTTGCTCAGCTGTTATCTGGCACAAGGGTTTCCATCCCATTCTTTGGTTTCCACCACTCTTTCTAATTGCCACCAGTATGTCCCTATATTTTTTAAGTAATAAAAGAATAAGGCCATATAATTTAGATATGGAAGGGAATTTTGAGATCATTACAATCATTCTTGTCTGGAGACATCTGTATGTTTATGGATTACAAATCACTTTCCTCATGCTAAGCTAGAATTATTTAATCAATCACTGTTACAGTGGGGATTGCTTTTGTGAATGGATTGCACTGGAGGACTTCTGAGGTACCTTCTAGCTCTCAAATTCTGTGATACTATGAATTAATAAGCATTTATTAAGTACCTACTATATGCCACACCTTCTGGATTGCCTATAAGCCATATTCATATATCTTGGATAATTTCATTCGATAGCAGGCAAGTTTAAACCCACATATGTAACACAATGTTGAAAGACGATTGGTGAACAAGAAAAATTATTTTATGGGAGTAGCTATAACTTCATACTTTGGTTAGGAAAATAAGTAGGATAAGTTTTGGATCCTAGGAATACTTGTGAAGCAATTATTAGGTAGGAATTGGTCCTTGTAAAGATGACCATCATATCAACCCCTCCTGCTCTTTAGTCAGAGTTTGATCCAACTTCTTATAATTCAAAAGAAACATGAACTCTTTGGCATGAGATTAAAATCATTAGCAGAGATTAAAATCCTCTCTCTACAAACCTCACTGGATTTTAACATGGCCAAAATAATTGTTGCTGAGTGGCCAGCCTTCTGCCAGAGCTTGATTTTGATTTACCAAAAACTTCTTTCTGAGACAGAGCTAATAACTTCCTTAGAGGCAAATAGTACATTCTATAAGGACATGTATGTTCATATATGTATGTATAACACAGATATATGCACATATGTATATATGCATATATAATATTTGAGGATAATTAATTTTGTCTGTGGTATATCCATATCCATTTAATTATGAAAAATAAAAAACTACAAATGCCATTTTTTTAAATGCATGTTTTATGTATTCATTCTTAGAGGCCAGCAAGTTTACTCAAAGATATGTTTAGATAGGAAACATATCTTTAAAAAGGAATGAATAGAGATGCGGTCACAGTAGAAAAAAGTCTATCTCTATAAACACTCTTATAGGTTTCAATTTTTCAGGGTTGATCAAATAAAAACATGGTTTAGTGAAAGAGCCCCTTACTTGGAGTCAGAAGACTTGGATTTGTATCTCAGCTCCACCATTTATTAGTGGTGTTACCATGAGAAAGTGTCTTAACATCTCTGAATTTTACTTATTTATAAAAATGAGAATAATTAAAAACAATAACAATAATGATAGTATTTATGTAGCGCTTTAAGTTCTGGAGAGCATTTTACATGTTATCTCATTTGATCCTCATAACAAGTCGCCATGAGTTCTATAATTCATTTTACAAATGAAGGTTAAGTGATTTGCCCAAGGTCACACAGTCTCAGACAGCTAAGTGTCTGACATGGGATTTGAACTTGAATCTTTCTGTGTGCAGGTCAAGTACTCTCTCCCCTGCACTACCCATATCCTTTAATCAAATCTATACTACCTGCTAAAAGAGGCTTTATATCATTTTAAATAAAGCACTATTTGAATGGACTTCTTATTCAAGTACTGCGAGGACCTTATGATGTTATTAATGTAAGTATTCCCTCCAGTGGTACAAATCTCATCCCATCCATACTTGATTAACCAACTACAAGTGATCTATTCAATTGCTTGGATGCCTTCTTCAAGCTATCTTTGACTGTATATAAATTATACATATACATATATGTACATATATACATGTGTGTATATATGTGTGTGTGTATGTACGGAGAGGGGGCAGTGAGAGAGAGAGAGAGAGAGAGAGAGAGAGAGAGAGAGAGAGAGAGAGAGAGAATTCACCAAATATCCATGATGTAATATACTAATAATGAGAAGTATAGGCTCCTTAAAAGAATTCATAAATTTCCAAGCCCATTATCCTTTTCATGTTCAATTCATGGGCCAAGGTATGATGATTGTTAACAAAACAGAGAGGCATGATAGGCATGATAGAACAAATACTTCAGAAAAAAAGATTCTTGAACATTGAAAAGAGGAATGAGAAAGTCATATTTCTTCCACTTTGTCATACTTTGTTGTTAGGTTGTTTGTTTGTTTTCTCCCCAGCAACTGGGAGGCCTGTTTTAGGGATGGAAATTCACTGCATTTTCTGTCCAAAAAAAGGCAATGTAGTTTGTCACAATTTCTAATTACTAAAAAAATTAAATAGGTAATGAATCAATAAGGAGCTAGTTTGTTTTTTTCATACATCAGCATTTATTATTTATGATCAAGAAGAGGTTATGAAGGAGGTGGGGGAGTGACCAGGGAAAAGGGAAAAAGGGAGGAGACAGGGAGATGAGAGCCTCTCATCTATGCCTGCTCTAGATGGGGCTGATCCTGATTTCTGAGTCTTGGTCCAGGGCACACAATGAAGCACAGGATAAAATGGGGCTCCAGTGGGGTCCAGGTATCAGAAACCTTTGTGGATGGCCAGTTACACATCCAACCAAAGATGGGGGCTGGGATTCTCCTTGGATCAACAGCACTGCTTTCTGTTAGGAACTGAAGCATGGTGATGTTCCATCCCACTTATTTCAGTTCTTAGAAAACATTCTTGTAAAGCGTGCTAAAGTCTTTCATCACTTTTGTAACTTGTATGTTGCTTCTGGTTTCTTTGAATATGCTTCCAACTTGTTAGATGTCTGCTCAAGAGCTGTTACTTGCTCCTTGATTAAAGTGATCTGATCCAGATAAGACTGAAGGGCTGCATATTTCTGGTTTAAATCCTTTAGGTTTCTATTTATGTTTACTGTGATATCTTTCATTTCCAGAATTTTTTAGTCTTCCCTGGTGGCTGTCAGCTTACCCACTAGGAATGTAGTCATTTTGGAGAATACATCCTGGCACAGCCCCATGATGTCCACCTCGATGGGCTCTGTGGCCTCCTCGGCCATCTCCACCACGGCATTGTCTAGGCCAGGGAAGGGAGGAAAGAAAATGGATGGAGGAAAGGGTGGAAATGGGAATGGGGGGGAGGTAGGGAGGAGAAGGAGAAGGACAGGGAGGAAAGAGGATAAGGAAAGAAAAGGGGCAAGGAGCTAGTTTTTTACACGAGAAAAGATGAGAGGAGATTAGTATCAGAAAATTAGAAGAAAGCAGGTATAGTATGTGTATGTTTGTCCTTCGTTTCTGAAGAAGACCATGTCATCAGAGAAATAATGACATGACTTGCACTTGACTTTGCTTTGAGTGAGGGAGGGCTGTGCAGGTCAGTCTCAGTTCTCCTCCAGAACCATCTGAATCCAGTGACTAGATATTCATCAGGATGACTGGAGATGACCCAGGATGAGGCAATTGGGGTTAAATGACTTGCCTAGGTCACACAGCTAGTGAGTGTCAAGTGTCTGAGGTGACATTTGAACTCAGGTCCTCCTGACTCCTGCACTGGTACTCTATCCCCTATAAAAAAAGAAGATTTCAAAGGTTTCAGAGAGAAGAATAAGTGAGATCCAATGAACAAAGACTTCAATCTGTGATAGACGAGAAATTCTCAAGAATGAAATTCGGGTGACAAATAAATTCAAATCTTATAAGAAGGGTAGGAGGAGTTGGAAAAAGAATTGTTTAAAGGAACAAAAAGGGGAACACGTGAAAGTTATTGAAAAAAAATTTTAAGAGGAAGAATGAATTAGAATAAGAATATATGCTTTGAATGGAAAAAATTTGCATCAAATATATCTGATAAAGGCTTGAAATTCAAGACACATTGACAGTGATGCAACTATTAGAGAATAAGAGCCATTCTCCAGTAGAGAAGTCGTCAAAGAATATGGACAGTTTTAAAAAGAAGAAATACTAAATATCAACGATAGAAAAAAAACACAAAGATTTTGTCTCAGCCATCAAACTGGCAAAGATAATATTGAATGAAAATCAATTTCAGAGGTGATAGGTAAAGATAAGCATATTGTAACTTTAGGTGGTACTATAGTGAGTAAGAGTCCCAGGGGGACTGAGACATAGGAAGACTTGAGTTCAAATCTTGTTCCAGATACCTGTGTGATCCTAGACAAGTCACTTAACTTTAGTCTACCTGTTTCTTCATCTGTAAAATAAGGATATTAATAGCCCCTATCTCACAATGAATATCACATCAGATAAGATGGGTAAAGCAATTTGCAGACTTTAAAGTGTTATAGAAATTGTGAACATCAGTGCTACCATTTATTGAACTATGTACTTCTGGAAACCTATGTGGAACTATGCTACAAAAGAAGTCGAATTGTTCATATCTTTGACTCAACAATCTCACTACTTGGCATTTGGTCAGTGACGCAAAGAAATCTCTATCAATTTGTCGCAGTACTTCTTACGCTAAAAGAATTTTTTAAAGAAGGTCAAATAGTACCCATCAACTGAGGAACAGATGAGCAAACTGAGGCTTATAAGTGCATTAGAAGACTATTTCACTGTAAGAAAATAATTATGAAAAACAATTCAGATTTGAAAAAGAAATAAATGATAAAATGTGCTTGCTTTCTCTTCATAGAAAAGCAGGGGATTATGGGTTCATAATGATGGGCATGCTGTCAGATATGGTTATTTTGGTTTTTTGTTGCTGTTTTTGTTTTTGCTAATTTGTTGTTTTCTGTTATGAGGTAAGTTCCAGTGGAGGATACTGGAACAGGAAATAAGATAGAATGAAAAACAGAAAGCACCATTAAAACTTCAAATACAGTCATGTACTGAAGGTGGAAGCAATATAATGGAACCAGGATGATATAGCCAATAAACGTCTAAGACAGGATTTAACTCAGGTTTTCTTCACTCCAAGTGTAAGGCCTTATTCACTATGCTATGTAAGGTTAGAAAGATGCCTCTATAGACCCAACTATCAAAAGAACTATAAAAGTATTGAATAGTTCTGAGGTTATTCCTCTAGGCGTTATTATTCTAGGTATATTGTTCTAGGTGTTTTCGTTCTAAAATATCCTCCCTGACACTTCCTTAAGGATGCAAGGGTGACAGCAGTAGCAAGGATATGACCACACCAATGGGAACCTAATTGCAACTATACAAAGGGGACTGACTATAAGCAGAGTATCATCACTTCCAAACCTTAACAGGAATGGATGTTGGGCAGTGAAGCAGAGGCTGAGCAGTGCAGAAGGTCTTGAATCACACCAAATAGAAATGAGATGGAGGTAAGCTGTAATAGCAAGGACCCTGACATACACAGTGGGGCCTGCTATACAGGTTCTTAGATCTGTTTTTCTAAGAGGAAAGCAAATTTTGAGGGGTCAACAATCTACTTTAATCAAGCACATATATCATTCACTTAGTTCAGGGGGAAAAGTCAGCACCCTGAACTTCAGAGAAAATACAGAGAAATAAAGACCAACAGACAGGGCTTCTGACCCTCTGACCATAAGCAATACATAGTTACCAGACAGAAGGCAGGGGAAGGGCTCCTTAGCAAGTACTCATAGTTTCATCTGACCAAACAAACACTTTCAATGAGTAAGCCCCAAAACTAAACTACCCCCCCCACCCCCGCCACACACACATGCATCACAACTCTAGAGAACTAGTGTCTCATTAGAAATTAACAAAAGGTATGGGTCTTCCTACAAAACAAATTTCTCCTAATCAAGCTTGCAGGCCTATTAATGGGTGGGGAAGATTTTTAACTCTCTAATTAACATTACATAGGATAAAGGAACAGCTAGAACTATCATGCGGAATAGCAAATCCAAGAAGCCTTTTGCAACTTTTCTTATTTCTAGTATCTTCTCTCTGTTATTTATGTCTTCTTTGTGCGGTAAATAGCTTGTTTGTATATAACTGTTTACTTATTGTCTCCCCCACTAGATTATGAGCTCCTTGAGGGCAGGGATGTTCTTTGCCCCTTTTTGTATCCGCAGTGCTTGGCGCAATGCCTGGCACGTAGTAAATGCTTAATATTTATCGACTGACTGACTGACCTCACCTTTGATCACTGCGGTTAAGTCACATCAGATATGTAGGTCCTAAAGGAAAATGAGACCTGCCAAGAGTACTCCATGTCTGCAATAATTGTTTAGGCCCCTAGAGAATGGAGGCCTTGACAAAGGAAGGGGTTTTGCTTGCTTGTTTTTTATAATACCTAAGACCATGGTTCTTTCCAGTGTTTCAATAAACCTGCTCTATGCTCTATACCTTATAGATTAGAAGTTAAGAGAAGAATTTAAAATATCAAGATAAGACCTAGCAAACGAGCCAAAGGTAGACGTTCCCTGAGGAATTCTGGGAAGTTCAGATGAACCCTAGAGTATGGCACCATCATTGATAAGTTTCCCAGATTACATTCTCTTGATCTCTCCTCAGCTGATATAAGAATTTGGGTTGTGTTCACCTATTGGGGTCAACACTTAGAGTGGTTCCCTTTAGTATTCCCCCATTAAAGACCTCTGGCCACCTTGGGATCCCATGATTCTTCGCACCTTAGGATCCCATCTGTAATCATAAAATTAGAACTGGCATTGAGGTAAGATATTATCTGATCTGAGTATCTCATTTTACAGAGAAGAAAACTGAAGTCTAGAGATTATAAATGACTCTCCAGGAGTCACACCAGTACAAGTGACAGATTTAGATTTTGAGATTAGGATCTCTGACTCCACTTCAGGGTTGAGATTCATGCCATCTGTTGTATGAGGTGTTGCCACTTTTCTCTTGTCAAAATTTCAGAGTCAAAAGCTATGGAACAAATTATTTAAAAATGTTAAACACAATCCCACCCAACACCACTCCCCCCACAACCTGACAGAGAAATTCAGGAGGCAGGCATGCAAACTGCATATGAAGAATTGAAAGAAGGGCCTATTTACCCACATCATTGGTGAGTGGGTGGGTGGGAGGTAAGATTAGGCATTCACATGTCACCAAGAGCTGGGCTTATTGTTTTCCACAGATCCTGTGGTTTTAATTAAAACTCTAAACCTCTTGAGTAAAATGAAAATTTGGGCTCTGTAGCAGTAAAACAGATGTCAGTTTTCTCATGCCTTGAGTCTTCCATGTTCACTTTTATGTTGATCAACAAAGCAAAACAATAAATTTTTTAGAAAAAGTCTCCTGGTCATTGAACTGAGTACATAGTAATGGAGCCCTCACTTTAACTTTCCTTTTCTGACAGTGACAACACAGTAGTAAGCCAGGCATGACAGCCAACACGTGTATTTGACACCCGTTGTAAACTCGTGTCTTCCTTTACAGCTGTTTCTGTAAACACATATGAATAATAGTTCTCCTGTGCCCTGTGCTGAGCCAGAGTTGCTTTTCTTGGAGACTGGCCAGCTGCTAATGGGAATGCACTCTGTGTGCATGTATGTGCTGTGCTTGGCCTCACTCAAGCCCAGGGCTGCAGCTAACGGTTATACACCTCTCCCTGAGGGGATTCCTATGGGTTAATGATTTTTCCTTGTGAGAGACAGGAAGATTTTCATTCAGTCTTTTGGGAGGATGAAGGTAAACTACATATTGTCAGAAGTGTGGGACTCTTTAACAATGGTAATGAAGCTTTAGATACTGGCCTCCATTGTAACTCCCAGATCTAGAAAAAAAGAAAAGTTTTACTTGTTTTGAATTCCTCTCCAAGTACTACAAAGGGGGAAAAAAATTCCATTTGTTCCATCTAGTTAGCATTGCTAGTTCTGCTTTTTCCCCATTACTGCAACTTTATAGAATGAAATGCAGCAAAAAGGAGACTAATTTAAGAGCAAATCCACCCTAAAAAGTAAAAATCAATCTCTCTTTCCACACAGGGAGCCCAGGAGAATTGAAACCTGGAGATCTTGGGTATTTTGCTACTAGTTTTTGACGTATGTTCTGATGAAAAAGATCAATCGTTTTCTCTTGGGGATAAAACATTGTAAGATTCAAATAGTCAGACATTTGTGTGCCTCTTTATCTAATGGCAAACAGTGCAGAAGTCAGCCATGAACACCTCTTTCCTGACAACATGTGACAAATAGCCCATTGGACCTCAATGTACCCATCACTTGCCTTCTTTCTTCGAAATTCAAAAAAGAAAGAAAGAAACTCCAAGTGACACATTCTGTATAAACATGGATTGACTCCAAGTGGTCGATGGACATAAATTCAGAATTTTGGAACCTGGAAGAGACCTCAAAGGTCATCTAGTCAAACTCCCTTATTCAAAAAATTAATTTCCTTCACAATATCCCTGATTAAGTCATCATTCAGGCTTTGTAGGAACCCCATGCAACGCATGCTGTTGTATTTTTTTTTAACAATTCTAATTGTTAGGAATTTCTTCCTGACCTTTATTCTAAATTGGCATCCCTGAAGTTTCCAACCAGTGCTTTTACTTCTTCTCTGAGAGGTTAAATGAAACAAGCCTCTGTTTCTTTCTATTGGTGCCTTTAGAGAAGATGCACCACTTCTCTGGGACTTGTTTCGTTATCTGTAAAATGAGGTCTTGGAACTAGTTGGTTTCTAAGATCTTTTCTAGCTCCAAATTAAGATGCTATGCTGTTACAATACCATTTTTCTTGTCAAATTTTCACAAGTTTTGCTTTCTGCTAACAACAATCCCTCAAGGGTTATGAAACTGATGACAATAGTCAACAGTGTAATAGTGGTAGGAATTAGACCTTGATTCCATTAGTATAATGATATCCCCAATGTGAAAACTTGCACTATTTTGGCACCTTCCCAAAACACAGTAGTGCAACGTTGCCTAGAGCAGGTGGGTCAAACTCAGAAAGAAATAGACCCCTCTAAACTCCAAATAAAGATATATGGATACATGTGGGCTTCATATTGATTCAGAAAGCCACATATGAATATTTTTTATATTCTATTGAACTTTTATTTATTTTGTTAGGTATTTCCCATTTACATTTCTGCCTTCAGGCCACACTCAGGAGTGTTGTGGACTATGATGCTATTTCAGAATGTTTGATTCCCCTACTCTAGAGTATTGAAAAGGTAACTGATATCTCTTCCCCTCAAAGTCACACAGTCAGTATGGGTTAAAAGGCAAGATGAATTTGAAATTGGGTCTTTTTAGCTCCAAGTTTAGGTCTCTGTCCACTACCCACATTGCCTCTCATTGTAATATAATGGCATACTACAATTCATAACATAATACAACTCTGAAAACATGTATACTTAGAAATACTTTCTTTTAGAAAAAGGGTAATGTGGCTGATTAATGGTAAAACAAAACAAAACAACAACAAAAAAAAGGGAAAAAGGCTACTTTACACTTAATCATGTAATTTTGTACTTTCTATCCTAACTCATATACTCACCATGTCATGCATGACTATATTACTTCAATGGTTTTCTAGTTGGTCTCTCAGATTCTAATATATGATTTTATGTACATGCACATCCATATATGTGTGTATGTGTGTATATATACATATGTGTATATGTGTGTGTTCATACATAGAGGGTTTCCCAAAAATCTTAGTGTAGTGTCAAACTACTACATGTTGTCTCTTCCATTAGACTATGAGCTTCTTGGGAAGAGTTTTTTTTTTCTGTACCCAGTTAGCTGGGTAACTCAACTCCTCCTTGCCTGTCTGCCTCCCTCTCCCCTTCCTACTCCTCTCCAAAGGAAGGTAAATTTGTATGGCCAAAAGATGTCCAGTTGATTTGGGTTTTACTGACTCCTTTTCTTCCCTTCCCATCTCTTCCCTTCCCTTCCCTTTCCTTTCTTACCTTTCCTGTCCTTTTCTTTCCTTTCCTTTCTCCTGTCATGTCCTGTCATGTCATGTCCTATCCTCTCCCAAAACCTTAAACCTACTGCACTCTGAAGCTGGGATGCCAATGGGCCCCTGCCTAAGGCCTCCTCTGGACCTTCCTAGCTTTAGAGTGATTGTCAATAGTAACTGTTGCTGTTTCCCTCCCAGCCTGATGTCTTTTCTTTTTCTTTGCCTCATAAAGGGGCCATCTTCTGGCTTCTTCCTAAAGAAGAATTCACTGAATTGGGCCTTACCTCACCTAAGTGAGTACCTGAATAGACCTTGGTCTAAAGGGCCCAAGGTCTCCCAGTGCATACTGGGCCATCTTCAGTCATTCTGAAGAATATCTGTTCACTGGATTCAGATGGCTCTGGAGGAGAAGTGAGGCTGGTGACCTGCACAACCCTCCCTCACTCAAAACAATGTCAAGTGCAAGTCATGTCATCATTTCTCTGATGGCATGATCTTCGGCAACAATGGACAGATACAAGTACTTTACAAGTGTTAGTTCATTTTTATCCTCATTATGACCCTATGAAATAGATGCGATTATCCATTTTATAGTAGAAAACTGAAGGAGAAATTGCTCAGGAATATACAACTTGCAATGTCTGAAGTTGAACTCATGTTTTCTTGATGCCAGGTCCAGTGTTCTATACTCAGCTGGGAAACATAGCATTAGTAGTGTTAGTAGATGGCAAATAATGATTATAATACTTTTTCATATTTCTAAACCTTAAGTTGCTTATCCTGGGATCCTGATATCTTTTTAAACACTGAAATATACTACAAAATAGAATCCTATGACTCTTTCTATTAGAGCCATTTATCATTTGTACTCTTGTTTAAGAAAGTAGCATCAATTTTCTTATTCTGCAGCTGCTTATAATATAATAATAAAATATAATGTAATGTAATATAATGTAATGCAATATAATGTAACATAATGTAATACAATGTAACTCAGTGTAATACAAACACAATGTGACACCATGTGACATCATATGACGTGATGTAGTACAATATGATGGTATTTAATGCGATGTGATGTGATGTGATGCAATATAATATAATATAACAACAACATAACATAATGTAACGTAACATAATGTAATATAATATAATACATAATAACATAATAATTCATTGCATGTACTGATCGCTCTTCTTCAATGAACAGTTCCATTTGGGGGCATTAATTTAGGAAAGAGTTTAATTTTTTCTACTATACCTTATTTTCTATACTCATCATCAGAAAAATCAACATTCATTTGGATGACTCATCTGACACCTTGATCTTTCTCACCTCTAATGGCTTTCTTGTTCGTTCTATTTTAATCCTCTAGTGATTGGACCATATTTTGCATTGAGATCTGCTTTATCACCAAAACCTTAAATTCAGAGGAGTATATCACTGGGCCCCATATTTATACATTTTACTTCTTTTGCTCCTTTTTCACACTTAGAAACTTTGTTCATTTTCATTGTGAACTTCAATACTTCTTAAGCCCATTGTAATTTCACTTGATTCCCTATCCACTCAACCACTTGTCAAAGCTTTCTTTACATAGGAGTTAAGTGGGAAATAAGGAGGCTTGAAGAGTAAAGAATCATTCAAATCTCTTCATGTTCTATTCATCCAGTATGATTTACCTTTTCCCTTCTCCACACACCCAAAAGTTTTTGTTTATAATGCTGCTAACAATAAAGAGCAAAAGATGTACCAAGGCTATTCATTCTAGTCTCTGCTCTTGATTCCTTTATTAATTCCTCCTTGTCTTTTCCTTCCTCCTCCTCCTCCTCCTCCTCCTCCTCCTTCTTCTTCTTCTTCTTCTTCTTCTTCTTCTTCTTCTTCTTCTTCTTCTTCTTCTTCTTCTTCTTCTCCCTTTCAGATTCTATCCTTCATTATCTTTCTGTGTTTATACCAGCAAACATAGTTCTAACACTAACCCTTCAAAATCTTTTCTTGAAATTCCATGTTTACTATTTCTTCCTTTCACTGAAAACACATTTGGAAAGAAATAATAATCTTGTATATGCATATATAAACACACACACACACACACACACACACATATATATATATATTTAGCATTTTCTAAGAACTCATAAAAAAATTGCCCCTGTTCTGTCTAACTTCTACACCCACCACTCTACAGAAACAATTCCTTCAAAGGCCACTAATAACTTCTTAGTTATTAAGTCAACTGATCTTTGTCAATTGCAATTTTTATTTTGAACATTCTTTTTTTTTACTTTAGAGTTCTAAATTCTCTCTCTCTCTCCCTTCCCCATTCAATAGGATGCAAACAATATAATAGCAATCCTAATTTTTCTTGAAGAGTGTGAAAAATTTACAGCTGTCAACAACTTCTCTTTAATGAAGCCCTTTTTTCTTGATTTCTTTGGCACTTTGCTATATTTTTCTCCTATAATTTTGACCACTATTTTTAGTCTTGTTAAATCACTCTATGTCTTTTCCCTGTCCTCTAAATGTGTACCCATTTTTAAACTCAGTTCTTAACCCTCTGCTCTTCTCTACATTATGCTTTGACTTACATGCCACAATGAAAGTTTTGATGTAATCACCCCTCAATTTGAACCAGTTGTGTCCTGTAGAGCTTTATCTCACTCCACCTAAGGTTAAAAATGAGTTGATTGTGTCATATTTAGTAGAACCTAAAGTTCATGCGAACCTAAGGTGCATTAAGTAAGATGCAGTATTCAAAATAAGGAAGGGGGATATCTTGCACTATTCCACTTTGAATTAACCACATGGGGATAATTATGTTTAGTTCTGGGTGCTACAAATTAAGAAGAAAATCAACAAGCTGAAGTGAGAGAATCTTAATGATAAGGGCACTGGAGACTTTACCATATGAAGCATGGACCTAGAAATCTTTAGTGTGGAGCAAGGGAGATCTAAAAGAATATGAAATCTCTCCAAGTACTTTAAAGGGCTATTATATCAACAGCATTTTAGACATGTTCTGCTTGGCCTGAAGGGTAGAACTAGGACTAATTGTTAGAAGTCACAGATTTAATTTAAATTAAATTTAAATAAGATTTAATCTCAGTGTAAGTTTGGCCCATGTTTCAATCAACAAACCAAAGACTGTTTTATTAAGCAACTAGTACTTGCTAGACACTATGTTAGGTGTGGGGAATGAAATGATCCCTACTCTCAAAAAGCTTACATTCTAATGAGGGAGACAACAAGGCTATATTTTTGTGTGTCTAAGGATATACAGAATAAATATAAACAACATAAATAAAAATAAATACAAAATAATTAAATTCAAGATAGCTTCAGAGGAAGGGCACTAGAAGCAATTGAGGAGATCTGAAAAGGTCGCTTGCAGAAGTTGGTGCTTCAGTTGTGTCTTGAAGGAAGAGAACTTTACCATTGACATAACTGGCTAAATTCAATTGTGTTCACATCTCTATAATAATAATAATATCATCTTCTTGTTTTTCTCTGAACCTAGAAAACCCTAGGAACATCTTTATTTGGCTCATGTCCTTTAAAAAAATTAAGTTCTGCTACAATCATAAGATTGATAAAGAACTTATAATTTTTAAGATAATCAATATGTGTAATGAATATAGTAATATATTAGATTTTGCAGAATTGCCTTTTCCAGCTTATATGTCAGACCCATAGTGTAACTTGAATTGATTAATCAAACCTAGATAAGGTATCTTTCTGCTTGCATACCTGAAGTGAAGCAAATCAAAGACTGTAGAACTTTGTTTCTGTACTTTAGGGGATGTGGTAGTACCACCCAAAGACTTGACTCCATAATTGTGGTATTGCAGGACTTATGGGTTCCTTGTGGGAAACCACTAAATGATTGTTTGTAATCCACCTTCCTCTCTCCTTCCCCAGTTGTGATTTAAGTATATAACCTGTGTCTTCACTTCAGCCGAGAGAACATTCCTCACTCTGAAACTGATTAATTAAATGCTTGATTACTGAAAATTTAGTCTTAAACCTGCTTTGTGGGGCACCTAGCATTCTCAAGTTAGAGACTGACTCAGTAAAAATCTTGTTAACATTAATTGGTGTCAGAAGTGGGATACAACCTTAACATGTACATTAAACATCATAGGTTTATATGACAGAACAAACACAGAAACTCTTTGTAAAGAATAAGATACCCTTCCTGCTAAACTCTATTTTTCTCCCTGGTAGTTCAACTAAAAAAGAAACAACTTCATTGTACCATTTAGTGATGTCCTTGCCTCGTGCTATTGCGAGTACCAAGACCAGTTCAGTTTCTCATCTGCTTCTTGCTTCATTCTCTCTGGAAGCCACAGGCTCAAGCCTTAAGTCTCTGGGTCATCTGGGAGGGTCTGATGGTTGGCAATAGTTCCTTTCCCTTCCTTTTCTCAGACTTACTGTTGCTTTCTCTTTCTATACAACTCCCCATCTCTGTGGCTGTGTCTACCATTCTTCCATCTTTGTCCCATTGATGACCAGTATGAGAAATTAATGGAAAGATGGGAAAAGAAAGAGTGAACTATACTCCCATTATTTATACTTGTTACATAAGGAATAATTTCCTAGCAAGCAGAACTGTTCCAAAGTAAAAACAACACAACCTCTTAGTTTCTCCTTCAGTAAAAGTTTCAAGAGGAAACTGGATGAAAATTTACTGGATATCTTGTAGAAGGGATCCCTTATATGGGACTGGATGAGATTTGAGAAGCTCCTTTCAACTCTGACATTCTTTGATTCTGGATAAAGTTTCCCTGGTTATTCTACAAAAAAATCTCTCTGCCCTGCATTTCTTCTAACTTTGCTTATAAGAGTAAGATTTTATTTTATTTTTTTATTTCTAGAGAATGAAAGGAGCCAATGAGATGATAATATCACAGAATTATAGTTTTAGCAATAGAAATGACCATCAAGGTCATATAGTTGAAGTTGCTTGCTTTATGATGAGGAAATCAGGATCCATTGAGGGGAGGTCAACCTGTCCAAAGTCAAATAAGCAGGAAATAACAGAGCTTGGACAGAAACTAGGTCTCCTGACTCCAAATCCAATGTTCCTTCCACTGTATCAGAATAAGAATAGACTGAATGTTAGAGAGG
The DNA here is from genome assembly GCF_028372415.1 of Notamacropus eugenii. Classification (NCBI taxonomy): domain Eukaryota; kingdom Metazoa; phylum Chordata; class Mammalia; order Diprotodontia; family Macropodidae; genus Notamacropus; species Notamacropus eugenii. Next base: position 204,318,444 of record NC_092875.1, on the reverse strand, counting down.
AATGATCATAAGGGTAGCATGACAGAGTACATAAATTGCTGAGCCTCTATTTAAGCATTCCTGAGAATTGCTTATGAAAATTAGTAATTGTCTGACCACATGCAAACTGTTTCATCACTCTATACCTCACTTTCCTCATCAAGATCATGGAATAAGAACACTTAAATACTGAACATGTAGGGTTGCAGTGAGGGAAAAAAATAGCACAATATAGGGGAAAAAAATTTCCCAGATTTAAAATGCCATCTAATTGTTTGATTTAGCTAGAGCAGAGTCCTTGAGAATATGGGATGAAATAGGATTAAGGTGGGTGTGGGTGTGGGGACTAGTCTAGGAAAGGATAAAAGACACCTCATACTCTGATTCTAGAGGGAAAGAATAAGAGAAATCACTAGAAGCATAGGAGAGGACATAGAAACATTTTGAATTGGAAGTAGAGATGATCAGTTTGGGCAGCCTGAGATTTTTAAGTAAAATAGGGTTAAAGTTGAGGCCCTGAGGAAAGATGAAAAGGTTGAGAACAGTCACTAGAGTCACATGAGGAACAAATAAAACAGTTATGGCATTATTATCTTTGACAATAATTTAACAAAAGATATTTATTTTTATCATCACTAAATATTTTATGAGACAGGTAATCTGGCATATTGACAAATCAGGTAGACCTGTGATCAGGTAGCACTGTGATCAGAGGCAACTTACTTTACCTTTCCATATTCCAAGCAACAGTCTGAGACTTTAAATTTTGGCAGAGCTGCTCAGCTACCTTGGTGAATAAAGCATCCACATTGATTTTGCTATGTTAATGAAATATCAGACATGGAATGCATCACCCTGCCAAGTGAGATTATATGTCTATGTTCTGCCTCCCCAACCAGACAATAAGTTTTTACAGAGTATGAGGAATATCATGCCCCACGTAGCTCTCTGTATTCTAATGCTGAGCACAATGTCCTATACAGAGGAGATTAATACATGTTTACTATGAGAGAGGCAGCATAATGTAGAGGATCCCCAGGCAGCCTCAGAGTCAGGAAGATCTTGGCTCAAATCCCATACCTGATACATGTTGGTTATCTAAGCTTTATAAAGTCACTTAACCTCTCTTTGTTCCCACTCAGAGCCATCAACCTCATGGTCCACACTTCTGCATATAGCCCAAATAGATTAATATGTAATTGAAAAAATATTTAACAAAATAAATAAAAATACAATAGACCATAATATTAATGTGGTTTTCTATGTCATTGTGCCACCAGCAAAGATCTTTATGTATAATTTAGTGCTTCCCCTGTTCCCTCCTCCCAACATCTTTCTATTTGAGTTTGACACCACTGCTCTAGCCAATTCTCTAAGACATATGCTGCCCTGCATTGGGATATGGAGTTTTCTCAGCCAGGAATTTCCCATACCAATAAAATATAAAGTCCATCCCCTATTGCTATTAAATATAACAATCATGAATTAGGCTCTCTGAAATTGAAACAATTGCTTCCTGCTCTCACTATTTCTGAATTTGCAAGGATTTTTATCATTTCTTTTTATTAAGTATAAGTGATGTTTCCAGAGACCTTGTACCCAAGATTTTAATTGCTGATAAGTGACCCAAACTTACAAGATCAATTAATACTAATGCTGAAATATCTGAAATTGTTAAGATATTGACACAGGTATGACAGTTATGAGCCTTACTGAGGAATTATACCATTTTGACCCTTATGAATATACTCCAAAATGTCACCCACTTACTCTTGATCTTCACCCAAAGGCCAAGAAAAGACGTCATTTTGAAAAAAAAAAAATACCACAGATGGACCAGAAAACAGAACAAGAAGCCCAGAAGGGAAGCAATAAGTATCATCAGTGTCTTACTTTTTGTATATTTTACGTGGTTGACACAGAGCAAGCTGTTTGACCTTTTCTGAGGCAAGGTTCTCCAAGTCCCTGGGGAGAAGTACTTTCTAATCAAAAAACAAAACAATATCCTACCAGCTCAGCATTGCTAGTCATGAGAAATACTGATTCACACAGATGCTCAGCAGGCCTTTCTAAGGCGGGACTGGAGGCTCAAAATGAGGTCTTCAATGAAATGGAGGCAGTGATCATATAAGTCTGAAGCCCTTCCTCTGATCAGCACACCTGCTTTATGCACTTTATCTCACTTTTCCTCAGATGGCACCTGGCCTCTAGGTCAAGGTTGAGAAGGTCAGCAGCACAAGTTGGTAAGGGAGAGGTCCCACTGCACTGCCTTTCAATCCACTTGGCCTGTGGATATAGATCTCCAGCCTTTAGGCCCATCACCGTCTCTTCACTCTACAATCAGTTGACAAGGCCAAGTAATTTCCTGCTTTGATTTCTTCAGAAATATTCTGAGAAAGGAGAAAAAAAAAGAGGAAAAAAATCACAAAACAAACAAAATCTCCTCAGAGAACCTTCTAGATGAGGAGGATACAGATTTAAATAACTACATATAAAGGTCTTCTCTATGAGGTAGCTTCCATTGGGGCAGGTATTAATTTTTATTTTATTTTTTTAAAATTGCTTAAGCATTTTCTCCATCAAATTGAAAATGTGTATGAAAACGTTTTAGTGTCTATTCTACTTTATTTCTAACTGCATACCAAAACATGAACTTAGACTTTTCCTATTTATTCAACTCAGAAGCCTTGAGAACTTTCATGTACTTAATGAGTTAATGAACAAGTTAATAAACAGGAAGAATTACTAAAATACTATTAGGGTAGATAGCAACTTATATACAGTACTCATCTTAGCTTGGCTTGACATGGGGTAAAGGGTTAGCTATGAAGTTAAATTTTCTTCATTAATTATGTTACCTGATCTCATTGAGATCTGAATAAATATGGCCAGATGAACCTAAATCCACAATTCCCCCAACCACTCCATCCTATTTTATAATGTAAACAAGATTATTTGTTTTGGAAGGATGTGAAAATGAGGTTGTAGCCAGATAATGAACCATGTTCTCTTCCTTCTAAAAAAAGGAGAACAGAATAGAAGGGAGTGTAGATGAATATTGGCTTACAGAGGTATGTCCTCAATATTCTGTCCCTAGATTTATGTAGCAAGAGTGGAAACTGGGAAAAAAAATCTCCTTATTGTCTCCACCCTGCCACATTAGTAAGTATATGTTTTCTTCTGGATGATAGCCAAGTCCAAGAGTAGTTCCTCTTCAACTTTCCCCCTTTAATGACATATTTTCCCTCCTCTCTCCCTAGTCCTGATCAGACACTTAGCTTGCAGGGCTCTATTTTCTTTTTTTCTTTTTTTTTTTTTAAAGGGATGATATCTTTTATTATTTTTTCTTATTTTTATTGATATTTTTTATTTTTTTATTTTATTTTATTTTTTTATAATTTTTTAATGCTTAACATTCACTGCCATACAATTGAGATTTTATCTCCCCCTACCCCCCACTAACCCCCTCCCTCCCCATGACTGCATACAATTCTGTATAGGTTCTACATATACTTTCCTATTGAGTACATTTTCACTATAGTCATGCTATGTAGTTGGACTAAAATAAATGAAAGAAATCATATAACAAATCAAAACATGATACACAAACACATACACATACACAAACATGATCTGCTACATTTTGTGAATGACTTCCATATTTCTTTCTCTGAGTGTGGAAGGCATTTTGCCTTGAGAACCACCTTTGGGATTTTTTTTTTATAAGAAGTTTTTGCGTTATTACAAAATTTCAAGTCTACCAGAAAAAACTATCGCACACTGTGGTCGTTGCTGTGCACAAAGTTCTCCTAGTTCTGCTCCTTTCACTCAGCATCAGGTCATATAAGTCCTTCCAGGCCTCTCTGAAGTCTTCTTGTTCATCATTTCTTATGGCACAATAGTACTCCATTACATTCATATACCATAATTTATTCAGCCATTCCCCAATTGATGGACATCCCCTTGACTTCCAGTTTTTGGCAACTACATAGAGTGCTGTTATAAATATTTTTGTACATGTGGGACCCTTTCCCATTTTTATGATCTCTTGGGGATATAGTCCTAGTAGCGATATTGCTGGGTCAAAGGGTATGCACATTTTTGTAGCCCTTTGGGCATAGTTCCAAATTGCTCTCCAGAATGGTTGGATGCGCTCGCAGCTCCACCAACAATGAATTAGTGTTCCAACTCTCCCACATCCTCTCCAGCATTTATCATTTTCTTGTTCTGTCATGTTTGCCAATCTTATAGGTGTGATGTGGTACCTCAGAGTTGTTTTGATTTGCATCTCTCTAATCAATAGTGATTTAGAGCATTTTTTCATATGATGATAGATATCTTTAATTTCTTCCTCTGAATATTGCCTGTTCATATCCTTTGACCATTTACCAATTGGGGAATGACTTGTATGATTATACATATGAGTCAGTTCTCTATATATTCTAGAAATGAGGCCTTTATCCCCGAGCTTAGCTGTAAAAATTCTTTCCCAATTTACTACATCCCTCCGGATTTTGGTTGCATTGGGTTTGGTTGTGCAAAAACTTCTCAGTTTAATGCAATCAAAATTATCCATTTTGCATTTCATAATGCTTTCTATCTCTTCTTTAGTAAAAAATTCTTCCCTTCTCCATAAATCTGATAAATACACTATTCCTTGCTTCTCCAGTTTATTCATGGTATCAATCTTTATACCTAAATCATGTACCCATTTGGACTTTATTCTTGTGTACGGTGTCAGGTATGGGTCTATGCCTAATTTCTGCCACACTGTTATCCAGTTTTCCCAGCAATTTTTGTCAAACAATGAGTTCTTATCCCAGAAGCTGGGGTCCTTGGGTTTATCAAACAGAAGGTTGCTATATTCCTTGCCTACTGCATCTTGAGTGCCAAGTCTATTCCACTTGTCTACCTCTCTGTTTCTTAGCCAATACCAAGTGGTTTTGATAATTGCTGCTTTATAGTACAGTTTGAGGTCTGGTAGCGCTAGGCCACCTTCCCAAGCATTTCTTTTCATTAGTCCCTTTGATATTCTGGACCTTTTGTTTTTCCAAATGAATTTTGATATTATTTTATCCAGCTCTAGAAAATAATTGTCTGATAGTTTAATTGGTATGGCACTAAATAAGTAAATTAATTTAGGTAGAATTGTCATTTTTATTATATTAGCACGGCCTATCCATGAGCAACTAATGTTTTTCCACTTACTTAAATCTGACTTTATTTGTGCAAAAAGTGTCTTGTAATTGTGTTCATATAATCCCTGGGTTTGTTTTGGCAGGTAGACTCCTAAGTATTTTATACTGTCTACCCTAGCTTTAAATGGGATTTTTCTTTCTATCTGTTGCTGTTGGACTTTGTTGCTAACATATAGGAATGCAGAAGATTTGTGTGGGTTTATTTTGTAACCTGCAACTTTGCCAAAGTAGTTTATTAATTCAAATAATTTTTCACTTGAATCTCTGGGATTCTCTAGGTAAATCATCATATCATCTGCAAAGAGTGATAACTTAGTTTCTTCTTTGGCTAGTCTTATTCCTTGAATATCTTTATCTTGTCTAATTGCTACAGCTAACATTTCTAGTACCATATTGAATAATAGTGGTGATAATGGGCATCCTTGTTTCACCCCTGAACTTATTGGGAATGCATCTAGCTTATCCCCATTGCATATAATGCTTGCTGAAGGTTTTAGATAGATACTGCTTATTATTTTATGGAAAGTTCCCTTTATTCCTACGTTCTAGAGTGTTTTTAGTAGGAATGGGTGTTGTATTTTGTCAAAAGCTTTTTCTGCATCTATTGAGATAATCATGTGGTTTTTGTTAGCTTTGTTGTTGATGTGGTTGATAATGCTAATAGTTTTCCTAATATTGAACCAGTCCTGTAATCCTGGTATGAATCCTACCTGATCATAATGTATTAATCTCGTGATAAGATGCTGTATTCATCTTCCTAAAATCTTATTTAAAATTTTTGCATCTATATTCATTAGGGAAATTGGTCTATAATATTCTTTCTCTGTTTTGTCTCTTCCTGGTTTGGGTATCAAAACCATATTTGTATCCTAGAAAGAATTTGGGAGGACTCCTCCTTCCCCAATTTTCAAAAATAGTCTATATAGTATTGGAATTAACTGTTCTTTAAATGTTTGATAGAATTCACTTGTGAATCCATCTGGCCCTGGAGATTTTTTCCAAGGGAGTTCATTGATGGCTTCTTCAATTTCTTTTTCTGAGATGGGGTTGTTTAAGTATTCAACTTCCTCTTCTGTTAATCTGGGCAATTTGTATTTTTTAAAACATTCATCCATCTCATTTAGATTATCGAATTTGTGGGCATAAAGTTGGGCAAAGTAGTTTCTAATTATTGTTTTAATTTCCTCCTCATTGGAGGTGAGTTAACCCCTTTCATTTTTAATATTAGTAATTTGATTTTCTTCTTTCTTTTTTTTAATCAGATTGACCAAAGGTTTATCAATTTTATTAGTTTTTTCATAAAACCAACTATTGGTTTTATTTATTAATTCAATAGTTTTCTTAATTTCAATTTTTTTAATCTCTCTTTTGGTTTTCAGTATTTCTAATTTGGTATTTACTTGGGGATTTTCAATTTGTTCTTTTTCTAGCTTTTTCAACTGCAAGCCCAAGTCATTGATCTCCTCTTTCTCTATTTTATTTATGTAAGCATTCAAAGATATAAAACTTCCCCTAATAACTGCTTTTGCAGTATCCCATAAGATTTGGTATGTTGTCTCACTATCGTCATTCTCTTGAATGAAATTATTGTTTGTTTCTATGATTTCTTCTTTAACCCAACCTTTCTTTAGAATTAGATTATTTAGTTTCCAATTGATTTTTGGTTTCTCTTTCCATGGCCTTTTATTACATGTAATTTTTAATGCATTATGATCTGAGAAGGATGCATTGATTATCTCTACCTTTCTGCACTGGATTGTGAGATTTTTATGTCCTAGTACATGGTCAATTTTTGTAAATGTTCCATGTACCACTGAGAAAAAGGTATATTCCTTTCTATTCCCATTTAATTTTCTCTAAAGATCTATCATATCTACCTTATCCAGAGTTTTATTTACCTCCTTAACCTCTTTCTTGTTTATTTTGAGGTTAGATTTATCGAGTTCAAAGAGGGGGAGGTTGAGGTCCCCCTCTAGTATAGTTTTGCTATCAATTTCTTCCTTCAACTCCCCCAACCTCTCTTCTAAGAATTTGGATGCGATACCGCTTGGAGCATACGTGTTTAGTAATGATATTGCTTCATTGTCTATGGTGCCTTTTAGCAGGATATAGTTTCCATCCTTATCCCTTTTGATTAGATCTATTTCTGCTTTTGCTTTGTCTGAGATTAGGATTGCTACTCCTGCCTTTCTTACATGAGCTGAAGCACAATATATTCTGCTCCATCCTTTGACCTTTATCCTATGTGTATCCCCCCGTTTTAAATGTGTTTCTTGTAAGTAGCATATTGTTGGATTATGGCTTTTAATCCATTCTGCTATCTGTCTCCGTTTTATGGGACAATTCATTCCATTCACATTCACAGTTATGATTACAATCTGTGTATTTCCCTCCAACCTCTTTTCCACCATTTGTGCTTTTAGCTCTCCTGTCTCCCTTCCCCTCCTCCTGCAGCCTTCCCCTCCTTCTTTTAGCCCCCCTCCCTTTTACTCCCCTTTACTCTTATTGCTTCTTTCCTCCCTTTTAGCCACCCTCCCCTTTCTTGCCCCTTCCCCTCCTACTACCTATAGAGCTAGTTAGGATTATCTACTTAAGATTATTGTTCCCTCCTTTAAAAAAATCAGATGAGAGTACCTCTCAAACAATGCTCATCTCCCTCCCCTCCTTCCCTCTACTAAAGTTTTGTACTTCTTCCTGTGGTATAATTTGCCATTTTCTGCTTCCCCCTTTTCACACCTCCTATTACAATCCCTTCTCATACTTAAATCATATTTTTGACATGACATCATTTACTTTATACCCGTTCCCTCTGTGTATATCCCTCTTATCATAATAGCTCTCAAGTTCTCAAGATTAACAGGTATCATCTTCCCTTATAGGGAGGTAAACAGTTTGCCCTAATTGAGTAGCAAGTTTTTGTTTTTGTTTTTTCCCCCCTGTTTACCTTTTTATGATTCTCTGGAGACCTGCATTTGAAGATCAAATTGTCTATTGAGTTCTGGCGTTTTGGTCAGGAAGTTCTGGAAATCCCTTATTTTGTTGAATGACTTTCTCCTTGCGTGAAATGTTATGCTGAACTTTGCTGGGTAGTTGATCCTTGGTTGAAGTTCCAACTCCTTTGCCTTACGGAACATTGGGTTCCAATTCTTTCATTCTTTTAATGTAGAAGCTGCAAGGTCCTGTGTGATCCTGACTGTATGTCCTTGATATTTGAATTGTTTCTTTCTGGCTCTTGTAGTATTTTCTCCTTCACTTGATAGCTCTGGAATTTGGTAACAATATTTCTTGGAGTTTTGAGTTTGGGATCCCTTTCGGGAGGGGAACGGTGGATTCTTTTGATGACTATTTTGCCCTCTGGGTCTAGTACTTCTGGGCAGTTTTCCTTGATGATTTCCTGGAAGATATTGTCCAGACTCTTTTCTTCATCATGGGTTTCTGGCAGGCCAATAATTCTTAAATTTTCTCTCCTGTATCTATTTTCCAGGTCAGTTGTTTTTCCAATTAAATATTTTACATTTTCTTCTATCTTTTCATTCTTTAGATTTTGTTTGACAGATTCTTGTTGCCTCATTGAGTCATTAGTTTCTACTTGCCCAATTCTAATCTTCATCGCATTGTTTTCTTCAGTTAACTTTTGCGTCTCCTTTTCCATCTGACCAATTTTTCCCTTTAAGGAGCTATTTTCTCCATTTAATTTTTGTACTTCTTTTTCCATTCGACCAATTTTCCCATTTAGTTTTTGTGTTTCCTTTTCCATTTGATCAATTTTCCTAATTAGGTTTTGGGTTTCCTTTTCCGTTTGATTAACTCTTCCTTTTAGGGAATTATTCTCTCCAGTTAATTTTTGAACTTCCTTTTCCATTTGTTCAATTTTCCTTTTCAGAGTGATGTTCTCATCAGTGAATTCTTTTTTTATAATTTTAAAATCATTGGCCAGTTTTTCTTTTATTTCCTTGTTCAGCTGTTCCAGGTAATCTAGTTGAGCTTGCGAGAAATTCATAGTCCCTTCTGAGGTTTCAGATGCAAGTACAGTCTCAGCTCTGACCTCTTTGGTGTTTGTGTTTTGGTCCTTATCCCCGTAGAAAGATTCTATGGTTTTTTCACTTTTCGTCTGCTTTTTCCGATTCATAATGTTGGCTGAGTGTTGTAGCTTCTGGTTCTTTCAGTCAGAAGGTATAGATCTTTATGTTTAGCTGATGTGTGTAGAGGCTAAAAACATGTTTTTGTTTTTTGTTTCCCAGATCAACCCTGGGGTTAGCTTGTTAGGTGTGTGGGAGGGGTAGTCTGGTCACAGGAGATCTCCTCAGCTGACCTGAGGCAAAGGCAAGGTCAGGGGATGGTGATCCCAGCTTCCCTATTGTCTTCCCTTTTCCCCTGAAGGGCTGGGACACGCCTAGATGCTAATGCATGTTCCCACCCCTCCTGGGGCTCGTCTTCTGGAGCTGAGGCTTGCCTGGGTCTCAGTGCGAATTTTCTCTGCCCTGGGTCATCTGTCCTTACAGATCGCCTCCGCCACAGTAGGAAGAATCCCCCTTTGCTATATTTCTAGCCTCTGGTGTTATGAGACTATTTGCCCCCTTCTGCTGTTCCCGCTGATCCAGGATTTATCTGGGGAAATATTTTATGGTTCTTTCACGGTCATCAGGGGGGAGGAGAGAGCATTTACTGATCACTCCGCCATCCTGGCTCCTGGAAGTTCAAGTAGGTGACTTATCGAAGTTTAGTCTTCAGGCTGAAGGTTTCAAGGGTTGCTGCGCTGATATCTGGCGCTCAGCGGCTCTCACTGGCTCCGTTTGTCTTGTCTCCTGCTCCGCTGGTTTCGCCCGCCACTCTCGGGCTTCTCAGGTCCCTTCCGACCTGCTGCGCTGACCACGCTGCGCTGTGCACTGGGGGCTTACCCCAGCGGAACAGATCCTTCCCGTGGACCTTCCAGTCTAACCTGGGCTCCGAATCTGTCAAAGTCTGTCACCCACTGGATTCCACATCTCCAAAGTTTGGTCAGATTCTCCTTTCAGAGATATCCAGAGGAGCTTGTCCAGGAGCTTAGGTGAGTCGTTGCTTTCACTCCGCCGTCTTGGCTCCCAGGGCTCTATTTTCTTAACTAGCTATTGCTGCTGGAAAGATGATAGTTTAAATTTGCCTTCTTCAAAGTTATCTCTGGATATAGCCAGAGATATGAATTTTGGGGTAGAAAAAAGATATGTAGAAAACATATCTACATATGTTATGTTATTCTGGCCAGAATATTAAATAGAGATGAGTAAGGCCTGGGTAGTTTCTGATGGGATTATTGGATTTCTGGCTTTTGATTATACCTGTATTTAAAATTGAAGTATTGAGAATCAGCACATGGGTTTATGGCCTTGCCTGAATAGGGGATGTCAGTCAGTGGGCAAGAGGCTGAGGAGAGATGTGGAGGTTTCGGTGGTGCCTTGGTAGCTCAATAGAAGAACTTTGAAGGCTACATGGGATGTGCAAATCTCCCAAATCAAGTATACAGAAAATTTGTGAAGAATGGGTTTGTGCTTACACTTATGGTTGTAGGAGAATCTGGATTGGGGAAGCTGACATTAATCAACTCATTATTCCTAACACACTTGTATTCTTCAGAGTACCCAGGCACCTCACATAGAATTAAAAAGACTGAAGAGGTGGAACACGCCAATGTTTTAATCAAAGATGGAGTTGTTTAGTTACTGTTCAAAATAGTAGATGCTCCCAGATTTGGTGATGCAGTGGGTAATAGGAATTGTTGGAAGTTTGTTATTGACTACATTGATAGTAGATTTGAGGATTCTCTGAACACAAAATCTCAGATGAACAGAAAACAGATGCCTGACAACAGGGTACAGTGTTGTATATAATTCATTGCTCCTTCTGCACATGGCCTCAAGGCACTGGACATCAAGTTTATGAAGTGCTTGCATGACAAGGTGAACGTTTTCCCCCTCGTCACCAAAGCAGACACTCTGACCCCTGAAGAGTGCTAGCAGCTTACGAAGCAGATAGTGAAAGAAATTCAGGAGCACAAAATTAAAATATATGAATGTCCAGAAACAGATGAAGAAGAAAATAAGCTTGTTAAAAAGGTAACAGACCATTTTCCTCTTGCTGTGATTGGTAGTAATAATGTCATTGAGATTAAAGGCAAAGGGGTCCGAGGAAGGCAGCATCCTTGGGGTGCTGCAGAAATTGAAAGTGGTGATCATTGTGATGTCACACTTCTAAGAAACATGTTGATAAGAACCAACATGCAGGACCTGAAGGACATGACTAACAACATGCACTATGAGAATTACAAGAGTCCCAAGCTGGCGGCCATGTGTGAACAACAAGAACAGAGGACAGTTGACCAAGAGCTCCCTGACCCAAATGGAGGAAGAGAGCAGGGAACATGTTGCTAAAATGAAGAAAATGGATATGGAAATGGAGTACATGTTGGAGATGAAGGTCAAAAAGAAGATGCAGAAGCTGAAAGACTACGAAGTTGTACCATGAGCAAATGAAAAAGAACTTAGAGGCACTGTACAAAGAATTAAAGGAAAAATGGCATCAGTTTGAGGATGACAAGGCCAACTGGGAAGCTCAGCAGTGCATCTTGGAGCAGCAAAACTCTTCCAGAACTTTGAAAAAGAACAAGAAGAAAGGAAAGATATTTTAAACTCATTAGTGACCACCAATTATGTATTAGTTGCAATATGCCAGCCTGGATGACAGTGTTTGTTGGATCCATTTGATCAGTTTTGCGCCATTTGTATCCATAATGATGAATTTAATAGCATGATCCAGTTGATGGAGATTAAGATGCCTTGAATTGCATGGTATGTCATGTATTTAGAAAGAAACATCTCTAAGTACTTTCCAATTTTTCTTTTTTCTTTTTTAAATAGATGTCTTCACTTTAATTCAAGAGAACTTTTTACTGTTGTATGATCATGTTCTTGTAGTTTGAGTGTTTACAGGATATTCTAGAAAAAAAAGACTGTGGAAGGTTTGCTTGGGCGAGAAATTACCCACACTTTGATACAAACTACTCTCTCTCCCTCTCTCTCTCTCTCTCTCTCTCTCTCTCTCTCTCTCTCTCTCTCTCTCTCTCTCTCTCTCTCTCTCTCTCTCAAAATTCGCTGCAGATGAGAATGTGACCTAGTCCAACACAACTGACCCTCTTTTTTTGACACTTCCATTGTTTAAAAATACTTATGGAAAAAAAAAAACCTATAAGCTTCCAGTGCACCTAAAACTTTTTATAACAACCCCTTCTTGTTTTGGATTTTTAAAATATATACTCTTTGTAATTTAGTGTCCTCTTTAGCCAGAAGACTGTCATTACAGCTTCATTTTTGTAATAACATTTAAATTTAGATATTTTCTATATATTGCTAAAATAGAATATAGCATCTTTCATATGAATCAGTGAGTAAAACTTTCCTTTAACTCACTTTTTATACTTTATGATAATTAGCAGGAAAAAATGCATAAACAGGTCATTTTTGACAAAAATGTGGAGTTAGCTACCAACTTGTTTTGACCTATGTGCAATCTCTTCTTTATTTTACTAGAAATGGAAATCTTGACCTAAAGAAAAAAGTCACCATTCTGCATTTAGCTGTTTTCATATGTTGCATTTCTGTATTTTTGTTTGTATTGTAAAACATCACATAATAAACAATGTTGTGATGTAAAAAATTGAAGTATTGTTAAGAATAGCCTTTAAGGGATATTTTTATTATAGCCTGACTTACCATCATTTCCTGGGTATGTGATCTATCAAATAATTTTGCCAATTTTAAAATTGTTAGGTTGTTAGGAGTTGAATTAACATGTTGAGAACTATTATTAGGATTTTTGTGGATGAATGAATACTATTGCCCTCATGGCAGCCCAATTGACTCTTAGATATTCTACAGAATAGGGCTCACTCTTTGTATTTATTAAAAATTATACTGTATTTGATAAAATGTAGAGAAGCGTTATGTTAGCCAAGGCATTAAATGATAGTGACTTCTACCAGTTGAGGAACTATGTGTGACAATGGCATGAATTGAGCCTTGGTAAGGTCTAGCTCATGTACAAGAATGTAAAGTAAAAAGTCCCTTGGTATTTGTGATAATTTTGTTAGATTTGTTTTTAGAATGTATAATTACAAACTGTCCTAAGTACACAAAGGGAGTCAGAATAGAGAAGAATGAGGGTCCTTCAACATAAGAACTAAAACAGGATTCATTGGATCCTAGCAGGACTACAGCAATGTAGAATCCACAGAAATGAATTGAAGGTAGCCAGTTAGAATTGATTAACCAATATGGAAACAGAACAGGACACTTACCATTCAGGAGCACCTGATGGAGTCTGGACCAGTCATATATAGGACGACATTAAGTAATGCCAATGATCACAGAAGGATAAACAACAACAGAGATGAGACATTGGGACATCTAACAGAGGTTGTATGTTTGAGTGACCTTAAGGGTAGGGAAGGACGTGCTGTCTACATTTATCAAAGGATTGGGAAGAAAAAGGAGTGTGACTTAATGAATATCTTGTCTCCTGTTCAGATAAGAGAATGGAATTCTGCCACTGATACGCAGCAAGCTCTTCATCAGAACTATGGAGGCCAAATAAGTACTTTGATAAATACAGACTTGGTAATTAATCTGTAATTAATTACTCAATAATAATTCAAATTAAAAGGAACCAAGAACGTTATTGAATGAAGACACCAAAGCAAAAAATTCCATTCTCCTGTGTTTACAATGAATAAATATCTAGACAAATATTAAAGGCACCCTTTGCCATATAATTCTGAAAAGGGCATGAAGGACTTGTTGGTAACAAAACTGGGAGTATGGGAGGGTGAGAGGGGAAGAGTAATACAAGAAAAGGTACTCTTCCATTTGCATACACAGGGTGGTAAGGTCTGAAGTTATAAAACTTTATAATGAAACGATTAATGTAGGCAATAACTTGAAAAAAAAATGTATTGTACATCTGGCTAAGGCCTGAAGAGAAAAAAAGTAATAGCAATGATAAAGCAGAATGCGTTAATTCTACCCAAAGGAACTGAAGGAAATAAGCAGGGCCATTACATATGTGCCAGGGGAAAAAAGAATATTAATAAATGAGGAGGGGGAAAATCAATAATGATTCTAAAACAGCTAAGTTCCTGGACTATTTTTTTAAACCTATCTTTAACAAGAAAAATAAGGAAAAGAAGCTTGGATAATTGGGAGGTAATGAAGACATTGTAAAAATAACTATTGATGAAAAGCAGATAAGGGGGTTCCAGCGTGCTTAGAAAACGTTAACATGGGAGAATTTGCTACTTCATATTATGTATATGTGAAGGTTTAAAAAAACAATTGTCGAATAAATGAAGAAACCACTTTATTTCTGAAAATTCATTTAGGAAAGGGATTAAAAGCAGTCAACAGTGGTGATAAATTTCTTTAAAAGGAGAGAATGATTTTGACTTTATCACTAAATCTAATGCTAGTTCAAGGCAAAGTAAAGAAATATATAAAGAGGAAGTCATTTGGACATACTCATTCCTAGATGAGTGTGGGGGAGATAAAGTGGTCATTAAGGAAGTTATGAAATATCTTTTCTAAGAAATATTAACTGAAAAAACACAGATTTCTGGAATAGTTTTGTGCTGTCTGGAAGCAGGAAAACTGTACTAATGACCTTCTGTTCTCTATTCTCTAGGTCAATGAAACATGATTAAAGAACAGTGGCTCCTTCAATAATTAATATAATTCAGGAAAGTTAAAGACATTTTGTAAAACTCAGTTGAAATCACTTGGAAATTATCCCTGTCCCAGAAAATTGTATTATATTGAAAATTGGCTAATAAAATGACCCAAAAATGATAATAGCAAAGATTTTTATTTAAAGATTATTTAGTGGAACAAAGGTACCTCAGTAACATCCCTCTTCATCAATTCAACAAAATTGAAATGCCTACTATGTGCAAGACCAATCTCTAGGACTATATAATGCAAATAACTTGGTAATCTGAATTTTGTATCATTTCTGTACTTGTAGTTCCCTATAACAAAGATGCTGACACTCTTTCCTTCCTCTGTGCCTCCCAAAATGTACCAGGCATTCTGAATTTGAGATATCTAAGAGACATCTAGGAGAAACTATACAACAAGAGTTGGTGATGCATAACTAGAGTTCAGGAGTCAAAGGAGATTTAGAAATAGATAATAAGGTAATGACAGATTTTAAAAAATATCTCCAGGAGACCATGTGTACAGAAAAAAGAGGAGATAGAACAAGATAAAGATCTAGGAGCACCTACACTGAAATGATTAGACAAGGATGATGTGAAAAAGAAAACTAAGGAAGAATCCCTGTACAGGAAAGAGATCATCCAAGATAAAACAATGTCCTCCACTGGCTAGTGGAAGAGAAAGTACCCAGGAAAGGGTAGGGAACAATGTCAAAACCTGAAGGATGAGGAGAAGGCAGACTGTAAAAGGTTCATTGGATTGAACCATTTAGAGATTATTGGAGCTATCAGTTTAAATAGAAGGGAAGACCAGCATAGCATAACGGGTAGAGTGTTGGATCTTTGAGACAAAACAAAAGGGTTCAAATTTTTTTATTTAATGACTGTGTGACAACCAACAAGTCCCTTAATCTTACTGAGACTTATTTACCCCATTTGTAAAATAAGGACAAAATGATTTTTAGTGCTTACTTTAATGAGTTAAAATACTGAGGCTCAAATGTCATAACAGATGTAAAGCAATTTGCAGACTTGTGAACAATATATAAATGTCAGATTAAAGTGATGACACTGGAACTGATTACAAGGAGCTGGTATATAAGTAGCTGATGAAGACATTGAGACGACTTGAGCTTAGAGAGGTCAAGTGAAGGTTTTTATTGTTGTTTTGTTTAGAGTGGACTAGCTAAACCATCTTCGGCATTTAGGTATCTGAAATAGCCAGAACATGGGGAGAGCCTGAAGATATGAGAGAAATAAGACAATCACTTGAACAATTCCAAAGGGAATAAAATGGAAAAAAAAAGATGTGCTGCTTTGGTAAGGAGGATGGTCTCCTTTTTAAAGTTTTAATAGGATCAAAGGAGAACAAGATGAGTAGAAATGAAGAATTTTGAAATAGCAAGCATAGAAGAAGAGGGATTTCTTAGCATTCAGCCTGTGATTTCACAGAAAAGTAGGAGTCTAGGACATCTGCTAAGTGGGACACTGAGCTTGAGGAATCATTGAAGGATTGAAAAGAGAAATAAGCTTTTGAAAAGCCACATAAAAAAGTGAGAGTCAAAGAAGTGTAAGATGGGAGCTTCACTTCAACTGTTACAGAAAACCCAGACTTCTCATTTAAAATAATCAGCCAATCAAGGAAAAGCATAAACACATCAAGGGAAGATAGCTTTAAGGGAGCATGAGCTCTTTGGAGAAGAAACAAGTGCAGCTATGATGTCCACAAAGGCACTGACTCAAATTCAAGCAGAGAACCACATGACAGAAGAACTTCATGAGGCTTCCACAAAGGGAAAAGCTGGCTTCCAAATACCAGAAACCCTGACATTGCCCTTTGGCCACATGATTTCTCTAAATTGAGACCACTTTCCTGTGGACTTGTGAGAGTAGGTATTTGTGAAAGAGTGTATCTCAGAGTTTTGAGGGAATTGGTTTTATACCAACTATTCCTATACCACCTTAGAAATATTGCTTTCTAAAAGCTAATTAACTTTGGCAGGCTAATTGATAATGAATCAGGGGCATACCAGATGGGGATCCATGAGCAAGAGAATTAGAAAGCCCCAACTCCTTCAGGATTACTCAGTGATAGAACCCAGAGAAGAGAAATAGTCAGTCACCCTCTGGGGACCTAACCTGCCAGTATGAGTGATGGAAAGGAAAGTAGCTCAGAAGGAGTACAAATAAGGAAATAAAAGTTTTGCAGCAAAGCAATGAAGGTCCAATTGAGGTAATATTTAACCAGAAGGAATCAATGCTGGACCACTGGCCTGAGCTTGTTAAAAATGGGGACCAAGCACTTTCAGACAAAGGCTTATCCATTGGTTATGTGCTCCCCTAATACCACTCTTGGGAAACATTTAAACTCTGTGACTCTTAGAAAGCTGGCTATCTTAGTCCCCAAGTCTTTCATAGCAGTTGGTGACATAGCTTATTTCAGTGATTTAAGGGTATAATATTGGTGAATTTATTCTATTAGACAATTATGAATCATTCTGCAACTTGCTGGGAAAAATTGCAGCTTCTTCTTTTCATTGATGGATTTCAATACAATTCAGTCACATACAAACATGGCATAATGGCAAGTATTTATTAGCTAGCATTTAAAAGAAGCTTTAAAGTTGACAAAATACTTTACTAAAAAATTTTTTGTCCTAATAAAAACCCTGGGATATAAGTTCTATTATTATTCCCATTTTACAAATGAGGAGACTGAGTTAGACAGAGGTTCACTGACTTGCCTAGGGTCACACATCTAGTAATTATCTGAGACCAGATCTTAAGTCAGGTTTTTCTTACTCCCAGTCCAGCACCCTATCCAATTTGCCTTCTGGAGTCCTCAAGTGTTTCTTTAATAATGGAGCCAGACACAAGAGTAGAGTATAAATGGGCGGGGAATGGAAAAGGACATACTGCCACATTGACTAGCCAACTGTGGCTCCCTTCAGACTTATACAACTCCAAGCTCTTCTATAGGGTCACTGTCAAAATGGAGAATTCAAGGAACAGTGTTCAGGAGTTCAGGTGCTTAAATTTCTTCTTGACAGTATGCAAAATTCTAAGAAAACTTCAGGCTTTACAGATACAGTTCAGATGCTTCCTTTACAGTCTTTCCATTCCTCCTAGCCCACAAAGTGGGATGACTCACTGTTACTTTTTTTTGTAGTTGTTGTTCAGGCTTTTAATCATGTCTGAATCTATGTAGCCCCAAGGACCATAGTAGCGCGTCAAGTCCCTTCTGTCCTTCACTATTTTTTGAAGTCTGTCCAAGTTCATATCTATTGCTTCCATGACACCATCCATCCCACTCTTTGCTGTCCCCTTTTCTTTTTGCCTTAAAGCTTTCCCAACATCAGGAGCTTTCCCAATGAGTCTTATCTTCTTATTTTGTGGCCAAAGTATTTAAGCTTCAGCTTCAGCATTTGACATTCTATTGAGTGACCTGAATTAATTTCTTTAAGTATTGACTGATTTGATCTCCTTGTTGCTCAAGGAACTCTCAAAAGCGTTCTATAGCTCCACGATTTGAAAGCATAGATTCTGTGCCACTCGGATTTCCTTATAACCCAACTCTCACTGCCATACACTGATGCTGGGGAAAAATAGCTCTGACTACATGGACCTTTGTCAGCCAGGTGATGTCTCTGCTTTTCAGTATGCCATTGAGATTTACCACAGTGTTGCTTTTAAGGAACAAGTATCTTTTAATTTCATGACTGCAGTTGCAATTTACAAAGGGTTTTGAGCCCAAGAATTGCTCCATTTCCTGTTGCCAGGTAATAATGGGGCCAATAGACAATATCTTAGTTTTGTTTTGTTTTGTTTTGTTTTATGTTAAGCTTCAAGGGAGCTTTTACACTTTCCCCTTTCACCCTCATCAAGAGGCTTCTTAATTCCTCTTCACTTTCTGCCATTAGAGTGGGATCCTCTGCACGTCTGAGACAGTGGCTATTTCTCCCAGCAACCTTAATTTCAGTTTTTGATTTATTCAGCTTAGCATTGCATATGATATACTCTGCATGTAAGTTAAACAAATAAGGTGTTAACGTACAGTCTTGTAATTCTTTCCCAGTCTTAAATCAATCAGTTGCTCCATATTCAGTTCTAATTTCTTGACTTGTACAGTTTTCTCATGAGATAAGTAAGGTAATCTGGTGCTCCCATCTCTTTGAGGACTTACCACATTTTTTTTTTGTGATCCTCACAAAGGTTTTAGTGTACTTGATGAAATAGAAATAGATATTTTAAATGCCTGAAGATTTTAACATTATGACTAATAACCTAATTAATAATTTTGCAGTATCCAAATCAAGTGTCCAAATTAAAAATATCCAATGACTCATTTTCATCTTCCTTCTAACTGTATTTCTTATACAATGATTTCCCAGAATTTTCAATGCTAGAAAATTTAGAAACATTACAATATCATGAATTTAAAACATGAAACAAAATTTATTACATTAGATGACGTCAACTTAGTCAAATGCATTTCCAAATGATCTTACATAGAAAATTACTCATTTACCATATTCATTTATCATGTATAATAATCAAGTCTAAAACTCAGTACAGAGTTATCCAGTAGGAGCATTTGCATTCAATTAAAGAAATAACAATAATCAACATTTAAATAGTGCTTGCCATATCCTTAACCTTATGTCAAGCACTTCACCATCATGTCAATCTTGTAAAAATCCTGGGAAGTGGGCACTATATTTATCCCCTTTAAAAATTAGTAAACTGAGGCAAATAGAGACAAAGTTACTTACTTAAAATCACACAGCCAACAAATTTACAGAGGTTGAATTCTTTAACTCATATTTTCTCTGATTCATGCTCTTTTAGTATTTTCCTTAATACCAAATTGCATTAAAATTTGGTTTCAGGATACATCTTTACCACAGCATATCTGGATTTACAATCACAAAATCTCAATTCTCCTAATGGCCATGTATTCCCAGTGCTTTAGATTACAGAACTCTCTACTCCCAGTTAGTCTACTGTCAAAGATTTAAAGCGGCAGTCTTGAATTATCATCCTCCTTCTTCAAAAAAAAAATATATGTAATTTATTTATTTTTCAATTCTCAACATTCACTTCCACAAGAATTTGAATTCAAAATTTTCTCCCCAGTTCTCTGCACTCTTCACCCCAGGACAGCATGGGCCCCAACCACCCCTTCCTTCAGTCTCTCCTCTTTTCTATTACCCCCCACTTCTTCTATCTCTCTCCCCTCTATTTTCCTGTAGGGCAAAATAGATTTCTACACCCGGTTGTCTGTATGTCTTCTTTCCTAGTTGCATGCTAAAACAATTTTTAGGGTTTTTTTCCTAGATCTTCCATTCTTTCTCCATAATCCAGCTAATGTTGGCAATTTGGTCTCTAGTTCCTCTTCATCTTCAAAAACCCACCAGCCTTTCTGCAATTCATGGTCCATACATTGCTGAAGTTCAGCTTGCAGAATTTTATGCTTAACCTTATTGGAGTGTAAAATGAGCACAATTGTTCAGTAGCTTGAACATTCTTTAGCATTGTCCTTCTTTAGAACTGGGACATAAATTGGTCTTTTCCAATCCAGTGGCCAATTCTGAGTTTTCCAAACTTGCTGACTGTGGCAGTATATTGACTGTGGCACTTTGACAACATCATCTTTTAGGATTTATAATAACTCAGCTGGAATTCCAACACCTCCACTGACCTTACTGTTAGCAATGTTTTCTCATGCCCACTTGACATCATTCTCCAAGATTCTAGGCTCTAGATCAATAACCACAGCATCATGGTTGTGGGTAATGTTAAGATCTTTCTTGTATAGTTCTTTTGTGTATTCTTGCCACCTATTCTGAATCTTTTCCACTTCTGTTAAATCCCTACTAGTTTTATCTTTCATCATGCCTGTTTTTGATGTCTCTAATTTTCTTGAAGAACTCTTTTCTCTTTTTGTTATCCTCTATTTCTTTGCATTGCTCATTTAAGAAACCCGTCTTATCTCTCCTTGCTATTCTCTAGAATTCTACATTCAGTTAGAAATATCTTTCTCTTCTTTCTCTTTCCTTCTTTCCTCAGCTATTTGTAAAGTCTCATCAGATAACCAATTCTTGCTCTTCTTTTTCTTTGGGATCTTTTGTTGTTGTTGTTGCTGTCTCCTATACAATATTGAGACCCTCCAGTCATACTTCTTCAGTCACTCTAACTACCAGATCTAATCCCTTAAATCTATTCTTTCCTTCTACTTCATATTCATGAAGGATGTTATTTAGGTCATACCTATATAGTCTGATGGTTTTCCCTATTTTTTTTTAAATTTAATTCTGAATTTTGCATTAAGAAGTTCAGGACTACAGTCAGTTCCAGGTCTTCTTTTATTTTTCTGTGTAGGACTTCTCCACCATTGACTGAAAAGTATATAATCAATCTGATTTCCATATTTGCCATTCTACTGATGTCTATGTGTAGAGTTACCTTTTGGGTTGTTGAAAAAGTGTTTGCTATGACCAAAAATTTATCTTGACAAAATTATATTAGTCTTTGCCCTGCTTCATTTTTTATTTCAAAGCTAAACTTGCCTATTATTCTAATTATCATTTGATTTCCTATTTTACCATTCTAATCTCCCATGATGACTGTGAATTTTTTTAAACACTGAAATTCTTGTCTGAATTCTACCTCAAAAGCATTTTCCATACCCTTCCTTGCTATTGTTCTGAAGCTAGCCAGTATAGCCAGTGCAGTCACTTGTGTTCTACTAAAATGGTGTTGATGGGGTGTTTGGACCCCAGCCCAAAGATGATATATCTAGTAATAACTCATGAGTGTGCCCCAATGAAACAAAATATCTCTCCCTGTTACAGGTATATGTTGAGCTTGTAGAATTTCCCTTGTGTAAACAGGACTATTTTGTATCAACAGAGCTATCACTTACCAACTCCCTTTGTTACAATGTACATTCCAGAAGTCAAGATATACATCCACTCCCAAGGTTATCCTGTCTAACAGGATGTTAATTGAAAAGAGACATGGTGGCCATGACCATCATTTGACTAACTGATGTTGCAGACCTAAAAACACACCCCTTACTAGCCCCCTTGTGGGCCTCTTGTAGTGAACTCTGGGTAAAACACATGTGCAGTAAGTACAAAAATTGCATATTCCTTTAAGAACTGACCATTCCTTAATCCCACCCTGATTCTGCCCCAACCACCTAATTAGCATAGTTGGCACATTATTCACTGAACTTTTTCTATATAAGCTTCAGCCTATATCACAAGTTAGGTTACAAGTTCCCTAAGGAATTTAGCCCACTTCATAAGCATCACAATAAAGCTTTGCCACTTGACTAGAAGACAGTTTGAGTCTGTGAATTGTTTCCAGATGACCCTGTGACACTCTGGTATTTCTGGGAGTCCCCCTGAACCTCATCATCTCCAAAATCAAATGGAAATTGGGGAAGGGCACTACATCATACATAAGGATCTCTGCAAGTCAAATACTGACTTAGAAAACTATACATTAATATTATCTATGTTCTATTGTATTTTTTTATATTTTGTTAAATATTTCCAAATTACATTTTAATCTGATTCCCTAAACACTCAATAGTGTTGCAAGCTGCTTTGGTCTATGTGTTTTTGACATCTCTTTTCTACTTTATACCAGTGAGTATAAGGGACAGGATCTGCCAAGTTTCTCAATTCTATTCATCTACTGAGGGAAAAACATTCACAAACATTCTGGCAATATCACTCCAGGCACCCTTTTAGCATTCTCTTATATGCTGTTGGCCCATAGGGATAGCCACAACTAGTGAAGTTTCAGAGCAACATGCTCAGGGAGAAGGGGTACCAAAATACGTAGTGGACATAATCAGCACAAAAATGTGCTTTGGGAGGTATGAGGGGAGAAAGTAGATGGTTGAGGTAATATAGAGTTGATAATTAGCAAGATATAACTAGTGGTAGGTTAATGAGGCCAAGAAGTCAAGGGTGGTAGGCTGAACAGGGAGAGATGAATGAACAAGAAGTTGTGATAAGAATGAGGTGAGAAAAACTATTTAGGAGGAGTAAGTCAAGGAAAAGTTATAAGAAAAAGTGATTATGACATCCATGGATAATACAGGTATTCATTCACTGCTGATACCAGAAGTGAATGTCTGAGTTCACAATGATGGAGGTAGGCACAGGGGTCTAGGGTATGATATCCCTATGAGAGACTGAGATAGAGTAAAGTTCATGGGAGGCTGGAATGCCAATATATTTGAGGCCATAATTATGCATATTAATGTTCCTATGTATAAAGGCAAAGTTTAGATTAGAAAGAGATGGAACCAATTACTCATGGAAATGAGAGAGAAGAATAGATAATAGAAGAAAAATCATAAAGATAGAAAAATCTCAAAGAAATTTATGTTGCTAAGTGATTATGCAAAGGGAGTATAGAGAAGTGACAATGATGATCAAGTAAGTGGTCTTCTATACTTCCTGGTTCTGTGCTTAGGGGGACATATTTGAAGGAGCATCCTATTGCGAAGAAGGAATAAATGAATGCATAAAAAAATATTTATTAACTGTATGTGTTAGGCACTGTGCTAAGTGTTTTAGGTACAAATCAAACGAGCAAGACAGTCCCTGCCTTCAGGATGCTTATATTACAGTGGGAACTAAAAGGGTGGAAAGTAAAAGAAAAAAATGTAGCATTAATAATATAGTGCCTCCCATATAGAACCAAGTATCTGTGGTAACAAGAAGATGGAAGGAAGGAATGTGAAAAGAAAACTTTAAAGAATTTATTAAAAATGGAGTGGTGAGAAGGGGTGATGGCATTCCAGCGAGTACAATTAAAAGAGAGTACAAAAGAAACTGGGGTTGCAGTGTGATAGGATCAAGTTAGAAAGATGAATCTGCCCAGTTTCTCAATCCTATTCATCTGCTGAGGAAAAAACATTCACAAATATTCTGGAAATATCAGGAAAAAATGTAAGGAAAGATGGGAGTGGGGTGGGAGAATGGAATTGCTGATGTGTATTATCTACTGAGATAGATAACCTTGTGTAGTAGAAGCACGTGCAGAGTGTGATCCCATATGTATCACGAGTATCCACATAAAGTGAGGGGCTTGTCCTTGAGTGACTTGAAGGGAGGTAGAATAGAAAACATTTAGTTTAACTCTAATTAACATTATAATTCCTGGCAGGATTGAGTCTTTTGGAGAAGGTGGAGGGATGGGGGAGAGAAGAGATTAGATATGTTTTCTACTCTACCTCCCTTCAAGTCACTTTATGTGGATACTCATGATACATATAGGATTCCATTAATCAACCTCAGGTAGAGCCCATTAAGGGAAGCTTGATTAAGGGAGGTTTGTTTTGTAGGGAGGTCCACACCTTTTGTTAATTAATGAGGCACTGGGTCACCAGGTTTGGGCACTCTGAGTCTGAAAAGTGTATATACACTCTGAGGTAAAGTTTTGCTTTTGGAGGCTTACTCTTTAGAAGAATGTTCCTATGATATGACCAGATGAGACTCTGGGTAGCCATTAAGGAGCCCCCACCCTCGCCTCCCCAGTTCTGAAAACCCAGATGTTGGTACTTCTCTCTTTGGTAACTATGTATGTATATAATTGTCAGACAGTTGGACCAGTCTGTTGATCTGCGATGTATGTATTGCTTATGGTCAGACAGTTAGAAGCCCTGTCTGCTGGTCTTTATTTCTCTGCTTGTATTTTCTCTGTTGGTGAATGTAATTAAAGAAGAGTGTTGACCCCTCAAAAGTTGCTTTCCTTTTAGAAAAGCAGATCCAAGAACCTGTACCAGCAGATCATTCTGGTTGTGTCAGGGTGCTTGCTGCTATAGGAAGGACAGCAGAAGGTTGAAGCCAGAAGTCACCAATCTGCTCTCCACAGAGGGAAAGGGGGTAGACAACAAAGAAGTATGTCTATCTGCTCTCTTAAATATTGTTCCTCTAGGGAATATGATTGAGTTCTATTTAACTTATGATTGGATCAAGTTCCATGTAACTCTTGATTTCTTTGACCTTTTGGGGAGAAGAGGGACTCCAAGCTCTACATACAAGGCTTGACCTCTTTCTCACTTAAAATTAATTCCATGATGAACACACATATAGAATAGCAAAAAATCCCATTAATCCAAATTGTAGCAAAATAGGAATCAGAAAATATATACATAGGATACAATACAATAAATGATAATTGAGTGAAGCTACGCTCCCATTGGGAGCAAGATAATTTAGTTCAATCAAGAGACAGTGTCCTAGATGTCATTCAAGGGGAAACCGCACAAAGTTTCTAGAATGGCAGACTGGGAATAGGAGTTTGCCTACTTGATGGGGACTGCCCACTCCTCTCATGACTTCCCAGAATCTTTTCCTTCATCATCTGAAACTGGGTTGATCTCTTTCATCTTCTCTCTTATACTTCGAATCCAGGAGCATTCTAATGATGTGTTCCCAGTAGGGGAATGGCTGAGAAGTGAAGCTCTGTGTCTCTTACTAACTCAAACCTGTCACTTATACAGGGACAAATGTATCTCTATCATCAGAGAAAGAGTCCCTTGTCAATGGGTTTCAGGAAAGGGGTTACATTTATATGCTATGAAAAATGAATTAATGACTTTAGAAGCAAATATATAGTAGGCCAGAATCTCATATGCTAACCTCTTAGACTCCCAGTGACCAAAGCATAGTTTGAGCCAAAAAAAATCAACACCTTTTTTCCTCCAAAGACTATGTCCATTCTTCTATCTTCTTTCTGGTTCACACCCCATCAATACATGGGCTCTCTCCTGTCCTAATACTTTGATCCCTCATGGCATGGATTTCTCCTGTCTTCTAAGGTAACAATTTCTAACTGAATAAAATTGTTATGCTAAAAGAAGACTGTAGGAGCTTCCAGGTTTTAGGTCATATCTATATTATACAAGGACCTGCAAGTTTAAAACATAATTTGTTGAGCTTTATCAAGTTTTATTACAAGAGGGGTACTCCCTCTTCTCCCCAAGTTGACCCACACTTTATAACAACAAAAGTGACCACAAATAATTACAAAGAAACAGCATCTGAGTTTAATTCACTGATCATGGAGGGGAGAAAAGCATTTGAGTGGTAACTGAATAAAATGATGAAGAAATTTCAGCACTGCACAGTGGGAAAAAGCAACATATAGTAAAAAAAAAAAAAAAACAAAAGGAAAAATATTTGGCTTTTATGGTTGCATTGGGACATAGTGTAGCGGTAAAGTTTATGTGTACGGTCAACCCTACTCTTTCGAATTGAATCCATAGTGGCAGGTGTTCAATTCCTATTTTTGCCTTCATTCTCTGAACTCATTGAAAGCCTTCTCTTGTTTGGGACAAAATTTGAACCCTGACAGTAGGCAAAGAACTAGGATGATCCTTTTGTAGAATGAATGTTGGGGGTTCTGTGGCTATGAATAAAGAAATCACCCAGAAAGTCAAAAATAGAATCATTGATATTTTCAGCTCTCTGAAGAGATAAGATGTCCTATCCCCATTGTCCCACTCAGGAGGAGGGGTGGTATTTCTGCCAATGGCCCCTGATTAGTGTGTTTCATTGTTACACATTTATTAACTCAGATGAAATCAATATATTCTCCAAGACTCAAGGGTTTTTATATACATTGTTCCTTGAAACACTATTGTGTTTATATCAGCTCAAAATGGGTTACCTTCTAATGTAGCATTCAGTATAGATGAATCAAATTACCTTTTATTTTAAAAAATCAAAATTTCTCTTTGGTACACTTAGTGAATGACAGGCTTGACCTTTACCAGGTTGTTTTCTAATGCATTGTCCTCAGGACCCTGCTGGCAATGGAAAGGATATCTCCTTTTTCTAAACCCAACCTAATCTGACCCCGTGAAGATAAAGTTGAGACAATGCCAATTCAGAATGCTTCTTTTGTGCAGACTTGGATTAAGGCTCTGTCCAAAACTACATGTATGCATGCAGTTTCTAATTTAAAGGCATTTTATTAATTGCACCAAGGTTGTTATCATCATTGCCCAAAGATTTCTTATGTAAACTTTTAGAGATCATTAGATATGTCGCTATTTTGAAGATTTTTCGTTTTTGCCATTATGCTTTATTTCATGGACATTGTTTGCTGTCATTTTTCATTCTTTAATACTTTGTATTTTTGCATGCTTTTCCTTTGTTTTAATAAGATTACAAATGGTATCAGACTGCTTTGAAATGTACTATAACAACTTCAGTTTTTATTATTAACCGTTTCTATACTTCTTCCTTCCCTCCCTACTTCCCTTCTTTCCTTCTTTCCTTCCTTCCTTTTCTCCTTCTCTGCATTCCCATTGTCACCATACCAGTTTAAGTTTCATGTCCTCTCATCTAGTCTATTATTACAGTAGACTCATCTCTACCTCAAGTATAAATTCTATCCAGTTCTTCACACAGTGTCCAAAGTAGTATTCTTAAAACACAGGTAAGAACATACTCAAAAATGTTTAGTGGTTCTCTGTTATTCATAGGAACCAAGACAAGCTTCCATTTCTCATCTGAAACTTCACAGCCCAGTTCCAAGCTACCTTTCCAAATTTGTACATCACTCCTTACCTCACAAGCTAGTATTCAAATGCTGGCTCTTCCTCATACCTCTCTAATTTCTGTACCTTTGCACTACAATTCCCCTGTGTCTGGAATGCACTCCCCTCTTACCATCACATCAAAGCATTCCTAGTTTCCTTAAAAGTTAAGATCAAGTAGCACTTCCTATATCAGACCTGTCCTGATCCCTACAAATACCAATTGAGGCAGCTAGGTGGTACAGTATATAGAATGCAGTGTTATTGTGAGCATTAAATGAGATAATATTTGTAAAGCTTAGCACAGTGCCTGAAACATAGTAGGTGCTATATAAATGCTTATTCCCCTCTAGTCCATACATCCATACATATATACACACACAGAGAAATATGCATGTATGTGTGTGCCTTCCAATGTAATGTAAGTCCCTTGAGGTCAAAGAATGTTTCTTTTCTCTCTTTGTATGCCCATTACTTAGCCTAGTTCCTAGAACACTGTAGGTCATAATAAATATTTGCTCATTAATCAGTTGCCATATTATTTTTCACTTCTTCCGTTGCTCTCTCTCTTACTCTTTGTCTTTCCACTTTTTCTCTTTCTTTCCTTCTTTCTTTCTCATTCAACTTCCTTCCTTCCTCCACCTTCCCTCTTTTCCCCCTTCTCTTCTCCTCTGGCTTCCTCCCTTCCTTCCTTTGTCATCTCTCACTCTTTTTCTTCTTTTCTTATAGCAGATTCAATCTAAAATTGCAAGCATGCTTTGCTGCACTCATCCCACAAAAGCACATTATTTTTCCCACTGAGTTTCCAGCAGGTGTCGTTGAGATACCAATTTGGTGGTGCTGTTTTCTGACAGGATGCTTTTGGGGCTTGATTATAGGGAGATGCTTTTTCAAAGCTTTTGACTGCAGAAAACTGGGGATATTATCATTTTACATATGAACTGGGGATGGTATACAATGATATATGTTTTCAATCACAGGATGAGCTACAATCAACACAGTATGTATTTCCTTTCAGAGATGTTGTGCGTGACAGGATTCTGGGCAAACTGGGTGACACTGTAAACAGTAAATGCCAACAAATTCAAAATAAAGTCAGCTAAATAGGCTCAAATAAGAAATGTAGTGTATGCTACTCAACATATAGTCATTATGCAGTAGTAAATGTTGCTACCTAAAATGACTCAAGAAATATGAATAGGTGCTTAAACATCAGTGGCCCAAAAGTTGAAATCAAGAATTTAAATCTTTTCCTTATGAATTTAGGAACTGTATTACAGTAATTTTAGACCTAGAATGGATGTTAAAGATCATCTACATTTTTTTTAATGGAGGCAAAAAACAATGAAGTGACTTAACCAAGGTTACAGTGCTAGTTACTGGTTTGGGACTGGAATCCAAATCTCCCTAATTCTTGGCAAATATTCTTCCCATTACATCAAACTTTAAAAGAAAACAAGACAAAACAAATACGAGAAAAATAGAAAACAACCCAACATTTCTTACATCAGCCTACTAAATTTTCAATAAACAAAACTTACAGACTGGCAACATTATAATAATATCCTCTAATTTTCTTCTTCTAAAATGTACATCTTATGCTAATCAACCATAAAAACTTCTGTCCTAAAGATTCAAACTGCACTTTTGTTGAGTATCTATCACCATCAATTAGATACATCAACTTGCACCTTCTAGCCAATCCTGAAGTATCTCGGGGATAAAATGGGGAGGAGATACTTAGGCACTGGCTGACAAACTATTTCACTTGCTTTATTTGATTAAATTTTTTTTTTCTGATTTTACTAGAACTGAACAACTTCCTAACACTGATGAAATGTTTTGTTAGAGGCCAGTTATGTTGACATACTTGTGTATATAAATATAATGACTCAGTCTCTATCAAGTTTTTTCCTTGTTACAATAATCTTGAACAAATTGTGGTAAAGAGTTCATGTAGAAAGTACCAATTTTTCCCACAGTAGAGTCTATATACAAGTAGAATTCCAAGGAAAACACAATTTTTTTCTAGTTTCTAATAATTCTAGAAAGCCAGTTAGGATTAAGGTGACAAAACACAGTACTGGAGTCAAGAAACCTGAGTTGGAATCCTATCTCTTCCATTGACTGACTGTGACCTTAAACAATTCACTCAAATTCTCTGGCCCAGTCTCACAATCCAAGAAATGGAGTTGAAAGAATAGAATAGAAATGGGTAAGGGAGAGTGGAAATCCAAAATAGCTCACACTAGCTTTCTTTCCTTTTTAATAATAATTAATCTGGTAGACTGGGAAAGAGAGATGTAGTTTACCTAGATCTTAGACAATATTTGGTAGATTCTGTGATATTCTTTAGGAAAGACTCTGAATTGTAGATAGATGACAGTCTAACATTTTAATCACTAACTTGGATAAAAGAAAAGATTGCATACGTATCGAGTTTGATACCATCTGGTAGTCTTGGTGGTTGCCTTTTTGTGGATGAGCCTCTCTGAACTTCATAACGCTGATCCTCAGATGTTAGATGATCCGTCATCAGGCCAACTCTTGAAACCTTTTTAGATATTTTTTTTTTGAAATTATACAAAATATGTTTTTATAGTAGCTGTGTTATTATTTTTTACATTTTTTTTATTTTTTAATGTTTAATAATCACTGCCATACAATTGAGATTTTATCCCCCCCACACCTACCCTCCACTACCCCCCACCCTCCCCACGACTGCATACAATTCTGTATAGGTTCTACATATACTTTCCTATTGAGTACATTTTCACTAGAGTCATGCTATGTAGTTGGACTAAAATAAATGGACGAAATCATATAACAAATCAAAACATGGTACACAAAAACATACACATACACAAACATGATCTGCTACATTTTGTGAATGACTTCCATATTTCTTTCTCTGAGTGTGGAAGTCATTTTGCCTTAGAGAACCACCATTGGGATTTTTTTTTTTTTGAGAAGTTCTTGCGTTATTACGAAATTCCAAGTCTACCAGAAAAAACTCTCACACACTGTGGTCGTTGCTGTGCACAAAGTTCTCCTGGTTCTGCTCCTTTCACTCAGCATCAGGTCATATAAGTCCTTCCAGGCCTCTCTGAAGTCTTCTTGTTCATCATTTCTTATGGCACAATAGTACTCCATTACATTCATATACCATAATTTATTCAGCCATTCCCCAATTGATGGACATCCCCTTGACTTCCAGTTTTTGGTAACTACAAAGAGTGCTGCTATAAATATTTTTGTACATGTGGGACCCTTTCCCATTTTTATGATCTCTTGGGGATACAGTCCTAGTAGCGATATTGCTGGGTCAAAGGGTATGCACATTTTTGTAGCCCTTTGGGCATAGTTCCAAATTGCTCTCCAGAATGGTTGGATGCGCTCGCAGCTCCACCAACAATGAATTAGTGTTCCAACTCTCCCACATCCTCTCCAGCATTTATCATTTTCTTGTTCTGTCATGTTTGCCAATCTTATAGGTGTGATGTGGTACCTCAGAGTTGTTTTGATTTGCATCTCTCTAATCAATAGTGATTTAGAGCATTTTTTCATATGATGATAGATATCTTTAATTTCTTCTTATGAAAATTGCCTGTTCATATCTTTTGACCATTTATCAATTGGGGAATGACTGGTATGATTATACAATTGATTCAGTTCTCTATATATTCTAGAAATGAGGCCTTTATCCCCGAGCTTAGCTGTAAAAATTCTTTCCCAATTTACTACATCCCTCCGGATTTTGGTTGCATTGGGTTTGGTTGTGCAAAAACTTCTCAGTTTAATGTAATCAAAGTTATCCATTTTGCATTTCATAATGCTTTCTATCTCTTCTTCAGTAAAAAATTCTTCCCTTCTCCATAAATCTGATAAATACACTATTCCTTGCTTCTCCAGTTTATTCATGGTATCAATCTTTATACCTAAATCATGTACCCATTTGGACTTTATTCTTGTGTACGGTGTCAGGTATGGGTCTATGCCTAATTTCTGCCACACTGTTATCCAGTTTTCCCAGCAATTTTTGTCAAACAATGAGTTCTTATCCCAGAAGCTGGGGTCCTTGGGTTTATCAAACAGAAGGTTGCTATATTCCTTGCCTACTGCATCTTGAGTGTCAAGTCTATTCCACTTGTCTACCTCTCTGTTTCTTAGCCAATACCAAGTGGTTTTGATAATTGCTGCTTTATAGTACAATTTGAGGTCTGGTAGCGCAAGGCCACCTTCCCAAGCATTTCTTTTCATTAGTCCCTTTGATATTCTGTACCTTTTGTTTTTCCAAATGAATTTTGATATTATTTGATCTAGCTCTAGAAAATAATTGTCTGATAGTTTAATTGGTATGGCACTAAATAAGTAAATTAATTTAGGTAGAATTGTCATTTTTATTATATTAGCACGGCCTATCCATGAGCAACTAATGTTTTTCCACTTACTTAAATCTGACGTTATTTGTTCAAAAAGTGTCTTGTAATTGTGTTCATATAATCCCTGGGTTTGTTTTGGCAGGTAAACTCCTAAGTATTTTATACCATCTACCCTAGCTTTAAATGGGATTTTTCTTTCTATCTCTTGCTGTTGGACTTTGTTGCTAACATATAGGAATGCAGAAGATTTGTGTGGGTTTATTTTGTAACCTGCAACTTTGCCAAAGTTGTTTATTATTTCAAGTAATTTTTTACTTGAATCTCTGGGATTCTCTAGGTAAATCATCATATCATCTGCAAAGAGTGATAACTTAGTTTCTTCTTTGGCTATTCTTATTCCTTGAATATCTTTATCTTGTCTAATTGCTACAGCTAACATTTCTAGTACCATATTGAATAATAGTGGTGATAATGGACATCCTTGTTTCACTCCTGATCTTATTGGGAATGCATCTAGCTTATCCCCATTGCATATAATGCTTGCTGAAGGTTTTAGATAGATACTGCTTATTATTTTACGGAAAGTTCCCTTTATTCCTACATTCTCCAGTGTTTTTAGTAGGAATGGGTGTTGTATTTTGTCAAAAGCTTTTTCTGCATCTATTGAGATAATCATGTGGTTTTTGTTAGCTTTGTTGTTGATGTGGTTGATAATGCTAATAGTTTTCCTAATATTGAACCAGTCCTGTAATCCTGGTATGAATCCTACCTGATCATAATGTATTAATCTCGTGATAAGATGCTGTATTCATCTTCCTAAAATCTTATTTAAAATTTTTGCATCTATATTCATTAGGGAAATTGGTCTATAATATTCTTTCTCTGTTTTGTCTCTTCCTGGTTTGGGTATCAAAACCATATTTGTATCCTAGAAAGAATTTGGGAGGACTCCTCCTTCCCCAATTTTCAAAAATAGTCTATATAGTATTGGAATTAACTGTTCTTTAAATGTTTGATAGAATTCACTTGTGAATCCATCTGGCCCTGGAGATTTTTTCCTAGGGAGTTCATTGATGGCTTCTTCAATTTCTTTTTCTGAGATGGGGTTGTTTAAGTATTCAACTTCCTCTTCTGTTAATCTGGGCAATTTGTATTTTTTAAAACATTCATCCATCTCATTTAGATTATCGAATTTGTGGGCATAAAGTTGGGCAAAGTAGTTTCTAATTATTGTTTTAATTTCCTCCTCATTGGAGGTGAGTTCACCCCTTTCATTTTTAATATTAGTAATTTGATTTTCTTCTTTCTTTTTTTTAATCAGATTGACCAAAGGTTTATCAATTTTATTAGTTTTTTCATAAAACCAACTATTGGTTTTATTTATTAATTCAATAGTTTTCTTAATTTCAATTTTTTTAATCTCTCTTTTGGTTTTCAGTATTTCTAATTTGGTATTTACTTGGGGATTTTCAATTTGTTCTTTTTCTAGCTTTTTCAACTGCAAGCCCAAGTCATTGATCTCCTCTTTCTCTATTTTATTTATGTAAGCATTCAAAGATATAAAACTTCCCCTAATAACTGCTTTTGCAGTATCCCATAAGATTTGGTATGTTGTCTCACTATTGTCATTCTCTTGAATGAAATTATTGTTTGTTTCTATGATTTCTTCTTTAACCCAACCCTTCTTTAGGATTAGATTATTTAGTTTCCAATTGATTTTTAGTTTCTCTTTCTATGGCCTTTTATTACATGTAATTTTTAATCCATTATGATCTCAAAAGGATGCATTGATTATATCTACCTTTCTGCACTGGATTGTAAGATTTTTATGTCCTAGTACATGGTCAATTTTTGTAAATGTTCCATGTACCGCTGAGAAAAAGGTATATTCCTTTCTATTCCCATTCAATTTTCTCCAAAGATCTATCATATCTACCTTATCCAGAGTTTTATTTACCTCCTTAACCTCTTTCTTGTTTATTTTGAGGTTAGATTTATCAAGTTCAAAGAGGGGGAGGTTGAGGTCCCCCACTAGTATAGTTTTGCTATCAATTTCTTCCTTCAACTCCCCCAACCTCTCCTCTAAGAATTTGGATGCTATCTCACTTGGAGCATACGTGTTTAGTAATGATATTGCTTCATTGTCTATGGTGCCTTTTAGCAGGATATAGTTTCCATCCTTATCCCTTTTGATTAGATCTATTTCTGCTTTTGCTTTGTCTGAGATTAGGATTGCTACTCCTGCCTTTCTTACATGAGCTGAAGCACAATATACTCTGCTCCATCCTTTGACCTTTATCCTATGTGTATCCCCCCATTTCAAATGTGTTTCTTGTAAGCAGCATATTGTTGGATTATGGCTTTTAATCCATTCTGCTATCTGTCTCCGTTTTATGGGACAATTCATTCCATTCACATTCACAGTTATGATTACAATCTGTGTATTTCCCTCCAACCTCTTTTCCACCATTTGTGCTTTTAGCTCTCCTGTCTCCCTTCCCCTCCTCAATAGTATTCATTTTTCTCCCCCTCCTCCTGCAGCCTTCCCCTCCTTCTTTTAGCCCCCCTCCCTTTTACTCCCCTTTACTCTTATTGCTTCTTTCCTCCCTTTTAGCCTCCCTCCCCTTTCTTCCCCCTCCCCTCCTACTACCTATAGAGCTAGTTAGGATTATCTACTTAAGATTATTGTTCCCTCCTTTAAAAAAATCAGATGAGAGTACCTCTCAAACAATGC
Source organism: Notamacropus eugenii (assembly GCF_028372415.1). NCBI lineage: Eukaryota > Metazoa > Chordata > Mammalia > Diprotodontia > Macropodidae > Notamacropus > Notamacropus eugenii. The sequence continues at coordinate 204,283,841 of NC_092875.1, read as the reverse complement.
TCATCTCCCTCCCCTCCTTCCCTCTACTAAAGTTTTGTACTTCTTCCTGTGGTATAATTTGCCATTTTCTGCTTCCCCCTTTTCACACCTCCTATTACAATCTCTTCTCATACTCAAATCATATTTTTGACATGACATCATTTACTTTATACCCGTTCCCTCTGTGTATATCCCTTTTATCATAATAGCTGCACAGTTCTCAAGATTAACAGGTATCATCTTCCCTTATAGGGAGGTAAACAGTTTGCCCTAATTGAGTAGCAAGTTTTTGTTTTTGTTTTTTCCCCCCTGTTTACCTTTTTATGATTCTCTGGAGACCTGCATTTGAAGATCAAATTGTCTATTGAGTTCTGGCGTTTTGGTCAGGAAGCTCTGGAAATCCCTTATTTCGTTGAATGACTTTCTCCTTGCCTGAAATGTTATGCTGAACTTTGCTGGGTAGTTGATCCTTGGTTGAAGTCCCAACTCCTTTGCCTCACGGAATATTGGGTTCCATTTCTTTCGATCTTTTAATGTAGAAGCTGCAAGGTCCTGTGTGATCCTGACTGTATGTCCTTGATATTTGAATTGTTTCTTTCTGGCTCTTGTAGTATTTTCTCCTTCACTTGATAGCTCTGGAATTTGGCCACGATATTTCTTGGGGTTTTGAGTTTAGGATCCCTTTTGAGAGGGGAACGGTGGATATTTTGCCCTCTGGGTCTAGTACTTCTGGGCAGTTTTCCTTGATGATTTCCTGGAAGATATTGTCCAGACTCTTTTCTTCATCATGGGTTTCTGGCAGGCCAATAATTCTTAAATTTTCTCTCCTGGATCTATTTTCCAGGTCAGTTGTTTTTCCAATTAAATATTTTGCATTTTCTTCTTTCTTTTCATTCTTTAGCTTTTGTTTGACTGATTCTTGTTGCCTCATTGAGTCATTAGTTTCTACTTGCCCAATTCTAATCTTCATCATATTGTTTTCTTCAGTTAACTTTTGTATCTCCTTTTCCATCTGACCAATTTTTCCCTTTAAGGAGCTATTTTCTCCATTTAATTTTTGTACTTCCTTTTCCATTCGACCAATTTTCCCAGTTAGGTTTTGGGTTTCCTTTTCCGTTTGATTAACTCTTCCTTTTAGGGAATTATTCTCTCCAGTTAATTTTTGAACTTCCTTTTCCATTTGTTCAGTTTTCCTTTTCAGAGTGATGTTCTCATCAGTGAATTCTTTTTTTATAATTTTAAAATCATTGGCCAGTTTTTCTTCTATTTCCTTCTTCAGCTGTTCCTGGAAAGCTAGTTGTGCTTGCAAGAGGTTCATAGTCCCTTCTGAAGTTTCAGATGGAAGTACAATCTCAGCTCTGACCTCTTTGGTGTTTGTGTTTTGGTCTTTATCCCCATAGAAAGATTCTATGGTTTTTTTCACTTTTCATCTGCTTTTTCCTATTCATGATGTTGGCTGAGTATTGTAGCTTCTGGTTCTTTCAGTCAGAAGGTACAGAACTTTGTGTTGAGCTGTTGTATGAAAGAGCTAAAAGCAGGTTTTTGTTTATTGTTTCCCAGATCAACCCTGGGGTTAGCTTGTTAAGTGTGTGGGAGGAGTGGTCTGCTCACAGGAGATCTCCTCAGCTGTACTGAGGCAAAGGCAAGGTCAGGGGATGGTGATCCCAGCTTCCCTATTGTCTTCCCTTTGCCCCTGGAGGGCTGAGACACACCTAGATGCTAATGCGTGTTCCCATCCCTCCTGGGGCTCGTCTTCTGGAGCTGAGGCTTGCCTGGGTCTCAGTGCAAATTTTCTCTGCCCTGGGTCCTCTGTCCTTCCGGATCACCTCTGCCACAGTAGGAAGAATCCCCCTTTGCTATTTTCCTAGCCTCTAGTGTTATGAGACTATTTGCCCCCTTTCTGCTGTTCCTGCTGATCCAGGATTTTTCTGGGGAAATATTTTATGGTTCTTTCACGGTCATCAGGGGGGGAGGAGAGAGCATTTACTGATCACTCCGCCATCCTGGCTCCTGGAAGTTCAAGTAGGTGACTTATCGAAGTTTAGTCTTCAGGCTGAAGGTTTCAAGGGCTGCTGCGCTGATATCTGGCGCTCAACGGCTCTCACCAGCTTGGTTTGGCTTGTCTCCTGCTCCGCTGGTTTCGCCTGCCACTCTCGGGCTTCTCAGGTCCCTTCCGCCCTGCTGCGCTGACCGCGCTGCGCTGTGTGCTGGGGGCTCACCCCCGCAGAACAGATCCTTCCCGTGGACCTTCCAGTCTAACCTGGGCTCTGAATCCGTCAAAGTCTGTCACCCACTGGATTCCGTACCTCCAAAGTTTGGTCAGATTCTCTTTTCAGAGATATCCAGAGGAGTTTGTCCAGGATCTTAGGTGAGTCGTTGCTTTCACTCCGCCATCTTCATTAGGTTTTCTTTCTGCTAACATAACCTTCAAAAACCCAGGGATACATCCATACCACAATGAGGTTTTGGGGTAAAAATGAGAATAAATGATGGGATGAAAAGATTGTATTAAAGACAGAATACACAAACAGTTGCACTGAAAAAGGTCTGAAGAACAACAGAAGATGCTTCTAGCCCCCATCCATGTTCCTAAGACACAAAATTTAGATAAAAATCATTCTTGGTAAAGTAGTTTATAATGCCAACTTAAAAAGAAAGCAGAACCATTTTTGAGTTTAATATAATAAATAGAAATGAAACTTTTGAGTAAATTTGCTCCAAGGAATAAGATGTGTTCTCTCATGTGTTCAAATCAGGTGTACTATGTAGGAAAGGCAATTTTTAGAATCAGTCTGACTACAAAATGATTCCTAAGCCATTTAGGCCCTAAGCTAAGGGTCTACTTAGTTTAAACTTATATATAACAGCAGGACAAAACATTTTAAATGCAGATGAGCATGTTTATATCGTTCCAATGAATACTTAATCTTTTTGGGACTCAGTTTCTCCATCTGTGAAATTAGAGTATTTGTCTTTATTAAGGGTTCTTCTTTGAGGGATCATGGATTCCTTTGGCAATTTGGTGGTGTCATATAAGGCTATTACAGTTTGTTTTTGACATTAATAATTAAAGGAAATGCTAAATTTTAATTAGAGACTAGTGAAAATAAATAACTTTCCCCCATCCAAGTTCACAGTTCCCCCCAACTCTCCTTAGAAAACATCCTAAGAATTCCTAGGCTTAATAATATCTACTATTCTTGGAACCCTTTTTCTATGCATTTGGTCAATGAAATATATGTGTGCATATATATTCTTTTTTTATTTAACTTTATTTATTTTCAGTGTTTTACAGTCACTACCACATAACTTAGATTGCTTCCTCCTCCTTCTCCCCATCTCCCCTCTCACTTCTTGAGACAGAGTACAATTTTATATAGGTTCTACACATACATTTCCTTTAATACATTTTCACCAGTCATGTTATATAGGAGAAATAAAATGAATGGGAGAAATCATACAACAAACCAAAATGGAATACAAAAGAAAATGATCTGCTACATTCTGCAATTGAATTCCATAGTTCTTTCTCTGGATGTGAAAGGCATTTTGCCTTAAAAGACCACTGGGAATTTTTTAAGTCCTTGCATTGTAATGAAGTTCTAAGTCTACCAGAAAAAATCCTCTCACACTGTGGTTGTGGCTGTGTACAAAGTTCTCCTGGTTCTGTTCCTTTCACTCAGCATCAGTTCATATAAGTCTTTCCAGGCCTCTCTGAAGTCTTCCTATTCATCATTTCTTATAGCACAATAGTATTCCATCACATTCACATACCACAATTTATTCATCCATTCTCCAATTGATGGGCATCCCCTTGATTTCCAGTTTTTGGCCACCACAAAGAGAGCTGCTATAAATATTTTTGTACATATGGGACCCTTTCCCATTTTTATGATCTCTTGGGGATACAGTCCTAGAAGTGATATTGCTGGGCCAAAGGGTATGAACATTTTTGTAGCCCTTTGAGCATAGTTCTAAATTGCTCTCCAGAATAGTTGGATCCGCTCACAGCTCCACCAACAATGTATTAGTGTTCCAACTCTCCCACATCTTCTCCAACATTTATCATCTTCCTGTTTTGTCATGTTAGCCAATCTGATAGGTGTGATGTGGTATCTCAGAGTTGTTTTGATTTGCATCTCTCTAATCAATAGTGATTTAGAGCATTTTTTCATATGACTATAGATAGCTTTAATTTCTTCCTCTGAAAACTGCCTGTTCAACATCCTTCCATTTATCAATTGGGGGATGACTTGTATTCTTCCACATTTGACTCAGCTCTCTATATATTTTAGAAATGAAGCCTTTATCACAGACACTAGTTACAAAAATTCTTTCCCAGTTTTCTTCTTCCCTCCTAATCTTGGTTGCATTGGGTTTGGTTGTGCAAAAACTTTTCAGTTTAATGTAATCAAAATTATCCATTTTGCACTTCATAATGTTTTGTGTCTCTTGTTTAGTCAAAATTTCTTCCCTTCTCCATAAATCTGATTGATAAATATACAATTCCTTGCTCCACTAATTTGTTTAAAGTATCAATTTTTATACCTTGATCATGTACCCATTTGGATTTTATTCTTGTGTACAGTGTCCGGCATTGGTCTATGCCTAGTTTCTGCCACGCTTTTATCCAGTTTTCCACTTTTATTCAGTTTTCCCAGCAATTTTGTCAAACAGAGAGTTCTTATCCAGAAGGTGGGATCCTTGGGTTTATCAAACAGTAGATTGCTATATTCATTGACTACTGTGTCTTGAGTACCTAGCATATTCCACTGGTCTACCCTTCCGAGACATGTTCATTTTTATATGCTTATAAGTTGAGATAAGATATGAGGATAATTCCTAAGCATTGTCTTATGAGTTAGGAAAAATTATTTTTAAAAAATACCTTATACATTTCTATTGTTCTCCTTACTGGCCCAGCATACATACTCTAGAATGGCAAGGTAGAGGTATCTGGCATCTATTGGATTGAAGATTCAGAAGGTTTTCCTGTGATGCTGATTAAATTTGGTTTCAGTAAACTGAAGAATTCTACCCTTCACATGTACACTCTACAACAGAGATTCTTAATTTTTTTGTGCCCTTTACCTTTTTGATAGCCTAATGAGGTCTATGGACCCCTTCTCAGAATAATATTTTTAAATGTATAAAGCAAAATACAAAGGATTATCAAGGAAACCAACCACACACACACACACACACACACACACACACACACACAGACACCTCACAAATCCCCAGATTAAGACTTCCTTCAATAGAACATCTATCATTCTGTATCTAGTTTAATAAATGTTAACCAATAAATAACTATACTAATATTTCAAGCATTATCATTTTTATTTGCATAAAATAAAGTTGGAAGTTTGTCACCTGAAATCACTTTGTTTTCCATAATGAAGAATGATGCTTAAGTTTTAGAGATTTGCCTAAGGTTTTGGAGATTGGAATAAGTCACAGAACCTGGATTTAAATCCAGGGCCTCTGGCTCCAAATGCAGGACTCTTGGCCTTACACAACCTCACACAACCCTTTTATTTCAACTCCTGAAGGAATTAGCAGATTTTTGCCCTGGCATAATCAACATAAGATAATGTTTATAGAAAACTGCTCTCCAACTCATAGAAAGGCAAAATACATCTTGTACTAAATTGCTCTTAAAGAATTACCAGTTTGCACTGGTAGCTAAAAGTGGTACCTCAAAAAAGCCGTACATTTCAAAATGCAGAAGGGACAGTTGTAGGGACAAATAAAAATAATTGGGAAGCATCATATTAGAATAACCCTCGCTCTTAACTCATTCTATTTGTTTATAATTTGGGCTGTAGTCAGATTTTGTTCATCTGCATTCACTTTTCACCCTTCAGTAAAGAGAAGAACATTTAGGGCAATAATGAATTGAACTACTAACATTTTCCCCTTGAGGAACTCTGATCTAAGGAAAATTCCAGATAGTCTTTTTTCTTCACTCCATTCCTTGTGCATAGAGACATTTTACTCTTTAGACAGGAGGAAAATGAATCTTCTTCCTTCAACTGCAGAAATTCTATTGTCTTCCAGAAGGTTTATTCCTTTCTTTTCTTTTCTTTTTTTTGGTGAAGAGGTGCTTGGGGACAAAATATTAGTAACATTTTAATTTTTAAATAAATTACATATTGTCATAGAATAATTGGGATTATTTTTAATTCCCGTTTCAAGACTCATAGCCTCATGTAAATTTATAAAACTATAGACCAAGGCCAAAAATAGACCAATGTTTCTGGCCTATAGAGTATCATGGAACTAGAAATAGAATCTTCCAAAGAAGGAATTTAGGCAATATCAAGAAAAACAACACAGATTTCAGGTTTCAGATTGCTTGTCTTTCCCCCACCCTCCTCAGCTGACACGCAAATTGAGGTACAATACTTTAGGCGCAGCTGTTTCTTTGGAAATAAAAAGTCATTTTCCCATTCTTAGGGGAGGAGAATACCATTTTTTTTTTCATGCTTAAAAAAAGATTACAATATAGTTTCTCATACAAGATTGAACATCTCGATGACAGAGCTAGGCTCTGGTTACAGCTGAGTCATTGAAAGCTTGCACACCCCTAATTACAATATTCAATTTGAAGGCATGGTTGATGTCTTTTTAGGTGGGCGTTGGTTTGAGCAGAATCTACATGCAATAATTACTGTAAAGTTCTATATTTCAGAGCTATGTAAAGGCAAATTGTATTCAAGTA